>NC_141535.1:198092500-198740000 GCF_021556685.1 Rattus norvegicus | reverse complement strand
CTGGTTGAACCCAATGGTGGGATTAGTTGCTAATCCCACACTGTCTGTGAGTCTCTAACTACAAGTGATAAGGAAACCATGACAGGGATGGAGCTAGGGACCAGTGGCAAACCTCGCCCCCTCTCAGACAAACACCATTCATGGAGGACTTGGAGAAAGAAAAGGGAAGAGGGGAAACGGCATAGTTATATTATAATCTCAAAACACGGGACAATAATGTTTTAAAGACATTTCCAATTTCTATATGTGCCATCACACCCCAGCACAGCAGAAGAGAATCATTAATACCCAACTCTTACCAACTGACGGGGCCATCCCAACAAAAGAAATATCTGAATTAAATGAATTGTGGGTCAAAAGGACTAAGCATAATCAATAGAATGTTCTACCCAAACACATTCTTAGCAGCCCATGGAACATTTGCTAAAATGCATTCTGCATCAGGGCCTAATACAGAAAAACTGATATGATTCCCTGTATTCTGGCTGATCAAAATGTAATAAGACTACAAATCAAGAGCAAGAGAAATAAAAGGTGCAAAGGCCTGCTTCCAATCCCTAGTACCACATAAAACTGAGAATGGTAGCTCAGCCCTACATCCCAACAGCTAGGGCAAACGAGACAGGATAAATAATTCAAGACTACATACATCAAGTTTATGTTGGACTCAGGAAGGGAGGAAGGAAGGAAGGGAGGGAGGGAGGGAGGAAGGGAGGGAAGAAAGGAAGGAAGGAAGGAAGGAAGGAAGGAAGGAAGGAAGGGAGGGAGGAAGACAGAGTCTGGAGAGATGGCTCGTGGTTAAAAGCAGTGGCTGCTCTTCCAGAGGAACAGAGTTCAATTCCTAGCACCTACATGGTGGCTCACAACTGCCAACTGTCTGTGATTCCAGTCCCAGGGCATCCAATCTTCCTCAGGCACTGTACACATATGGTACAGAGACATATATCCAGGCAAATGCTAATACACATAAAAGTAAATTTAAAGTCTAATAAACATAATGCACTATAAAAAGAGAAATGCAAACAAGTTTATTATTATGCAAGTGAGTGTTTACTTGCGTACCTTATGCCCTCAGAGGTCAAAGCAAGGAGTCGGAGCCCATGGAAGAGGGTTATGGATGCTGGCTACCATATGGGTGCTGGGAGAACAAGTGTTCTTAATAACTAAGACATCTTTCCAGCCCCACGAATGAAATCTTTAAACAGGGGCAAACACACACACACACACACACACACACACACACGGATCTTCCCTTAATTATTTCAAGAGAAACCCACTGTGTGGAGGGAGAGAGTGCACGTGTAACCTGATAAGCAAGAGAAGGGACGCATTAACAGCTGGCTGTGTGGGGAGTATATGAATGTCTATTTTTGGAATTGTCTTCATATTTGGAATTCCCAAGTAAAATACTAAAAGTAAAAAGATACACCCAAGTGATGAGCTTTTTTTTGTTTTGCAAATAACCACATTCATTTCTGAGGCTAGCTCCTTCATGTTTTCCAAAATGAATACAACTTTCAGACTTACAATTCAATGCATGTTATCAAATCGAATCCAAGCAAGCGCGAGTCTCTCTCCACAACAGAGCCATGATACAAGGTGACAGTCAAATCTAGATCTCGGGGTTTTACGAACTCCCCCAAATAGGGAGACAAGCGATGCCTGCAAAGGAACCGTCCTTAAGTCAGAAACACTGGCAAGCAACCGACTTAGCAAACCCGGGGCTAGAGAGCGGCTCGGTGGCAAAGGACTTCCCAGCTAAGCAAGGAGAGCCCCTGACCCGGCAACCATTTCCTGTTATTCCCAACCCCACAAAATAAAGAGAAAAGGGGTTCTGGCAGCTACAGCTCTAGATTATCACCTTCTGCCCACACTGATGTGACTCTAACTTGGCCTGCTTTTCTCTTCTTGTACAAAACCCTAGGCCATCAGGCAAGTTCCTTCCGCAGTGGGATTTAGGCCAGGAAGAACACGATTTTAATGCTCAATGTGGTTCATTTTCACACTTTGCCTCTCTTTGGACCAGAGGTGTTTTGGCTCTTTGCTCTTTAGAAGAGCAGGTCTCGAAATGATCTAGAAATCTAATATGTGTCAGAGAGGCAGAAGAGGGAGTGTGGTGTGAAGGCACCAAGTGCATGCTCCCTTTACCATCCTCCCTGAGAACTGACGCAGTCACGAGACCTAACCCAGCCATGAGAACTAACCCACACCTCAGAGTCAGGCTTTAAACCAGGCATGGTGGCACACTGCAAATTTAAAATAAGGGTGCTCTGCATTATATCATAATAACGTGTCTGATGAGAGAGAAAAAGAGAAGATGCATTTAGTGTGGAAAAGACTCCATGACCTATGACTATACCTCATTTCTCCATAGTTCTACTACTATTCTGTGGACCAGGCTTCCAACACAAGCAACTTTGGGGGACAAACCACATCCACACCATAGGACTAGAAGCATTACCCATTTGAATGCAATTTTTCCTCATTGATATCCACCCCAACAAGCAGCTGAATGCATGGGTAGATTTTTAGCAGCTTTAGGAGCTTGGTATCACCACATCCCAGGTCTGCAACCTATAGATGAGACACAGTGTCATTTGCAAGACATTCATAGCCAGAAAGGTGGGAGTTTTTAAAACTGGAGGGGAGGGGTACTTGCAAGAATAACGAGCTAAGTTCAGAGCCCAGCACCTATATCAAGTCAGGTGGCGGAATGTGCCTGTATTCCTACCTACAGCCTCGCCAAATCTGACATATCCAAGTTCAGTTAGAAACCTACCTCAGAAAACATTCCTAATGTGTGACAGAGGAAGACACACCAATGTTGACCTTTTGGGGGGCCCCCATCTCTGTGTGTGTGTGTGTGTGTATGTGTGTGTGTGTGTGTGTGTGTGTGTGTGTGTGTGTGTGTGTCAGTGTGTGTGTATCCTGTCTCCATGGGAGACCGTGTCAGGAGTGAAAACATAAAGCCATTATGTGGAAGGACACAGGACCATTCCTGTTCAGAACAATTGCTACTGTCTATATTTGACACAAGGAAGATAAAAAGGCATGGCAGTCTTCTGCCTATAATCCTAGCACTGGAGATGCTGAGGCAGAAAACTATGTTTGAAGGTGGCCAGGATATGAGACCCTGCCTTAGGGGGTCCAGGGAAGACTAGACCCGTTCAGAATCACATTAGGCTGGAGTTGCAATTGAATTGATAAAAAAGTGCCTGCCTAGAATGCTTGAAGCCCTGGGTCCCATTCCCAGCTCTAAGTGAACCAAGAGTCATAGCACAGACTCATAATCCTAGCACTTGGCAAATCAGAGGCGGAAAGATAGGAAGTTCAAAGCTACCCTCAGCTACAAAGCAAGAATCATAAGTTGAGTCTTTTTTTAAGCGATTTGTTGCTTTTGGTTTGGTTTGTTTATGCAGGGCCTCCATATGTACTCCTTGCTGGCCTGGAACCCACTTTGCAGACCAGGATGGCCTCAAACTCAGGGCAATCCTCGTGCCTCTGCCTGAGTGTGTTAGGACTACAAGTCTGTGGCACCGTGCCAGCAGAGGTTGGCGTTTTAGCCTCATGCTTCAGAAACAAAGCTTGCTAAAACTCTGCTCTGTTCCTCTCTCATAGAGAAATTTAATTTCTTAATTCATTTCTTATGTTTATGTATTAATTTGTTTATTGAGGCAGGGTCTCCTGTGGCCTAGTCTGGCTTGAAGTGTAGCCAAGGATGACCCTGAACTTCTGATCCTCTTGCCTCTGCCTCCTGAGTTCTAAGAGTCCTGGGTTAATGGCTTAAACAGTTATACCCAGTTTCTGAGATACAGGGCTTTGTGCATGCTAGGCCAGCATTCTACAAGCTGAGCTACATCTCCAGCCCCAATTTCTCAAACTGTTTAAGAAACAATCACAGTGAGCCATGTGAAACTCCATACTGAACCCCCACGCCACTCAACTGTGCCTCTGCAAACTGATGAAATCGCTTTTCCTCAGTGGTTCTTTCCGACCAGGCTGGGAAATGCCTGGAGCCCCACTACTGTCAGGGGAAGAATAAAGGCTCAATTGAAAGCAAGTGATCACTTGAGGCCAGGTGTGGCAGCAGACACCTTTAATCCCAGCACTGGGAAGCAGAGGCATCTCTGAGTTCCAGGCCAGCCTGGTCTACAGAGTTCTAGGACAGTCAGGACTACACAGAGAAACCCTCTTGAAAAAAAAAGAAAGAAAGAAAGAAAGAAAGAAAGAAAGAAAGAAAGGAAGGAAGGAAGGAAGGAAGGAAGGAAGGAAGAAAAGAGGAAAAGAAAAGAGGGGGAAGAAAAGGGGAGAGAAGGGGTAGGGAAGGAAGAAGGGAGGGGAGAGAGAGATGGGAGGGGAGAGGAGAAAGGAGAGAAGGGGAAAGAACTCGCTTCATCCCAAGAGTTTGAGACCAGCTGGGGCAACATAGCCAGACCTTACATTGGAAAACAGATGGGGGGGAGGAGGGTGGTGTTTGGCAGGTGTCAGGGCAAACACTGTAATCACAAACTTGAGAGGGAGAGGCAGGAGAGTGGAGTTGGAAACCAGTTTGAACTATAAGACCCTGTCTCCAAAAATAAATAACCGTAATTAAGCTGCCCTTAATAACTGTTAAAAATGTTGTTGCTGGCCCTTCCTGGGATTATCACAATGAGTTTCCCAATTTGCGACTTTGTTCATGCTCCTATGGTTTAAAAAAGAAGAAAGGGGAAAAAAAACCTCCTTGACTCTAAACACATAGAGCTCCTACCCTTAAAGTCTTCTCCCTATTGCAATAATCACTTTGAAGTTTCTCCTGCTGGGCACACTGGCAGTCTCTGCCTCGAGAACTTGAGGCAGGATGATCCCTTGAGCCTACGAGCTAGAAGCCAGATCTACAAAACCACATGTCTTTTTTTCCTTTCTTACTGCCAGTTTCCTCCTACTTGTATATGAGGTACTATAATCATATCCAACGCCCCAAATCACCCAAGTACTTTCAGGATGCGGAAGTAGCTCAGTAGTAGACGGTTTGCCTAGCAGGCCAAAGCCCTTATTTTAATCCTGAATCCTGGGGGGGGGGGGGGGTGCCTGTGTCTTATGAGTATATTGATAAACCACTTTAATAGGGCAGTCTTAACCATTTATAACAATAATAATAATAATTACCTTCTTGGGTTCATGGCGATCCACTAAATCTCTAACGAACTGGTACCGTTGTTTGTATAATGGCGGCCTGAACCTAATTACCTTCTCTGCACAAACTTCTTTGAAATTATCACCAAGCATACTGCACTGCAGGATTTTAAACAACAGAAAGGTTTCAATCACACATGACTTTAGACATTTAAGAAGAAAACAAAAGGATCAATCAATCTGGGCAACAGCAGCTCAGACGTAAAGTCACCAAAAAGTCACCATGCTACACAAGCTCCTTGCAGTGCACCCTGACAGGGCTTTTCTGCGTCCTGTAGATAAACAGGGACCTCTTTACTGTGTGAACTGCCAAGGACCATGGTCCAGACAGACCGAAGACTAAGAAACACTCTCTCTCTCTCTCTCTCTCTCTCTCTCTCTCTCTCTCTCTCTCTCAACCTCCCAGGCTTCCCTCAAACTTCTGAGGCCCCTTCTCTATCAGGGCTTTGATCTGAGTTTGGATCCCAGTCTTTGGACTGCATAGGCCAGTTTTAGCAAGAATTTTGCTAACTCCATTAAAGTGAGTTTCCCACCTTCGTGTTTCTTCTTAATTTTCTATGCATTTATCCTATCTTCCCATACCCTACTCCTTGCCTACATCTCTCTCTGTATATTTCCATCTTCAGCTGCCCTAGCTTTACTTACCCAGAGTTAAACCCTTCTGTTCTTGTTGCAACAGCCCTAAGTCAGAATAGCCTCCACTTCCCCCCAGCAGATCCAAGAGAAAAAGAAATGTAAGCTGTCCCTCTGCAGCAGCTGTCCCTACTATTCCTACAAGTACTGTAAAGGACTAAACCAAAACAACCTGTAACTAGAGTAACAATATCCAATAAAAGCCCATTACACATGGGGCTGAGATGTAGATTAGCACAGCAGACCACTTGTCTTCCATGGGTGTGGCCCTGGCCTCCATCCCCAGCGATACAATAAAACACACCCTGAATGCAACCAAGCCCCCCCACCCCCGCCTCCTCTCCCTCTCCCTAGATGTCCTGGGAACTGAACCCAGAGTTTAATTAGTGCCAAAATTAATCAAGGTAAAGTTCGGTTCCTTTCTCGGTTGCACTAGATAGTGCCCAAACGCTACACACAGGGAGATTCCACCTAGGTTTCCAAGTGTGGTCCCTCAACGAGTATAACATCTTCCTGGAAACTTAGAAATGCAAAGTCTTCAGTCTCAATGGACCTCAGATAAAATTCTACACTTTAAACTCTCTAGGTAAAGAAAAGGAAATATAAAATCTCCAGGTGACCCATTTGCTTGTTTAGAGATTTTTTTTTAAATAACAATTGTGTTTTTACTTTATATGCATCAAATGTGGACATTTACTTAGTTCAACGCCCTGGGGAGAGATGCTAGGGCCCAAATAGGATGGTTTGTCATTTCTCCAGAGTACATGAGACCCATATGGGTGGGTAAGAAGGGTGCCAATTACCGGTATGTTTTCTGCCGTTTCCATTTGGTTTTCGACTTCCATTGTGACAAAAAGTAAAAATCCAGATTTATCCTCTGGGCTCTGTATCAGAATCAGCGGCAACTCAGCTGTAAATGCCAATTAAACCCTTTTCATACGAGATGCCTGGAAGAAACGATGGTCCGGAGGAAAAGGTGTAAGCATTCTGCCGCCTTCTCCTCTGTTACCACTTGCCCACAGAGTTTTCACCCTGTAAGCAGTGAGATGCTGATGACGGGTTCTAAAACCATGCAACTCGGCAAAGTGCGATAATACTAGCTCAGTGTGATACACGCTAGTGCTAAGATCCTCGGCCTTGAGTTATAGATGCTGCTTGTTTTATAGAATGCATACATAGCAAGTCTGAAGCTTATTGGATCTCCCCAACACTGCATAAAACCAGACCCAGTGGTGCTCGGCAGTAACTCAGCACTCGGAAAGTGGGAGTTCAACGTCATCCTCGAAATCTCAACCTCATCCATTCTGCTTTCAGTACCTTCTCAAACATCATCAAATGAATCCGGGGTGCGGCGGATGCCCTTAATGAGCCAGTGAAGCTGCAACACCGATCCAATTCACTTGGGGACTTGAATGTTGGTATTCTATTACACATGTTCCTAACAACTAGAACTTAATCTGAAGTAAACAAGAGATCAACCATCAGCTTTTCAGTGGTTTCCTGATGTGTATTTATGAACCTCGGCTCGGGGGTGTGAGTAATGGTGTTAGTGTTCCATCTCTAGTCCTCATCAAGCCCCAGCATCACTTACCCATGGGCAAGAGGCAAATCCACCACGGAAAACAAGCTGCTCAGACAAAGCCCCGCCCAGAACCGTGCCGCTGCGGGCCCCGCCCCTGACGCCCGCGCAGCCGCGCTGCTCCACCCGTGCTCCTCACCTGGCTGCCCGCTAGCCCTGCGCCTCGCGCCTGCGCTCTGAGCCCTCAGGGTCCTCGCTGGGCGTGCGAAGCTCGGCCATGCTCCGGCCCTATTCCTCCAGGCTGACGCCTCCAAGGTGTCGGTTTTGGGTCACTTAACGGCCGCTGTGGCGCATGCCCCGAAGACATTTTCCCACCGATCTTCAGAACCCCGGGAACCACGACTCTCAGCCCCACAGCATCCCAGACCCTCGCGCTGCAGCGACCTGCCCCTGCCGCGACTGTTGGGTACGGACCAGACCGGCGGCCAGGCTACAGGCTCTGTGGCTGTTAGGTCCGTGGAGCCCCGGGTGCGAGGCTTCTCGTGCGCGCAAGAGACGTGGACATCCTCCGGACCAATGGCAGGCCACAGAAGAGGCAGGTGAGCTCAGCGCGAGCCTGCTGGCCCAGAACAATTAATGGCACGAGGGTCTTATAGGGACCATAAACTGGGTAAAGTTGAATCCCAACCACCTAAGCTCTTAAACATATTCTTTCAGCTTCCAACACTGAACCATTTTTTTTAACCACATACACTTTAAGGACTGCCTGATCTCAGAAAACGGGTAGTGTTAGTATGCCCTCCTTTTTGTCAATTTTACACTTGCTGTATGCAACCAAAGAAGGTGATGGAAACACCTGAGATGGGAGAAGGAGAGGAAAAAACTGCTTTAAAAGCAAAAACTGACCCAGGTTTCATGAAGGCACATTGTAATCTCACATAGTGGGGAGAATCAGGAAATCAAAGTCAACAATCATGCCAGCTTAGGCAGCATGAGACCCTTGTCTCAAATATTCATTAGTTTATTCCAAAGCTTGTGTTTCCTAGTGAGTAGCCTGCTAAATATACCATAAATAAGCTGGACATGGTGTAGTGCATGCCTGTGGTGACAGTGCTTGGAGTTAGGGATCAGAAATTTAAGAAAACCTTCCAGTACTAAAGAATGCTGGTCTACGGGGTTGGGGATTTAGCTCAGAGGTAGAGCGCTTGCTAGGCAAGCGCAAGGCCCTGGGTTCGATCCGCAGCTCCGGGGGGGAAAAAAAAAAGAATGCTGGTCTACACTTGCCTCTAAGGGGGAAAAAAGCCACAAATGAAATATTAAATATTCAAATGTCCACTAACTTACCTGTGCAAAAGCATCACCCTGATAGTTACAGGTTAGCACAAAGATAAATTACATCTTGTTTTCAGTACTTGAGAGTCTAGAGCTCATGGAGAAAACTGTAACTCCAGCTTTTGAGATAGGATCATTCATGTATTATTACAGTTGGAGAGTTTCCTGATGGCTTAGCACACATGCAGTTCAAACAGACTTTATTAAAGGGACTTATGTCTTATTATGGGATATAATTTAAATAGAACCTTTAAGATGACATAAATGCACTTCAAGATACAAAAAAAATAATAATAAAAACCTGAAAAGAAGCTGACCTCCACACTAGGGAGGTGTGTTGGAGAGTGGTGGTGTCAGCTTGACACAATCTAGAATCCACAGAGCATCCCATGGTGAGGATTGTCTTGATTCCCCTAATTGTGATGGAAAGGCTTGACCAGCTGAATGTTGTATACTCTGCCTTCAACTGAGAGAGAGAGCTGAAGCATTCGCTCTGCCTCCAGACTAAATGCCACGTGACCAGCTGTTTCAAGTTCCGTCTCCTATGTCTTCCCAAGGGGTGGTGGGTAGGGAGAAGGATCGTAACCTGAAACTTTGAACCAAAACAATCCCTTCCTTCCCTCCCCACCTAAGTTTTTCTATAGTCTAAGATTTAGAGATACCAGAAAGGGTGATACCAGGTAATAAGGTGTGATGGTTTGTATATGCATGGCCCAGGGAGTGGCAGCATTAGGAGGTGTGGCCTTGTTGGAATAAGTGTGTCACTGTGGGCATGGGCTTAAGCTCCTCACCCTAGCTGCCTGGAAGTCAGTATTGTGCTAGCAGCCTTCAGATGAAGATGTAGAACCCTCAGCTCCTCCTGCACCATGCCTGCCTGGACACTGCCATGTTCCCACCCTGATGATAATGGACCGAACCTCTGACCTGTAAGCCAGCCCCAATTAAATGCTGTCTTTATAAGACTTGCCTTGGTCATGGTGTCTGTTCACAGCAGTGAATCCTAAGACGTAAGGAACGACAGGTGGAAGAAGCAGAAGGACACACAAGTCATGAAAGAGTATAGAACGTACCTTTTTTGGCTTGTTTCTACTTTTACACTTATTTTGTTGTTGTGTAAAACAACCCTAAGCAAAGCTCTGTTGTTTCAGAGTAGCCGATCTAACTGGGTAGAAGTCCATTAAACTGAGCAGAGGCCAGAGCCAGGAAAGCCAATGGCCTCCTGAAATCAGCTATGTGATGGTTTATCTCCCAGTTAATTAGAATAAAGTGATTTTAATTATTAAAGGCCTATGATTTTGTTTGCTTATTTGCTTGTTTGTTTTTTGAGACAGTTTCTCTGTGTATCCGTGACTGTCCTGGAACTCCTTTTGCAGATCCGGCTGGCCTGGAACTGCCTCTGCCTCCTGAGAGCTGGAATTAAAGTCATGTGTCACACACCCTCCCCACCAAAAAAAGAAACTTGCAATTTTAGAAAGTTTTATTCTCTGAAAATTTCATATATGCATATATTATGTTTTGATTATATTTATACCTCTTCCAGGATGTCACCCATGTTTCCCCCAACTCCATGATCCTGTATAAAATGGTTCATTCCTGTCTTAACCCACCAGATCTAATTAGTGCTGCCCACATGTACATGGGTTTGAGTCCATGCACCACAGCATGGTCAGCCTGCCAGGAACCACACCCCTAAAGAAAACTGACTTGGACCCCAGCAGCCATTCACTACCAGTAGCTCCTCAGCTAAGGGTGAGGTCCTGAGCACCCTCCCTGCTCCATGCTGGAATGTCGACCGGCCTGATCTACCTGCAGGCAGACACGGCTGCTGTAGTTCATTCAGCTGTCCTGTTGTGTCTGAAGACAACCTGTCCTATGCAACCTCTGACTCACAATCTTTCTGCCCGTCTTCCACAGTGTTCCCTGAGACTGTGATATAGATGTCCTGCTTGCAGCAGAGCACTAGTAGACACTTGCATTCTATGTTTGGACCTGTGAGTCTCTGTATTAACCACCGTCCACTCCAGTAAGAACCATCTCTAGGGGATAAGGGCTGCAGTAGTCTTTGAGTATAGATATACAGAGCTAGAAGGCGACTTGAAACTATGGACATCTAGCTAATAACAGTAATGTGTATTATGAATGGAAAGCCAGGAGCTAACTCCAAGATGTTGCAAGGTCAGAATTTTCTTTACAGCCAGGCCAAACCTACAGTCTCCCTTGGTAGAAGAATGAAGCAGCCAAGACCAGAAGCAGAAAGGCCTCTTACGGTAAAAAAAATCTTTGATTACGAAAGCAAAACTTCATGCTTATTTTATGATCATGGGAAAGGTACATGTTATGGGTTTATGGTCAGACAGTTAACATACCATAAAACATTTTACAGTCGTCAATTCTCAGAAAAATGGAACTAGGTAATGTATAATTCACAAGTTTACTGAGAAAGAACAAACCAAACACAAGTTGATTTCTAGATATGGACACAATTAGGAGGAAAAAATAAGTCAAAGTTTAACATTGTTTAACTAAAAATAGCTGTCCCTTGATAATATGTTCTTCTCTAAGGCCTACATGAGCCCCTCCCCCCATGAATTCTTGGCTGTATTTACAGTGCCACAAATGAGTTGCCCCTCCTGAGGCCTTAAATCTAATCAGAAATTATTTGTTTACCCCCATAACATTCATGCCACTGTTACACTCATGTCTTGCCAGCCTGGTCATTATTGTAGCTCACAGGGATCACAGCTATTGATGTCTTTTCTTCCCACCAACCCCGTCCCACCCCCTGGCACTCTCCATAACCCCTTCTGATAGAGTAAAAGGGGAAAAACTAAGTTCCAGGTTGATTTCTCCATGTCCTGGGACCAAAGTGTGTAATATCTTCAGCAACAGAGTGTAGAATATTGCCATTAAGAACAGAACCTATATATATATATATATATATATATATATATATATATAGAGAGAGAGAGAGAGAGAGAGAGAGAGAGAGAGAGAGAGTGTAGTGATATGTAGGCTCTGCTGACTTTGAACCTGAGATCTTCTTTCCCGCCTCACTGATGGGATAAGCAGAGATCATAAACACCTTCTAATCCAGCAGCACCAGAGACAACTGAGCTGATTCTCAGATGGAGGGAAGCTCATCTGCCCTTGTCCAGGGTGGCGGTGTTTACCACAGGCACTTGGTATAGGAAAGATTAGTATGCCTACAGTCTCACTTGCCTCTCCTTTTATGTCTTTTTTTTTTTTTTTTTTTTTTTTTGGAGCTGGGGACTGAACCCAGGGCCTTGTGCTTGCTAGGCAAGCGCTCTACCGCTGAGCTAAATCCCCAACCCCTCCTTTTATGTCTTAAGTCACGGATTGCATGATTGTTGGTCTGGGGTGTTTGTTTTAAGCTTGTGTGCCTAGTAACTTAATTCAATCCAATAAACTCATGTATCCATATGTTCCTGATGAAATTTTTGTATGTGTGTGTGTAGTGTTGGAGATTAAACTCAGGGCTTGTGCATGCTAAGCAAACTGAGTTGTGACAGTACTCCCACAGAGATGTAGACAAAGATCTACCCCAGATAGGGAATCCATGGGAGACTTAACTATAGTTAACACCAGTGAGTTTTATAAGAGTTACTTATGGGAGTTTGGGTGAAGGGTTCTTTGTAGGAGCAGAAATAACTTAAAGACAGCTGCGTCACCAAAATCCTTTTAGTGCAGATGACAGCTCACAAAAGCTGGAAACCTAGAATGCACTGTGCAGCTTGCAGACAGCTCGACATAGTGGAGAGTCTTCTTTCTGGGGAGCTCAGTTGGTCTAGCCTCTTGCAGGTAGCTCAGTTGGTCTCTGTTTTGTCTAGGCTAGCTCATTGGCACATGCCTCTAGACAGTGATTGGCAAAATGAGGGGTCTAATACCTCTGGTCAGTTTCAGGGACTTCCCAAAGCATGTGGGTTCCTCGAATTTTAACAAGCTTCCCTGCAGGATTGGATGTTTCCATCTCAAAAGGTTTCCTTCTTGAGGAAACCGCTACATAAAAGCCTTCTACCACTGAGCTATCCTCAGCCCTCCTGATTTATTTACTCTGCTCCTGTATATTACAAGCTAAAACATACTGTGACTGTAAACATGAGAGGGTCAGGAAATTACAGGTTTAGATATGAAAAAAAGGAGCAAGGTTGAATTCAAAGGTCACAAACGCCTCCACCTTAAGCATGGCCACCTGTTGTTTTAATAATTTCATTTGGAGTGTCTATAAAATATTCTCTGAATGTAGGCATTCTTCACAGTCTTTTGTTATGTTAAAATCCTTGAGTCTCTGGGGTGCGAGATTCTGTGATGGTTAAAAATGATTGCCAGGGCTGGAGAGATGGCTCAGCAATTAAGATCACTTGCGGATCTGGCAGAGAACCCAGATTAGGTTCCCAGCACCCACCCACACAGTGGCTCACAACAATCTGTAATTCCAATTCCGGGAGGCCCACTGCCCTCTTCTGGCCTCCAGTGGTACTGTTCCTATGCAGATATGATGGCCAACAGTCATACACATAAAATAAAAAGAATTTTGAAAAACATTGACTGTGTTCCACCCACAGTCTCAAAACTGAAGAAGCATTAGTCAACCAAGCTGTCCTCAGCTCTGAGTGGAGTAGCTCAGGGCCCATAGACGGGAGCTGCCCAGTGTTGACTGACTATGGCAGCTCCCTCCATCTGTCCCAAGAGAAAGCAAATAAAGTACAAGGTACCCTGTGACTCTCAAGTGTTTTGGTTTGGTTTGGTTTGGTTTTTTTCTTTGTTTTGTTTTGCTGGTTTTGTCTTTTTGAGACGAGGTTTCTTGTCCTGGAACCAGGCTGGTCTTGAGCTCACAGAGATCTGCCAGCCTCTCCCTCCCTAATGCTTGGATTAAAGTTGTGTGTCACCAAGTCCAGATCAAATGCATATTTAAGCAGCAGAAGCCCCACCTGGAGTCACCTGGAGATGCAGTGGTCTACTGATTTATTTGAATTGCTTACTCTTTGTTCAATGACTGGCATAAAAGTCCAAAACAAATGCAAGCGAGGGTGAGTTTAGAGCCATCGAGAGGAGGAGCGTGCACTGGCTGCAGCAGAGGTAATTCTAAGGAAAATCAGATTAGAAGTTGCACTCTTTTGGAAATGTACATGTTATTCTAACTGATAACACGCCATAAGGCACTTCTTATGTATCTGTTTATGATGTGGGTTATTAAAATACTGACTACACAAGGATTGTGTGTATTCTGATTTTTCCCTTAGGAATTATATTCTATTTATTTTAAGTGGCCTCTTGGTTTACTTCTGTATTGTTGCTGTTGTAAATATTTAATGTAACAAAAATGAAAACAAACTAAATAAAAAGATTTACTCCTAAGATTTAAGCTTATATATTTGGATTTAGCCAGAAGTATTTAGTGCATTTAATTGCTGAGAGAAAACAATATGCAGTCAAACATAGATGCATTTCAAATATATTAAGTGTTTAACATACAAAGCATGTGATCTAATTACAGCACACCAATAACAACAATATAATTTCTCAACCAGAAGATTATAAACATCAGGTGAGGTTTTAACAAACCTATTTCTCACTACAAAACAAAAAATAACAATTCTAAAATCAAGGATTGTAATTTCTGCAAATGATGAGACTGAGTAAATAAGATATCCCTGTCAGGGGCTGGAGAGATGGCTCAGTGGTTAAGAACACTGACTGCTCTTCCAGAGGTCCTGAGTTCAATTCCCAGCAACTACATGGTGGCTCACAACCATCTGTGATGGGATCCGATGCCCTCTTCTGGTGTGTCTGAAGACAGCTACAGTGTACTCATATATAAAATAAATAAACCTTAAAAAAAAAGATATCCCTGTCAGTAGCCATTTAGAAGCTTATTGCATATCAACCAATAGTTACTTTTTCTCTTTATTCTGGGATAATTACATATTACAGCACAAAGCTGCAAAGATAATGTGAGCATACTGCAGCCAGACACTGTTTTTCCCATAGTTACATCTGACATAACTGTAGTGTAATGTGCCCAAAGCAAGAATTTATATATGCACGGTGTGTATGCAGCTCCATGCCATTTTACCCTGTGTGCAGGGAACTCTGTCTTGAAAAACCAAGATATGGATGATGGATGGATGGATGGATGGATGGATGGATGGATGGATGGATGGATGGGTGGATGGATGGGTGGATGGATACCCCCCCTCTCTCTCTCTCTCACACACACACACACACACACACACACACACACACACCACAGAGGCCAGATGTGATAGTGCACACTCAACAATGATTGTTAGTGTTCAACTAACTTCTTTTTATGTAATCTAGGACCCAAGCCCAAGGAATGGCACCACCTTATTATGAGTGGTTCTTTGCATCTCCGTTACCCTAATCAAGAAAATCCCCTACAGGCAAAACCAGAGTTGCCTCTCCCAGATATTTCCAGATCTCAAATTGACAGTTGAGATTAACCACCATCATAGAAATGAATTATTTTTTTAATTCTCTCACCTTGCTTGCTACTCTCTGCAGGTCTGTGTTCCATTCCTTATTCTGGGTTATCAGAACCTGTAACACTGGTTCCTCTGGACCCTGTACACCTCCAGGTCCATCTTTATGGCAATGATTTATTACTGTGAACAAATACCAACCAAAATCAATAAACAGAAAAGATAAACAGGACAATGGCTACAGTGACCCACACACAAGCTTCTGTGAATGGAAGTTCCTTGGAAAAGCCACACATTTATGTTGAAGATTCTGTAGCCTGGTTAACTGATTATATTTAGCGATGGTACAGAATTGAAATGTTATGGATGGTGAATCAAAATGAGTTAAGCCATCTCTAATCCCTTGTGACAGCCATTTGTCACTCACCAATATATCTGACCTAGCATCCTACATCTTCCTGACTTTTAGATAAAATTCTTGGTGTGTCATTAAGCTTGCCATATCTAGCACTACAAACCTCAAAGCAGGTAAGATTGAAAACCTAAAAGCAGACATTCCCAGCTTTGCCGCAGTCTCTGTATCAGATGTCCCCACCACTGTCCTGTGACCGTTTCACAGTGGAACTGCCATTCAGGGTTACCTGCATCTATGTCTCCCAGCCATGGTCACTTTTATTTGGCTCTGATAAACTCCCTCTTAATACCTTTGAAGGAAGAGCTATGTTTTGCCCTGACACTTAGAAGAATCATTTCTCATGGAGTAACACAGGATGTGACAATCCTTCTATCAATAAGCAGTGACAACCTCTAGGAAATACTGCCAACCAGGAAAGTACATTAGAAACTCAGTGCCCAGATTTTTCAATTGAAGTCTCATCAAATAAACACCCATTTAGGCATTTACCCAAATTCTCAGCTCCTATAGGGAAAAGTTATATTTATCATAAAAGTTATGATTTACATAATTAGTTTAAGATTAAGGTTATTTAACAAAGAATGTATCTTTTCTTTGTCTCCAGTTACTGGGAACTGGCCTCTACGTCTTTGGAATTTCCTCAGTGTGGGAATACCTTTGCTATTCGCAGTGGGCCCAGCAATTTATATGAGTGACATGATTCAGGAGTTGCCCTTCAGATAACTTAAAGCATTACTTTCAGATAATTTGAGCACAACTTAAAGTTAGTTCATGCTGGGGCAGTCCACTTCAGAGAGATTAGCCTTCTATGTAGGAAGTGAGGGATTAGACCTTGAGCTACCAGCCTTCTTAGAAGACAGTGTCAAGAGTGAGCTACATCAGAAACAAACATGTTTGTGACTTTCCTCTATATCAGAATTTATTGAATAACAAACTTACGTCTCTGCTCCCAGACCCGGTGAGAGAGAGACCCAACCGCCTGGTCAGGTGGGCACTCCTGAGGCTGCAGAGCGGAAGAGACCACCAACACTGCTCACCCCTGCCCACATCCCTGGCCCAAGAGGAAACTGTATAAGGCCTCTGGGCTCCCGTGGGGGAGGGCCCAGGAGCGGCAGGACCCCTGCCACAGACACCGCCGGACCCTGAAGGAAACAGACCGGATAAACAGTTCTCTGCACCCAAATCCCGTGGGAGGGAGAGCTAAACCTTCAGAGAGGCAGACAGGCCTGGGAAACCAGAAGAGACTGCTCCCTGCACACACATCTCGGACGCCAGAGGAAAAAGCCAAAGACCATCTGGAACCCTGGTGCACTGAAGCTCCCGGAAGGGGCGGCACAGGTCTTCCTGGTTGCTGCCGCTGCAGAGAGCCCCTGAACAGCACCCCACGAGCAAACCTGAGCCTCGGGACCACAGGTAAGACCAAATTTTCTGCTGCAAGAAAGCTGCCTGGTGAACTCAAGACACAGGCCCACAGGAACAGCTGAAGACCTGTAGAGAGGAAAAACTACACGCCCGAAAGCAGAACACTCTGTCCCCATAACTGACTGAAAGAGAGGAAAACAGGTCTACAGCACTCCTGACACACAGGCTTATAGGACAGTCTAGCCACTGTCAGAAATAGCAGAACAAAGTAACACTAGAGATAATCTGATGGCGAGAGGCAAGCGCAGGAACCCAAGCAACAGAAACCAAGACTACATGCCATCATCGGAGCCCAATTCTCCCACCAAAACAAACATGGAATATCCAAACACACCAGAAAAGCAAGATCTAGTTTCAAAATCATATTTGATCATGATGCTGGAGGACTTCAGGAAAGACCTGAACACACTTAGGGAAGCACAGGAAAACATTAATAAACAAGTAAAAGCCTACAGAGAGGAATCGCAAAAATCCCTGAAAGAATTCCAGGAAAACACAATCAAACAGTTGAAGGAATTAAAAATGGAAATAGAAGCAATCAAGAAAGAACACATGGAAACAACCCTGGATATAGAAAACCAAAAGAAGAGACAAGGAGCTGTAGATACAAGCTTCACCAACAGAATACAAGAGATGGAAGAGAGAATCTCAGGAGCAGAAGATTCCATAGAAATCATTGACTCAACTGTCAAAGATAATGTAAAGCGGAAAAAGCTACTGGTCCAAAACATACAGGAAATCCAGGACTCAATGAGAAGATCAAACCTAAGGATAATAGGTATAGAAGAGAGTGAAGACTCCCAGCTCAAAGGACCAGTAAATATCTTCAACAAAATCATAGAAGAAAACTTCCCTAACCTAAAAAAAGAGATACCCATAGACATACAGGAAGCCTACAGAACTCCAAATAGATTGGACCAGAAAAGAAACACCTCCCGTCACATAATTGTCAAAACACCAAACGCACAAAATAAAGAAAGAATATTAAAAGCAGTAAGGGAAAAAGGTCAAGTAACATATAAAGGGAGACCTATCAGAATCACACCAGACTTCTCGCCAGAAACTATGAAGGCCAGAAGATCCTGGACTGATGTTATACAGACCCTAAGAGAACACAAATGCCAGCCCAGATTACTGTATCCAGCAAAACTCTCAATTAACATTGATGGAGAAACCAAGATATTCCATGACAAAACCAAATTTACACAATATCTTTCTACAAATCCAGCACTACAAAGGATAATAAATGGTAAAGCCCAACATGAGGAGGCAAGCTATACCCTAGAAGAAGCAAGAAACTAATCGTCTTGGCAACAAAACAAAGAGAATGAAAGCACACAAACATAACCTCACATCAAATATGAATATAACGAGAAGCAATAATCACTATTCCTTAATATCTCTCAATATCAATGGCCTCAACTCCCCAATAAAAAGACATAGATTAACAAACTGGATACGCAACGAGGACCCTGCATTCTGCTGCCTACAGGAAACACACCTCAGAGACAAAGACAGACACTATCTCAGAGTGAAAGGCTGGAAAACAACTTTCCAAGCAAATGGTCAGAAGAAGCAAGCTGGAGTAGCCATTCTAATATCAAATAAAATCAATTTCCAACTAAAAGTCATCAAAAAAGATAAGGAAGGACACTTCATATTCATCAAAGGAAAAATCAACCAAGATGAACTCTCAATCCTAAATATCTATGCCCCAAATACAAGGGCACCTACATATGTAAAAGAAACCTTACTAAAGCTCAAAACACACATTGCACCTCACACAATAATAGTGGGAGATTTCAACACCCCACTCTCATCAATGGACAGATCATGGAAACAGAAATTAAACAGTGATGTAGACAGACTAAGAGAAGTCATGAGCCAAATGGACTTAACGGATATTTATAGAACATTCTATCCTAAAGCAAAAGGATATACCTTCTTCTCAGCTCCTCATGGTACTTTCTCCAAAATTGACCATATAATTGGTCAAAAAACGGGCCTCAACAGGTACAGAAAGATAGAAATAATCCCATGCGTGCTATGGGACCACCACGGCCTAAAACTGGTCTTCAATAACAATAAGGGAAGAATGCCCACATATACGTGGAAATTGAACAATGCTCTACTCAATGATAACCTGGTCAAGGAAGAAATAAAGAAAGAAATTAAAAACTTTTTAGAATTTAATGAAAATGAAGATACAACATACTCAAACTTATGGGACACAATGAAAGCTGTGCTAAGAGGAAAACTCATAGCGCTGAGTGCCTGCAGAAAGAAACAGGAAAGAGCATATGTCAGCAGCTTGACAGCACACCTAAAAGCTCTAGAACAAAAAGAAGCAAATACACCCAGGAGGAGTAGAAGGCAGGAAATAATCAAACTCAGAGCTGAAATCAACCAAGTAGAAACAAAAAGGACCATAGAAAGAATCAACAGAACCAAAAGTTGGTTCTTTGAGAAAATCAACAAGATAGATAAACCCTTAGCCAGACTAACGAGAGGACACAGAGAGTGTGTCCAAATTAACAAAATCAGAAATGAAAAGGGAGACATAACTACAGATTCGGAGGAAATTCAAAAAATCATCAGATCTTACTATAAAAACCTATATTCAACAAAATTTGAAAATCTTCAGGAAATGGACAATTTCCTAGACAGATACCAGGTATCGAAGTTAAATCAGGAACAGATAAACCAGTTAAACAACCCCATAACTCCTAAGGAAATAGAAGCAGTCATTAAAGGTCTCCCAACCAAAAAGAGCCCAGGTCCAGACGGGTTTAGTGCAGAATTCTATCAAACCTTCATAGAAGACCTCATACCAATATTATCCAAACTATTCCACAAAATTGAAACAGATGGAGCCCTACCGAATTCCTTCTATGAAGCCACAATTACTCTTATACCTAAACCACACAAAGACACAACAAAGAAAGAGAACTTCAGACCAATTTCCCTTATGAATATCGACGCAAAAATACTCAATAAAATTCTGGCAAACCGAATTCAAGAGCACATCAAAACAATCATCCACCATGATCAAGTAGGCTTCATCCCAGGCATGCAGGGATGGTTTAATATACGGAAAACCATCAACGTGATCCATTATATAAACAAACTGAAAGAACAGAACCACATGATCATTTCATTAGATGCTGAGAAAGCATTTGACAAAATTCAACACCCCTTCATGATAAAAGTCCTGGAAAGAATAGGAATTCAAGGCCCATACCTAAACATAGTAAAAGCCATATACAGCAAACCAGTTGCTAACATTAAACTAAATGGAGAGAAACTTGAAGCAATCCCACTAAAATCAGGGACTAGACAAGGCTGCCCACTCTCTCCCTACTTATTCAATATAGTTCTTGAAGTTCTAGCCAGAGCAATCAGACAACAAAAGGAGATCAAAGGGATACAGATCGGAAAAGAAGAGGTCAAAATATCACTATTTGCAGATGACATGATAGTATATTTAAGTGATCCCAAAAGTTCCACCAGAGAACTACTAAAGCTGATAAACAACTTCAGCAAAGTGGCTGGGTATAAAATTAACTCAAATAAATCAGTTGCCTTCCTCTATACAAAAGAGAAACAAGCCGAGAAAGAAATTAGGGAAACGACACCCTTCATAATAGACCCAAATAATATAAAGTACCTCGGTGTGACTTTAACCAAGCAAGTAAAAGATCTGTACAATAAGAACTTCAAGACACTGAGGAAAGAAATTGAAGAAGACCTCAGAAGATGGAAAGATCTCCCATGCTCATGGATTGGCAGGATTAATATGGTAAAAATGGCCATTTTACCAAAAGCAATCTACAGATTCAATGCAATCCCCATCAAAATACCAATCCAATTCTTCAAAGAGTTAGACAGAACAATTTGCAAATTCATCTGGAATAACAAAAAACCCAGGATAGCTAAAGCTATCCTCAACAATAAAAGGACTTCAGGGGGAATCACTATCCCTGAACTCAAGCAGTATTACAGAGCAATAGTGATAAAAACTGCATGGTATTGGTACAGAGACAGACAGATAGACCAATGGAATAGAATTGAAGACCCAGAAATGAACCCACACACCTATGGTCACTTGATTTTTGACAAAGGAGCCAAAACCATCCAATGGAAAAAAGATAGCATTTTCAGCAAATGGTGCTGGTTCAACTGGAGGGCAACATGTAGAAGAATGCAGATCGATCCATCCTTATCACCCTGTACAAAGCTTAAGTCCAAGTGGATCAAGGACCTCCACATCAAACCAGACACACTCAAACTAATAGAAGAAAAACTAGGGAAGCATCTGGAACACATGGGCACTGGAAAAAATTTCCTGAACAAAACACCAATGGCTTATGCTCTAAGATCAAGAATCGACAAATGGGATCTCATAAAACTGCAAAGCTTCTGTAAGGCAAAGGACACTGTGGTTAGGACAAAACGGCAACCAACAGATTGGGAAAAGATCTTTACCAATCCTACAACAGATAGAGGCCTTATTTCCAAAATATACAAAGAACTCAAGAAGTTAGACCGCAGGGAAACAAATAACCCTATTAAAAAATGGGGTTCAGAGCTAAACAAAGAATTCACAGCTGAGGAATGCCGAATGGCTGAGAAACACCTAAAGAAATGTTCAACATCTTTAGTCATAAGGGAAATGCAAATCAAAACAACCCTGAGATTTCACCTCACACCAGTGCGATTGGCTAAGATCAAAAACTCAGGTGACAGCAGATGCTGGCGAGGATGTGGAGAAAGAGGAACACTCCTCCATTGTTGGTGGGATTGCAGACTGGTAAAACCATTCTGGAAATCAGTCTGGAGGTTCCTCAGAAAATTGGACATTGAACTGCCTGAGGATCCAGCTATACCTCTCTTGGGCATATACCCAAAAGATGCCTCAACATATAAAAGAGACACGTGCTCCACTATGTTCATCGCAGCCTTATTTATAATAGCCAGAAAATGGAAAGAACCCAGATGCCCTTCAACAGAGGAATGGATACAGAAAATGTGGTACATCTACACAATGGAATATTACTCAGCTATCAAAAACAACGAGTTTATGAAATTCGTAGGCAAATGGTTGGAACTGGAAAATATCATCCTGAGTGAGCTAACCCAATCACAGAAAGACATACATGGTATGCACTCATTGATAAGTGGCTATTAGCCCAAATGCTTGAATTACCCTAGATCCCTAGAACAAACGAAACTCAAGACGGATGATCAAAATGTGAATGCTTCACTCCTTCTTTAAATGAGGAAAAAGAATACCCTTGGCAGGGAAGGGAGAGGCAAAGATTAAAACAGAGACTGAAGGAACACCCATTCAGAGCCTGCCCCACATGTGGCCCATACATATACAGCCACCCAATTAGACAAGATGGATGAAGCAAAGAAGTGCAGACCGACAGGAGCCGGATGTAGATCGCTCCTGAGAGACACAGCCAGAATACAGCAAATATAGAGGCGAATGCCAGCAGCAAACCACTGAACTGAGAATAGGTCCCCTATTGAAGGAATCAGAGAAAGAACTGGAAGAGCTTGAAGGGGCTCGAGACCCCAAAAGTACAACAATGCCAAGCAACCAGAGCTTCCAGGGACTAAGCCACTACCTAAAGACTATACATGGACTGACCCTGGACTCTGACCCCATAGGTAGCAATGAATATCCTAGTAAGAGCACCAGTGGAAGGGGAAGCCCTGGGTCCTGCTAAGACTGAACCCCCAGTGAACTAGTCTATGGGGGGAGGGCGGCAATGGGGGGAGGGTTGGGAGGGGAACACCCATAAGGAAGGGGAGGGGGGAGGGGGATGTTTGCCCGGAAACCGGGAAAGGGAATAACACTCGAAATGTATATAAGAAATACTCAAGTTAATAAAAAAAAAAAAAAAAAAAAACTTACAAGGTACAGTAGTTTCAAAGACACAATCTGCCACATCCTCCCACTCTCCTCATGCTAGAGCTATAGTTAAGGGCATTTTCCATTCTTGCAGAGGACCTGGATATGGTTCCCAGCACCCACAACTAACTGTTTCTCTAGGTCTAGGGAATCCAGTGCCATCTTCTGGTGTCCAAAGGCACTGGGCACATACATGATGCTCATACATGTAGGCATTCCCACATACACATAGAATGAAAATAAATGTTTTAAAAAATAAAATTCTCACTTTTCTGATAATGCTGGCTAATTTCAATATAAGTTCCTTTTCCAATAATCACTAACATTAACCTTAAGGTTGTACATTATGCATCACACAATAAATATATGTATTCACACACACACGCACACACACACACTATAGAATAACTGCAAAGGGATGAAAAGGCAAGAAGGTTCAAAGTCTGAGGCTAAACCTTGAAAACTAATAGAGATGTAGAACTTTCTACTGGCAAGACAGTGGAGCCTACTAAGCTGAAAGTCTTGCTCCAGGAGCCACTGGCTTGGCTGTAAGTCAGGCTGCAAGGTCAGAGTTGAACCTCGGAGATTAAGACACACTCCAGAAGCAAAAGAGCAGGGCCAGGTCTAGGTGAACAAACAGTTGGACAGATGGACAGCAGGTACAGATGGGCAAACAGGACAGGCAGACAGCAATTTGGGTAGGCTGAATCAACAGCATGATCCTGGCTAAGCAGAACTCCGTAGGACACCCGAAAGTTCTCTCCCTACCATTCCCTTGATATTCCTCTGTCCAGTCAAATGAAAGGTTGGTTGGGACCATCATGGATAGCCACAGAAATGCCAGAGGCCTACCTCTGCGCCGGTGGTGTCCAAATGAGGAAGGTAGACTCTTTCCCCAAGCTCGTATGCCCAGTATACTCTTAGACTTGGGATTCCTGATTTGTTTTGTTTTTTGTTTTCTGAATCAAGTTTCTCTGTAAAGCTCAGGCCATCCTGAACTCAGAAATCTGCCTCCTGAGTGCTTGGATTAAATGTGTATGCCACTACCTCCTGGCCCTGATAGGATTTTAATATGTCCATGTTCTCTTAGAATCTGAATTCACCCCAGCGAGTTTGTAGCATGGAACCCAAAGACTAAATTATTAGTCTATATCACATAATTATTAATTAGTCTATATCACATACGTAGTGCCAGATAGATAGGGCTATGCATATGTCCAAGGTTCATAGCTACCCTCCATCTGGAAAATAATGTTGCTTGTAAAACACAGTCCATCAAGGCAGGGCACAGTCTGAAAAACAACTGTTTTATACAATATAGAGTACCTTATGGCCACAAAGAGGCTCTAGAGTTTGGGTTCAACCACATGGCTGATGACTAAGTCAGCTGTATATATTTAATAAAACACAATGAAAAGCCTCAGTCAGGCCTGGAGGTGCATGCCTGCAATCCCAGCACTCGGGAAACAGGCAAGAAACTGTTGCAAGTTGAGGGCCAATTAGGTCTCTACAAGTTCAAGCCAGCCAGAAATGCCTAGCAAGGACTTCTTTCAAACAAACACAAGTTTCAAAGCGAAAAAACAAACAAGCACACAAAACAAAATATTTAAATTTAAAATGGGTTAAAATGCTCCACAGGTGTGGCCTTTGTCCACTTGGCTGGTCCCAACTGTGTACTTTATCTGTCTGTGACTATTGTGTTGTGGATCCTTTCGACAAATTGATAAGCATCATGGAAACACAGGAAAGCCAATTTATAACTGCTTGCTCAAAAGCAAGTTGTCATGTAATCTGGAGGGATCCTTTTTGTCCATACTAGGACCCTGATTTAAGCAAGCACTCTACCCTTGATCTATGCCCCCAAGCTAGTTGCATAACTCGAGAACTTTCAATCTTGGGAAGGATTTTACCCTAACACTGCAAAGCCTGAGCTAAAATAAGGTAGTCAGTATCATAATTCTATGCAAAATTCATAGCATTTGGGGGTAGTAGGGATGTCAGCAGTGACCAGGTAGCGCTCCATTCTATTCCCCCCTACACACACACACACACACACACACACACACACACACACACACACACACACACTTATCCCACTGCACTCAGTAGGAATCTCCATTCAGGCAATACTGGAATTTAGGACTTGGTGCAGAAAGAAATTGCAGGGCAAGCCAGTATGAAGCAGAATTAGAGGCTTATTAAAGGACATTTTTAATATTGCTCTTTTTTTTTTTTTGGTTCTTTTTTTCGGAGCTGGGGACCGAACCCAGGACCTTGCGCTTCCTAGGTAAGCGCTCTACCACAGAGCTAAATCCCCAGCCCCTTAATATTGCTCTTAAGTACATGGTTTAATAGAAAGAGACTCTCAGAGAAAGAATAAGACATACCCAAATGAGGATGTGGGGTTTCTCAAGGGACTCACAAAAGATTTCAGTGGCTCTCAAATTACAGTTCTAAAGGTTGCTAAGAAACAAGTGTGCTCCCTTCACCCAGCCTTTTTTACCCATTGCTTAAAATGTGTAGTGGACACCAAGGTCAAAGGTTAAAGCATTTGCCTTTCTAAGCTAAGTTGTGAATTCGTTATGAGAGAGAGTGCAGAAAACTCAAGGTTACAGATTGTAAGTGTAGTTGATTTACTGTTTTTGCCATCCTTGATTAAGATGTCTCCAGGAGACACACTGTCCCAGTCAGTTAGGCTGTACCAGTGGTTCCTCGCCCTTTCTAGTAGGAAAGGCCAAGCAGACCCAAGGAGGCAGCCTCTTTTCCTTCCCTTGCCTTTTGTCCTGTATCCCCACAATTTCTCATCTTCCTGTCCTATCTCAGAAACTCTCCCCCTACTCTACCATCCTAGACACTTGCTAAGGGACAGTTTTGCAAGCAAGGAGGACAGTTCAGGCCTACCATGTTAGCCTTCTTCTGAACAAGTAGCTTTGGGATTGTATTTGGTTTGTTTGTGGTGCTGGGAGCTGAGCCGGGCCTTACCAATGCTGGGCTCTACCACCCAACCCAGTCTCAGCCCACAAGTCGGTCCTTAGAAGTGCAACAGGGTCCCCAGCTCCGAAAAAAAGAACCAAAAAAAAAAAAAAAAAAAAGAAGTGCAACAGGGAGGAGAACCTCTGTTGTGAGGACTTATATATATATACCTAAAGACGTTCTTTGAGAGGAAGATTCGAGGCTAGGATCTTGGGAGCTAAGGAACAAACAGCAGGAGAGGCTTGTCTCCCTTGAGTCTGTGGTCTACATTTGGAGTCAGCCATTGTACATGTATTCCTTCAGTTCTTGTCAGACAATGTATAATTAAATGACTTCTCACCCATTAATCCAGGTTGTGACAATTTAATTTAGCTGAGTCAAAGAAGCCATTCCTCTATCCTCAAGTCATGTTTACATCCATGTTTGGACAATTATGATGAAAGCTGCTATACTTAGGTAAGACTGGGGGAATTCCTCCTACTATAAAACACAAGTCAGGACAGGATGAAAATGGGAAACAGAATATTCAAATTGACACTGACTGCAGCAATAACCTATGACATAAACACAAACGTGGAGAAGCGCCGCAGCAGCCAGCCATCTAACAAAGCAACAGCAGTTGCTTCTCCACTGGAGCCTAGGACTTTTTCTGGTCACAAGTTTTAGTCCAAGTTCCCAGTACCATATGTGAATTTCCCCCTGGGGAGTGGGCTGGAAGGCCAATAAAAAAATCAGTTCTATCCATAACTGCTTATGCCGCTGTTGCAGCTCAAGCTGGCACATCTTGGCAGGAGCATCAATCAGAAGCACCCGGGAGCCACAGCTGTCGGTAGAGTAGGGGGACAGTTTCTGAGATAGGACAGGAAGATGAGAGATTGTGGGGATACAGGACAAAAAGCAAGGGAAAGAAAAGAGGCCCCGCCTCCAGGGGTAGACTCCAGGGGTATCACTAGAGTGCTTCTAGTTCACTCTTTTCTTTCTTTCCAACCTGACCTTTCTCACACAAGGGTATCAGAACACAGTCAAATGAATAAAGCATGGCGAACAATGCCTTGGAGAACCGTGAAAGAGACTCAAGAAAAAAAGGGAGAGGGCCTTTCACCTCAAGTGTGTTTTGTTTCCTGGATCATTCTTGGATGTGATCCCATGCCTCCTGTAATAAACATTTACAGTCAATGCAAAAGACATGTTTATTCTTGTTTGTAGGATGATGTCATTATGCAGGTGAAGGCAGGTACAAAATAGAACAAGGCCTGTCATTGGACGAGAAGGAAAGATGGGCGGGAGAAAGGTTTTAGAGAGGAGGAGAAGACTGGAGCAAGGAAAGAGCAGCCAAGAGAACATGGAGGTGGATGTTAAGATTCCTCTCTGCACATTTACAGGTTGTTATGAATATTCTTAAGGGATGGGTATGTACAGGGCTTTGTATGTCTAGATGAGCAAATTATATCTTATCGATTGGATCAGAGGTTATTGTGCTCTGTGTTCTTTCATGTGGCGATTTAATTAAGTTCAAGAGAATGTGTGGTGGCTGGAGACACTGGGCTGCCACAGAATTGGGATGTGTGCGTCTGGCATGGTGGCAGCCTGCCTTGGGAACTAGATGGGTAGAGAGATTGTTGCTGGGCTCAGAGAGTAGCCATCAGCAGTGTGATATGGGACGGAGCAAAGCGGGTGAGATGCTTAAATGACTGAGATGAAAATATCAGACAGATGTCATGGGCACTACGGTGTGGGCTCTAGTGCAGGATGAAAGGATCCTTTATTTTAGTTTTACAACACTTGTTGGATGTCGGAACACAGCTCCAGAACCAAGTCTGCTGGAAGGATGTGCTGAGTGCCGTCCTCAGTGTGCCCTGGATCTGGATATGGCCTCTGCCTTGCTTTGTGCTTTCCCAGATATAATCTATAGTATATGCAAGGGAATTGTGTTTAAATTGGCCTGTCCTGGGAAAGTTCTTGAAAAGGCTGTTCTGTTAATATTCAGTACGTGCTTACTGACATTTAGTTACATGATTTTCTGAACTCAAGCAACCTCCCCTCCTCGGATCATTGCTTTCCTTGTTTCATTTCTGTATAAAAGTACACTGAAACTAAATAAACTTGTCCGCAGCATTAGACTGTAGCCTGCACCATTCTTGAAGGTCTTCAAACCCCAGGTCTTGCAGATAGAGCTGCATAGGTCAACGAAAGTCAGCATCGTGGATTCCAGCTTTGGAAATTCCGAGAAGGGCTCTTTAATGTAGACATGATTTGTGTTTTCTTTTCCCTTCAGGCTCCCAGTTGTGAGAAGTGCCAGGGTGACACCATTGCTCCTCCTTCTTTTATCTAATGCATCCAGTAGATTGGAGGCCAACAAAGGAAGTCAGCCCCTAGTCTCTTTCTTGTTGCAACTCCTCCCTCATAGCCTCTATCTCCCTATATCCCCACACCAAGCTTCAGATAGCTCTTATCATGTATAACCGCGGCCAGGCTGCCTCTGCAGCTGCTAGCTGCTACCTGCACCTCCACTCCCAGTGCTTGTGACATCTGCTCTAGACCTCCAGCTGTTCTCAAAACATCTCCATACTCCCCTCCTTCATCCCACCCACTAAGCAGTGTCACCCATGCCACTCCCCCTGCCCCCAGAAGCCTGCCAATCCCAACAGACATTCCCTCCCCTTAGTTACACGTCTCACTACCTTCTGCATTACCCATGCCACTGCCGCCACTGGGGAAAAGCACACTGCCAAATCGCATGGGGACAGGAAACCAGGTCAAAATTTCCTCTACAAACATTCCACCATTAGGTTTGCATTGCCCGTCTCATTCCCCATATCAAGACAATGCCGTTGTGCTTCCCAAACCTCTGTTTTAGCACATCCTGCGAAGTATTGCTAAAATTTCTAATGCTGGGGGAGACATAAACAATGTTTACTCTACCTATTGGCAAAGGACAAATCAAAATATAATTCCAACAAAGTTTACTCTGGAGAATTTACAGAGCGAAGTTCACTCTAGGCTTTCTTACAGAGCAATGGGTGGGGGAGGGCTTATGGGCTCATGGGCATCCTTAAAGCAAAATCTGCATCCAACATGAATGTGGTGATTTTTATGAGAATGGCACCATAGGCACATATTTTTGAATGCTTAATCACCAGAGGACTAGAAGGATTAGGAGGTGTGGAGTTTCTGAAGTCCATGGCGGGCCCACTGTTCTTTGTCTTGGTCTGCGGATCAGTATGAAGCACTCAGCACCTCCTCCAGCACCAGGTTCCCTGCACGACAATAATGGACTAGAACTCTGAAACTGTCAGTAAGTCCCCCGTTAAGTCCCCTTTCTCTGTAAGAGTTGTCTTGGTCGTGCTGTCTCTTCACAGCAATAGAACAGTAACTTTGTCAGAAGTTAGTACCAGGGAGCAGGATATTGCTGTAACAGGCCTGACAGCTGCCTGTTGACAGAATGTGGACTTGGGATTAGGAAAGCAAATGAACCTTTAAGAGAGGATTAATGGGTCATACTTGTAGAAGCAGGGAAGACAGTGGTGCTGAGAGCAATGAAAAATCTAAAGGCCTGGTTCAAAAGGTTTCAGAGGGGAAGAATATTAACAAGTAGCCTGGAGACAGACCATTCTTGTGATATTTTGGCAAAGACTGTGACTGCTTGTTGCCCTTGCCCTGAAGATCTGCCTGAGGTTAAACTGAAGAATTTTTGATTGATGGCTATGGCATAGGAGATTTCCAGGCAACTTGGTATTTATTAACTCTGTCATATGGTTATTTGTGGTCATACTTGTTAGCTTGCAGGAATGTCCACCAGGCTCCTCATAAGGACCTAGCAACAGCTTACATCATCATCTGCCACTGCCAGGTGTGCCAGGTTATGGGCTGCCCATCACCATAGCTCTCTTCCCATGCCCCACCCCACACCCTCATGGTTCTGCCCCTTTGTCTGCCTGTCTATATGTCCACTCTTCTGTCTCTACCCCTTCTCCAGGGCCTCACTCCTCTTCCCTTCCCCCAGTAACCCCTCTTTATACCAGATCTGTTGTGTGGCACAATTACTCAGGGGCATACCTTAGCCTGGGCCTGCCAGGTACCCCTCACTACCACTGTTATATATTTATAACAACTCTTATGCTGATCTATAATGAAAAGGATGAAGCTGAGCAAACATATGCTGTTGGTATTCTGTCCAAGCTCTGCCCCACAGTTACCTGGCAACATGTAAGGGGCTGCTTGGCCCCTCCTCATGCTCTTGTTCTTTGCTCCCTTCCCCGCTCTTCCCCTTTGTCCCTTCTCTCCCCATTCCCCTCCCCCATTTCCTCCACACGTTCTGGGCCGGCCTTTCCTCTCCTCTTCTACTCTTCTTCTCTCATTAAACTTCTCCACGTGAAACCATGTTGGTTTGGTGTGTTCTGTCTGGACTCGAGCCAAGATTTAAATAAACCCCAACACGTATGAAACGTATAGTTTGAGGAGAAGTCATTTTCTCCAGGAATTGTAATGGAGCTAAATGATCAAGGAGATAAAAAAAATCTAAAGGAAAGCCTGAATGGATTAAAAGGAGTGGTGAGGGGTTGGGGATTTAGCTCAGTGGTAGAGCGCTTGCCTAGGAAGCGCAAGGCCCTGGGTTCGCAAGGCCCTGGGTTCGCAAGGCCCTGGGTTCGCAAGGCCCTGGGTTCGCAAGGCCCTGGGTTGGGTCCCCAGCTCCAGAAAAAAAAAAAAAAAAAAAAAAAAAGAGGAGTGGTGACCCCAGGGTAAGACCCCACCCAGCTAAGTTTCCAACCCGTCAAAAGGAACTAAAGAAAAACTTAAGTGCAAAGGAAACCATCAACAACAGAAACTGATGCAAAAGTAATTGTAGCCCTTCCCCCTCCTAACTGAAAGAAGGGTTCTAGCCCCAGCCAGCAGAAGAACTTGGCAGCTTCAGTGTGTTTGGGTGTTAGAGTCAAGGATAGAAGAAAAGGGTTACGGAATCTCCCTCTGAGGGTAAGGAAAGCCACTGAGGCCAGGCATGTGTCAGGGATGTCCCTGCATGAAGGCCCAGAGATACCATTACATGAAGCTGTGAAGGTGAAGCCTGGATTGCATTGGAGACCTCCAAAATGTTGCAAGTGCCAATCGTGTGACACCTTACAATGAGAGCTTGCAGACCAGGTGCAGAGAAAGCTCAAAAGAGAAAAATGTGTTGCAGTCACGGAAAGCTGAAGAGGGCTTTGACATCAGACATAGAGATGGGAGTTTTGAGTTTGCCCCACTGGTTTTCCTACTTACTTTGGTGCAACATTTCCTCACCATGTTCTCTTCTCTCCCTTCGGTAATCGTCATACATGTTCTGTGCCATTGTATGTGATCTGGTCTTTTATTTTATTGGAGGGTTGCTATTAAGAGATTGCCTTGAGTTGCAGAACTTTGAACTGTAGACTTTTAAACAGGACTGAGACTGTGAAAGTTCATGGTGATTTTTGAAGTTGGACTAAATGCCTTCTGCATTATGACATGGCTACAAGCAGATGGGGGCTGTGAAGTGGAATGTGGCAGCTTGAATGAGAATACTGCCCCCTATAGGTGCACATATTTGAATGCTTAGTCACCAGGGAATGGAACTCAAGAGGTGCTTCTGCCATTGGTGTCTCTTTATACAATAGAACAGTGACTAAGCGAATGATGGTATCCCCACTGCAGATAAGCACTTGTCTTGAGTACTGCCATTTTCGTTAGGGTCCAGGAGTCACCCCACAAACCATAGGGACACTGATCTCAGACAGGGATGGTTTATTAAATGCACACCTGAAGACTGATCGACCAGGACAACAGCTCAAAGCTGTCAGCTGGGCACTTCTCAAGGCCAGTTTATAAAAGCCAAAATGGCAAAGACCACAATGAGCTCATACACAGATGTTAGAAGTTCTGCCCAGTGGTCAGCCCTGACTCAAGCCATTTTAGACATAAAAGTTTATATTGGTTTTTAATTTGATGGGTCCTACATGAAGCTTATAGTTGTGGAATTTCTTAATATCAACAAACCTCATAACACACACAACAGGGTATGTGTTAGATATTCACATAACTCAAAGGGCAGAAAAAGTTTCCCCTGCTGTGACTCCCTTTGTAAATTTTGTAAACCCTCAAAGCAGCAAAGTGGCCAGAGCACTGCCTGAGGAGCTCCAGCAGCAGGACAGCATAACTGCCACAAAGGTTATCTCCTGCCTCTCAATGGGACTCTCCTCAGGTTATGCTAATTTTAAGTGAAAAGTCTAAACAAAAGCCACCAATCCCTGAGCACAAAACTCCACCAATCCCTGAACAGAAAAACTCACCAATTGCTGAGTTCCCCTAAGCTCAGGACATGAAATCCCACCAAATCCTCACCCCCTAAGAACCCCTATATAAACAAACTGTGCTTTGTCTGACTCTCTGCAGCTCTCTGCTCCCTCCCAGGAGTCCCTCCTCTCCAGGACTCTCTAGTAAATCTCTTTTATGAGATTAGCTGCCTGGTGTGGCTCTCTCATCAGAAGAAAACAAGAAGCAATGGAGAAGGGAAGAATCGAAGAGAAGGAACAGGGCTGAGGCTCCTGAGCTCATGAGCTCAGCTGGGGATACCTTGTCCTGGGAGCCGCAGTGCCTCTGCTGAGGAGGCTTCCTCTCAGCCCTGGTTCCTGGACTCCCATGTCCCAGAGTGCCTTCCCACTGGGACTCTATCCCACCTCAGAGCTGTGTGGTTCCTAGGTTCCCATGTCTCAGGATACCCTTCCATTCCTTCTCCCCCTGAGAGCTGTGTGGTTCCTGGGCTTCAGTCCCAGGGCACCTTCCCATCTGAGCAGAAAGGCCAACAGAATGTTGTCAGCACCAGTCAAGTTATTTTTCTGTGTCAATGACTGGCAGACATATTACAGTAACAGTATGAAATAGCTGGCAGACATGGAACAAAATAGCTACAACTATGCGGGGGCAAGGGAGCAATCTTCAACAATTTTGACTTTAAATTCCATTTTACCTAAGCTAACCAACTTCCTCTCTAAGCAACAATAGTTCCCCAAAACATAATGCCTGATCCTAACAATAGAAAGAACAAATGAATTTGATTGCCTGGGCAAAAACACATTCAATGTTAGTCAACAATGATGGAAAATAAGGTTGCCCCTAAACCCCAAGTTCTGATTGGTAAAAACTGTAACTGTTACTCAGCCCAGATGCTTGCGGGTTTTATGCTTATGAACGCTGCTTTGGTCCATACTCCAGGCTGCCAGAAGAAACAAGGCTCCCAAGTCCTTGTCTGGTGGTCATGATCTGTCAATGACTTCGCTTATGTGGTGGGAATAATAAAAGATTTTGCTGCTTCACAAGCCCACTTGTGTTTTCTCTCCCCTTCTCATGGACAGTGTGTTGAGAATCAAGTGAAAGGTGTGCACTCTGTCACTGAGCTTTCTCATTTCCTTTTGGGAGTCTTTTTTTTTTTTTCCTCTTTTTTTTTCGGAGCTGGGGACCGAACCCAGGGCCTTGCGCTTGCTAGGCAAGTGCTCTACCACTGAGCTAAATCCCCAACCCCGCTTTCTCATTTCCTAACCCCTGACCCAATCCTTTTGTTTGTTTGCTTCTGTTTCGTTTTTAAGACAGGGTGTCTCTGTGTAGTCCTAGCTGTCCTGGAACTCCATTTGCAGGCCAGGCTGGCCTTTCAAACTCAGAGGTCTGCCTGCCTCTGCCTCTGCCTCTGCCTCTGGGATTAATGTGAGTGCTGGGACTAAAAGCATGTGCCACCACCACCAAACTAAGTACTCTGTGCTTTTGCCACACTCCTTGAGAACTCTTCTCTGCATCACTGGTCCTGCTTAGATTACTGCTTCCTCAGAACCTGGGCATGAACCCGGGTGAATCCACATGGCTCCTCTTTTGAATTCCATTCCTTTGGCATTAGTGCCTGGTGCTAGCATCTTGATTCTCTGTTTTCCCTATCCAAAATTTCTAAGATGTCATAGAAGGATGATCACTCGCATGTGGATCAGCTAGGAGCTGACATTCAGTATATATCATGGTCATATAGAGATCCTCTGTCAACACTGAGTTAAGAGACTTTGACCCCCACAATATTCTTTTTCTGTCTAACGGCTTAAAATAAATTCAGTATCAACAAATTCATGAGCCATCTGCTGAGCAGATCACTCCCATCTGTAGCCTTGGCCCTGTTACCTGATTTTTTGCCTTGGAAAAAAAGCCGTTGGCCAAGCCTTGTGTTCTATCAGAATTTAGATTCCCAGCTGGGCATCTTTAACCCTAGCATTCAGACATTCAGATCCCTTCAGCCAGGGAGTTTGAGGCCCATGTGGGCAACCAGCATAGGCAAAGTCTGTCTGGAATCAAAGTGAAAAATCTCATAATCCTCATGAGAAATGAAGTTGAGAGAGAGAGAGAGAGAGAGAGAGAGAGAGAGAGAGAGAGAGAGAGAGAGAGAGTGTTAGTGACACATGCCCCTAAAGGCAGTGGCAGGCAGGTTTCTGTGAGCTTCAGGCCAGCAAGCGACACATAGAAAGACTTAGTTTCTTTCTTTCTTTCTTTCTTTTTTTTTTAAGATTTATTTATTATATGTAAGTGTACTGTAGCTGTCTTCAGACACACCACAAGAGAGTATCAGACCTCACTACAGATGGTTGCAAGCCACAATGTGGTTGCTGGGAATTGAACTCAGGACCTCTGGAAGAGCAGTCAGTGCTCTTAACCACTGAGCCATCTCTCCAGCCCGAGACCTAGTCTCAAACTAGATACACGATAGACATGATGTCAGATGGCTTTGATTCCAAAACTCAGGAGGCAGAAGCAAGAGGATCTCTGAGTTCAAGACCAGCCTGGTCTACAGAGCATGTTCAAGGCCAGACAACTACACAGTGAGATCCTATTCCCAACCCTATGCAAAAAAAAAAAAAAAAAAAAAAAAAAAGTCATTTAGGAAAAAGTGACAGAGACGTTGCTTGCAGGTCTTCATAGTCTGCTTTTCCAGAGTTCCAACTTAAAAAAAGCAGCTGTGTGCCCTCTCGCCGTTTCTTTGAAGACTCCCCTCATCCATTACCCTCACCCTCTCCCCACATGCCCTCCCTGCAGTTGCTTGATTTTCAGATGGCCTTCCCTGTTGTTTTTCTCTCCAACTCTGATAAAACAATGGGCCTCAAGTTCCACCCACATAGAACACTAATAACAAAGGAAAGAGAGAAAGGACTGAGGGAGAAACAAATAAATTAGCCAGACTCCCAGTTCATGGCCATTCATGGCTGCACAATAATTTTATTTTTAATTTGTTTTATTTTTTGGTTTGGGTTTTCAGGACAGAGTTCTCTGTGTAAGAGCCCTGACTGTCCTCAAACATAGAAGACTATGCTGGCCTCAAAGTAACAGACATCCACCTGCCTCTGCCTCTCAAGTACTGGGATCCAAAGTGTGCACCACCATGCCCAGCACTGCAAAACAATTTCAAGACCAATCTGGGCTATAAAAGGAGACCCTGTCCCACCTATGTTGTAGGTTGGTTCTAATGCTTTGATTCAGGAATCTGCATGTCCCCAACTGGTCTTTTGATCAAGAGAGATACCAATGGGGGTTGGGGATTTAGCTCAGTGGTAGAGCGTTTGCCTAGCAAGCACAAGGCCCTGGGTTCAGTCCCCAGCTCCGAAAATAAAGAGAAAAAAAAAAAAAAGATACCAGTGGGCACAGAGTGGGGCAAAGGCTTGTACTCTGAGAGGAACACGGGAGAATCTCCACGACTTGGGGAGGGATGACAGGACGCAGGAGATAAAGCCAATCAGCCTTGTGAGACTTCAGCTAAGTGACCAGTGGCCACTTCCCCATTGGGCCTGGTGTTGCAAGTGAAGACTTAGGAGTGCCCAGCCTTTGAGGTAGCCAAGGCATTTTAAAAATAAGCTAATGTGTATGTGTCTTCTATTCAAGAATCCAAAGATAACTCCTGGGAGGGTATGCATGTGCGATCTGCTGGGAGCACAAAGGGGTGTAGTACAAACTCACCACTACAACCCTAAAGAAAAATTATAAGGGAAACATAATGGTTTAATTATAAAAAGTAGAAATCAGCTGAGTGCTGGGGATGGTACACACTTTTATTCCCAGCACTAAGGAGGCAGGGGCAAGTGGATCTCTGAGTATGAGGCCAGCCTGGTCTGCATAGAAACCCTGCCTTGAAAAAATAACATAAAAGGAAAAAGAAAAGGAAGGAGGAGGAAGAAAAGGGGAAAGGGAGGAGAAAGGAAGGAAGAAGGAGCACCAGCAGCAGCTGCCCCAGTTGGCAAAGACTGGAAACCCTTCCCTTCCCCACCAGGGAATTGCAAAAGGAGCACGTTTAACAAATCAGTCATATATAAACCGAGAAAGGCAGGTAGTTCGTAATTGTCCTAGAAAATGTCATAGTGGCTCATGGCCCAGCAATTTGGGAGCTTTCTCTCAGCTCACCGGTCCACACCCATTAAGAGCACTTGCCTTTTCTAATATTCTATTTCTATTTCAACATGTCACTGGTCAGATTCTTTGAGGTAGGAGGACACAAGAACCTGGATACTTCAGCAAGGAGCCCTTAGTCACTTACAAAATGCTGACTTTTGATTTAGGACTGCATATGGGACTAACTGGATTTCCCTCTGAGGGGCAATCAACAGGATTCAGTATCAGGGTGAACTGGTTTCAACTCATTGCCCACTCCCCCACTCCAGTGTTCAGGCTTCCATTTCAGTCACATCTGTATGTGCTCCTGAAACTAAGATCTTCTGCTCTGAAACTTCCTAATCCAAAAGTTTCCAGGAAAGAATGATATAATATGCAACCCAGCCAGAAATTAAATAGGACAAAAAAATGCAGTTGGATTGTGGTAATTAGAATGGCTCTCAATTGAGCAGGCTGCTCACCTCATGTTATACAGGAGCAGAGGTGCACTAATAGAATCATTCTGGCAATTTCTAAAGAGTGGACTGAAGCCAGAAATATTAATATAAGTAATACAAAATTTGTTAAGGTTATATTTTAAATTATATATGAACTATTTTCTTTTTCCAGTGATGGGGCTAAAACTCTTGCTTGCTAATAGAGTTTTTACCTTTGATGTACATCCTCAGCCCCTAATGCTTATGTACATGAGTGAGCATAGGAGAACAAACATATGTTGGCATTAAACTAATGCTGCCCATGCTAAACACGTCTTCTATCATTGAACTACACCAATAGCCTGATTCTTCTTAAAGTTGGATTACTATATAGCCCAGACTAGTCTCAGCCTCTTGATTGTTCTGCCTCCGTCTCTGGAATGCTGGCATTTCAGATGTGGTCATGAAAACTAGCCTAGCCTGATTTAAATAAATACACCCTTGGTTTAAGCATTATTACATTCCTAATGTTTAATTCACACATTATGGACATTTTATTGCCACTGCTCCCCAAGACATATCCTCCCAGCTTCCTGCCAACTGTACCATTTACCATCTCTAAGCCAGATTTTGTTTTCTATGCTCAAGCTATCTTCTGCCCAAATCAGGCTTATTAGATGGTAAATAGTAGACAGTCAGAGCTCTCTGCAGTCTCTTAACTCTCAAACGCTATTAATCTTAAATTATCAGTAGCCTCTGCCAGCAGACACTGTGATTACTTTCACACCTTTTCTCCATTTCCACTCCCCACTCCCTTAACTGAGGCCTAGCCCAGTACAACGGTACCATAGAACTATCATATCACTACATGTGGTGGTTCACGACCAAAATCCCAGTATTTCGAAGGCTGTGGCAGAAAGACTGTTCTGAGTTTGAGGCCAACCTGGGCTACATGCTAGCCTCAGCCGCAGTGAGACCCTACCTAAAAATATAATAGATTTGATTCGATGGAAGCACTCCAGGCAGGGTAGCAGATTTTCTGTTTGGTTGTTTGAGACTGGGTCTCTCTAGGTAGCCTTGGCTTCAGACTCACAGATCCATCTGCTCCTTCTTCCCCAGCACTGGAACTAAAGCGGACGCCACCACACCCAGTTGAGAGTACTTAAACGCTCACAACCCAGTTAAAATATTATCCTAATATTAGGAGAAAAAAATGGGGCCGTCTACGACTTTCGGTAGGACACTATTACCTCTGCGAAAGCCTCAAGGACTCTTATCGGAGTCAATTCCCTGACTCTACTAGTCCTTCTGGAGAATCTTAACAAAATTAACTCAGGAGACCTCGACCACTCCGCAGGAGTCAGTCACGCATTAGCCCAGAACATAAATGCCACGAGACCCCTCTTCCTGTCTCGAGAAAAATCAAACTACCGATGCAAACTCTAAAACATAGCAACTGTGTCTAGACCCCTTTACCCCTGAGCCAAATTCCCAGGAGAAAGACAAGAGCCCAGCACTCAGACCACCGAAGCCGATCCTACGCGCAGCGACCTCGCGCAACCAGGAAAAGGAATCGCCTGCGCACACGAGCGGCTCTGATTGGTCACGGACTTAGCTCGAACGCCGGGACGTGTCGCGTCACTTCCGCTGAGCCCGCCATCTTGTTCCCAGGGGCAGTTGGCGGAAGAGATCGAGCTCCTTGGCTGCCCGTTCTGCCTTGCGTCTGGACTTCTCGCAGCCTGTGTTTGGTGTCCGTCTTGAGCCCGGGGTCCTTGTGTCGGCGTCCCAGTTGCAGTCCCTCGCTCGGCTGGGGCACAACGCGGCGGGCTCTTTGCCCCGACGGCCTTCCATGGAGTAGGTCCAGGACCGTTGTCCCGAAGAGCGCGATCGAGCTTGGCCCCCCTCCTCCCGCCCTCCTTCCTGCCGCGGCAACATGGCTAACAACAGCCCCGCGCTGACCGGCAACTCGCAACCGCAGCACCAGGCGGCTGCGGCCGTGGTCCAGCAGCAGCAGCAGTGTGGCGGCGGCGGCGCCACCAAGCCGGCGGTGTCGGGCAAGCAGGGCAATGTGCTGCCGCTGTGGGGCAATGAGAAGACCATGAACCTCAACCCCATGATCCTCACCAACATCCTGTCGTCGCCTTACTTCAAAGTGCAGCTCTACGAGCTCAAGACCTACCACGAGGTGGTGGACGAGATCTACTTTAAGGTACGCATCCTCTAGGCCTCGTGTTGGGGGTAAGTTCGCCAGAGCGGGTTGTCGGATGCCGTGGATGCGCCCCCTTTCCCTCCCTCCTGAGACCTGAGGATTTGGGGGAGGGGGAAAGTTGGCGGAGGGAGAAGCGAGGCTTGGGGATGGTTTGGGACGGGTCGGGCTAGGGTCGCCCTCTTTTTCCTTTTCAGGTTTTGTTTTTTGTTCTGCTTTTTTTTTTTCTTTTAATAGCCGGGCGATCCCGCCACAATCGATCTTTAACCTACCACAACCTCCTGCCTATCTCTAGGGAGCTGTTGGGCAAGAATTCTAGGGGAGAGGAGAAAAGTAATACCAGAAGCCTGTCCAACTTCACCATTTAAAAAATGACTCCTTTTTACCTGTGTCGACTAAGCACTAACTTGGTGCTTCTGCTGCTGCCCCTCGGGCCAGCGGAATTACTGAAGTAATTACTTCAATGTCGGCCTCGTGTTCTTCGTTAAACTCCAATCCAGACAGAAATTGGCCAGTGAGTGTGTCGGGTGGGCTGGAAGGGTTGAGGGTGGCGTGGTGTGCCAGGGCAAAGAGGTGTACAGAAGGCCTGGAAATTTTTCCCAGTAGGAAGTCAGGAGTCTGAGGTCTCAGCTACCTGTGCATTGGGCATAATTAGAATGATCTGGGCCCTGGGCTTCTGCGGCAGGGTCGGTGCTGGCTTGGCTGTGCTGGGGAGCTCACCTGGCGCCTCCTCACTGCACTCTTGTCTCAGTTCTTGTTTCGTTAGCAGGATTGACTCAGTCTTGCAGCGAGGCTCGGAGCAGCCCAGGGTCGCAGGTAGAGGTATGCACTATTAATCATGCTCAATCGCCATAAATGCATTTCCCTGGTTAAATGAATGGCTAATTAGGTTTATTTTTCTGTTTGGTTTTGGGCCATTGATTTTGGTCTCACTAACTAGATTCTCCACTTCCCTACAAATTAGGTAGTTTAAAAAATACCTTCCAGGCCTCCGAGGTTAATTTATATTTTAATGAGTATTAATAGTCTTAATGTCTTCAAGCATTTTCGCTAGAACTTGTAAAATTAAACACATCCATTTTTTTCTTGTCTTGACTCTTAGAAATTTGAGACAGACCAGATAAGATATTTAAACATACACGTGGAGATGTTAACAAAAAGAGATTCTGTATACTTTAATTTTCTCCCAGCTACTCATTTAGGTTAATGAGAGATTTTTGAGGTACTAATTGCACTTAAAGACCTTTTAACTTTGGATATGTAGAATATACACGTGCTCTTGGTGTTCTCTTACAAAAGCTTTTAAGTAGGTGTAACTAATACTGTGAAGTAGTTTTTTAAATTAGCTTTTACAAGGGAAGGCCTTTTCATTGTGAGGGTAGCATGGCAGATGATGATTACATTTATGTATGCAGTTGGCTTTGAAAACTTGGGGCCCTGCACCTTTGTGACAGGTTATTTTAAATAGAGACTAATATTTCAAGTTAATTTCAAATGTATTTTGAAAAACTTATTCCATTAAAAAGTATGTTTAAATTCCTTTTTAAAACTAAAGGGGGGAGGTTGGAGAGATGCCCCATGGACTAAGCACTTTTGCCTTTGCAGAGGACCTAAGTTCAGTTTCCACCATCCATATTGGGCAGGTAACAAACATCTGTATCCCCAGTTCCAGGGATCAGTCAGACCCTTCTGAGCTCCACAGACCCACACATGGATGTAATTAAAAGTAAAATAATAAAATACGACTGAAAACTTAGGAAATTTCTTTGGATCACATAGTCTTTGAAATGTATAGGCTTCCAGCTTTATACTGCATGCCCTCCCTTGGGCACCCTTTAAGGACTAGAACCTGTTGTGGTTCAGTGGTAAGTTGGTGCAGCACTTATCAAACACAGACGGCCAAGGTTCAGTCCCCATCACTGGGGGCTGGGTGGGATGTGATTTACACAGTATGTTTGTTGGGAACAGGAAAAAAACTCCTTGAGCTGAGAGTACAACAATGTTGTGCTTCAGTTTAAATGGTTGGTTGGTTGATTTTGCTTGTCTAAAGACACTGAAAGTATAAAGTGTTACTGTGTATGGGCGGAAATAAAGAGCGGGGTTTATTTAAGAAACAAAAACTGGTCTAATATTTTAAGCTTATCTCTCTAGTGTCATCTTTTTGCTATTTTTAGGTAAAGCTGTTTTCATAGGGTGCTCCCTGTTGATTCTATTTGGTATATATTAATGACTTCACACTTAACCTTTTAACAGTTTATACTCTGGGTTTGCAGTTGGGCTGAAAATAAAGTACGATTTTAATCTTTAATTAAATATTTAATTAGGAATTAATTGATCCAGGTGAAAAATAAGAAAATGTCCCAAGATTGGTGTGATAGTAATCCAAGCCAGCCTAGTCTAAGTGAGATCCAGGCTGCCAAGGCTACAGAGTGAGACCCCATCTCACACCCACCTCCCTGCCAGCCACCCCAGGCCTTAAACCAGCCCTTCCTGCCTGTCCAAAGCCCTAAAAATAAACTTCATATTTTTTGTAATGTGTATTTAATTTACCATAAAACTCTACTGTTAAGGAGATTTAGAGATTTTTTTTCCCTTAAATTGAGAACTTCTGATTTTTTAGTAATACAAAAAGTAAAATGGTACCAGATAATACTTGCTGCAAGTTTAGGAACTGTAGAAATTTTGTTACCTTCACATAGATATGACCTGTCTATAAAGCTAATTTAATGACCTGTCTGCTTTGAAAGCATGCCAGGGTTTTACTGACTGCTCTAACTTTGTTGGTGTTGAGTCTGAGCAGTTTTCCCAAAGATGCTGTGTGTACTTAGTGTGTGAGTCCAGGATGGTGGTGAATGGCGCCCACACAGTGGCACAGCACTTGGGAGGAGTTGCTCTTAGGAACTGAGTTCACTGTAGTTTCAGAATCCGAACGTTTGTTGTCTTCCTCTTTTCTATTTTCAGGTCACGCATGTTGAGCCATGGGAGAAGGGGAGCAGGAAAACTGCTGGCCAGACGGGGATGTGCGGAGGGGTAAGTAGAAGTACGTGCATTTTTTTTTCCAGTTTTTCTGTCTGCTAAGTTTATAGGAACGCTAAGTATCCTTAGATATTCAAACACTGATTCATTGGCTGATCTCGGAATTTTTCAAAAGTTCAAAACTCAGGTCTCCATTGAATCGGGTTAGGAAACGCATTGGATTTTATGTCTGCTTATAATTGTAGATTATGGTGGTTGATAACACATCAAAAAATGGGTATTAAGTATCTGCTTAATTTTTTATTAACTATGTTTCCCTTTAAAGGTTCGAGGCGTTGGAACAGGAGGCATTGTTTCTACGGCATTTTGCCTCCTGTACAAATTATTTACCCTGAAGTTAACTCGAAAGCAAGTGATGGGTCTCATAACACATACAGACTCTCCATATATCAGAGCCCTTGGATTTATGTATATAAGGTATGCATGTGTTTATTTACATATTTAAATAAATACTTTATTTTTGTTCTTATAAACTCAATAGGTTTCTTGTTATGATTTTAGGTATACACAACCCCCTACAGACCTGTGGGACTGGTTCGAGTCCTTCCTTGATGATGAGGAGGTATGTCAGCAAGGGTAATCGTCAGCTTTCTTCTGACTACTCTGCTCTTACACTTCTATTTGTTGGCAGTTTAATGTCTCAATTTCTGTGCATTTATTTCAGTTGTATTTTTGGGATTAGTATCCTTTTGCTAAGATTTGATGACTTTTCTGTGCTAGGTTAAAATTTTAAGTTATTTTAATATATTTTAAGAGTTAGTATGTTCTAATAACTTCAATGATAACTTTTTCTCTCCCAAATTAAAGTCTGTATTGTGCTGATCCTAACTCCTATGCTGATGGTGGCTTTCTGATAGGCGACATGCACTGCTGTGACTGTCGGATTTTAAATCCCTTTAACAGTGTTTTGTTTTTACTGTGACCTTTTTCAAACAGCAATGTTTATATTTGCGTATAAGTATAGGCTTAGAAAGAGTTTAGATTAACTTAAATACCCTAACAGTTATACCTGTCCAGAGCAAGAAAGTATTGATTCTTTTCCCTTTTTCTTTTAAGCTAGATACTCAGTGTTACTTGGGTCAGTCTCAAACCTGTAATCTTCCTGTTTCAGCCTCCTGAGTAGCTAGGATTACAAACAGGATTTACCACCATGCCTGGCTAATTCTAGCTCTCAGTGACTATACCAAGACTAGGCTTAACATTTTAAAAACCTAACCTCCTAGTAGCATGTCTTTAGCTCTGGGCTTGATCCCAACACTGCAGAAAAACATTTCTTTTCCTTAAATTAGCGATTTAGATTTTGAGGCTAAATCTAGTCACCGTCTTAAGACAAGATGAGCAAAGATTAAAGTCATATTGAAATTAGACCCATATTAATTTACTTATTGACGACTATAGAGGATCAACATATACTCAATTACGGGCTTCATTATCCTTGCATCTACTTTTATCACTAATTTGTAATTCAGAGTTTATACAGTAGAATTAAACTGCTTCTGTGAGTTCAAACAAAAGTCTGTTTGGTGCTTACTGTGGCACATCTCTAATCCCAGCACCTAGGAAGCAGAGGCAGATGGATTGCTGAGGTCCAGACCAAACTGGTCCACATAGTAAATTTCAGGCCACCCAGAGTTACATAATGAGACCGTGTCTCAAATTCTTTTTCATTTGAACACATCCATCTAATAAAAATTTCATTTTTATTATATGCCCACCTTAAAAAAACCTCACTAATGTAGACATAGGAGAACCATTTTGAGACAAGGTCTTGTTTAACTCAGGTTGACCTCAGACTAGCTGAGAAAGGCCTCTACTACTGATCCTCTGTCTCTGTTCCCTAGTACTTTGCCCAAAGACTTTTAAAATTTTTTTCCTGTCCTGTTTTGGCCTGTTTACCAAGCTGTCTGTTAATTCAAAAGATCCAGAAAGTGTTTGAGGTAAAATCCTAATTGTTAAACTTTTCTCCTATTTTCATGACTTTTTTTCCTAAAGATTAAAACACTTCAAAAAGGCATGTCAATTTACAATTGTTCTTAGGTTTCTGAATGCTTCTAATTTCTCTGTTCTTTATTGTGTTTGCAAGCCTGAGGTCCTCTATTTGAGCTAACCTATGTTTTCTTCTTTAGATATCTGCAGCGATTATATTTGGAAATACTGTATATCTGAACACTTAAATGTGTGTGAGTGCAAGCAGTTTTACCTTTAGCTCTTGTTTTCCTGTTTAGATAACAAATCTCACTTTCCTTGTGTGCTTGCACTATAGGTTTGGGACTGACAATAGCTGACTAACATGTCCTGAGCTGTGAGAGGGCATAGCAAGAAGGCCTTCATGCGGTAATGACCCTTTTCAGAGACAATGGTCATCATGGATTATGCGTTTCCAATTATTTGTTCATTTATTTATTTTGTACATAACTTTAAATTAGAAACCTCACTGCTTCATGGCAGTTGGTTTGCTATTGCTTCCGGTTTTAGCAGGGCTTCATTTTATATTGAGCTGTTAAAAGATAACCTTTAGACAGGAATGATTTGAAAAGTAGTCCCTACATAGCTAGGTTCAGCACTAGGTATGTGTGCAAATGTATCCTCAAGTGTAGGTATGTGAAATGTCATTTTAACCCACTTGTTCCACATAGTTTAGCAATGCAAGGGGCTTTTCCAGATTTTTTGTTAATGAGTAGGCCAGGTCCCTTTATGCCCGAGAGGCTGCAGGCTTTGTTTTCACCTGCATGTATCCAGTTAGCCGGAATAGTCTTCATTCATTACCAGATTAGGATACACGAATTGAGATTTTTGTTAGTTTTTTTTAATAGTTGATTCCAAAGATGGTAAAAAAAAAATTTTTTTTAAGTGTTCATGTATATGTTGAAGTGCCTTTTTTTTTTGTAACCGGTAGGGTATCTTTATGTTTCATAGGACCTAGATGTGAAAGCTGGTGGAGGCTGTGTAATGACCATTGGAGAGATGCTTCGTTCTTTTCTCACAAAGCTCGAGTGGTTTTCTACTTTGTTTCCAAGAATTCCAGTTCCAGTTCAGAAGAATATTGATCAGCAGATTAAAACTCGACCTAGGAAAATCAAGAAAGACGGAAAGGAAGGTGTTGAGGAAATAGACAGACATATTGAGAGACGGCGGTCCAGGTAATGTCCAGTACATTATTTTAATTTACCTATACAAAGTTCTTAGGAGAATGTAGTGTTCCTTTTGTTTCTCAGACCTCCTAAAATAATGAGAGCAGTTACATTACTGTACACGTGCATGCCAGGCAAGCACTCTACCACAAGACCTACCATCCAAAGGGTAATTATATTAGGTGTGTGTGGTAAGACAATGAGATGTTTGTGGTATGTTTGGTTGGTTCGTGTATGTTGAGTGCTAGGGAGTATTTGTGGTAGAATGTCAACCCCAATGACATAAGGACGTACCAGGTAGGTGTTCCACTGAGCTACAAGTATCCCAGCCCTTCCAGTGTTTGGTTTATTTCAGTTTCTGCCTTTCCCCTTAGATCTCCAAGAAGATCACTGAGCCCACGGAGGTCTCCAAGAAGATCAAGAAGCAGAAGTCATCACCGGGACGGTCATGGATCTTCTAGTTTCGACAGAGAATTAGAGAGAGAGAAAGAACGCCAACGACTAGAGCGGGAAGCCAAAGAGAGAGAGAAAGAAAGGCGAAGATCTCGAAGCCTTGATCGGGGCTTAGACCGCAGGCGGAGCCGCAGTCGGGAGAGGCACAGAAGTCGCAGTCGCAGTCGTGATAGGAAAGGGGATAGAAGAGACAGGGATCGGGAAAGAGAGAAAGAAAATGAGAGAGGTCGAAGACGAGACCGGGATTATGATAAGGATAGAGGCAATGACCGAGAAAGGGACAGGGAGAGATCAAGAGAGCGCTCCAAGGAGCAAAGAAGTAGGGGTGAGGGAGAAGAGAAAAAGCACAAAGAAGACAAGGAGGACAGACGACACAGAGATGACAAAAAAGAGTCCAAGAAAAAACACAGCAGAAGTAGAAGCAGAGAGAGGAAACACAGAAGTAGGAGTAGAAGCAGAAATGCAGGGAAGCGGAGCAGGAGCAGGAGCAAGGACAAGGCAAGCAAACATAAAAACGAAAGCAAGGAGAAGTCAAATAAAAGAAGCAGAAGTGGCAGTCAAGGAAGAACTGGCAGTGTTGAGAAGAGAAAACGAGAACACAGCCCTAGCAGAGAGAAGTCTAGAAAGCGCAGCAGGAGCCAAGACCGTTCCCACAAGAGAGATCATGATAGCAAGGACCAGTCAGACAGACAGGATCATCAGAGAAGCCAGAGTGTAGAGCCAGAAAGCCAAGAAAAAGAACATAAAAACAAAGATGAGACTGTGTGAAGATTTTGTAAAATTGGATCACATTGAATCCTATAAATGTTGATTAAATTCTGCTTTCCCCCCCCCCCAGTTGAGGTTGTGCAGTAGTTATGCACTCTGAGCTCCCTGTAGGCTGTTTTCTTTTGTGTAGGAAGTGCCTTTGTAATCCCATTGAGCATTGATGTTTCCACCCAGTTGAGTTGACACATAATGCACAGATTGTTCTTGCATTTTTGTTTGTTTTTAAAATGTACAGTGTGTACATACGTCCTGAAAATGTTTTAATTCCTTCGGCATGGTTGCCATGTTGGTTAAATTTGTATAAGGCAATAAACTGCCACTAATTCTATTTTTGTTTTGTAGGTGTGAGATTATGGTTGTGTACTGAAGTTAGCATGGCTGTGCTTTTCATAATAGAATGCTAAAAACTTTGGGAATGGATCTTGGATGTTTGCTTTAGGAGAATTATGTTTTTCAGTATACATGAAGGCAACAGTTGTAGGGTTAACATTCTTGTCCACTGTATATTACCTTGGAAGCTCTTGTTAATATGTTATTATTCTCCACAGTTAATGTTAGAAAGAATTTATAAGAGGTTTAAATTAGGCTGTGATTTGATCAAAAGTCCTTTTAGCATTCTACCTCAAAGGGACACTGTTAGTATGCCTAAAATTTATTTACTTTTTACAATGTGCTTCTCCCCCGCCCCTTGAATTCTTTCTCAGATTTTAAAAATACTATATTAAAATGTGTAAAGCCTGGCATTGTAGCAGCCCTATACTAACCAGTGCTGGGAGAGGGTGGGGCACATGAGTAGAGAAGCATTCAAGCCTCAAGCTTCCAAAGCATTTTTATAAATGGAGAATACTTAAATTATGAAACAGCTTGATATAGTATCCTTTTTTAAGAATTCAAAACTTTTTTTATTGATAATGAAGATTGCTGTTTGAGTTTTTAAACTTAATCTAGGACAGAAATATTAATAGTAATGCAGTGCTGCGTTATTTAAGACTATCAGCAAATTATTTGATAGATTGTTCTTATGACTTGTATTCTGATTTCAGAAAACCATCATGAGTGTGGAATAAATACTGGATTAAATCCTTTATCCTGGGTGTTGGCTTCCCCCCCATTTGTTAACATTTAAAGAAAATTGTGGAAACTGATAAAATGTCAGCAGTTTTCTGTAGAGGTTATCTTGAGCAAAAGTGATTTAAAAAATAACACATTGCTCAGCCTGTAAAGGTGCTTACCACCCAGCCAAACCTGAGTTCCTCCCTGGGCTAGGAGAAAGCTGACCGCAATACTATCTCGTGGTATACACGTGTGCCTCTGTAAACAGTCTTTTAATCTTTGTAGGTTGGAAGTAGATGTGCTATGCTGGTACTTAACTATAATCTTAATGGCACTTTCTCTCTTGGGGGGGGTTGGGTGTTTTTTCTGTTGCAGGGGCTCTTTTGTCCACAACATAAAGTTTTCTCTTGAAAGCTTTTTTTTTGGGGGGGGGGTTCTTTTTTTTTCGGAGCTGGGGACCGAACCCAGGGCCTTGCGCTTCCTAGGTAAGCGCTCTACCACTGAGCTAAATCCCCAGCCCCGAAAGCTTTAAAACGTATGTATTTAGGACAAAAAATAGAGGACCAAAGTGATAGGTTTTGTCAGGATCAAAAACGGGCGACCATTGGTATTCCTGTTATGGTTTAGGGTTTGTCTTGACTCATCAGGCATTTGATTAAAAATCCCTCAGGAGACATTTGTACCACTTCTAAGAAAGATCTCTAAGGGAAATGCTCCAGTTAAAATGCTGCACTTTTAAAAAAAAAGTCTCATTTCAAAGTTAAGCAACTAGTCTGTTACAACCAAAGTTACAGAAATAGGCCCAGCAAGGCAGTCAGTGGATGCTGCCACGTCTGCTGAGTAATCTTGGAGCCCAGGTAGAGAGCAGAAGCCTGCATGTGTCCTCTAGGCACACAGTTATTGCCACATACTACAACAGAATTTTAGGGAAATTGGAAAACCATTAAGTGTATTAACTCAGGTTTATTTTCATTTCCCCCTTAGAGTTGATGGCTAATCTAACCCTGGCTACATGGTAGGCAGATGTCCTCCAAGCTGTGTTGTCAGCCTTCGAGCACTCCTTCACTACATTTGAAGTGTTCAGTACTGTAGGCAGACTTTAGAGAGTGGCTTCCTGTGACTGAGATTTCATTCATCATTTCTTGGGATCTGGGGAAGTTGAAGGACTGCTTTTTTTAGTAGAGTTCAGTATAGATCTGGGCATGGGGGTGCATGCCTTTAATCCCAGCCTGGGGAGATCTTGCAGATCTTGCCTAGATTAGAGGTTGATAGCACTGTTGGTCTTCAAGTATCTATAGCCCTTCGATCTCCAAGACTTCTTCTGGCATGTGCAGGTGTTCTTAGAAACCAGAGGTTGGTTCCCTGGGGCTGCACTAGAGCTGACATGGAAGACTGGAAGTGCACCCTGCATGCAGCTCCTGAACTGTGTGTAGCCCCTTCGTGGTCACCCCTAACATCCTAAACACATGAAAGTAAATGTTGGCTTGTTGAATAAATGCAGAAGTCTTGTCAGGACTGGAGAGATGGCTCAGCAGTTAAGAGCACTGACTGCTCTTCCAGAGGTCCTGAGTTGAATTCCCAGCAACCACATGGTGGCTTATAGCCATCTATGATGGGATCTGATGCCTGGCACCACGCAGGTGGACGAGCAGATAGAGCACTCATTAAAATTTTTTTTAAAGTTCTGTGCTTGTCCTGTCTTAGAAGCTGATGTCACCAGTGTCCTAAATTACCAGCAAGGCAGCCAGTCTTAACTACTAAACATTTTACCCAAACACACTTCTCTGGCCACCCATATCCCTCCTGTGCCAAGTTTTGCCAAGCTGTGTATGGGAACCACTGCTAATTTTCAGACACCTGTTTCTGTATTGTCCCCAAATCCACCCTTCAAAAGTGTGATCTGCAGTTGGCCATTCCACACATTGTTCTGACAACAGAAGGCAGCAGGAGAGGAGACCTAGTTCCTGTTCAACTGCACTGTGCAGGTGCTCAGCTTAGGGTACCCGGTTCCACTCAGCCATCGAAGTTCAGCGGCATCTCAAAAAGTAAGCAGAATGTCCAGTAATTCTATAGGAACTTCGGCAAGGCTTGCTCCAGCATGCAGGTTTCAGTAACGTGACAGCTAATGGGGGGGGGGGGGGGGGGGGGTGGCAAATCTAGTATGTTTTAATCCATTGAAAGGATCAAGTCTGTTTGCTCCTAAAACGTAAAGCCTTAGCTATTTTGTAATGTACCTGTTTTTTATGTTTTTTTTTTTTTGTTGGTTTTTTTTTTGTTTGTTTTGTTTTGTTTTTTTCCCCGGAGCTGGGGACCGAACCCAGGGCCTTGCGCTTGCTAGGCAAGTGCTCTACCACTGAGCTAAATCCCCAACCCCCACCTTTCTCTTTTAAACAGGTAAGGGGGGAAAAACCAACAAACCATAAAAACAACTGACCCCATACTTTATAAGCAAAAGGCCAGAAAGATGTTTTTTAATGCACAAAGCAAAATAAGACAAAATGCCATTGCATTTTGTGCTAGCCCACTGCTGCTGGGCAGGGGAGTCTACCCTTAAGTGTGGTTAATATTCCCACTGAGACACTGAAGGGAGGTTTTTGTGTGTTTGTGCAAGCGGTTGATTGAGATTGCTTCTTGGTCGGGGATGGGAGCTTGTGCCCATTTCCCCTCAGCACTAGGATCCTGTGGCCTAGCTCTTTTTGACACCCAGCTCCAGCCTTCATGTATTAGCAAACAGTGCCACAGCCATAGCCTCTCCAGCAGTGACTCAGTCTTTCTTGGGTCCCAATTTCTTTTTCCTTTAGGATCTCTGCCTCATCTCCAAAGGTAGCAGGACTTCCTTATCATTTCTGTATTCTGTAGTTCTCTATTCTTAGTGATTAATGCTCTGCTGATTGGTTAATGATTCTTTGTATCAAACCTTGTTAACATGTGTTCTCTGTGTCCTGGCTGGACCCTGAGTTACTGTATTCTGACTATACCGGCCATATTGATGCCAGCTCTTATGAACCTTGATGACCTTTGATACAGTCTAGTATAAGGAAGTGTTTGTGCTCAGCTGAGCAAGTTAATAATTGTGCAGGTGAATTAGACCCTACAAGGGTTTGGACTAAGAACAAATTTGTAAGGTTTGGCAGGTGACTTTCAGTGGTGGACTGCTGGCCTGGCATATGCAAGGTCCTGGGTTGAATTCCCAGAAGTGACAAAAAACAAAGAATGGACCAGACTCACATGTAAGAGTGGGCATGTGAAAGAAATCTTAGGACCCAAGTCACCATCCTTGAAGCTCATTTCCTGCTGGCTTTGCCGACTGCGTGGATTTTATTTTGTTTGAGTTTGGGCAATGAATATCCTTGTAATTTCTCTGCTTTCCTTAGGATAAGTCTAGATTTCTCTTCCTTGGAACTAGGAGCCAACTCTTTTTTGTTTTTTGTTTGTTTGTTTGTTTTTTGTTTTACCTCAGCATCAGTCCAAAAAAAATGTCAGTTTCTTGATTTAACCAACCAACCAGAAAGGTTTTAAGTGCCATTCGTTTTCTTTAGAAATGCTCTGCCTGTAGACAGAAGGATTGCTGGAGAGCAAGGCTGTGACTTGGGGCCACTGAAAATATTCCAGCCCTGTAGACAATTTGTGTGTGTGTGCCCCGGGGAACAGACCCAGGTCACTGTGTATCTAAGCAGGTGCTCTACCACTGAGCTGTATCTCTGGTTGGTTGGTTTTGTGGTTTGTTTACTTGTTTTTTGAGACAGGGCCTCACTATGTAGTCCTGGCCTGTAGCTTGCTACATAGGTAAAGCAAGTCTTGAGCTCAAAGAGATCCACCTGCCTCTGTCTCTCCAGGGTGCTGGGATTAAATGCATGCACCCCCACTCCCAGCAATCCTAAACACTTCTTATATATCCCCTAACATCCCCAATGGCAATTTCAAATCTTGACCCTGCCTCCACACTCATTTTCAGACTATCAAGTGGAGTCCTTCACTTCACTACCTTTTTTCCTCCTAACCACAAGATGAGTTGCAGTCACGTCTCTCTTGTCTCTCTTGCCCTCCCTCTCTTCTGTCCATTTCCCTCTATTCTCCCTCTCCCTCTCTCTAAATATCTCTCAACCTCTTACCAGATGCATGAAATTATGTGACCAAAGTATAGCCAAGGGGACGGAAGAAGCCAGAGGAAACTTTAAGAAGTTTCTCTAAATGGGGTGGTGGTGCACACCTTTAATTCCAGCATTCAGTAGGCAGGGGCAGGAGGGTCTCGAGTTCCAGGGTGAGCTGGTTTACCAGGTTAGTTCCAAGACAGTCAGAGCTGCACAGAAAAAAATGTGTATTGGAAAGTCAAAATTTCTCTGGCATTTGACTACTTCTGTGATCTAAAGCTAGGATATGACCATTGAAATGCTCTCTTGGATCAAGAGGACCTCATTTTAGGGATAGCAGACACAGTAAGTGGAGATTGGGTCCCTGGAGATGCCATGGAATTAAACCACATTTCTGGAGGCTCTCAGCATATCTCTCACATCTAGACATGTACATCAAGTAACAAAACAATTTTTCAATTAAAATTAAGAGCATGTTATATAATGTAGTTTTATCATTTCACCCTGCACTCCCTTCCCTAACTCCCAGATTTACACCCACCTCCTTAATCCAGCTTCATATCATAAATTAATTTATTTAGAGATACGAGTTGCTCAGTGTAGCCCTGGCTGGCCTCAAACCCTTAGATCTTGCTGCCTCTGCCTTCTGAATGCAGGGATTAAAGGTCTGGGCCACCACCACTTGGTTCCTTTAAAAAAAAAAAAATCTTATCAACTCCTAGATATGGGGCCATTCATAGAGCATAGTCAGTCTACCAGGTGCCACACTCTTAAAGAAACTGTCCCCTCCATTCCCAAGAGAGCCACCAACTATCCCTAGCTTCTGAGTTATGGTGGGGCTCATGCCTCCTCCACCTCCATGGTGGAGTAGTGACTGGCTTGATCTTGTATAGGCCATGTGCAGACGACCACAACTGTTGAGAGTTCAGGAGTCCTGTGGTCCTGTCATACCCTGGAAGCACTGTTTGATTTTAGTCTTCCCCAACCTAACCTCTGGCTCTTACGATTCTCTGCCCACCTTACATGTTCTCTGAGCTTTGGGCAGGGAGGGGCTGTGTAATGAAGATGTCCCATTTGTGGCCGAGCACTTCTCATGCTCTGGCTCTCTGCACTTTGAGTAGTTAGGAGTTTCTGCACTGACCAACATTCACTGACAAAAAGTCTGAAAGCTGCATTAATCTACAGGTAGACAGAGAATGGAGGGAAAAGCCAAACTTAATTAAGTTTTAATCTTTCATTTCAAATGCTTATATTCAGACACTCTCCTGAGGTTGGCATTGCTGCTGGGGATAGTGTGTATGTGTTGGTTGTCACACTCAGGACCTCACCCTTGTTATCACTGAGTTAAATCAACTGGTCACTTTCAGCATTTCTAGTGTTACCCTTGCACACATAATCCTGTTCAATATGCTCACTTTTGTTGTTCTATTACTGTTGGTTTTGTTTGAGACAAGATCTCAGCAGACAAGACTATATAGTTCAGTCTGGTTTTGAACTCACCACATAGTTAATGATGACCCTGAATTTCTGATTCACCTCTTCCTCTTCTAACACCGCCCTCTAAGTTTTCTGCAGTGATATAGACTGAACGTGTTAGGTAAGCACTCTGTTAACTGAGCCATATCCCTAGCCCAATAGACTCACTCTTGTAGCTGAGCCTGTTTCCTTAGTATCTAAATTTATGTGCTTTCCACTTTGCAGAGTCCTGTTCCTGAAAGTAGGATTCACACAACTGATGATTTTAGCAATTCAAAGCTGTAAAGTGTATTTGTAAAAACAATTGGCACGTGCCATTGCTTCTCACCAGGACCTCTGGAAGAGCAGTCAGCGCTCTTAACCACTGAGCCATTTCTCCAGCCCCCACCCCAACTCATTTCTTTAATCATTGTTTTCCAAGCCACTGTTTTCTCCCTCTGTCCTAAACCTCTTTCCCGCCTTACTTCCTTTAAAACTGATATTCTTCAACTATTATTCTCATCCATTGACCTGGGGAGTACTGCCCTGAGGGTTTTTGGGGTTTTTTTTTTTGTTTTTTTGTTTTTCTTTTTCTTTTCTTTTTCTTTTTTTCGGAGCTGGGGACCGAACCCAGGGCCTTGCACTTGCTAGGCAAGTGCTCTACCACTGAGCTAAATCCCCAACCCCTGCCCTGAGGTTTTAATGGTGCCTATAAATTTCAACAGCTATCTTGCTGTCCCTTGGATTTTTTTTTTTTTTCTTCTTGTTTTGATCGTTGACACAGGGATTCAGATATCCTGGACTGGCCTAAAACTAGTTGTGTAGTGAGGCTGGCTTTGAACTCTTGATCCTCCTCCACCCACTTTCCAAGGGCTGGAATTCCAGCTGTGTGCCACCACACTCAGCATGCCATTGGGCATATCCTCCCAGAGAACCCTTGGGTTTTGTCCCCTAATAATCGTGTGGTTTACCAGGGAGTGATGAAACTTGTAGTTGCATAATTAAGTCATGACGGGTGCACCCAGAAGGGGAACATCAGAACTTCCATGTATTCCAGTCTTTCTGAAAGGCTTTACTCCACATGCCCTGACTACAGGCTCAAAGGCCCTGACTACATGTCCTCTCTACAGGCTCAAAGGCAGTGGGACAAAGAGCGTGGACTCAGTGCTCTAACTGGCACACGGCTCCTCACTCATCCTCCCTGTTCCTGCCATAAATAAATCTTTTGGTTTGGGGAGACAGTGTCTAGCCCAGGCTATCCAAAACACATCTTCTGGTGTCTGCTTTCTAAGTGCTGAGATCCAGGTCTGAAGTGTAACATCTGGCTGCCTCTGGCTTTTCATCGTTTGTTTGTTTAGAATAGGATCTCGCAGTGTTCCAGTGTCCTAGGACTCGATTTGTAAACCAGTCTAGCCCCTGAATTTGGAGGTGATCTTACCTCCTAAGTGCTAGGATCACAGGCAAACACTACCAAACCCCAAATAATTCTTGCGGTGCCATCATTCTGCCACTGAATCACCCCCACCCTGCTGCTGTAACTGTTCAGGCCTACATATCCATGAAACAATCTTTCCAATACTGAGACCACCTATTTTCTGACCCCTTGATCTCCAGGACCGTCTTCCCCTCCACCTAACCTCAGTTGTTCTACTGCACCATCACAGAAATGTTCATCATATCAGCTGAAATCGTCCCATCACTCCCATCTTGACAGCCAGTCCCCTAGCCACCAACTTCTTTTTGAACGTTTCCTACAAATCCATATTGTGCAATCGATCCTCTTCCCCCACCCCCAACCACACTCCAGGGCCCTTCCTCGTTGTGTCCCTCCCACCCCCTGTGAATCTCCTCTGTTCCCATATACTCTTTCACTTCTTCTTTCACAAGAAAAACACACACACAGGCTTGAATTTTCTATACAAAATAGAAACCAAATGGGAGGGGAGAAGAGAAGATCTGTCTTTCTGAGACTGGCTTAATTTATTTACTATGGCTAAGTCCAGTTGATTTGTTCCTGCAAAACCTACAACTTCATTTTTCTCTATGGCTGAAAAAGAATACCATGGTCTACGTGCTTTCTCCGTCCATTCCTCGGTTTTTGAACACCCAGGCTGGCTCCACAATTTAGTTTTTATGAAACAAGTGTGATAAACGATAGTGTGTGCAGTTCTCTCCATCGGAGTCCTTTGGCTGACCACCCACTTCTGTGTTTCCTTCTTTTTCTCCTAATATCCCATTTAACAATTGTTTGACTCCCTGGGTCTTCCAGTCTATTGGCCACACCAGCTTTTACCCCACCCCCACCCTCATTGTAGCCCCATCACAGCCTTCATCGAAGTGAATTAGTGCAAACTTCTCTTCTTTACCCACCTTAGTCTCCACTGCCCAACGTCATACGTCACTTCCTTGTAAACATCTTCAAGGCCTTAAGGGCTCATGTCTTTTCTAGCATGTCTCTTCCTAGCGGTCTAGAGATACCCAGATGCAAATTAGATACAACCCTCAGCGTGCTCTAAGCCTGTACATGAATGACTGAACAAGGCAAGAAAAGACAATAGTTCTGACTAGTCTCTATATGATTAAGTATAAAATTAGTAGTAACTGGGGCTGGAGAGACAGCTCAGCACTTAAGAGCACTGGCTGTCCTTAATCAAAGGACCTGGGTTCAGTTCAGTTCCCAGCACTCAGGTGGCAGCTTACAACTGTCCGTAATTGCAATTCCAGGGGATCTGACACCCTCACACAGACATACATGCAGACAGAACACCAATGTACATAAAATTAAATCTGAAAATATCTGTTGTAAACTGTCAAAGATGCAAAAAAAAGTACATTTGAACAGAAAGTATGAATAGGGTTTCCAAATTCAGGATGCACTATGTAGCCTGAGGCAGTCAGCATGCTACGGTGCTATACCCCAAACTGGTAAAGCAATGGGCCCTGGAACTTAGGATGGACCAGAACTGGCCCTTTTACATTGCTCCCAGGGTTTGAGCTTCCTGCCTCTGGATGCGGAAGCCTGCAGATTGTGTCTCTTATAATACCCCCAGCCCTACTTGGTGCCATGGTATGTCATCCAGAAATCCTTACCAGACCTGTCTTGGATTCAGACAAGGGACACTGCCAATCCTTCTTAGTCACTGAATGTGTTTAGAAGTGGTGGTATGTGACTTGAATAAGAGCTCTCCATCACTTAACAGCAGATCAAAGAAAGATTACAGCCACTGATATTCTCTATTACAGGGCAGTGAGTGTCCACATTGTCCTAACCAAGCCCTCATCCCCACAGAGTTCTTCCTGGATTTGTATAAACTAGCACTGTAGCTTTCAATACTGGCCCCTTACTCCTGGCTATCTTTTTTCTTATAATGTTACCAACCCTGGGTTATTTGAGTTTATGCTCAATGACAGCAGGGCTACCATTCACTTATGTTTGTAGCCCGGTATCCAGACCAGTTCTTGGTGTGTAGTAGTTACTCCACAGATATTTATTGAATACACAGCCAAAAGTGCCTAGATTCATAGCAGATATCTCAGGAGAGGTTTAGCAGCAGAAACTTGGGATGCTTATACACAGGAAGGGTAGGGACTAAGGAGAGGAGGCAATGCTGAAAGATGTTGATGCATCATGGGTATCCACACAGGTCAAACATGGTTTATGTCAAGAGAATAACTTTCAAATATAAATGTATCGCATTGATTAGTTTTCCTGTTGCTGTAATTACACGCACGAGCGCGTGTGCGCGCACGCACGCACACATACACACACACACACACACACACACACACACACACACACACGTGCGAGCACACACACCAGGTTGACCTTAAATTCACTATGCAGCCAAAGCTGACCTTGAATAGTTGACCTTCCTGCCTCCATTTCCCAAGTACTGGAGGTAGAGGGTAATACCACCATGCCTGAGGAGACTGGTCTTTTTAAAAGTTTGTTGTTTTGTTTTGTTTTTTTTTTAAACAAAGTCTGGGGGTTGGGGATTTAGCTCAGTGGTAGAGCGCTTGCCTAGCAAGCACAAGGCCCTGGGTTCGGTCCTCAGCTCCAAAAAAAAAAAAAAAAAAGTCTGAGTGTGTGTGTGTGTGTGTGTGTGTGTGTGTGTGTGTGTGTGTGTGAGAGAGAGAGAGAGAGAGAGAGAGAGAGAGAGAGAGAGAAGAGACTTTACCCCACTGAGACATCTTGTAATTCCAAAGCTGATTTTTTTTAAATAGCTTTATTTAGGTATAAGTGATTGTGTTAATTAATTATTGTCAACTTGACAAGATCAAGAATCGCCTGGAACACAAGCCCCCAAATACACCTGAGATATTATCCAGATGAGCTTCATTGAGATGGAAAGGCCCACCTTAACTTCCAACAACACTGTTCCACAGCGTGGGGTCCTGGCCTGAATTAAAAAGGAGAAAGCAAGACTAGAGCCACCTTAATTATTCTCTGCTTCCTGACTGTGGAGATGTGACAAGCTGATTCAAACTCCTGCCCCCAAGACTTCCCCATGATGGACTGATGGTGTATCTTTCAACTGTAAGCCAAAATAAACACTTTCTCCCTTAAGTTGCCTTTGTCTGTTCTGTGGTTGTTGTGGTGGTGGTGGTAGTGGTGTGTGTGTTTAATCACAGCAACAGAAAAACTAATTAATGCAGTACATTTATATTTGAAAGTTATTCTTGAAATATAAACCATGTTTGACCTGTGTGGGATACCCATGAACCATCAGCACCTTTTGTTGTGTTTTATAAAAATAGAGAAGGAATAGGTTTGGTAGAGATGCCAAACATTGTGTGAGAAGGGGGTGCCTTTGCGGGGACCATGTGGAGGCATCCCTTCCCCCTGAGGGACTAGCTACACGATGGTAGAGTATAGAATAGAGTTTATTCAGAACATGCAGAGGGAAGTTGAGAGAAAGGCAGAGAGGGAGAGGGAGAGGAGGAGAAGGGGAAGGGGGAGGGGAGGAGGAGAGGAGAGGAGAGGAGAGAGAGAGAGAGAGAGAGAGAGAGAGAAGAGGCTGGCCACGAGCTTGTGGAGAGAGGGGAGGAGGGGAATGGGGAAAGAGAGAGGGTAAGGAACAAAAGGGAGAGCAAGGGAGCAAGAGAGAGAGGAGGGGGCAAGCAGCACCTTTTATAGTGAGTCAGGCACACCTGGCTGTTGCCAGGTAACTGTGAGGCGGAGCCTAGACTAAATGCCAACACTTTTCAGATGATGAGCAAACCTTCTACCCCTCAGACTTGCCTCCTCTCCTTTGTCCTTCCTTCTTCCAACTTTTCCTGTTTCTAAGCTACCATTGATTTGCTTTCTGTTTTCAGAATAGTTTGCATATTTTGGGGGGAATTTACATAAGTGGATAAAGCCGCCCAACTACATTCTGCATTCCTCTTTTTTCCTCTTTCTCTCTCTCCATTTCTTCTTATTGACTTCTTTCATTTAGTTGTTTATATAGTATTTTTTGAGAGAGAGAGAGAGAGAGAGAGAGAGAGAGAGTGTTCTATGTAGCCCAGGCTGGCCTCCACCTACTCTGAACTCTTAATCCTATTGTCTATACTTCTTTTTTATTTATGTATTATATCATCATCATCATCATTAGTGTGTGTGTGTGTGTGTGTGTGTGTGTGTGTGTGTGTGTGTGTAAGAGAAGACATCTCAGGTCTCTAGTTTACACAGCTGTTACCTACTGAATCATCCTGCTAGCCTCCTCTCTGCACCTCTTGAGTGCTAGGATTTCAGATGTGCACCACTGCAATTGGTTTCATTATTATTTTATTTTATGTATACAAGTGCTTGCCAGAATGTATGTCTGTGTACCATCTGCATGCCTGTCACCTTTGGAGGTCAGAAGAGAGTACTGGGTCCCCTGGTGGTGCCAGACATCTCTCCAGCCCTCATTCTTTTCTTATTAAAATATTCTCTATGCTCATAATTCATCTTGGTTGATGAACATGTGTTTGATTTGCTTATAGTTCATGGGTTATTAAAAAACAGTACTGTTGGGGCTGGAGGGATGGTTTAATGTTTAAGAGCACTGGGTGCCCTCTTACTGGATTTGAGTTCCACTGGATTCTTAGCATAGATAATTCTCACAGTTATCTAACTTAAATCCCAGGGGAATCTCTTTGGGCCTCTGCCAGCACTGAACACACATAGTACACATAAATACATGCATGCAGCCAAAACGCCCACATAAATAAAATAAAAATACACAGCGTACATTTCAAAGGTAAATAAAACAATACTATTCTGAACATTTATGTTTGTTTTGTACGAAGATATGCTTTTCTTTTTCTTGGGTAAGCATCTAGGAGCATGATACTACAGGTAATTCATTCTGGCCTCAAATTCATAATTCTTCTGCCTCAGCTTCCTGAGGATTGGAATTACAGGCAAGAACCACTGCATTTAACCAATAAATATTGTTCAAGTTTTTACGAGTCGGCCAAATTGTTTTCCAAGGTAGCCCAACCATTTTCATGTGTCTACCCATAGGAGTGTTGTAACATATTTTCCTCTGCAGATGAACAAATGTTACAAATTCACCCCAGATGGAGTAAGTAAATAATCCACCCAGTCTAGCTTGAGGAAGCAATGGCTTTAATTGGAGTTACTTGCGAAAGCCTGGGTTGAGGGCTACTCAAAGGGACAGGCAATTTATGGCAGCTACACAGTGAAAAGTCTCCACCAAGTAGGCGTGAAGTCCTTAGAGAGGAGCAGCGTTCTCTGTACCACATTCGAGCATCGTGTACCCTGCTCCCCAACACGGTCCTCTTGTATGGATTCACACCTGCTCTGATGTCAATAAGACAGGGACCGTGTCATGCCTAGAGGACAGAGTTCCACAGCAATGACAATGTTGGTTGTTCTACACTCGTGCCAGCACATGGCATAGTCTTATTAATTTTGCTTTGTATGGACTTGTTGACACTGGAGATCAAACCCAGGGCACATGCTCTTTTATTGAGCAACTTCCACGGCTCAATCTTCCTAATTTCAGACACATACATAATAGTATGCAGAGCTGTCTCATGGCTCTGATGTATGTTTTCCTGGTCATTAACAATACTGAGAATCTCCTGGCTGGGCTGGGACTCAAACCGAAGCTAGATAAATGCTCCACCACTGAGCTATCTACCCCAGCCCTTGTTTCTGTTCTCAGGGTTTCATTGTGTAGCCCAGGTTGACCTGGTCTTCATTATGTAGTGTAGGCTGGCCTTGAATGTGCAATCTTCCTGGCTCTACCTCCCTAATACTAGAATGACAGGTACGTTCAGTTCTTGATTTTTTTTTTCCCTTGAGACAGTGTGTGGCTCAAGCCTGTTTTGATTTCATGATCCTCCTCTCTCAGCCTCCAGAATACTGGAATTCTAGGTGGTGGGGTTGGGGGTGTTTCTCCAGGGATCTCTGTAATACAGCTCTTTCCTGTCACAGCTCTTTCAGAATCCAGTGAACCAGCTTTCTCAGGGGGTATTCAAAGAAACAGCTTGTGCACACACACTTTATTGGGGTGAACCAGGAGTCTATGTGGACCTTGGAAAGTGGAAGGAGTTTTTGGAGTATATGAAAATCACTGGCTAGAGTTTTAAAGTTCTGTGAATTACTCCTTTGTATGGGGAGGCATTCCAGAAATGGAATTGATCTCCAGTGTCAACAAGTCCATACAAAAGCAAAATTACTTGTAGGGTAGGTTCTTATAGGTGGGGGAGCAGAGAATGGGAGAAGAAGAGGTTGAATTTGTAATCTCACCAAGGCTATGTGGCTGACATTCCATGGGTAGAGGGTTGGTCAGAGAAGGAGAAGCCCTGCTGGTAAGGGGAGTCCTCCATTTTGTGCCAAGCTCAAGAGAGATGTCCGGATAATGGTAGACTTCAATCTTAATTAGCAAGGCCCAACAGCAAGTCTGTGGGGTGTTTTATTGACTAATTATTGGTATGGGCTACCTGGATGGTGTAAGAAAGCTGGTTGACCAAGCCCTGAGTAGCAAGCCAGTCCACATGTTTCCCATGGCTCCTGCTTCAGTTCCTGCCTCCAGGTTCCAGTTTTGAGCTTCTGTCTCAACTTCCCATGATGAAACACTGTGATGTGGAAGTGAGCCCTTTTGATCCTGGTGTTTATTACAGCAATAAAAAGCAAGCTGGATACGATGCTTTCCACGTGTGCAGATCAGAGAACAATTTTGTGGAATTGGCTTCCTCCTTTCACCTATACATGGGTTCTAGGGATCAAACTCAGGCTGTCAGGCTTAGTGGCAAGTCCCTGTAACTGCTGAGCCACCTCACCAGCCCTCAGATGGTTTCTTATTGGGTTTTGAGACTAATTCACACACCTGTGCATATGTCTCGAGCACACACACACACACACACACACACACACACACACACACACACAAGCTCTTTTTAAATACGTCATCTACAATGTTTCCCCAAGTCTGCAACTTGTCTTTATATCACAAAAGTTCTTGATTATTATAAAGCCCAATTTGCTGATTTTATTTTTCAGATGAATCATGGTTTTTTTTTTTTTTTTGGTTCTTTTTTTGGAGTTGGGGACCGAACCCAGGGCCTTGTGCTTCCTAGGCAAGCGCTCTACCACTGAGCTAAACAACCCCGATGAATCATGTTTTAAATGTTGTGTCTAGAAAAAGCATTCCCGGGCTCAGTAGGTAAAGGTACTTCCCTTCAAGCTTGATGACCTGAGTTTGCTCCCCAAAACTCAATAAAGGTGAAAAGAGAGAAGAGAGAACTGACTAGAAACCCACCAGAACACACCATACACACACACACACACACACACACCACATACACACACACAGACATACACACAGACACACACCACACACACCACACACACCACATACACACATACACACACACACCACACACACACACACAGACATACACACAGACACACACCACACACACCACACACACCACATACACACATACACACACACCACACACACATACACACACACCACACACACACACATACACACACAGACACACACAGACACACATATACACACACAGACATATACACAGACACACACCACACACACCACACACACAGACATACACACAGACATACACACAGACACACACCACACACACACACACATACACACACACAGACATACACACAGACACACACCACACACACACACACACACACACACACACACAGACATACACACAGACACACACCACACACACCACACACACACATACCACAAACACACACATACAAATACACACATACATACACACACCACACACACACACACACACACACACATACCTCGCCACACTTTTTTAAAAAAAAGAAAAAAGAAAAGCTTTGCCTAATTCAAAATCATAAATATTTTTCTCTACACATTTCTTCATTTATGATATGTTTTAGGTCTGATTCTATTATTATTAGTCAATTAATATTTTGAGGGGAACTTCAGCAGTCCTACTGTTTCCCAGGCTGGTCTCAAACTCATGGTCTCACCAGATGATGCTTCTGCCTTCTGAATGGCTGAGACTAAAAAGTGTGCCCCCCACATCTAGCTTGAGTTCATTCATTTATACACATTTAAGTCTTTGAATTTTTTTTATTTTTATTTTATATTATGTGCATGGATGTTTTGCCTACATGTGTATCTGTACAAAATATGTGTGCCTGGTGCCTCAAGAGACCAGAAGAAGGTATAAAATACCCTAAAACTGGAGTTATGGACGGTCTTGAGCTGCCACGTGATGCTGGGAATTGAACCTGGGTCAGTTGCAAGAGCAGCCAGCATTCTCTACGGCTGAACCATCTCCCCAACCCCAGGTCTTTTTTATTTGTTTGTGTGTTTGTTTTAAGACAGTTTCTCATGTAGAGATCTGCCTACTGTGCCTCCCAAGTGCAGGGATTAAAGGACCGCATCACTGTGCCTGGAGTAAAATTGTTAAAAGGGAGAGCATTGTACTTCGTTCCTTGAAACCAAGGTTACAGGAGCTTCTTTGGCCGGCTTCGCTTGACTTTCCCAGACTCTTTTTTTTTTTTTTTTTCCTTTTCAGTCTTTGCAGTACCTGTCCCCTCCAGTCCCCAGTGCCCCTAGTTACAGGTAAGTGCTGGCGCTCTCCAAGGAAAGGCAACTTCCGGTGTTTGTTTCCAACTCTGTGACCACTTCATTCTACAGCTTTCAGTGCTGTGCTTCTGGGAGCCAAATAGGATTCAGTTCCCCGCTGTGTTGTGCTGCTGCGTGAGGGCTGTGGCTAACAAGATGGCTGGAAGACCCGAGAAGCATTTGCCTTTGATCAGATTCACTCTCCTCTGTTTGAAAATGGTAAGTCTACCGTTTCAACTGCCCACAAATATTTTGGGTTCTTTATTTCGTTCTCTTTATGAAGGGCCAAGGAGCGGGGAGATAGAACTAGAAATTCCCTTAAATCATACTAAGATGGTGTATCAGTGTGTCTGAAAAGTAAGTGATACATGAAAGAGACAAGATTATCATGGTGTTTGCAGACCAAAGATTCCTGGAAAAAAAAATCTGTCAACAGCCTCTGACTTAGTTCAATACACAGGTCCAAGGGCGGGGGAATAAAATAGTAACGTGATCTGCCCCCAGCCTCTAAGCTCTTTCCAGCGTTGCCTTATGGTAGATTTGAGTGCTGGAAAACGAGACGAACAGAAAAGCATGTCTGAGAATGGGGAAATTACTCATTCGGTGCACAGACACCTGTGATTACCGTGTTGATGTGTTTGTTTCGTTTTCCCAAATGTTGTTTTTCCTTATTCTTACCTTTCTATACTTTCCTTTACAGGTTATTTCATCGAAAACAGGTAACAATTGATGAGATTCAGATTTTTTTCTTCTTCTATTTGATTTTCTTCTTACACTGTTGGTGCATGGGCTGTCTCATATGTAGACCATGTTAAAGCGCAGGTGTGAGCATTCTCTGAGCATGCATGCTGGATTCTAACACGGCTGTAAATGGCGCTGGGGAGACCATACTTAGTAAAACAAATCAAGTTTAAAACACAGGTCCTTCGGAGGTATTGTGAGCCTCATAATACAGTGCCATGGTTTCATCCAGATAGCCATGGACAGACTAACACAAAGACCGTCATTTCAGCCAAACAAATAAATATCACTAAGATATCACTAAGAAGTTTGCTCATGGGGTTGGGGATTTAGCTCAGCGGTAGAGCGCCTGCCTAGCAAGCGGAAGGCCCTGGGTTCGGTCCCCAGCTCCGAAAAAGAAAAGAAAAGAAAACAAAACAAAGAGGTTTGCTCATATAACTTTCCTACTCGTCTTTTGGGACATTAGAAGAAAAAAATAGAAATGCCATATTAAATTACACTTTCAAGAAGGTCCTCGACCAAGAACAGAGCCTTTGTTCCTGGTGTGGTGATGCACGCCTGAAATCCCAGCGCTTGGAAGGTGGGGGCAGGAGGGTCAGATGTTCAAGATGGAGTCATAGAAATTTGGGAGCAAACCTGGGCTGCAGGAGAACCTGCCCCCCAAAATCAAAAGACTAAAAGCAAACCAGAGAAAGAGAGAGACAGAGAGAGAGAGACAGAGAGAGAGAGAGAGAGCGAGCTTTGCACATGTAGCCTTATGCACTGAGATCTAATTTAAAAAAAAGATTTCAAACACCCTTTTTTTTCTTGGATAAATGGACTGAAGGCCACAATAATTTTTCTAGAAACTTTCCCTGCCTCGTACATCCAGAAATCTATGTCACCAGGATAGGAATTTATGTTAAATAGGTTTTAGATTATCCATAAAAAAGAAATTAGAATTAGGAAATATTAAATTGAATATTTGGTTGCATTTTAATGTTTCATAAAATTCATACATATATGGTTGACTTTATTTTTTATTTTTGGGATTGTTTCGTTTTATGTTTTGTTTGTTTATTTGCTTGTTTTTCCAGATAGGGTTTCTCTGTGTAGACCTGGCCATCTTGGAACTTACCCTGTAGACCAAGCTGGCCTCAAGCTCAGAGATCTGCTTGCCTCTGTCTTCCAAGTACTGGGATTAAGAGGGTGAACCACCACATACAACTATATAGTTGGGTTTTAAAAATAATTTTCTCATTTATTCTTACTCATTATAATCTTTAGTTTTAAAAATGTGTTCATTGTATGTGTATGAGTGTGCTGTCTGCATGTATGTCTGTGGACTATGTGTGTACATGACATGGTGCCTGAAGAAGCAAGAGAGGATATTACATCACCTGGGCCTGAAGTTTCATATCGCTGTGAATGCTTGGAATTGCACGGGGGTCCTCTGACAAAGCAGCCAATGCTCTTAACTGTCGAGCCGTCTCTCTATTATACTATTCTTAAGAGTCCTTTATGACTGTCTGAGAAGTTATGAGAAAGAATGTTTAACCACATCCCTAATGATTTTTATTAGTTTTATTCATTTTGTTTGAGATGAGTCCCTATGTTGCCCAGCCTGGCTTTGAATTACCATGATCAAAGAATCCTGGCTCAGTCGCCTGAGAAGCTGGACTGGGCACACATGCTACATGCTTGGTTTATAAGTGATTTTTAAACAACACAGCCTTTGGATGGCAAAATCGAGCCTCATTGTCTTACAAAGTCCTAGGAAACCCAGACCAACCTTAGGATGGACTCTTTTTAGTCCCAGCATTATCCGCATTTGGAAAGTAGGTGGGAGGCCAGATTTCAACACCAATGATGCTGTTAGTGGAGTCATTTTGGTTTTTTAATACATGGGCTGTGTCTGATCTGACTGTGTAGAAAGAAGGCTTCATCTTGGGTGTGTATTTGATTCTCTTTGGGCTTCGGCATCACTGTTGCTCTGTGTCTAGGCGCTGAGGACTCTGAGCTGATTTAGTTCTCTGAGTTGGTCAAAAGAATCAGAGTTTCATTTTGGATGTATTAGTGTGTGTGTGGGGTGCACATCTAGAGAATGAAGTCTTCCCTCTCATTAACCCAGGAAAAGCCTGGCACTCAACTTCTCAGTTCTCTCCTCTTCTCTTCTCTTCTCTTCTCTTCTCTTCTCTCTCTCTCTCTCTCTCTCTCTCTCTCTCTCTCTCTCTCTCTCTCTCAGAAATTGACAGAGTAGGGAAAGGACTCATAACTTCTATCATTTCCCCCCAAATTTTAATAATCATAAAAATAATATTGTTAAAGCTGGGTGTGATGGTGAACAAACACCTTTAGTACCAGTTCTCTAGAGGCAGAGGCAGAGGCAGAGGCAGAGGCAGAGGCAGAGGCAGAGGCAGAGGCAGAGGCACAGAGGCAGAGGCAGAGGCAGAGGAGGCAGAGGCAGAGGCAGAGGCAGAGGCAGAGGCAGAGGCAGAGGCAGAGGCAGGTGGATCTCTGAATGGAGACCAACCTGGTCTACAAGATGGGGATAGCTAGGGCTACACAGAGAAACCCTGTCTTGAAGAACAAACAAAAAGCAATAGAAAACAAACAAAACAAAATGGGAATTCCATGTTACTATTATTATTGTTGTTGTTGTTGTTATTATTATTATTATTATTATTATTATTATATAATGTAATCATCATTTAGCTGGGTGTGGATAGCACAGCTGTAAAAGCTTGCTTAGCAAGTGTGAGACCCTTCATTCAAGTCTACAGCACTAAGGGTGGAGGGCAACAAAGCCTGACTCTATCAACAAGAATCCCAAGCCTCTTTTTATAAAGGCATAGATGCTCTCTGTTTTCAAAAGAGTAAGAGTGCTAACAGATTTTTCTGCTTCCTCAGACTCAGATCCATCCTCTCATCTCTCCTCTCTCAGGTTCCGAAGTCCTGCTTTTATTTTATTTTATTATTTTATTATACGACAAGGCCCATGTCCCTCAGCGTAGCCTGAAACTCACGATGTAGTCAAGGATGAACTTGAACTTCCTGGGACTGTGGGCATGTACTAGGTGTCTGCAATGCTGGGGATGGAGCCATGGCTTTGTCATGCTAGGCAAGCACTTTACAACGGAGCCAGATAACTAGCCCTTGAAGAGCCATTATAGCTTCTGTCTCCTGAGGTCTGTTGATAGTGGTCACAGCACCAGATCTACCTACTTACCAGTCCATCCCTCCCATGGTATAAAGGCCCCCAAGGTCTGCCCTCTTGGTCTCTTTCTGCCATATTGGGACTGGGCACTGAGACTCATTTGCATATAGCAAATGATCCCACTTGATCCTTTCATTGGCTCACCAGGCTCTGGCATCCTCAGAGCTTCTGCCCATGCCATTCTCCTGGGAACTCTGGGGTTCTGCTCCTTGCCTCCTAGAGCAACGGTATTCAACCTTTCACAGGGTTGCCTAAGAGCATCATAAAACACAGATATTTACATTGTGATTCATAACGGTAGCAAAATTACAGTTATGAAGTAGCCATGAGAATAATGTTATGATTTGGGGTCACTACAATGTGAGGAACTGTTTTAGGGGATTGCAGCAGTAGGAAGGTTGAGAGTCACTGTCCTAACTCAGCTGATTTGCTTTTGTGGTTGCCACTAGTCAATCTTCTGAGAGCCAAATGTGCATCAGGCATACTCTGTCTGTCTTGTCTGTGTTCACTCCAGACCCCCCAGAGTTTCATTTTTACCCTCCCACGGCTGTGTTTTATGATTTGATTTTTCCAAACTCATCCACACTTGCTTACCTTGCTAGATGTGCTCATACCAGCACTAGATGGAACACATACACACACACACACACACACACACACACACATACACACACACCCCAGAGGATGGGAGGGAGGGGGAGCCTTCAAAGTGCCTTCACATATACTTTTACCTAACCTTTGCAATAATCCTAAATTATATATATATCTCACATTTCAAAGTAATTCTTGAAATGCACACATTGCCAACCACACAGCAGAGTTTCTAGAGGAAGCTTATGCTTAAATGTCCTGCTTTCCTCGTACACAAAAGTAAAAGGCAGAGCTGTGCCTTAGACCTAGAACTTCTGAATCTAAAGTCTTTGCTATTTTCCTACCCCTAACTTTCAGTCTGCTGATACAGGTACGACTCCTTCATAGCTCAGTTCGATGGGAAAATGTAGAGTTCTCAGTCAGGATGGCCGCCTGCGGGAAGATAGCATGTACATGCTGGCCTCTTGGCTCTTTCCCATCAATGCAGCTTCAGGCCTTTCTATGTCTGCAGCTGGTCATTTTCCCAGGAAGTTCGTCCATTCCAATGAGCAGGCCTATCTATCACAGGAGGAGATAAGATAAACTGTGGGACAGAGGAAGCAGAAGGCGTTGAGAGACACCAGAAAATGAGAAGAAAAGACACACAGACCACAGGGAAATGACTCAGGGAGGGGAGGGGGAGGGGAAGCTTGCAGATGAGAGATGGGCAGTGTGAGAGGGAAACCCTACTGGGGCTTTGTTCTGAGGGGCCAGAAGGGGCATCTGCTCTTCCCTTAGAATTAACTTCACTGACAGAGTGTTCCCTGCACTAGACACACACACACACACACACACACACACACACACACACACACACACACACGTTTCCCCAGCATATATGACCAGCATGAATTTCTTTCTGTGACAAGATACTCCTGGATGATGTTCCAGAAGTATCTGGCCAATGAACAGTGGAGACTTTGTTCATTTTTTGCGGCTTAGTTATTTCTGAGCAGCTGCCAACGTGAATTCTCCTGACTACAGGGACAGAAAGAGAAGGTTGGCTGTATTGTGTACCTAGGGATTTGGCTGAGGGGAGGCCAGGAAGAGTAGGTACTGGCAAATCACTTGGCTTTTCTCCTGTCTTGTTGTCCTATATGTAATTTTGCCCTTAATCTCTTTATTTGTTTGGTTTGCGTAAGTTGGTTGACTGATTGATTTGAGTTTCTTTAGTTGCTTTTGAGACAAGGTTACAGATAGGCTGGTCTTCTCCAACTCCCTGTGTTGTTGAGCATGACGTCTACCCCCATCCCCAATTGCAGATGCACATGCTATACCTGGCTTTGCTGTGGTGTTTGTTTGTTTGTTTGTTTGTTTGAGGTAGGATCTCTAGTCCATTTGGGACTCAAACTTGACATCCTCCTGCCTCAGTCTCTGAAGTGCCAGGTCACAAGCATTCACTACCACCACCACCACCACCACCACCACCACCACCACCACCACATCCGTCTTGCCTTTCAGCTTTGAGTTTGGCATACAATGACTGCTCGACAAATGTTACAGGCTGAGAGCCAGCTTCAGAATTAAAAACCCACCATATATTTATTGGTCTCTTCTGGAGCTACTACAAGATCCAGGAAACATGTGTGTATGTGTCCATGGATTTTCTGAAGTGGTAAATCTGATTCTCACCCTGTATGTTCTACCTTGTATTAGAAGCAGAGGACTCTCTGGTGTGCGCACGACATAAACATTCCCCTTTCCATAGCAAACTGCAGACAGCCCCAGAAGGGCTTCAGTGTACATACACACCACTGTATGTTTTGACAGACAAAGGAAGAATTAAGTTAATTTTCTTGTATATAAAAGAACCTAAACATTGTTCTGCTCTCATAGCAACAAAGCATTCAGTTCTTCTTCCTCCTCTGTCAGGTTAGAGCTCACTTGGGAAATGTGCAGAATCATGAGGAACTGACCGCAGGCACAGAGAGAGCCCACTGTGCTGGGAAGCTCAGCTGGAAACAAGGCAGCCATGTTGGGGCAGGAGGTTGGTCACTGACAAAGCAGCCTTGGAGCTCACAGAATCCTCTGGAATAAAATGCCTGCATTATCCTTTCCCTTTTCTCAGAGCTCTTTCCCACAGTCTTTCCCAGACCTTTAATATTTAAAAGCATAGAAAGCACCCAGGACCCACGGGCAGCTGGGAAGTGAGGGTTGTGCTCTGGCTGATTTTTGGAAAATGGTGGTTCTTCTTATCTTCCCTGCTCTTTCTTATTCTGTTTCTACTCCTGTTTTGTTTTGTTTTTTGTTTGTTTGGTTTAGTTTGGGTTGGTTTTTTTTTTTGGTTTGTTTTTTGTTTTGTTTTGTTTTGTTTTGTTTTGTTTTGTTTTGTTTTGAGACAGGGTTTATCTGTTTAGCTCTGGCTGTCCTGGAACTCAATTTGTAGACCAGGCTGACCTCGAACTCAGAGATCTACCTGCCTCTGCCTCCTAAGTACTGGGATTAAAAGGCATGCACCACCATTTTTTGTTTGTTTGTTTGTTTGTTTGTTTGTTTGTGTTTTTTGTAGTTAAGTTTATACATGTAGTGTGTGTGTGTGTGTGTGTGTGTGTGTGTGTGTGTGTGTGTGTGTGTACCTGCATGCTACAATGCATGAAGAGGTTAGAGGACTTCAGATTAAGTTTTGTTTTTCTAATATGTGGGTCCTGGGGAACAAACTCAGGTCACCAAATTTGGTGGCAAGCCTTCGTGCTTTCCAAGCCCTGGTCTCAGCCCCTTTGTTCTTTTCTTTCTTTTTGTGATCCTGGCTGCTGAGTCCAGGGGCTTCTGTATGCCAGCAGGCACTCCATCACTCAGTTACAGTCCAAGACTTGTTATTACCATAATTGTTGTTATTTTAAACTTTGAGACAGAGTCTTGTTAAGTTGCTAGGCTGGCCTTGAACTTCAGATCCTTCTCTTCAGACCCCCACCTCTTATATAGCTGCCCCACCAGTGTGCACCACGTCACCCAGCTTCTTTTTAATTCTGGAAACCAAGTCGAAAGCTTACGGTCATGGGAAGATACCGGGGTTATGTAGATTAGAGAGGACGTAATGAAAGACCGCATCCTTGTAGGATATCCTAGCTAACGTACAACTTCAAAATGTCTTTCAGCTCCTGAAATACCAACTATTGATCAGGCATATTCGAAGATCAGCAATAGCATCACCGTAGAATGGACTACCGTGCCAGGCGCCACAAGTTACCTGCTCACGGCTGAAGATGGGGACACAACCATTGAGACCACAGTGGCCAATTCCCCGGGCACTGTGACAGGCCTGAAGGCTGCGACCTTATACCAAATCACCATCAGATCTGTCAGTGCCTCTGGACGTAGCCCAGCATCACCTCCGAAGCAGGCAAAGACAGGTAGGTAGCTGGATGCTCACGTTGTCTGAGTGGTGGGTAGATCAGTTTTTAACAGCACGGCAGATGTGTGGTGTGGTTTGCGCACAAGTGAGTTCCACTACACAGGGCCCAGAGGCAAAAGCCACCAAATGTTCTTTTTGGCAACTCAGCAATTTGTGGAGAAAGTGACATTTAAATGCCTAGTGATTTTGTCTTGGGATTTAAAACCCATTTCTGGACAACTTTAAAAGCAGAGTGCCTCGGGGCTGGGGATTTAGCTCAGTGGTAGAGCGCTTGCCTAGGAAGCGCAAGGCCCTGGGTTCGGTCCCCAGCCCCGGAAAAAAAAAAAAAGAAAAAAAAGAAAAAAAAAGCAGAGTGCCTCTAAATCCCCGGAAAAAGCCATTTCTGTTTTTATCCGTGCCAACGAGAGAACCTGTAGAACAGATTTTTGCAGTCCCTTAATCACATGGCAGAGACGTTAATAAATATAAGTTTGGGGTTTGCCCATCAGCATTAAATTCACTTCATAACATCATACCTAGGCACATTTCTGAACATTTGTGTGTAGGTCAGGGAGAGGATGCTGGTTGAACATGTATAAAGCTCTCAGAGTTAAAAACAGTTATCTGCACACTAAGGTAGGATAGAGCACCATTTCTGTATTCATTCATAGGGACACCTTAACTTCTTACCAACTGCAAGTTGAAAGCATTGCCTGGGGTACACTGGTGTCTCCCTTTCTCATATTTTTTGGGTCAACCTGACCTTAAACTCAAAGCAATTCTCCTGCCTCAGCTTCTCGAATGCTGGGATTATAAGTGTGCACCACCACTCCTGGCTTACGTTTCCACATTTCTTCATCATTTATTATTAATACACACTTAAATAATGTTTCTGAAAATCATACTGTAGGAGAAACCCGGGGCCTCTACCGCTGAGCTATATCCTCGGCTCCAATTAGATATTAAGTTGAACTCTGCCATTATAAATGAATAACGTGGATAGTCAACCTGCATTTATTTATTTCTCAGTAACTTAACGTACTCTCTACAGACTTTTGTAACATCGATTCACTGTTGCGTTTTGTTTTTGCTTGTAGTGTTGGCTGCCCCAATTCTGGAAGTTAGCTCTCCAAGTCCAGACTCCATCCTTGTGAGCTGGGACGCCGTATACATGGCGATCGGATTCTCCGTGTCTGTTATGCAAGCCAATGGCTTGGGTAGAATTTGGAAAGAGAATACCACAAACACCTCCCTGACCTTCAGCAGTTTGGACGCCGGGACTCTCTACACCATAAAGGCCTATGCGTGGAACGCCAACGGAATCCCCGGGGATGACTCCACCCGCAATCAGAGAACCAGTAAGGGCTTCAGCTCAGCCTTCAGCGATCTCATTTTTGATTGATGAGGGGGGCTGTGCTCCGCGGCTGAGGAGAGCAATGTTGAGTGATGCGCACGGAGCAGCTGGCAACGGCTGTTTAAATTTATTATGAAGTTATTTATAGGGCCTTGGCTATCCCTCGGCAGCAGTTCAAACACTCACGGAGTGATGCGGACGGAGCACAGCATTTCCCCCTCTGAGAGCCAAGTCCGCTGTAGCGTGTACTTTCCAGATCCCAGACGGAAAGGGTTCTCATTAGCGTGACCAATCCTTCCTCATCCCTTCCTGGTCTTGCTAGGTCCACTAAAACACCCCACCATGTAAACCAAAAAAAGGAGGCAAACAGGAATTCATTTATTCAACAGACATTTAATGCGTGTGTGCCAACCTGAAGCCAGCATTGTTCTAGGGACACAGCCACAGAAAGAGGTCCTGCTGCTCCTATGCTTGACATGAGAATCCATGTTTTAGAGACATTTCCGGGACACCAGCTTGAGCGTGAAGCTGGAAGCCGACATGGACCGCTCAGTGAGACTGCAATCTGTTCTCTCACTACTCCACCCTAGACAAACGGGGCACTCGTAGTTGGGGGAGGTGGGTGTTCCTCACATGAAAACTGGAAGTCTAAACTCCCAGCTGCTAGAGTGAGTCTGAAGAGCCAGAGTGAGCAAAGGTGTGTGGGTGTCGGCGGCAGGTGTGGGGGTGGGGTGGGGGGGAGTTAACGCTAGACTTTCACCGACTTAACCAGATCAGCTATTTTATCTCGTAGGGGAGGACCCAGGAAATGTAGGAAGGAACTGGAAGTAGTTTCGACTTTCTCTAAGTTTGGGATGGAAATCTTGTTACAAGCCAGACAGAAATTCAGGAGAAAAGAGGGTTTGCTTTGTACAATACTCACACAGCGGAAAGGCTAGCAAATTGCCCTAAGGTGAGTCTGGTTAGCTTGGTGAGTCAGGGTATCTGTGCCGAGCCTTCCTGAGCCCTTTGGTAGCTTGCCAGGCCCGCCCCCTCCTCCTCCCCTCCCCCTCCTCACCTTTCTCTCCCCTCCTCTCTTACTCCCCTTGTCTTTCCCCCACTACACCCTCCTACAAATATTTAGCTCCCTGGAGTTAAAAAAAAAAAAAAAAAAGAAACAAGGCAATCCCTGCACCCAGAGAATGGACCCTGTTCAAAGACACCTAACTCAGCCATTACAGTTATGTGTAACAAAGAGCTTTGCTAGAACGTTCGTTCGTGGCAGAGTGTGCATAGGAAGGGGCTTCTACATCAGAGTAGGGAACAAGAGAACCACCAGGTTTCTTTTCAAACAATATTTTCATTAGTTTTGGGAGAATTTTATACACTTTGATATTCACCCCCAATGCTCCCCATAACTCCTCCTCCCAGACCCACCTCCTCAACCCCAACTTCAGGCGCTCTCTCTCTTTTAAAATGTATACAGGGTTTTTTCCCTGCACGTATGTTTGTACACTGTGTGCATGCGTGTTGCCCAAGGGGGCCAGAAGAGAGTACCTCTGGAACTGAAGTTATGGACACCTGTGAGCCCCCATGTAGATGCTGGGAATCAGCACTCCCTACCCCACCCTCTGCAACAGCAGCAAGCTCTCTTAATCACAGAGCCATCTCTCCAGCCCTCTGACCCCTCAAAATAATCCATCAAGTCCAATCTATGCTACGCATATACTCTTGCCTGTGGGGCTTTTGGCACTTGGCTGACCCACTGGGGCACCACCCTTAAATAAATTGCTTCTCCCTCCTCCAGGAGCCATGAGCTGTCAACAGCTCCATGTGACAAGGGCTATTGAATGCCTTTGCCCCTCCATGTTGGAATGCTGCCTAGCTCAGTCCTGTGCAGGCCTTGGGTAGCAGCCATAGCTGCTTGAGTTCACTCCTCAGCCATTTTGATAGGTCCAGAGGACACTGTTTCACCTCCCTGGCCTGTGTCTTTTGCTCTCTTTTCTGTGACTGTTCCTAAGACTGAGAGCAAAGGTGAAACAGACATTACCACCTGCTCCCTTCTTTCCCTTTCTCTTGTTTCTCCATGATTTTTTGTTTTGTTTTGATTTGATACAGAGTTTCCGACTTCTTTGGAACTGTCTGTAGGTCAGGCTGGCCTTGATTCCCCATCTTCCCGTGCCTCCACGCCGGTACCACCATACCTCGTTCTGTTTCTCCATGTTTCATACAGTTTGGATTTAGTCTCTGTATCAGTTTCCTAGGGCTGCTGTAAGAAAATATCACAGGCTGAATGGCTTAAGGAACAGAAAGTTGTTGTTCCACAGGTGTAGCGTCTATGCCTAAAATGACGGCCCTGACTGAGGCAGTCACTTCCTCCTGAGCACCCAGCAAAGATATATTCAGATGTGTCTGTCCCCTCGGCCTGTGTGTGGCCATCTTCATATCCACCTGGTGTTTCCCCTATATGCATGTCTGAATTTCTTCTCTTTATAAGGACATCTATCATGTTGGATTATGTCCCATCCTAATGACCTCATTTTAAATAACTTCCATTACCCATGACCCTAGGCACTTCCACACTCTGGGGCACCCAGCTGAGCTCTGACAGTTTCCTGATAGTCTAACTCCTTCCCCTAAGTCCCCTATGCTTTGGTTGGAAAGTTGATTGCCTTTTTTTGCTTGTTTTGTTTTCTTTTTTCAAGATGGAGTTTCTCTGTGTAGCCCTGACTATCCTAGAGCTAGCTCTGTAGATCAGGCTGGCCTTGAAATCAGGGATTGTCCTGCCTCTGCCTCCTGAGCGCTAAGATTAAAGGTGTGCACCACCACTGCCTGGTTCCGCTGGTTGTCTTAAGACACTGCAGGCAACCCCTACCAGCCTTGGTCCAGTACTATCTTGAGGCAGAAGCTGAGGGTCCTTTGGGGACAAGCAGACTATATGTGAGGGGAAGGACTTGTCAAGATGGCCTGTAAGGGACACACAACAGGTGCCTTCCTCAAACAAAATAAGTGAGGCATCTGTGAAATGGTCTCCTCAGGCAGAGCCTGCTCTGTGCCCAGGATATGTGTGGAGGATGTGCTCTGTGGAGGCGGTCCACACCATTTTCTAGGTCCACTAAAATGTCATTGCAGATCCCAGAGGGGAACTGAGACCACCTTTTGCTCATGAGCACATGTCCTCCAGTTTGTTGTTGTTTGTTTGTTTGTTTGTTTGTTTGTTTGTTTGAGACAGGGTCTCTCTGTGTAGCCTTCACTGTCCTGGAACTTGCTCTGTAGACCAGGCTGGCCTCGAACTCAGAGACTGCCCTGCATCTGCCTCTTTAGTCCTGGAATTAGAGGCATGAGCACCCTCCAGGTTTTTTTTTTTTTTAACAAAGTGATGTCCCATGCTTTCTACACTGATGAAGAAAGCCTGCGTGCTTCCATACCAAGGCACACATGCAAAGGTCAGAGGACAATTTGCCAATACCAGTCCTCTCCCACCACATGGGTCCTGAACTCAGGTCATTGGGCTTGGCGGTAAGTGCCTTACTCACTGAGCTATCTGGCTGGTTCAGTCTTCCAGGTTTATAAATGGTCCAACCATGAAGACATCAAGGCATGCTTATAAGAATAAGGGGGAAGTCCTTGGGAGACACTGAGAGACTACCTTTCTAGATGGACTTGAGTCTTTCCTAGCCCCTGGTTTAGAATGGGACATTTGCTTATCTAGGAACTATTGTGAACTAAAAGCTGTAAGAAAAAAAAAAGTAAAAGTCACCAGAGGTCAAAAATAGAAATGTGGGGGTGTTAGGAGGTAGGGCTGAACTTTTTCCTCCCCTGCCTTGGCAAGCACTGTACTGCCCAGATGCCTTCCCAGTCCAAGAAATGAAACATTTAGCTTCACGGATCAATAATAGAAAAAGCATTTGACCTACTGTGTGACCTACTACGTGACAACACATTCATGCAACCTTTCAGCCTTCCACATGAATATGCTCATTTTGTTCTCGTTACTCAGTCGCTTGGTCTTCTTGACATGGGGTCTCACTATGTAGTACGGGTTGGCTGTAAACGTCCAATGTCCCTTCCTCAGTAGCATCCTAAGTGCTGGGATTACTTCCCCAACCCAGGCTTCTTAAATGTTAATCTTCACCACTTCTTAGGTCATATATTCAAGCATTCAAAGTGTGCTTTTCAGTGTTAGTTATGTGTTGAACACTGCTCATATATCCATTTTTATAAAACAAAAAGATTAACTGCAATGACAGAGGTCGTATAGCTGGGGATGGATTTGTACATTCATGGCCATTGTGTTACCAATCCCCAGATGCACTAAGTCCCATTTTATGTTTTGAACAACTTAACGTTATCCAGTGCCTACAGTCTCCTATCTCCTGATTGACTCAGCATTAAATCTAAGCCAAATCTTACTCGGGTTCTTGTTTCTCAAAAACATAGGTCCTCGTGCCCCTGCCAACATTCAAGTCTTCTTTGACAGCGGGGCCCTAAAGGCTTCTGTTTCATGGACCCCGTCAGAAGGAGCATTCAACTACACTGTGGTGGCATGGAGCGGTTCTTCCCAGCGGAGCTGCAGCACAGCTCTCAGCTCCTGTAGCATCGGTTCCTTGCAGTGTGGAACAGAGTACCTGATTTCTGTCTCAGCAAACAACGATGCTGGGTGCAGCAAGTCCTCCTCTGCACCCACCCTGAAGACTGGTACGTGAGAAAAAGGAAAACCCTGCAGTGTTGGTGATCAGAGTGGCCGCCACAAGTCCCCAGCAAGGTCCTGGAACAGGCTGGTCTCAGCTGGGCATAGCCTGCTCTAAGCTGGGCGCACATTTATACTACTAACAATTAGGAGGTGGAAGCAGGAGGATTGCCATGAGTTTGAAGCCAGCCGGGGCTCATACTAAATACAAAGCCAGTCAGGGCTATATGGCAAGAACTTGTCTCTAAAACAGAAAAGAAAGGCTGTCAAGATGGTTTAGTGGGGAAAGGTGCTTGCTGCAAGAGCCTGAGTTTGATCCAGGGATCTACACAAAGGTAGAAGGAAAGGAGACCAACTCTACAGAGCTAGCTGTATCTGCCTACCCTCTCCTGCCACATCACACACACACACACACACACACACACACACACACACACACACACACACCAAAACGAAGAAAAAACAAGCTAATTCTGGTCTAAATGAAGGTATTGAGCCGGGGACTTTGAGGATTGGACAGTACGGATGGAGAAGCACGTATTGTACACTGCAAAAAGCACTTCTTTGACTGTCCACAAGCTTGGCCTCTAGCCTGGTCTTTCACTGAGTCCTTTTCCTCTTTCTCTTGTTTTGTTCTTTGCTATTTAGTTCTACTTTTGGAGACACAGTGTCACATTGCTGCCCGGGTTGGTTCTGAATCCCAGGGCTCAAGAGAACTTACATGAGCTGGGGCCAAGGGATTCATCACCATAACCAGCTTGCTTTTTTAATTTTTAAAGTTTTGAAAACTCTAAGATCCAGTTTGTTATTTCCAGCTCTGTGCAGTACAAGTAGCTAACTGTGAGTATGTGTGTGTATATGTGTCTGTGTGTGTATGTGTCTGTGTATATATGTATATATGTGTGTGTCTCTGTGTGTATGTGTGCCTATGTGTGTGTATGTGTGTGTATATATATGTGTGTGTGTGTGTGTGTCTATGTGTGTTTTATGTGTTGTATGTTTGTGTCTCTGTGTGTGTCTGTATGTGTGTGTCTCTGTGTGTGTGTGTGTGCATATGTATGTCTGTGTGTATGTGTGGGTGTGGGTGTGTTTTATGTATGTGTACATATGTGTGTGTGTGCATATGTGGGGATGTGTGTTTTATGTCTGGTATGTATGTGTGTATATGTGTGCATCTGTGTGTTTGTGTACGTGTGTGTCTATTTGTGTGGCTGTGTATGTGTGTGGGTGTGTATGTGTTTTATATGTTGTATGTATGTGTGGTGCATGCATGTAGGTGTGAAGATACCTGCAGCCATGTGTGCACCCATGCAGGCCAGGACATCAGGTATTCTCCCCGTCACTCTCTGTCTTCTTACCTGACAGACTCAGCCATTTCCCACTGAACCAAAAGCACACTGGAAGATCTGCCTGTCTCCATCCACCCACAGTGGGATCACACACATATGTAGCCATACTCAATTTTTCACGTGTCTTCTAGGGGTTTGAACTTGGGTCCTCATGGCTAAAGAGAATACTGTAACTCATTAAGCCATCTCTCCTGTCCCTAACGGGCTCTTCTTGGCATGTTTCATGACAAAGGCTTGGTAGGAGCTGTTTTCAAAACTAAACGATGGGAGATTTCTAGATCTAAATGTGTCTAAGTATTTCCCCGATTTTTTTTCCTTGTTGGAGATGTAAATTCATATTCGTGCAGGTTTGCTGCTGCATTTAGAAGCGTTTATGTGTCTGGAGAATCGGAACTGACATTTAATGGGATCTACTACATCTCAAGCACCATAACTACATCACTTAACTCTGAGGATAATTTTGTGAGCTCTCTCTTTTCATTTACTTGTTTTTCGCTTATTTCATCTTTCTTGTTTGTTTATTTGTTTAAGACAGGGTCTAGTGAAGCTTATGCTGGCTACAAACTCACAATTATGGCTGAGTCTGGCCTTGCTGTCCTGGTCCTCCAGTTTCCATCTTCCTTGCGCTACAAGTACAAATCATCATGTCCAGTTTATCTCTTCCTTTTAGATACAGAAGCTGACTGAAGCTCAGGGAGGCTGGAGGCCGTTTGCTTCAGTGCACACCGACAATAAGAGGCACAGCTAAGACCTGAGCCCAAGCTTGCCTGACTGCAAATCCTCTGGGCCGAGACAATGTAACAATGTCTACTCTATTCAACTGTCAGAGTTAGGACACTGTAAGGTAAAAGGGATTCTGAACAGAGGACTGGAGCTCTACAACCTGGTGTCCTCTCCTCCACAAGGGAAAGAAATGTAGTCAAACTCTCAGTCTACGGCTTCTCAGAGTTGTGTTAAATTTAAGGTCACCAGTACAAGCTTGGTGAATAGACGTCTCTTTTGACAATTACAGGTTTGTGTAGCAGGTACAATGAAAGCCATTCTCAAGAAGGAGTAACTGAGGATGGAGGAAAAGATAAGAAACACTTCAAAGACATAGTCAATCTGAGTCACTTATTTCATGCAGGAGAGAACGTCCTGCATTTTTAAAATGTGGATGCACATCAAGAACACCTAGGGAAATGTTCATAAAACCCAAATACCCAGATCCTACCAAGATAATTGGATTGGGATTTCTGGGAATAGAATCCAGAAAGAATAGTCTTCAACAGCTGCCCAGTTGATGCTTACCATGTTGTCAGTGTTAGGGCCACTGAGAGACTCCCTCCAACTTTCAATTCCTGCCCTTATTGATCCATGAGGTACACTGTAGTGTGTATGACACAGTCAGTACTGTTCATGAGGAAACCTTGATTTATCAATAAAAGAGCTATGTTTTTTGAAAGCCCGTGGATTGAATGATGACCTTCGTTTGAAATCATTCTATCAGGAAACCTCATGCTGATCTTAGATAAAAGAAATATTTATTGTCTTGACACAGAAAACCAAGCACATTAGCCAAGGAAGTCCCATGTCTGTGGAAGAAATAGTTCAGCGTCTATTATCACCCACAGTGACACACTTTCTCTATCAAGGCCACACCTTCTCGAATGTGCCAACCCCTGATAACTAAGCATTCAAATATATGAGAGTATTGGGCCCTATTCAAACCTGCACATCCGACCTTTCTAGTTATGCTATCTGGGGCAACTCAGTTATCCTTGATGGGCTCCATTTTCCTCAATTGTAAAATGGTAATAATTATTGTGAGAATAAAAGAGTAGACTTCATCTCTAAATAAGGTGAAATCCACACTTTTTTTCCCCCTTATACAGAGTCTCTTCTAGGTAGTCCTGGCTGTCCTGGAGCTCACTACATAAACCAGGTTGGCCTCAAACTCAGAGGTCTTCCTGATTCTGCCTCCCAAGTGTTGGGATTAAAGGCATAAACCATCACCTGACACAATCCACATATCTTAAGTTGACTCCCAAATTCCCGTGGCATATGCTGGGAGTATAGGTTAGATGGTAAAGTGTCTGCCCGGCATGCACAAAGCCCTGGATTCAATTCCCAGTAACACAGAAAAAGCTGGTGTGGTGGTACATAACTATAATCCAAGCACCTAAGAAATGAGGATCAGAAGTTCAAGACCATCCTTGGATACCTAGTAAGTTTTCACGCAGCCTTGGATACATAAGACCTTACTTCAAGCAATGGCCTACTTTTTCAAATAACACTTGTTAATAAAAGAATCTGGGTAGGTCCCTGGTGTTTAGCATAGTCTTTGTTTGTATAAAAATATCTTCTAGTGTGTCCGGTACATGATTTTGCATGTTGTGCATCAAATTCATTCTGTTACAGGACTTGGAGCTGCTGATTTGGGTTGATTGGGCATCTCAGATAGCTGCCAAGATGCAAAGAAAGTCTCTTGCAATAGTCATTCAACTGCTCCGTTGTTTTGTTTTTTTAAATTGTTTCCTAGTTGCTTGTGCACCTGGACGGGTGATGATCCAGGAAGAGCCCCCTGGTCACTTGTCTGTGGCTTGGTCCAATGTGGAGCTGGGTGACTACTATGTGGCATTTGTGAAGAGCGATGACGGCTTGGAGGTACATTGCAATACCTCCCTTACCCAGTGCAACTTCTTGTCCGAGTGTGGCTTCACGTACTTCATTAGTGTGTTTGCCTACAACAAGGCAGGGCAGAGTCCTCTGGGCGACGTATTCAATTACACCACAGGTAAGTCATCTCTGATGCCGGGAAAGGGAGTTTTAAGTTCAGTAAGCCCAGTAGCAGGATGAACAACTTCTTGTATTTGCTGACTCACCATCTGGGGGTCACTCTACGATGAAGAATAGCCTAAATCCCTTGTCTCACATTCTTTCCAGAGTAGGGATGATTTGGTTTTGGAGACAAGTCTAATAAGAATGCGAGGGTGAGGCGGGAAAGTGGAGGGAGGGCGGGGATGCATGTGTTCAACCGTACTCTGAAATTCTACACAGTACTCAGGCCTGTTTGAGGTTCTGAAGGGGGTACAGTCCCTCCATTCCAGGAGCACAGTCCTTTCTTGGGAGCAGGATGATAGATGCGGTGGCCAAGATGCTCCGCACTGCAGAGGGCTTTTGAGTAGGACCCCTGAGATTAGGTCCGACTTGACCTGTGAGTTAGTCATACAGTAGGATGATGATGTGTGTCCGCCACTGCGAATGGGACGGATATTAACAATATAGGTGGAAAAGACTTGGCATGTGATGGAGCGGAATGTAAATATTTTATCTGCATTATTATTATGTCATTATTAGCATCTGTTATCTTGGTAGCCATCACTGCCCTCCTCCTTTACGCTTGCCTCTTACAGAAGTGATTGTGCTCTGTTTGTCTCTCTGGCATCAATGCTCATCACGGTGTGGTTGGCACAGAGAGATGCTAGGTCTTTGAAGAATGGTTGAGTGAGTGTCTTTGAAATGAATTGTTTACAGAATATTATAATTCTAAAATGTGCTAAGGGTGGATTATGATAAATTTTACCAGGGTGAGGGAGATAAGTAATTGGTGTTTTGGGAATTTAGAGAAGGTTGTCAACAAGGCCTCAAGAGCACAGGAGTGGCCTAGAACTGGAGTTCAAGAATGGATGGAATGTAGGCGGGCAAGAACACCAGAGATATTGAAAGCGGTGCTAGGTGTCTGTCGGTGGGGTTCTTTGGGGCCTCCCCTAAGATTTACTAATACACTTATCAACTCTGTGCACTCCTTCCCCATCCTTATCTGATTTAGTGTCTAGGTGGACTGACAGGACTTGAGGACTCAGGTTCAGCATGACTTTTATCAAACAAAAGGGATCAGATTCTCTAGCAGAGAGACCAAAAGTCTTCCAGGCATAGAGAATCGAGAGCACAGGTCGGGTGCAGACCTGAGAGGTCTGCTGCTCCCTTGGAGACAATGGTGAGGATTTGCCCCAGGTGCGGTGAGAATCAGGTCAAGGTTGGGGCTGACCAGTCGGTCCTCTTGCAGTCATTTAGGAGGACAGTAGCAGAGGGTCTGGTCATGGGGAGGTTAAGACTCGATCCCCCTGGTGGCTCCTGTAATGACCTTGGTCTCCTCTGCTTTCAGCTCCTTGTTGTCCTAGTGACATTAGCCCAGTGTTGGTGTCCAGTGACAGGGTGGAGATTGCCTGGTCTCCTGTGCGTGGTGCTGAACTCTATGAAACCAAGGCCATAGCTGGATACAGCGTTGTGGCGTGCAACGACACTGCTCCTGCTTGCACTCTCTCTGCTTTGGATTGTGACACCAAGTACAATGTCACAGTGTATTCCTTCAGTGAGGTCCGGGGCAGCAATCTGTCATGCTCTTCCCACTTTATCACAACAGGTACTGTAGGCCATCACTCACTGATGTCTCCATTGTCACCCTTGCTCTATGCCTCAGAATGGCTATGCAGCCAGGTCTACAGAAAAAGGGGCTGGGGAGGGGGCTCAGCTCTTGAGAGTGTTTACTATTCCTGCAGGGGATATAAGTTCAGGTGCCAGAACCCACATCAGGAGGTTTACAACCTCCTGTAACTACGTCCAGCTCCAGTGATCTGATGCCCTCTTCTAGCCTCTGTGGGCACTGCATGCATGTGTCCAAACCCACACTCAAGACAGAGGCAGAGAAGAAACTGTGGAAAGACGGTAACAGAGGAGCTCATGGAGAGTGAGGGTGGTTCTGGCCTAGTTACCAACCCCAGCTATTGGGTTCCTTTTGCCTGGAGACTGCCTGCCTGCACGCCAGGAGGTGTGCAGGTGTTTATCTTGGATATTATTTGAGGTTTTAAAGTTCAAAATGCTCCATTTTTCCAGTTGGCCCAAGGCTGCAGGAACCTAATGCTCTCTGCCAACATCAACAGTTTTCTGAGGAAAGGTTCTGTGAATCTGACCTGTGTACATGTATGCTTGAAAACTGTGGTTTGGGGTTTTTTGTAAGAATATTATTTAATTTTTCACAATGTCATACATACATGATATATTTTATCACTCTGTTATCGTCCTCTTTCAATCCCTTCCCTCCATCAGGTAGTGTTTTAAAAAAATAAAGCAAACTTAGCTTACCCCCTCTCCTTTTGAGATAGGTCTCTTTAACCTAGGGTTGCCTTAAACTCACAGAAATCCTCTTGCTTCAGCTTACAGAGACTAGGATTGTAGGCATGGCATAAGCCACCATATTTGGTTCCATTTCAATGTATTCTTTATTTTTTTTGAAGTGGGTCTTATAAAGCCCAGGTTTCTTAGGCTCACTGTGTAGCCAAAGATGATTCCTGGTCCTCCTGCCTCTCCCTCCCAAATGCTGGGACTCAAGGCCTGGGTTTCCCAGCCTAGTTTATACAGTGCTGGGAACAAAACCCAGGACTTCGTGAATGCTAGGCAGGTCCTCTACCTACTGATCCATACCCTACAGCCCTGATGGTCGTTTTGCTAGATGTAGAAGGGAGCAAGTAGAAGAATACATTTGAGACCAAATGGCACATGGGGTATATTTGACTCCGATGTTTTAATTACTAATCTAATACTTCTTAGCTCCTTGCAGTCCTGAAATAAAAAATATTTCGAAGGATGCATTCTCTATGATCAATGTGCACTGGCGGTCGACTAATGAAGGAGCCACTTACACAGTGACGGCCCAGGGGAAGAAGGGGTTGTTCCGGTGCAGCAGCACAGGGGAGACCTGCAGGATGGGGGGCCTGCCCTGCGGCTCCGTGTTCTCTGTCACTGCTGTGGCCGAAACTCAGGCAGGAAAGAGCCTACCCAGCTACAGTGTGCCCCTGGAGACAGGTACGTAGCAACATCAACCCGGTGAGTCCTTAGGAATTGCTTTAAGGCATGAATTTTATTTAATCTGCCCCAAATATGATGAAAATGCAATGTCCGGTGTCCTTTCAAAGAGCCCCAGTCTTAGAGGAAAAAAACTTTTGACATTTTACATGTTTTATAAACATATTGTCAGAAGCCCCCTGTCTTGCCAACGTTCACTTCAAAGGAACAAAACACTGGCCCTAGAGAAACATTCCTTAGAGTTGATATTCTCCCAAGACACTGTCAAAACAGCTAACAAGAAACCAAAGGAGCTTATTTACTACTCATGTCTCTGGTTGAGCCCTTCCAAATTTCTCTCTAAAAACCACTTTCTGAGTTTAGTGTCTAGGGCTGGACAGACAGGCCAGTGGTTTAAAGGCATTTACTGCTCTTGGAGAGGACTTGAGTTAAGCTCCAAGCACCTAAATCCAGGGGCAAACAACAATGTGCAACTCTAGCTTCAGGGATCCAACGCCCTCTTCTGGCCTTCATGGAGAACTACACTCATGCACACTCGCGCGCGCGTGCGCGCGTGCGCGCGCACACACACACACACACGCACACACACACACGCACACACGCTTAAAATAAAATAAATATTTTTAAAAAGTGCTTTCTGGATTTAGCTTCCTAATCAGCAAGAAGCAGGTAATGCTCTTACAGGGTAGTTGAGAGCTCTTATCTAAGTTACAAAACACTTAATTCTGTGCCTGATACGTATGGCGCGACCCCCATTACAGAAATCTCTTATTGATTAAGAACACTGTATTTGAAAAAACATTTAGGAAACAGGTGTGGTGGTGCACACCTTTAATCCCAGCACCAAGGAGGCAGACATAGGTGCATTTCTATGAGTTCGAGGCCATCTTGTCCTAAAATAGTATTCCAGACAATCCAAGAGCTACGCAATGAGACCCTGCTCAACATCACCCCAAGACATTTGGCAAACCACTTACATTAATACGGATATTATTAGCATTGGGAGAGTGCCTGCCAAGCACATGAGAAGTCCTGGTGTGATTGTCTATACACATAGTCCTAGCATTCAGGAGGTGAAGGCAGGAAGATCAGAAGTTTAACGTTATCTAAAGATACATGTAGAGTTCAAGGCTAGCCCACATGAGTCTGTTAAAAAAAAAAAAAGAATTGGGAGAGACAGCATATAATCCAAACCTGTCATAGGGTGCTGCATCCCACATATAGCTGGTATATTATAAGATACATCAAAGGGTAGAGACAAAGGAAATTTTAAATTTAAAAAAGTATGAGAAACTTAGGATTCTGAGTAAAACATGAGCAAAACCCTATTCTTTTTACTGTTTACTTATTATTGTGTGTGAGTGTGCATGGATAATGGAGGAGCGTGTGAGCCTGCCACAGCATGCACATGGGAGTCAGAGGACTGTGAGTAAGTTCTGCTTCCACCGAGCATTCCCGGGGACTGACCTCAAGTGGTCAGACTTGCTCATCAAGTGCTTTTCCCAAAGTAAAACCCCAAGTCCTCTTGTTGGTTAATTTTCATGAGTCATCTATGGAATAGAACTGTGGAATAGACTTAAATTCTTCTCCCCTCCCCCTCTCTCTTTCCCCCCATTTTAGTGCCCTGCTGTCCAGCTGGTCTGACAGCAGCTCAGGTCACCCAGTCTATAATCAACGTGAGCTGGACCATTGGGGCAGTGGCTCAAACCTATGTGACAGTGCTGGAGTCATACATCGGACAGTCTAAGTGCCACACCCATCAAAACCACTGCCTTCTAGGATGCATCGCGTGTGGCATCAACTACACGGTGGCATTAAAAGCCATTAGTCCCACAGGACTGACCGCAGACTGTGCCTACCAGAGTTATTCTTCTAGTAAGTCAATTCTAAACATCAGCTCTTGAGTGTTGCCATCTTAACCACTCACTGTTCTACTGCTGTGAAGAAATACCATGACCAGGCAAGTCTTCTGTTTGGTTGGTTTGGGCTTTGTTTTGTTTTTAAGACAGGATTTCTCTATGCATCCCTGGCTGACCTGGAACTCCCTCTGTAGACAAGGCTGGCCTCAACTTCAGAGTTATGCCTACCTCTGCCTACCAAATGCTAGGATTAAAAAGATAACTCTTAAAAAAGAAAGCATTTAACTGGGGACTTGCTTACGGCTTTAGAGGGTTAGTCTGTAGTCATCATGATGAGAAGTGGACAGGTATGGTGCTGGAGCAGTACCTGGGAGCTTTACATGTTCACATAAAGGCAATAAGGAGAGGGGAGGGTCTGATGAGGGTTTTTGAAATCTGAAAGCCCACCCTCCAGTAACACATATCCAATAACAAAGGAGGCCACGCCTCCTAATCTTTCCCAAACTATTCCACCAACTGGGGACCAAGCATTCAAATATACCAGGCTATGGGAGACATTCTCATTCAAACCACTAAAATTGCTAAGAATTCCATGATGACTGATCCAGATCCAATCCTTCCTTCCCATTTAAAAAGATGGTGCATCTCTACCCAGCTTCCCTCAAATGCGGATTACTTTCTTAGCATGTGTGGAGTGGGGCACACTTGATGTTCGATGTCATTCGCAATCACTCATCACCTTATTAATTTGTTTATTTACTTATTTTCTGGTTTTTGAGACAGGGTTTCTCCATGTCGCCCTGGCTATCCTGGAACTTGCTCTGTAGACCACTCTGTTCTCAAATTTGTAGAGATCCACCTGCCTCTGCCTCCCAAGTGCTGGGATTAAAGGTGTGCACCACCACCTCCAGTCCTCTCCACCTTAGCTTTTGGACATAAAATCCCTCATCGAATCTAGAACTCACTGATTTGGCTAGATTGACCGGCCACCAAGCACCAGCAATGGTCTTGTCTCACCCTCACTTGTGCTAGTAACATAGGCACATGCCATCCTGGTGACATAGTGCCCGGTGTTTGTGTGAGCGCTGGAACTCACACTCAAGTCTTCATCACGCCTGGAAAGCACTTCCCTGACGGAGCCATCACCTCAGCCCCATTTATGCAGATTACTTCCTGTCATAGTTACAATTCTCTTTGACTTAGAACTCCAAAGTTCAGAGGTTTCTGTCAGTAGTTAGTCCATGGCTCCCCCTGGTAAAGAGGCTGTTATATGTTTCCTGAAGGGGTAGTTCTGTATGACAGAGAGACCTGTAGTGAAGGGTAACTCAGGTCTGTGCTCTCCCTCTCCCTCTCCCCCTCCCCGCCTCCTCCCCCTTCCTGTTCCCTCCCCCTTTCTTACTCTCTCTCTCTCTTTTATTCCCCCTCCTCCTCCCCCTCTCTCCCCTCCCTCCCCCTCCCCCACCCCTCCCTCTCTAACCACTCTAGCAGCTCCTCCTAACGTTTCTCATTTCAGCAGTTTGGACAGAGTAAATGCCTCTTTCCACACCATCGTTCCTTGCCCTCCACAACCGCCAAGCCATCCCTGCATGAGGGAAGAACCAGCAGGCAGAGCCAGCTAGCACAGACTTCCTCTTACACGATTCTAACCTGCTGAGGCAGCTGCGTGAAGAGCTGTTTTGAAAAAGCTCCAGAGACTGCCTCCAAACTAGGGGAGAAATCACATGGTGGTCATTAGCTGCCTCTTCCTGGGCCTGGGACAGTGGGGCTAAAATACACTGTTGGCGTCTTGGAGATAGTCGAGAATGTCTTACCTGGAAGGCTATATTAGAAATGGCTTCTTCTTTTGTTTTTTGAGTCAGGGTTTTTCTGTGTAAACTTGACTGTCCTGGAACTTACTCTGTAGACCAGGCTGGTTTGAATTCAGAGATCAGCCTACCTCTGCCTCCCCAGAGCTAGGATTAAAGACATGAGTCACCATCACCTAGCTAAACCAATTTTTAAAAAAGAATAAGTTAAGTCAGTCTAGGCAAGGTAGGTCATACCTATAATCCCTGCTTGTGGGGTATAGGCAGGAGGGTCAGGAAATTAAGGTCATCCCGAGCCATGGGGCAGCCTGTGCTAAAGGAGATCCTATCTCAAAACAAAACAATAAAAAAAACAAAAAAAAACAATTGCTTTCTATCAGTAAAAAACAAAAATAAATTAAGCCAGGTATATTAGGTATTTTTCTCATGGCTTTGACAAAATGTCTGACAAAAAGTGGTGCATGGTTTTTGTCCCAACTTCCAGGAGGCAGAGGCAGGCAGATCTCTGAGTTCAAGGCCAGAATGGTGTACAGGGTGAGTTTCAGGACAAGCAGACCTAGACACAGAAACCCTACTTAGAAAAACCCAAAACCTAACAGTAAAACAAAAACAACAACAAAACAAGCAAAACACTACCATCACCACCACCACCACCACCAACAACAACAACAACAAACTTAAGCTACTGAGGTGACTGGCCCAACAGAAAGATCATCCACTGTTCCTCCAAAGGGCCTGAATTCAATTCCCAGCCCATACGTCAGGTGGCTCCTGCTACACAACTCCAAGTGTATGCCCACTTCCGGCCTCTCCAGGAATTGCATTCAGATGCACACACATATGCACTCACGCACACAAATAAATCAATAAACAATGAAATTCCTTTTTAAAACTGTCAGGGAGGGTTGGTTTCAGTTCATGGCAGCAGGAGGGAGCGGGACACATTGTCTGAACTCAGGAGCCCATAGCTGAATGCTTGTGGGCAGCCCAAGACTCCCATCTGATGGACTGCTACCACACTTTTAGGGTGGTCTTCCCACCTACTTAACATAGTGTAGATAATCCTTTAAAGACTTTTCCAGAAGCCAACTTTAGATAATCTGTCTCAGGTTTGCCTGTAGGCTTTTCTCATGGTGTTTCTTGATCTGATCAAGTTGACGGTGTCAACCACCACACCAGGCTCCTGTCTGGCATACCAGCATTCAGGAAGCTGAGACAAAAAGGTTCACCAGAGAGCCATGATTTCAAAGCCAGTTTGGACTATATAGGGAGTCAGATCCTGTCTCAAACTGCCTCTCAAATCATCAACCAGTTAATCAGTCAGTCACAGTGGGCATAGTGGTATAGCCTCAGAATCCCAGCACTTGAGACTAAGCAAGAAAATGAATTTAAGGGCTAGCCTGGGCTATATAACAATAGCCAGTGTCAAGCAAATACACAGATATACATGCGCGCGCACGTGCACGCGCACACACATACACACACACACTGAGAGAGAGACAGAGACAGAGAGACAGAGACAGAGAGATCATGTACAAACCAAGTGGGTCTGACTATCTTTCACAAAAATTATATAATATGACCTTTGTTTTAGCTAATGAGCGTTCCACCATCTGTTCCACCACCCTAATTAGTGCCTAATACTTGGAAGACAGGATCAAAAGTGTACCTAATCACCCAGCACAGGTGAAGCCTGGACCAGTCTGTCAGAGAAGTGGCTGCTTCCAAGGCATGCTCCCTGGCTCACCACTGCCGTTTCTTTTTTCAGTTACTAGTGAGCACAATAGGTTATATTTAAACTTAGTGCCACTAAAATGAAATAAAATCGGGGCATCATGCTATAACTTGGTGGGATTGTGTGCTTTTGACTCATGGTTTGAGTCATAAATAAGCAGTGCAGCGTCTCTCTGCCAACGGTAGACCATTGATTCACCAGTGTTCTATATTAAAAACCCCGCACCCTTCCCCACCCACACATGGTTTTCAGCACGGGAAGAATGCACGCATCCCGCCAAACTTGCTCTGTTCTGACCATGGATTAATCATTCTGTGCAGAAGATTCTACTTGTGATCTTCCTCCTCTGTAGTAATTGTAAATATGGCCCTGCTTGGATGACGGTGGGATAAATAATTCTATACTTTCTTTTTTTTCCTGTAGGTGTCTGTTGCCCACTGGGGGTCAAATTATATAGGCTGGGCCCTAATGGCATTCGGATCTACTGGCAAGCCTCCAGGGGCTCTGCCAATTATAGCACCGACCTCTATGGCTCCAAGGGCATCTTTACATGTGCCCCACACACTGGTCTAAGTTTCTGTGACATCACCAACATCCCCTGTGGGGACGTATACACCGTGATGGTCTCACCCGTTGCTGAAACAGGACTGAAGCTTACTTTCTGCCCAAAAAAAATATATTCAGGTAAAGCAAGTCGGGACCCTTGATTTAAAAGCTACCTTGGAGATGAGCTTAGCTCAGAGTGTACAGCACTTGACGTAGTACTCACAAGACCCCAGCACCCAAAAGAAAATACAAGAGGAAAGTTAAAACTAACTCTTAAGCAAATAAGGTGGTTTGGTGGGTACTCCAGTTTGTTCTCTGTTACTCTGGTGATAAACACCATGATCAAAAGCAATTCAGGGGAAGAAGGGTCTGCTTGGCCTACAGGTCGGTCACAGTCAGAGCAGGATCTGGAACTGTGGAGGAGAGCTGATTACTCTAGCTCCCAGGCTCAGATTCAGTTACTTCTCTCATATGGCCCAGAAACGACCTGCCTAGGGAGTGTACTGCCCACAGTGGACTGGATCCTTCTACATCAATTATCAAAAGAGACAGTTTCTCACAGATATGGCCCCAGGCCAATCCGATGAAGAAAAGTCCTCAATTGAGGTTTCTCCTTCCCAGATGATTGAAACCCTGTCAAGTTGACCATAAAAACTAACCAGTATATCGAGTTTTAAAAGTGTTTGCCAGGCAAATTGATGACCTGAGTTCAGTCCCAGAACCCACATTAGTTAGGGTTTCTGTTGCTGTGATTTAACACCATGACCAAAAACAATATGTGAAGGGAAAGGGTTTATTTGCTTCCACTTCAATTACTGAGGGAAGTCAGAACAGGAGCTCAACTAGGGCAGAAACCATCGGGCAGCAGCTGACGCAGAGAGCACGGAGGAGTGCTACTCACTGGCTTGCTCTCCCAAGGTATGCTAAGCCTACTTTTTATAGAACCCAGCTCAGGGGCAGGCTCACCTACAATGGCCTGCACCCTCCTACATCAAACTCATCGAGAAAATGCCTTGCAAGCTTGCCTACCTCCCCATCTTATGGAGGTTTTCTTTTCTTCAGTTGAGTTTGCCTCCTCTCGAATGACACCAGCTTGTGTCAGGTTGACATAAATCTAACTGGCACATAGTGGCAGGGGAGAACTGACTCCTGCAAGTTGTTCTCCGACCTGCACATAAGTGCTTTGGTACACACCAGTGCACGCACACTCTCACATATTCAAAATTAGTACGTCTGGAAAACAAATTAAAGCAAGCCCTCAACTCAGACCTGTGAATTAATGTTCAGGACAATCCCACATCAGAGCTATGTGGGAACTGTCTACAAGCCAGAGCGCTGGCTTCTTTGGAATTGTGGTGTTTTGTAATTTGATTTGGACCTCTGCTCCTCTCACTGTCTTTTGTTCGACCTTCAGATACTATTTACGCAGTAAAGTGAATTAAAAGTGATTTGAAACAGATTTTTTTTTTTTCTGGAGACAGGGTTTCTCTACGTAGTCCTGGCTGTCCTGGAACTTGATCAGTAGACCAGGCTAGCCTCCAACTCAACTGCCTTTGCCTCCAGTGCTGGGATTAAAGGTGTGTTCCACTGCCCAGCTGGGACAGACTTTTAAACAGAGTCTAGAGATGACAGTAAACACCCTGTCATGTTGGACCTTAAAAAACTTGAACACACAATGGTCTACAAACCAAGTCCCAGGACAGCCAGGGCTCTGTTACACAGAGAAACCCTGTCTTGAAAAAAAAATAAATTAATTAAAAAAAAAAGTCTTGACCTTTTGTTTACACAGATTGCGAATGATGTCTAAGGAAAAGTTTGAGGATCAGAGAAAAAGGAATTTATGAATCATAAATTAAGTCTGGAAATATGAGTGGGTAGACAGATTGTGATCAAAACCCAGGGCTGTCAGCCCAGGCATCTCACCAGAGCTGGCAGGAGACATTAGCAATTCTCTTGTTCTGTGTTCCAGCACGCTCTGCTACTTTGCCCAGGGCACAGTCATATATTTTTCATGTGCTTCTAAGAGAAAGAAGAGAAAAGCAACAGCAAAGCCCTAGGGTTTTGCAGGTGAACAGGAAGTGGAAAAATTACTCACGAGCCTTCACTGATGAGTAGTCCACACCTTCTAATTAAATGGAGGTGACAAGAAGTTTAAGATGGCTCTATGGGGCATGGCCAGCTCCTCCTAGCAGGGTGACCCTGCTGTCCTTATATGTCATGCTTTGTTTCTTTGGGGGTGGTATTTTTCCCCACAAAGTAGGCCATAGTATGGCATTGTGAGGAGAGAGACAAGCTTCTGGACAAGCTTGCCACTCAGTAACAACATGTTTCCCTCACTGGATTATTTCACACCTTAACAACTGTCTTCACAACTCTATCTGACTGAACCTCAAAACAACCCTAAGATGTAGACTCAGCAGGCACGAACTGTCTCCGATTTATAAATGAGGAAACTGAGGCTCAACGGCTCCATCATCTCTATCTACAACAATTGTCTTCAAGTCACTAAATTATATATGGGCCCAATTATACATGATCACAAAATGGTCACTGGGGGATCCTTCCCAAAAGTAAACATGGAGGACCTAGTTTGCCCTACTGTTTGTATACCCCAAAATGGTTCAGGCCAGGTCAGCCTTTCCATTCTTCCCACCCCATTACATTTGGAATATTTTTTTTTTTTTGGTTCTTTTTTTCGGAGCTGGGGACCGAACCCAGGGCCTTGTGCTTCCTAGGCAAGCACTCTACCACTGAGCTAAATCCCCAACCCCGGAATATTTTTTAATACAAATTGTCCAAGTGTAGTTGTTGTTAGGACAAGAAGAAACCTAGTCCATTGTTCAGAGAAGGGTTCGGGTAGAGCTGGATTTGCATGTAAGTCTGAGGTTTCTCAGTGCCTTGTTGGGAGAGGGGTGTGTGTGCATAGCCTATGCGAGCATGAGAGCTAGGCTGCCAAGCACATCATTAGAAAAGGGTTCTATGTGTCCAGCCCAAACCTAGAGGGGTCCCAAGTTATCAAAACCATTCACTATGCTTGCCTAACTCAACATTGCCTTCTCTTGTTTGAGTTTTTTTCTTCTTTATCTTTGGTGTACTTTCCATTTATTGATTTTTAGCACTTCTGGAGACTGGATTCAGAGAATTGTACATGCTTGACAAGCACCATACTTCTGAGCTGACAAGCCCCAGGCCTGCCCCTAGCCTTCTCTTAAAACTTTCTTTTGAACCAGTGGCTTGCTAAGTTGCCCTTCCTGGCCTCAGGTGCCCAAGTAGCTCAGGTTACAAGTGTGCACTGCTGTGCCCAGCACATTTATTCTTTTTTAATGTATATTTTATAATGTATATTTTCCATACAGGGTTGGGAAGATTGCTCAGTGGGTAAAGTACCTGCCACACGATGTTAAAGACATAAGCTTGGATCCCCAGGACACAAGTGAAAAGTCAGGCAGGGTAGCACACACTGGTAGTCCCAGTGCTTGGTGTTGCAGGGGAGGTGTTAAGCAGAAGCTTATTAGCCAACTGTCTTAGTTAGAGTTTACTGCTGTGAACAGACACCGTGACCAAGGCAACTCTTATAAAGGACAACATTTCATTGGGGCTGGCTTACAGTTTCAGAGGGTCAGTCCATTATCATCATGGCAGGAAGCATAGCAGTGTGCAGGCAGACATGGTGCTAGAGTAGCTGAGAGTTCTCCATTTTGATCCAAAGGCAGCAAGAGACTGTGTCTTCTACACTGAGCATAGCTTGAGCATAGGTGACCTCAAAGACTGCTGCTACAGTGACTCACTTCCTTCAACAAGGCCACACCTAGTCCAACATTACCCCTAATAGTGCCCCTTCCTATGGGCCAAGCATTCAAACACAGGAGTCTGTGGAGGCCATGGCTATTCAAACTAGCCAAATCTAAGGACTTTGGGTTCAGGAAGAGAGACACTATCTCAAAAACTATAGGTAGAGAGCAGTCAGAAAAAGACACCTGACATTCTTAGGTCTCCACTTACACACTTGTGCATGTGCACCTACATTAACAAGTACAACACACACACACACACACACACACACACACACACACACCATAAATACACAAATAAATATGTAAATACGTCAGTGAGTGCATTCTTAATGCTTATGTTTTGTTTTGTTTTGTTTTTTACAGTTACCTGTTCTGGAAGTACACTTGGGATGGGTGAGTCATTTTTCTCAGGGATAGAAAAATAGGAGAGAATTTGTGTGTCTGTGTTTTGCAGTTCCTTAATGAAATCATGATCAAAGCTAATGCTAATTCCTAAGAATGCCAAATGCTCCTTTGATGTAAGTGTCCTGCCCCCCTTCACATTGCACAAACCAAGATGACAAGATGAAATTCCTTTAGATATTGAAATCTTTTTAGTCTTCTAGAGTCCCAGAGAAAAATGCAAATTTTTTGGAGGGCAGCTGGTTATCCCCTCCCCCCACCCTCCGTACTTACTTTGGAAGATGTCTCCAGCCTGGCTGCACGCTATCATTCCTTGGAGACCTTCAGTTTTACTAGTGCTCTGGCCCCTGAAGATCTGGCATAATTGCTGTAAGTCGAAGGCTGGGCAGCAGGACTTTTTAAAGCTCCTCTGGTGGTTTTAAAGTGAAGGCTGAGAATTGCTGCGGTAAGCACGGCTTCTCCTTAGCCGGCGCAGATCCCCACCAGGCAAAGGCACATTTGGACTTGGCAGGGGCACAGGCTTTCCACGCTAATGAGGTGAGGTCTGAACAGGCTTTGAATAGCACGGCCTTAGAGAGAAGCGGCCCCTCCCCCTCTCTGAGTAAGCCATTTGCGAGCTTCCGTAGCACCGTGGAAATCACCTTATCTAGGAAGAATTTCTAGATTTCATCATTATCTTCTGTGAATACCTGCCTAATCAATCAGGATCCTGGCTGGCAAGGACCCTCTTGACCTCGTTAAAGGAGCCCTGGGGATTCTATTCGCTTAAGAGTTCCTTGATTCTTGGACTATAATCATAAATTTTTGTCAAACCCACGAGTTGACTTTTTTTTTCAGGACAGGGTTTCACCACATACCTCTGTCTAGCCTAGTACTCACTATGTAGACCAGGCTGGCCTGACATTCACAGAGCTCTGCCTGCTTTTCCCCAAGCCCCTCCCCAGCCCCCCAAGTCTGAAATTAAAAGTTTTTACATCACAATGCCTGCCTAAAATTACTTTTTTTAAAAAAACTATATTTCTCTGTGTAGCTCTGGCTCTCCGGGTACTCATTCTGTAGACCAGGCTGGCCTGGAACTCAGAGATCTTCCTGACTCTGTTTCCTGAGTGCTGAGATTAAAGGCATGTGCTACCATAGCACCTTGAGCTCGCTGATCTCGTCTGAAATGGTTTTGGATTTAAACCCTGCTCCTCTTATTTGCCGGTAGCTGAATTATTCAAATTCCCTAAGCCTAGTTTTCCTCATCTGAAAACTGAAGTAGTAGTCATAAAACATAACGGCATGAAATGAAATGTCTTGGACACAGTGAGAATTCAGAATCAATTTCATCTCATTACTCTCTATTATGTTCTAGGTATTAACATTTTAATGTGCACTTCTAATGCAATTATATTTTAACCTTAGCCCTCAGAATACTATGAACACATTAGTTTTAAAGTGTGGGCCCAACAATGCCGGTGTTATCTGGTAACCTTTGAGAAATGCTGCTTCTGGGGTTTTGGTCAAAGACCTAGTAACTGAGAAAACCTGGAGCCTAGTAACTTTGTGGTTTTGGTCTGTGTGGTTTTTTTTTTTTTAAAGATTTATTTATTTATTACATATAAGTACACTGTCACTGTCTTCTGACACACCAGAAGAGGGCATCAGATCTCATTACAGATGGTTGTGAGCCACCATGTGGTTGCTGGGATTTGAACTCAGGACCTCAGGAAGAGCAGTCAGTGCTCTTAACCACTGAGCCATCTCTCCAGCCCTGTTTCGTTTTGTTTTATCTTGTCTTGTCTTGTCTTGTCTTGTCTTGTCTTGTCTTGTCTTGTTTTGCCTTGTTTTGTTTTTCAAGACGGCGGCGGCGGGGGTGCGGGTGGGGTGTCTCTTAGTGTAGCCTTGGCTGTCCTGAAACTAGCAATTAACTCTGTAGTCCAGGCTGGCCTCAAATTCACAGCTTTCTGTCTGCCTCTACCTGCGGAGTGCTGAGATTAAAGGTTTTTACACTACAATGCCCGGGCTAGGATAGGGCTGGGAGATGGGGAGGGGCTGATTGTCTCTAAGGTTGTGCTATTCAAATTATATTCAGACATCATCTCATTAGCGCAGAGCTTCTGTCCCCTGCCAGGTGCGCCACCACCTGGCCAGCAGCTGTTTCGACAAGCAGCCTTGGGTTAGCGGATCAGGGCTCTAACTAGGGAGAGCTCCTTTGCTGCTGGAAACCTGATGCCTGGTGGGAAGAGAAGGTGACAGGTGTGAGTCTGCGTACCCTGTGTGGTACCCTTCTCCTTTGGAACCCAGCCAGCTTCAGTGTCACCTGCTCAGCCCGTGGAGCTTTAGGCACTCTCCTCCCCACAGCGTCCTTAGCACGGGAAGGTTTATGTTCACTTTGTGCAAACGCCTGGGTGAATGAAATAGAGGAGGTCTCTGTGGGGACAGCAAGTTGGCCTGAGGGTGAAAGGAATATTTCTCATCCAGTTAGTGCTGTGAGCTCAGGGAAACGTGGAGGATTCATTTCTTAAAGCATGGGTTTAGTCACACTGGTTAGTCAGAAACTTCTGGTCTCTTTGAACAGTTTGGTAGCTCACTCTCCTCCTTGCTGGCTGTGCTATAAAAACAACGTTCTGAATACCCACACTAACAAACTCAGCACTTAGGCCGTGTCTGAGCCTGTGATGCAGCCTCCGTGTCCCCTTTCTTGTCTCTTCAGTGATTTACAGAGGGAAGAGGAACGATACAGTAAGCCCCAGGTAAAAGCAGACACTCCACAAGGTGAGCAAAGAGAATTAATTCTGTCTGATTCCACAGCAAGATTTTGTCTTCCATATTAAAAATTCTCCTCACTTCTCTTCCAGAGTCCCTGCGCTGTTAGTGAGCAGCTATGGAAACTTGCTATTAGAACACAAAACACCCATAGGATAGGAAAAGCTCCTTTGTCCTTTAAAGGAGTAACTCAGACTCTGTTTTGAGGGGACAAGGTCAAGTGTGTCATCAGCTACAGAGACGTTCGAGATGAGCTATGAAGAGGACTCCACGGAGGAATGGTCCAGAGAGTCCACTGGACAGTCGCCAGACTGAGTCAGCACTGCCACAGCCTGAAGCATAAAGGCAATGCTTAGCAGAAATTTGTTCCAAGGCTTCATATCTAGACACACCATAGAAGGTCGCCTGTCCCAAACCCATGTAGCCCAGGCTTGTCTTGAAGTCTCAATCCCTCTGCCTCAGCCCTCCAAAGTGCTCAGGATACAGGCATCCACCATTCTGCCCCATCGCAGATTTTAATATGTCCTGATCATGAGTCTCTCAACAGCTTAGCATACAGCATGCTCTCCGCAGGACGGAAGTGCTCCCCCCACTGCAGTCAAGCCATCCTCCGGAGGACAGCATTCACCCCTACACAGGCCTTTGTTGGGGTTTTTAAGCTGGAGTCTAGAGCAGCTGCTGCTAGGGCCACGTCAGTAACAAACGCCTTCCACACAGGTTTCTGGGGAAGCCAAGCTCCCTGCAGACTTCACTGAGTCAGAGAGTGCCATGTGAACAGACATCTGCCAGAGCCTCTGGGAAGGCAGAGCTGTAGGTCTGTGGCTGGAAAGGCTGCCATCACGCTCTCTGAGTGAGCGAAGATGTCAGGGGGAGCAGCAGCCAAGGGCAAGGAGTCTCAGACTGCGGCAGGGTCTCTCTCTCTCTCTCTCTCTCTCTCTCTCTCTCTCCCTCCTTCCCTCCCTCCCCCCTCTCTTTCACACACACACACACACACACACACACACACACACACACACACACACACACACAGTCTTTCATTGACCTTATAGCCTGTTCTCTGCTCACATTGTAATGGCTTCTTTCCATGATTGGAGAGGGAAAATAGTGAAACATAACATAAATCTGTTGTACCTAGAACAAATGTTTGTCTATCTAATGCCAGAAAACTGATTTTTAAAATAGTATAAATAAGATTTTTAAAATAGTATAAATAAGGCATCCTCAAATGCATAGCTGTAGGGTGTGAAAGGATGGCTCAGTGGTTAAGAGAACAGGCTGTTCTTGCTGAAGACCAAGTTATAGTCCAAGCCCTCACATGGCAGCTTATCAACCTCTGTAACTGGTTCGGCGTAGTGGGTGGTGGTGATGGGCCATACCCTCTTCTGGCCTCCAAGAGCACCAGGCACAAATGGTGCACAGACACACATGCAGGAAAGTTAGACATGCAGCCAGCAAGGAAGAGAGAGCAAACTTCCTCTCGTGCATCTTCTCTCCAAGTATGAGGGCACATGCTGGTAATCTCAATACTCACGAGTCTGAGGCAGGAGGATCATGCATTCAAGGCCAGGTTGGCCCACATTCTGAAATGTCTCAACAAACAAATCAGGGATGCAAAACGTGTCACTGACAAAGAGGTTTTTATACTATCAAGTATCTATTTTTGAATTTTATTGTTTTTATTTTACATGGATGAATGTGTTGCCATATAGGTGCCGGGAACTGAGCCCGGGTCCTCTGCAAGAACAGCAAATGCTCTTAATCAGTGAGCCGTCTCTTCAGCCCATTGCCTTACAGTCTCACAGACGTACGCTTCGCATTCTGAATACTCACTCCCCAGCTCTCCACTACCTCTGCCCACCCCTCCATGCTCCACAACCTCTCTTGTGTTCCTGTACGTTTTATTTAGTGACGTAGCAAGATTTTCCAGGGCATCTGTGGGGTGTGATGGACCCAGCAGAGGATACACAACTAAAGATAGCATCCCTCCTCTTAGAGGATCTACGGATAGTCAGTGCTTCAGAGGTAAAGGGTGGGGTCCCATGAGCCCCTTGATAAGGAGATCTTTCCCAGGACAAACCAGTTCTAAAAGTGGAGTTAAATGCTTCATGAGCACAAATGAAAGAGGGCTGAGTTTTGCTCACTTAAAATGTTTTTGCCAGTGAAGATAGTGCACACCTTTAAGGCTAGTACTCAGGAGGCAAAGGTAGGTGGATGTCTGAGTTTAAGGCTAGCCTGGTCTACCTACGGAGCTCTAGGCCAACAAAAACTAGATAGTGAGACCCTGTCTTCAAAAAAACAAAAAATAATGTTTTTAAGTGGGTACAGAGATGTATGCCTTTAATCCCAGCCCTTAGGAGGCAGAGGCAGGTGGATCTCTATGAGTTTGAGGCCAGGCTGGACAAAATAGTGAGGGCCAGGACAGCCAGAGCTATGTAGAGAGATCTGTCTCAAAAACAAACAACCACCAATCTAGGCAGTGATGCCGCACATCTTTGATCCCAGCAGTCAGGAGGCAGAGGTGGGCAGATCTATGAGACCAAGGCCAGCCTAGTGTACAAAGAAAGTTCCAAGACAAACAGGACCACACAAAGAAACCTTGTCTCAAAAACAAATAAAACAAACAAAATAAACCAAAAAAATTTCATGTATTTTAACTAATTGTCGTCGATGGACAGCACAAGCTTCATTATGAAAAGTATACTTAGCTTATGTTTAGCCCCGCTATGCTCCCTTGTCCCACTCTACAGCTCTCCTTTGGTTTCTGAATAACACAGAGGGGACAGAAGTTTCTCACACAGATTCCCAGCTGTCATTGTGGACTTACATTAATTAAATAATGGAATCCAGCCTGTACATAGCAGGCAGGTTGTTGTTTATTTGTTTGTTTCTTCATGATCACCAAAGGATTCTGACCATGCAGAAGTTTGGAAAATTTTAATGGGCTCATCTTGGTGAGTTCTTTTCTTGAAGTTAGATTTCAGTGATGGAAGCTCAGATCGATGATGGAGGCCTGCGGCCTGTGAGGAAAGCCTTGCGAGCCCTGAAGTGCTCAGGGGACTTCTTCATTTTGCCGGGAAAACTTTGGTGGAAGAGACATGAAACCATATTCTGGGCTCACATGTGGGGCAGCACCCATGTGAAACTCTGTGCTACATCAGTTGACAGTATGGTACCTTCAGAATGGTACCTCAGAATAGGGTCTGTGGCTGACTGGAAGAAACAAGCGGCATAGACCAAATGGAAGGCCGGCATCTCTGTTCTCAAAGATCAGCGCAAGAAAATGGCCATATCCATTTAGTTATGTGTCAAAGGCTAGGGTACACTGGGCCAGAGTTCCATAAAAACCAATGTGATCCACACCGGGTGAGGACAAAATTAACATTTACTTACTCCATTTACTTAGTGTGTGGAATGCACAGACCGCACACTGCTAACAGCTTCTGCATTCTCATTTTGTAAGGGCCCATGGTTAGCCAAAGAATGACACCCTTGACTCAATTAGTATGTAAACACGAAGAGTGTTCTATTCTGCAGAAGCCAAGCATGCTGGGGTCTCCCATTACCAAGATAGAAAGACAACCAAGTGAGCTTGCAGGCCTGACTTAAAGCACATTAGGGCATTCTGGGTAGGTGACCTTTATCTTACTCCATCTCTAGGACACTCCATTACTGGGGTGTAGAGGCTGGAAACTGCTGCTGAGCCATTGTCCTTACCTCAGGCCTGGTGTTGGGGCAGCTCCAGCCAGCCCTATGCCAAGGGGAGAACCTAGTAATACAACAGAAATGGCCACCCTATTAACTCAATTGTTTGGAGGTGCTAGCTGGTTGACGATATCCTCCCCAGAGTAATTAGTCACTCTGGGTACAAGCTGAAAGATCTTCAGTCGTATTTACAATCAGGCCATAAATGCATGGAGTAAGCCCCAGGTACAAGCCCACCAAGTGTTCTCTGGGGACAGCATGTATCCTGTAACAGTAGGGGTTACAGTGCAGTTGCAGAGGTGGGAATAGGATGGGGGTACCTTATTTTCAATGCAGAGTCCCTGTCCGGTAAGAGGAGTTAAGAACCGGCAGTCTAATCAGTCTTCCTGCTAGACACTGTGACGTTGATGACAAGGTTGTTGTATCACCCCTTAGGGGTACCCAGATAGTAAGGGGCCAGTGGCTGGTGCAGCAAAGAAGCAGCAGCTAGCAAGCAGGATCAGGACACTGGAGTCACAGACTCGGCAGACTGACAGGGTGTAGGGTGACCTTCCATCATTCTTGTGACATCCCCTGGAAGTCTCCTCTGCTGGGACTTTAATTACTGGATTTTGTCTCCTGGCAGGCTGAACATGGGAGGTGTATCCACATCCTGATCCCATCCACCTTAACAGTCAAAGGTGTGGTCAGGATCACAGTGTCAGACCCTTTCCAGCAAGGTTCCAAAGCCTTGTGGTTATGCCGCTTAATCCAGACTTTGTCACCTGATTCAAAGCAATGAGGGTTAGGGCAAGGAGCAGACTTATAAACCTGGCAGGTGGCAGGACAGAGTTGCTTCTGGGCCCTATGGAGGGCTTCTAAGGATTTAAAAAACCTTATGTTGATCATATTCAGCTAAGATATCATCCTAAAGGTTAGGCAGCATGGTAGGGGCCTCCCATATAGGACCTCAAAGCAGGGGGAGACCTAAAGTAGAGGGGGGGTTCCTTGCCCTATATTAGGCATAAGGTAGGAGCCACTGCCTGTTTCACAGGTTAATTTGGTCAAGGTCTCCTTCAGGATCTGATGCATCCTCTCTACTTGCCCTGAACACTGGGGTCTGTATGCACAATGTGATTTCCAACTGGTCTCCAGAACCTGTGCTAGAGATTGAGTTACCTGAGAGATGAATGCTGGTTGGTCCATGGTCAGACCCAAGCAGGGTAGGCAAAACGTACCTGGGTATAATGTCTTCCAGAAGCCTCTCTGCCACTACATTGGTACTCTCCTTCTTTGTAGGGTAGGCTTCTGCCCATCCTGAAAAGACACCTATAAAAACCAGCAAATACTTACATCTATATGTTCCTGGTTTTATTTCTGTGTAGTCTATTTCCCAATTAGGCCCCGGCCATTGACCCCTGTTCTGGTTCCTGAAGTGGCTGTTGGATTGGGGCTTCGGGGGTTCACAGCCTGGCAGGTGGCACAGTCTGAGATTACCTGATCAACCAAGTGTCCTAAGTCAAATATTTGTACCTTGCCCCTCACAGCAGTTCCTTCAGTTTTCAGTAACTGGGTATGAAGCTTGATGAATCTGAGGGATGAGTGGCTTAGCAAACTCCTCAGGTGGGATGGTGCTGCCTTCCAAGGTCAGCGACCATGTTTCTTCTGTAAACTCCCTGGCATTTCACCTGATGTCATTTGTCTTTACCAGTATACTCAGGGATGGCTGGGAATACAGAGGGTGGCAAAGCTACCAGGATGTCGGCAGTGGAAGCTTGGGTGGCCTCCCTTTCAGCTTTATCAGATAGCCTGTTCCCTCGGGCTATTTCTGATATCCCTTTCTGATGCCCAGGGCAATGAATTATGGCCACTTTGAGAGGAATAAAGCAAGTATTCCTTCCTTACTTTTGATGTTTTTTTTTTTTTTCCTTCAGCAGTCAATATCATCCCATCTGCTGTCAGTGGAAATGTTGGCTATGGCTCCTTTTGCCAGTTTTAAAGCCTGGGTTAGAGCCTTTAGTTCAGCTTTCTGGCCTAAAGTTCCTGGCAACAAAGCAGCTGCTCAAGTAACAGAGTCCTAGTCCATTACCTCTGCCCCTGCAAACATGATTCCATTCTGGATGAAGCTGCTCCCATCCGTGAAGTAGAGGCCTTCTGTGTTTGGCCAGCGTTTGTCAGTCAAGTCCAGCCTGATGTTCTGGATATGTGCTATAGAGCAATCATGCTGCATATCTGAGGACAGATCAAGTAGCAGAGTGGCTGGGTTTAGGGCAGATGATGGGTTATATCTTATTCAAGGTAGATTCAAAAATAGATCCTGAAAGTACTCCGGTCTGGAGTTGGATAGCCACCGGCTGGGTGGACTCTTAAAGGTCCCTCAATAGCATGGGTGGAGGAGGCAAAAACAAAGTTCTGATCTTATGGTTCTATTGTCAATATCTTTGACTAACAGGGCAGTGGTGGCTGTGACACAGAGGCAGGCTAGCCATCCTTGGGCCACTGGGTCCAACTTCTTAATGGTTTGGCTATCTCAGTGAATCCTGGAACCCAAAGTCTATAAAATCCAGCAGTTCCCAGAAATTTCCATACTTGCCTTCCGGTTGATGGGACTGGAATGCTAAGAATGGTTTTCTTCCGGGGCATTTAACAGCATGCATTGACTGTGTCTTAGCTCGGGTTTTACTGCTGTGAACAGACACCATGACCAAGGCAACTCTTTTTTTTTTTTTCTTTTTTTTTTTTCGGAGCTGGGGACCGAACCCAGGGCCTTGTGCTCGCTAGGCAAGCGCTCTACCGCTGAGCTAAACCCCCAACCCGACCAAGGCAACTCTTATAAGGACAACATTTAAGTGGTGGTTGGCTTACAGGTTCTGAGGTTCAGTCCATTATCATCAAGGCAGGAGCATGGCAGCATCTACGTAGGCATGATGCAGGAGGAGCTGAGAGCTCTATATCTTCATTTGAAGGCTGCTAGCAGAATAGACTCCCAGGCAACAAAGACAAGGGTATTAAAGCCCCACATCCACAAGGCCACACCTACTCCAACAAGGCCACAACTCCCAACAGTGCCACTCCCCAGGCCCAGCATACACAAACCATCACAGGCTACCACCCCTTGAATATGTACAGCAGGTAGGTGACCTGGTTGACAAAACTGGGCCTTCTTAGCAGATACTTGGTAGCCAAGTTGACTCAGCTCGTGTGGCCTCCTACCATGTCTCCAAGTCAGAGGCCCCTGCAATACATACTGGAACACATTATTTGGGGATGGGCCCACAGGTACTCACCCAAGTCCTCATGCTGTTGGGAACCAGCAGCAGTGCAGGAGCAGGAACATAGGAGGGGAGACAGAGATGCTCCTCAGGGCATAAAGGTGGAGCTAGGGAGGGGGCGGTGGCTGACCCTCCTTTGGAGAAAGAAAGGTGGGGAGTGGCAGAGCCCGTAACAAAAAAAAAAAAAAAAAAAAAAAAAAAGGTTTCATCCAAAACAAGGGGCTTCTCCATCAGGTATTGCCATGTGGTGATATGTGGAACTTGGTCCGGGTGGCCCCAGGTCTCTTAAACTAAACCTTCACCCTGTGAATGACAGGCAGGGAGATGAAAAGTCCCCTCCTCAGGCTACTGGAGGGCCATTCATTCCTGCAAAAGATGGTTAGTTAATTTGCAGTGACAGACAACCAGAACCAAGTCTTCTGTGACTCGGTGAAAGTCCTGAATGGGGTTCAGGACTGAACCTAGTGGGGTGCTTTGTTCCTGTTCCACCCTAAGAACCAAAGAAAAAAATTGTAGGAGAGGACGAAAAGCACAAACAGTACACAAGACAAAGGGACGTTCCCAGAAAGCTAAACCAAACCAAAGACTGTCTCAGCCAGTCTTCCTCCCTGTGCATGGGAGGTCCACAGACCCACAGTTTGAAAACCAGATGACAACTAGAAAGCTCTTCAGCTTCTGGTAGGGGGTCAGGAACAACCTCCATTGCCCTTGGCTGGATAACAAAATACATGTCTACTTTGCCCCTCTTGGCCTCCAGATTAAATCTGAAGCTGAATTAACCCCCCCCCCCAAAAGAGATATGGACAAGACAAAAGACAACCAGGTGCCCAGACTTACTGGTCGGAAAAACATTCCATTTTTGGGTCAGGGGGCATCTCTAGCAAATCCCAGATGAGCCTCCAAGTGTAAGGGCCCATGATTTGCTGAAGAATGACACTCTGAACTCGAATAGTACATAAATGCAAAGAGTGCTTTATTCTGTAGAAGTCCAGCATGCTGGGGTCTCCCATTACCAAGATAGAGAGACAAGTGAGCTTGCAGGCCTGATTTAAAGCACATTAGGGCATTCTGGGTAGGTGACCTTTATCTTACTCCATCTCTAGGACATTCCATTACTGGGGTGTGGAGGTCTGGAATTATTGCTGAAAAAGTAGCTGAAGAAGTCTGAAACTGCTGCTGACCCATTGTCCTTACCTCAGGCCAGGTGATGGGGCAGCTTCTGAGGCTTGGACTTGACTGAGCTTGCCCAATCCTGAACTGCCAATTTGAAGCCTGTCATGGAGTCAGCCTAGCCTTCTCAATTTCACTTCCATAAGAATCCCACATGGTAAGTAAGAATTTCATCGTCTTTCCACCGATAGGGAAAGAGGCCCAGAAAAGTCAAGACACTCACCCACGTTCACACAGCTCGCCAGTGCAAATACTCTTGGGAATCACATCAGGAGTGCAATAATTTACACCCGAGGATTGGTATTTTGTTGATGGAAAGTCCTTCCCTAGATTATTTGGTACAATCATGAATTGGGGAGAAAAAGACCAACATGAGATAAAAGAAATGGAATTAAGGGGTTGGGGATTTAGCTCAGTGGTAGAGCGCGTGCCTAGCAAGCACAAGGCCCTGGGTTCGGTCCCCAGCTCTGAAAAAAACAAACAAACAAACAAAAAAAAAAGAAATGGAATTAAAGGAGGATGACCCACTCTAATCCCAGTACCTCCAATTCAAGCTGTCTTGTTTGTTTAACTGCTTCATGCCTGTCTGCCTCTCATCTCTGGCCAGTGTTGGTGTTTTTTCGCCTTCATTCCAATGTGTCCTGTTCAAGGAATCAATTCAAACACTCATTTTGATCTGTGTAGGAGAGTCCACTAGAGGAGACCTGAAGAAACAGCTCAGGCAGATTATGCAAAACTAGGGGACGTGGGAGGATGGACAAAAGCCTGCCAGAGAAGGATGGACAATAGTCTTGGAGCCAGCTAGCTCCAGATCCTAGCTCATCCTGAAATCCTATAGGATGTACTTAACTTTCCTCAGTCTCTTTTTTTCTCATTTGTAAAGCAGCAATAAAGATTGTCATATTGCTGGGTTGTACATGGTTTTAGATATGTATTCATGGGCTAGGAAGATAACTCAGTTGGCAAAGTATTTGCTGAGTTGGCGTAAGCCTGAGTTTGAATGAAAGGCTGGGTAAAAATTGGTAAAAAATGGTAAAAAAAAAAATTAGTAATGGTGGTGTGTGCCTCTTATTCCAGTACTGAGGCAATGGAGACAGGAGGGTTGCTCTGGCTTACTGACCAGTCTGTCTATTCCAAATAAGTGAGTTCCAGGTTTAGCAAGAGACCCTGCCTCAAAAGTAAAAATGGAGAAGCAACGTGGAGAAAAGCACCTGCCATTGGCCTCTGGCTTCTGCACACACATGTTCCCATACACATGCTCCTCCCAACATACGAAGATAACGTATCACACAGATGCAATGTAACTGGCTTGAATCCACACTGTTAGAAAGAATAAGACCTAAATTTGCACATTGTAGACTTGTGTATGTGTGCAGCTAAGGCATATATTGATCCACTACTCCACAATGTCCCTGAGCCTTTAGGGACACGTCATAACCACAGCTCCTCTGACCATACTTCCAATTCTGAAGGGCATTTTGGTGTCACTCCCTTTGGAGAGTATGATGTGGAGGTATTTCACCCACCTCACTTCTTCCTCTTAGCTTGACCCTCAGGGATAAGAAACTCCAGTAAGGTTCACTCTGTTAGGATTTTTCTAATGGGTCAGGCTTCACTGACTATACCCACTAAGCAGAACTTAATTTAAATTTGAAAAGGAAGTGGGAAAGGTGGCATATGTTTAAAACTGTGAGCAACTGAACTAATTTAAACTTGGTTTAAAGGGAGCTAGGGCTCCAACTGACATTGTCGTAAATACTCAATCAGAGAAAGCACCTCTCGTCGGTCTTTTCCAGTCCGTTGCCTTTGTCTTCTGTGTAGAGTAAGCTGACTGTTACCCCAACTGCAGCACATGCCAGGAATCCTTGGCAAGCAACAGCATGAAGTCGACTTCCTCATTTCTGTGAGGAATAAGCATGAGGGTGAAAGAGATAATGCCCTTGCTGGTGCATAGTGCACACTAAGCACTCAGCCGGTATTAGACATTGTTAAAAACAGAACTTACTAGCCATTTCCACTGTGTGACCAGTTTGAATCTCTGAAACTCCTGGCTCTTTGTAGAATCCTGTAGGAAAGCCTCTGTCTGACAGCGTAAATAATGGTTGTCAGGGCACTCAGCCAGCAACGGAGCTGATTGTCTGTTTTGCTTTCAAGTCCCAAGACAATGCCCTCCAGTAGTCTGCTGCACAAATTGTCTTCTGAGCTCAAAGCTCAAATCACTTCCTGTTCATCAGCTTCCAACAATAATCTAGGGGTCTTAAAAACATTGATAATCTCCTTCATGCATTTTTTGCACTAACTTGTTGAGTAATGGATTATTGTTTCCTTGGGTCATTTATCTGTATTCTATCCCTAATGCATTCACTTTGGGGAATGGGGGCGGGGCAAGGTTTCTCTGGTCCAGGTTAGCCTGGGACTAGGTATGTAGCCAAGGATGATCTTGAACTCCTGACCTTCCTGTTTTCATCATCTATGTACTGGGATGGCAGATTTGGGTCATCACATTTGGCCTTAAAGCATTCACTTTTTGGCCCTCTTTTGACTAACACAAGATTCTGCCCGACTCCATTTTGAAAGCAGGATCCATTTTGTTGTATTGCTAAAAAATAAATTTTCGCTGACTCTAAGTTGAGTTTTTGTTTGTTTCCTAGCATCTGACCTGCCCCAATTCATGACCTTGACTTGTCTTTGAGAGCACCCTGACTCTCCTTGATCAGTGGCCACATGATAATGGCTGTTTTCTTTTGTTGAGATTTTTCTGTACTCCAACTGTCCCATTGTCTCCATTCTATAAACCTGCTTTGTAACTGTTCATGCTCCTTTAAAGGGTCCTGAGAAATGGACTCTGTACTTCTCTGTCTCTAACCTGATTTAGGAGGCAGTTGTTGGTCAGCTCTCTGGTGCATCCTAATAGGTAAAGTTTACTTCAAGTCTGACTCAAAAATTGTGGTAGTGTTCTTATTCTTGATCACTGGAACTAACTTTTTCTGGATGCCTCAGTGAGATAAGACCACCTACCCAAATTCTAAACCTTTATCTTCACTCTCAGAATCTAGGGTTGAAGGGCCACCTCAGGAGGTATCCACCTGGGGACATTCCAAGGCTGCTTGGCATGCTTTTGATTTCTTGGTCTATCAGAATGAACTACCAAGCTAGGAAAAGCACCAAGCATGGAGGGAGGCCTCTCTGGTAAGTCTCAGCAGTTTCTGTGTCATCTTATTTGTTTGGGTTCCTGATCTGGTATGAGAAGGGGTCTCTGAAGACTCACTACTCTCCAGGGTAAAAAGTGAGATGTTGCACTGCTCACCTGAGGTCCCTGATCTGGTTTTGTGTCTCATTCGTCTTCTCTTTGTATGCCTTGGTTTTGGTTTTGGTTTTACTGTCTCCATCCCTTGTACTCTCTCCGTTCTGTATTAATATGGGCAGTTGAATGCACACTGTATGGGTGATAAGACTAGTAAGCTTATAAGTCTTTAACCTGTGTTCTAAAGAATTTTGAGAAACTTTATCCCCATATAGAGGACTATGATTATGCTGTCACCATGAGTAACCTCCAAACGCTCTATGGAGCTGAATGGCCTCCTGAATGTATTTTTGATCCTCAGATAGCCCGGGCAATATCACCTAGGTAAGCCTGGCTGCACAGCTTAGGTTGGACACATAGGAAGATACAAAAGATGGAATGGTTTCTCAGGAAAGAAGAGGTCAGAGCTATTAGAAATAGCCCAGAAGATGTTTGACAGCAGGGGCAGCAAAGATCTTTAGGCAAACAAGATGGGGTGGACCACCATGGCTGTACTGCAAGTCCTAGTCACTTTCAACTCTGCCCATTAACCCCACAATAAAAAAAGAAAACCTTTACGAAAAGGACCAATATGCCTACTTCAAATTAATAGATCCCTAGAAGAATGAATGCCCATGATGAAAACAAGTAGGACCCCACAAACCCAAGCCAATCTAATGGAGGATTAGTGGCCATGTCTCCTTCAAACTAGGCTCTTAGGAGACTGTAGTAACCTTTGCTATCCAAGCCAACATGTAAATTCTCTGTTGGACACCGAGGTTACATATTCAGTATTATGGGAGCCCCTAGGATCCCTAACCAACCAGATAATGGAAATACAGGGCACAACAAGGCGTATTACAGAGTATAAATGGACCACTGACTAGGCTGTTAACCTAGGGCAAGGAACTATGACTCATTCTTTTATCCTTAGTACTGAATGTCCCTACCCTTTGCTAGGGCAGGAACCTTGAACAAGCTCCAGCCAACAATATTGTTCTCAGGAGATACTCCTAGGTTGCAACTGGATAGCCTTTAACTATAACTTGCCCAATAAGTGAGGAATATCTGCTCCTCCAAAATCTGTCCCATTCCCTGGAAGGGGAGCAGAAGAGTTATTAATCCAGGAAATTTCTACAGTTTGGGCAGAGGACATCCCTTCTGGCTTGGCTAAATGTGTGCTACCTGTTATAGTGCAGCTAACATCTAGGGCTCTGCTCAGAAGCAAGGAAAGGGATTAAGGTTCACCAGGTGCCTCCTTGAAGCAGGCGTACTTGCTCCTTGCCAGCCAGTCTGCAGTACCCTTCGTATCCTATCCAAAAGCCCGGGACTTGAGGTGAGACACCAATGTAAGACTTATGGGAAGTGAATAAGCTGTTAGAAACCATTCACCCGATTATTATAAATCTCTACAGTTTGCTCAGCCTATTACCATCAGAACATAAAGTTTATACTGTATTGGACTTAAAAGATGCATTCATTTCCATCCCCCTGTCAAAATTAAGTCATCTTAACTTTGCATTGGAATGAGCCAACAATGAACTGGGGATATTGGAGCAGTTAATCTGGACCAGACTGCCGCAAGGGTTCAAAAACTCCCCTACCATCTTTGATGAAACACCTAGCCAGGATTTAAGTCTCTTCTCTAATAAGTACTCTGAACTAATCTTGCTTCAATATGTGGATGATTTATTATTGTCTGTTAAAGATGAGGAGGACTGTTTGAAGTCACTCAAGGCCTTTCAGAAATACTAGCCCTGTTAGACTGTAGTGTTTCTAGAAAGGAAGTCCAAATTTGCCTGCTCCAGGTTACCTACTTGGGATATGAGCTGAGAGAGGGGAGAAGACTGCTGTCTCAAGACCAAATAACAGCCACAATGCAAAACCCAGCTCCAACCACTAAGAAACAAGTTAGGGAGTTTCTGGGAGCTGTTAGATATTGCTGTCTTAGGATACCTGGGTTTGATGATATTGCCAAATTCTTGTACTCTGCTATGACTGGGGCATCACCCCTTTGAATTGAACTGTCTTTAAGAACTTAAAAGAGACCCTTTCACAGGCCACTACTTTAACTTTCCCTGGTGTCTCCAAACCCTTTCATCTTTACATCCATGAAAGTAAAGACATTGCTAAGAGACTCCTGACTTAGATCCTGGGTTCCTGGGAAAAGCCAATAACTTACATCTCAAAAAGACTAGATCCTGTAGCCTTGGGATGGCCTCCTATAGTCTTATGATGGCCCCCTGTAGCCTTGTGATGGCCCCCTGTAACCTTGGCATGGCCCCTTTTGTTTAAGAGCCATTACAGCCACTGAAATTCTTGCAAAAGAAGCTGACACTCTTACAGGGGGACAGACTCTAACTGTAACATCTCTGCACAGGTATTCCTGCAGAGGGATACCATCAACCAGAGGATGGATGCCAAATGCTGACTTGACTCAGCACCAGACCCATCTTTTACATAAGGAAAGACTGACCTTTGATAAATCTTTGGCCATCAATTCCACCATCCAGCCACCAGCTGCCTGAGGAGTCCATCCATGACTTCCTGGAGATGCTGGATGTCATCCAAGACACTCTACCAGACCTGGCAGACATTCCACTCACCACCATAGATGCAGATGCCCTCTACACAGATGGTGCAGCTTCAGTTGAGATGGTACCTGGGGACAGTGGTGGTCACAGGCTAGAAAAAGGTAGATCATTTGAGCACAAGCCTTGCCTGGGGGCACAAGTACCCTGAAAGCAGATATAATCACTCTAATATAGGCTTTAAGGTGGGCTGAAGGGGGAAAAAGTGGACACAGACAGTCAATCTGCTTGTTATGGCTTATGCTCATGAACAGATATGTAAAGAGAGGTGCTTACTCACCTCAGAGAAAGAGACTACGATAAACAAACACGAACTTGTCCAGTTGCTGGAGGCCATCTGGCTGCCAGCAGAGCTTGCTGTAAGACACTGGCCAAGACACCAAAAAGGTAAAAGCTCCCAAACTCAAGGTAGGTAACAGCTGTGCAAATCAAGTCACCAAAGAGGCTGCTCTTGGGCAACCCAAACTCAGAGCATCCTGGAACTATCTGCTGTCCCTGAACCCCAACTCTGCCTCCATAAAGATGATCCAGAAGAGATCAAGTCATATTCTGATTTGGGGGTTCAGGAGAGCCTCAAGGATGGTGGATCTTGACTGATGGAAGATTCTGCATGGCAAAGGTACTGGGCCAAAACTGGCTCAAGCTTAGCATCACTCCATGCACTTGTCTCCTAAGATTTCAGAGCTCATCTCCCCTCATGTCTGGATATATGGACACTGAGAAAAACTTCCAGATCAATGCCTGATCTGTATCCAGGCAAATGCAAAGAAGGACATGGTTCTCCCAGGACAATGGCATCAACAAAATGTACCAGGTGTATTCTGAGAATTAAACTTTACTGAAGTCAAGCCAGGACTATATGGCTATAAATATCTGCTGGTCTTTCCTGAGCAGAGGCCTTTCCATCCCTAATAGAAAGAACCTAGGAGCTAAGAATTTTTCGTTTTCTTCTCTCTCTCTCTCTCTCTCTCTCTCTCTCTCTCTCTCTCTGAGACAGAGTTACTCTGTGTGGCCCTTGCTGTCCTGTAACTTGCTCTGTATTGGTCCAGTCTGGCCTCACACTCACAGAGATCTACCTGCCTTTGCCTCCGGAGTGCTGGGATTAAAGGTGTGTACTACCACCAACTGGCTAAAAATTAATAATGGAAATTATTTCCAGATTTGGCTTCCCCATATCTCTGGGGTCTGACAGTGGACCAGCCTTCATAGCCAAGTTATCTATCTTAATTGCTCTGTGAGAATCATAACATAAATTAGAAACTTCACTGCATGTATCATCCTCAGAGATCAGGAAAGGCAGAGATGGTGGCTACAACTTTAAAAAAGATTTTTAACTAAATGTACGTTTGAGATTGGTGGTAACTGGGTTGACCTTTTGCCGTATTCCTATCTCAGGGTCTGATGTATTCTCTACAGAGAAAAGTTCACCCCCATACAAAATAGTCTAAGGGTAGTCATCTCTTAGGATCTGTTGGGTACAAGCCTCTGTTATCAGACTGTCCCAATCCAATCTCTGAGTCCTTAAAAGGATTGCAACTAACCTTGAATAAGGTTTTCCTTCAGGTTCAGGCTGCTCAACCTGTTTGGTACCACCCACCTGACAACCTAGTCCAGTCCAGAGATGCTGTATTGGTTCACTACTTCCAAATCGACAGCTTGAACCCAGATGGAAAGGATCTTACATTGTGATTCCCCAGATGCCTGCTGCTGTTAGGGTTGCTGGTTTCCTCCCTGACTCCTTACTCACATCTCAAGAAGGCACCCGAGGATCCATGGAAGAGGAGCCCGACCCCCAGAAGTGAAACCTGACTGAAAAAAGACTATTAAAAATCAAACTTTTGGGCTGGAGAGTTGGCTCGATGGTTAACAGCACTGGCTGCTCTTCCAGAGGTCCTGAATTCGATCCCCAGCAACCACATGGTAGCTCACAACCATCTATAATGTGACTTGATGCCCTCTTATGTTATTCAGGAGTATGTCTAGATAAAGCACTCATACACAAGAAATAAATAAATCTGTTTTTTTTTAAATCAAACTTTCTAAGGTTTGACCATCTAACATAGCTTTAATCATTATGATCTTGCTGTTGCAATCTATACCATGATTTTCCTATGGCTAACAGTTTTACTGTCTTATTTTCAAGCTGTGCAAACAGAATCTCAATGCATCTTGATGGGGAAGAAGGTATAAAAGGCATCCCTATTATAGGAAACACCCGGATACTGTCTTGCCATGCAAACGATCGTTTTTATCAACCATGGAGGGAGGATACTCAGGATAGACTATTCTAACTGAACAATTCCAAAGTAATAGTACAGACTTTAGCATAATCAAATATTCTTTAAACTTTTCTGATAGTGGAAATTATAGAAGTGGAAGGGAAGACTCATCAATCACCTCAATTGAACTTAACAGACCCAGAGGAACTCTGTGTGTAACTAAAGTGTACGGTATAATCTCTGACTCTGTCTACCACCAGAAAGTCAACAAGAAAACTCTTTCTGTGTCAGAAAATATTCCTCTTACCTGTTACTTAAACATAATCTTGGTTGCCAGAAATTTACTGAAATGTGCTTTTTTAATGTCTCTGACTCTTCTCATACTATTGACAAGTATTGATGGAAAAAGAAATAAACAAACAAATGTTGACTGACCACATGGCCAAGATGGCTCTCCCCTTCATTGGCCCTCTAATATTTCTACTGGCTGCCATAATTGGGCCTTGTACCCACCAATGTGTTACCAACTTGATCACCTGTCAGATAAACAGTGCTAGAATTATTGCCACTTGACAACATTATTACAGACAGTCCCCCATAAAGGATTTGACCAGGACACATGAGTCAAGGGGGGAAATGAGGAACCTGCCTGACTCCATTTTGAAGGTAGGAGACATTTTGTTGTATTGCTAAACATAAGTTTTCATTTACTCTAAGAGTTGAGTTTCTGTTTCCTTGAACATGATCTGCCCCAAACCATGACCTTGACTTGTCTTTGAGAACACTTTGACCTTCCCTTATCAGAAACTACATGATAATGACTGGTTTTCTTGTTATTTTGCTCCTTAAAAGGACTCCTTAAAAGGGACTCTCAGCACTTCTCTCTCTGACCTCTAACTGGCCAGCTCTCTGATGCACCTGAATAAAATAAAGCTTGCCTAATTTTGACTCTGAATTGTGGTAGTGGCCTTATCCCTGCCTCATGGAATTATCAGTGCTAGAAATAATGCTCTATAACTTGTTATAAAATTCTTCATGGGAAGAAGAGGGTCTCTCATTTCTTAGGCTTTTCTGAAACTCTAGCACAGTTCTGAGCATATTGGTGGTTACCTTACAGTTTCACATAATCAGTGATCTTCAAAAATTAGTAAAATGAAGTTGTGGGGATAGACTTTCCATTTGGTGGTTGGACTGGCTTCTGAATAGTGTAGTATGAATCGCTTTGCTGAATGAAACATTTTGTAAAGCAAAAAGTCTCCGTATTGGGGGTAGCAGGATGGATCTTGAGCCTGACAACTTAGGGTTCCACCCCAAGACCCACACTGTGGAAGATGAGGTCTTCTGACCTTCACCTGCGGTCCTTGGCATGCACACATGCCTACATACACACAAATAAACGTAACTTTAAAATACAAAAAGAAATGATCCCATATATATAAATATATAATTGTATAAATTGTGTTCACATATTTGCTTTCTGATGCAAAATTGGACACTGAGTTATGGGTTCCGCTAGGGGGCGCCAGACAACATACAGAATTCCATCCACACTACGCAGCCGCAGTCCAGGCGCAGGCTGGACGCGCCCTTGTTGTTGCGCATAACGTCACCGGAGGGCGCGGCCCGTGACGGGGGAGGAGCCTCCCCTCCCCCGCCGGGAGGGGAAGGGCCGTCCCCCTAGTGCTGCTTTCAGGGCCAAAGTAGGTTGCGAGTGGGAGGCGGTGGCTGCGGCTCCACGGCTTGGGGAAGATGGCGCCGCCGGTGACGGAACGGGGGCTGAAGAGCGTCGTGTGGCGGAGTGAGTGCGGAGGGGTCACTCAGGGCTGAGGCAGGGAAGGGTCGGCCGTGCCGGGTCTTGTTTTCCCGCTGCAGCCCTGCAACCTCTCCGGGAGCTGCACGGGCACTTGTTGCTTTGGGACCAGGTCCCTGGCTTGACTCCTTCCGGCTAGCCCAGAGAGTCGGGTTTCATGCCAGCACCAGGGATGGGCGGGGTGACCAGACGCGGCCTTCTCCGTGGCTTTGGCCAACTCTCACCGCGGTGAGGCTCCTCGGCAAACCCCACCCTTGGGCAACCTGACTCGGGCCGGCTTTCCTTCCCCGGTCCCCGAGCTGTCCTGGGACAGTTCTTCCCCACTGCACCTCCTCACCACACCAGGCACGGACGTCTCTCCATCCGACACAATCTGAGCTCTGTGTTTCTCTGTCCCGCCCTCGTTCCCGTGTTTTCAGAAGCCGCTTGTGTCCCACATTTATGTTAGCACCAAGGGTTTTATACTACTACGCTTTTCGGTGTCTTGTCCTTTGAAAAGTGCAGACGCAGCTTTTCAAGAGCGCCTTCTGCCACTGTTCCTAGGGAATATAACTTGCTTTAAAAAAAAAAAAGTTCTAGAGAAAGCAACAGCGGACTGTTAAAGCCTTATCTAGTGTCCGGTCCCTGCTTAGTCTGCTCCTTCACTGTTACAATTGGTCTGCTTGTTGGTTACTGGTGTTCGACAATATCAGCCGGGACTTTTATTAAAATCACACCAAACCTAGGCCTGCCAGGTTAGAGGAGCAATGAAAGCAGCAAACCGGAAGGACCTGCCTTGTTTGGCATCTCTGGGTTCTAAGTAATTATAGTCTAGTAGTGAAAAGGAGTAACGTCTTATTAGTGTTTCTTACTCCACCTTGGTGAACAAGGAACAGAATAGAAATTAGTTAACAAAATTCTGTCTTCAAGAATTCCTTGTGGGAAGTTAAAATCCAAATCAGCACAGGCATAGTGTTTACCGTAAAGAAGTTACTAAATAGATACATAGACTTTGTGAAATACAAAATTAGGCTTTAAAAATTTAGTTTAGGGACCTGCAAGGTGACTCAGTGGGTAAGGGTGCTTGCTGACAAGCCTAAGGACCAGAATTGGATCCCCAGGGATGTAAGGAGAGAACTGACTTAGGCAGATTGTCTATATTGACTCATACGAAAGTGGGTGACAAATTGTACTGAAGAAATTATTTCTGAGTTATAATGGCACTGTGTATCAGCTTGTAAGAAGATACCATAATGAAGGTAATATCAGTATCTATAGTGGGAAAACTAGCCAAGAGGTCTGTATGAAGGTCATGTTAACTTGGAGTAACACCAGGCTTATCAAATGGAGAGTAAAATACAGGCTAGATGAAAGGAAAAAAATGTTAGGCTGTATAATATTCTGAAGAACTTGTGTAACTAGAAGCACACAACCAAAAGGCAAGAGTAGCCCAGTGTTTATTGCACAGAACACATACACATTAAGGGACTGAAGAAACGGCTTAACTAAAACAATGAAAATAGGTCACATTTCCACAGGCTGATACATAGATGAGCAGTGCACACACAGAGGGATACATCTCTCTTTTGTTTTAAATAAGCATAAGTACAGTACTGATATATTTTATGTTACTTCATCTTGGAAACATGCTTTTAAAAAAGCCAAAAAGGGCATGCTTTTACACCATTCATATGAAAAACATCCAGGACAAGCAAATCTAGAGAAACAGGAACCCCTTCCTGTGGCCCAGTCTGGAGATTTCTCTTAAAGGGATGGAGTTCCTCTTTTGTTTTTTGGGTTTTTTTGTTTTGTTTTGTTTTGTTTTTCATTTGTTTGTTTGTTTGTTTGTTTGTTTTTTGTTATTGTGGTTTTGCTTTGGTTTTAGGTTTTTGAGATAGGTTTTTACTGTGTGTCCCTGGTTGTCTTGGAGCTATGTAGTCTGGGCTGGCCTTGAACTCACAGAGCACCTGCCTCTGCCTCCCGAGTCCTGGAATTAAAGGCCATATGCCACCACACAGAAAGAACTTTGTTTTGTTTTTGAAACAGGGTCTGGTGCACCTTAGTCTGGCCTCAAACTCATCTTTGTAGCCAAGAATGACCTTAAACTTATGATTTTTTTCTGCCTTCACCTCCTGAGCGGCTACAATCATGGGTAAATCCTACCATACCTGGTTTTATACAATACCACAGATTGGACTTAGGACCCTTGCATGCTAGGTGAACAGTCTACCGGCTGAATTGTGTCCACCCTCAGCCCCAAGGAACGAGGCTTCTTTTTAGAGTAGTGTTGATGGTCTCAAAACAATTGTGGGGGTGTAGTAGTGGATGGATAACAGAACATACTAGAAACCATATATTCTTTTGAGTGAGTGATTTCTGTAGTTTGCTGTTTATACCTTGATAATACTATTTAAATGAAACCAGAAAGAAGCTATTAAATCTAGACCTAAGGGTCAGACGTGGTGGCATTTGCCTGTAATCCCAGCACTTGGAGGTGGAGGTACAAGTATCAGTTCAGTGAGTACATAGCGAATTTGAAGCAAGTCTGAACTTTGAGACCTTATCTCGAATAAAATCTATACCTAAGATTTACACCCAGCACAGAAAGAGTTAATGTTTGACCTGTCTGTGTCTTCTGTGCAATTTAAACCTTCGTTTAGGATCTTATTTTATACAGAGTATTTTGCATTAGCCTCGTAAGGAAACTCCAGAGCTCTTTCCTTCCTTTCTAGTTCGTCCAGCAAGTAGCTGTCAGGATAATCTCTTTTAATAAGTGGCTTGAAGATCTATCTGCAGAGGCCCCCAGTGTACTTCTGACTGTTACCTAGCTCCAGTCTCCTTGTATAATAGTGATTCCCCCTATGCCCGGACTATTTATTCCCACTGTAGTGTTATCTCTTCCTATCCTATCTTGATGTCCCGTTCCTCCCTGTCTTTTGATTACTTTCCCTAACTCTTTCCCTACTCGGATTTTGGCTTTCAAGTCTTAGTTCAGATGGGCTGGCTTTTCTTCACGTGGCCTCCTCTGCCTTAGTGTTCAGTTTGCCTTTTCACCACTGCTTATGAGCTTTGCTTTTTTGTTTGTTTTCTTTTGTTTGGTTTTCAGACAAGTCTCACTTTTTTTAGCCCAGGCTGGCCTAGAACTCGCAGTAGCCCTCATGTCCTCTGAATGCCAAGGTTATAAGCGGGAGCCACCACTTACAGTTAGGAGTCTCTTGAGAAGCCTTTAGATGGTAGGTCCACCGTCTTGTCTTACAAGCTTCTACATTTATGTGCGTGTGCATGCGCAAATTCTAGTGCCCATGTGCATGCTTGCAGAGGCCAGAGGTCGATGTCTGATGTCTTGCTCTAATGCTCTCTACCTTACGAGATGAAGCCTCTCACTGAACCTGGAGTTCCCTGTAGCTAGGTTGGCTGGTCAGCTCTGAGGATCCTCTTGTATCTGCCTCTCCAGAACTGAGGTTTCTGTGCTCTGTCAAACCTGATTTTCATGTGTGCTTGATGGATCCAAGCTTAGGTCCTCACGCTCTTGGTAAGCATGTTAGCGTGTCACCAGCCTCCTAGGGCTGTAAGTTTGTACAGGCCCCATTGACAGGTGGTGATTTTTTTTTAATATTTTAAATTATTTTACAATCTTTCATAAATTTCCCCCTGTTCCTACCTAAAAGACTGCATTTGTACAGTACTGAATTCCTCTCGGAAAGTTCCTAGTGCACTTCAAGTACTTGAGTGGGACTAATAGAGCAAGAAGAAAACAGTAAGCACCATCATTCCCGTCTACACAGGAGGAGAGACTACACTAAATGGGTGGATCAGGAAAAGTTTATCTGATTGGCACATCTCAGGGAGATGACAAGAGAGACTCCACCATTAGGTACTACCTTAAGCCTCCTCTGTACAGGAGGATGAGGTGATGGTTCAGTTGGTAAGGGGCCTGCCTGTCAAGCATAAGTACCTAAGTTTGAATCTCCAGTGCTCACATAAAGTCAGACATGGCAGTGAGGTCAGCTAGTCTAGTCAAATAGATCAGCTTGTTCAGTCCTGTGTTGAAAACTGAGGCTGAGAGTGATGGAGGAAGACACTCAGTGTTGACTTGTAGCCTCCCTGCACATGCGTACACACCCACATGAGTTCTTGCATACACCACATGTAGTGCAAGGCATTCGTTACAAAGGATACAGGGTACTGGACCAAAACGTAGGTTGGAGTTGGTCATTTAGTGGTTTAGACCTTCTCTGGACAATGGAGAATCATTCACGATGACTTTCCCCTTCTCAAGTAGCAGACACAGGCACTTTTGCAGTCTCTCTCTTTTTTTTTTGGTTCTTTTTTTTTTTCGGAGCTGGGGACCGAACCCAGGGCCTTGCGCTTCCTAGGCAAGCGCTCTACCACTGAGCTAAATCCCCAACCCACTTTTGCAGTCTCTTAATGCTAAAAGGAAGCCATTTCTTGGTCCTATTTTTAGGAGAAATGACCTTTAAAATTTAATTAGGTGTAATGGTAAGTTATACTAATGTTAAGTATACACTTAGATGGTAATTTTGCTCATGTAACTACTACCTAAATTGATCTATAGAATGTTTCCTAGCACTCATGGTTTCCCAGCGCAAACCCTCTCTTCTCCCCGGAGTGAACGCTGTTCTGACTTCCTCTGTATACTCATATTTCAGAGAGCATCCTTGAAACTCTCCATTAGATTTTCACATGTGCACTTTTGCATTTGTGGGTGCAGTTGGTGTGTGTGTGTGTATGTGTGTGTTGGGGCTTTCCATGTTCTGAGCAAGAAGGCCTCTGTCCCCGGGACACTGTCACAGAAGCCCTGCCTTTTTTTTTCTTTTCTTTTCTTTTTTTCCAGAGCTGGGGACCGAACCCAGGGCCTTGCGCTTGCTAGCTTAGCTCTTGCTCTACCACTGAGCTAAATCCCCAACCCCAGGCCCTGCCTTTTTATTCAGTTCTTGCACCCACCTCAGTTTCCATTGGTTCTGCTGTCATACACTTTTAAACTGAACATATATGATTGAAGAGAACGTCAGCCAGGCGTATGTACAGAGCACACCTAAAACGGTTAATAGAAGATAACGGCCCGGTAGAAAAGGAGCAGAGGAAATTAAGAGGCAGCCTGCAGGTGGGATAGTCTGGTTTTGACCTGGAGAAATGCAAGTTAAGACCTGTTTCCCTTTAACCTACCGCACTGATGGAATCATGTAGCAGTAGGAAAGCTTTCTGGTAGAATGTTCCTTCCAACTTGTTGGGAAAGCTGCTGGTGATATTTAGAGGCAGGGGACAGTACTGTGTGACCTCAGCAGTCCCCCTAGGGCCTTTCTGTAAGTAAAAGGGATATAAGTATACAAACATACTTAACAAGTATTTTCCCAAAAGATCTTTAAGTTACATTTTTGAAAGTGTACTTTGTGTTCATCCACATGTACCTGCCACAGCTGATGAGATTTCCCCCTCCCCACTCTCAAGGTAGGTCCCCTGCAGTCCCATTGTCACTGTTGATGAATACTTCTGATTCTCCATCCATATCTCGGTATTTAATATTTACTTTTAAGATGCTAGCATGTTTAGTATCTCAGACTGTACTTTCTACACAGTAAAACTATAATGTGAACTGGGTGAGGTAACTTAAAATTCTGTAGTTAACTGTATTAAATATATAATAGAAGTAAATGAAATTAACTGTAATGCATTTTAGTTAACCTGACATTCAAAATACTTCATGTGATATAAGAATTTTTAAAGGGGAAAAGAATTCATAGGATAATTTATATTTCCTCTTTTTAAAAAACTTCATAGTCTTTCTGCTCCTCATTTTGTTGTGTTGGGGATCAAATCAGGTTTCACATATGCTAAGCTTGTGGTCTGCTATGAGTCACACCGCAGCCTTCTCTCATGTTATTTTCTTTCTCATGGAACTTTGTACATTTCAGGTGATTTTGGTTTTTGGTTTTTAAGCTAGGTTTCACTCTGGTCCAGGCAGGCCTGGAATGCAAAGCAGTCCTGCTCAGCCTCCCAAGTGCCAGAATTTCACAAGTGTCGACCACTGCTGGTGGCTTCTCCTAGCTCTGTTTCAGAGGCTCCGTGGTCACGTGTGACTAGTTCCTGTCATCTAGCGGTGCAGGTTTAAGGTTTCAAAGGCTAACATGTGACTCTGCTCCAGCAGTGCTGGTATCTTAGAGAGGAGCTTTAAGAACATGTAGTATCTTCAGTTTCCAGCCTGTGGCGTACACAGTGAAGCTGGCTCCAGAGGGAAATCTGTCTGAGCTCTGCCTTAAAATCTCATGAGATTGCCCATCGAGCCTTAGAAACCTTTGCTTTCTGGTGTAATCACAATCGAATACTTTAGGGTTTTTAAGAAATTATTATTTCCCTATAACATCTACCTAGTAAGCAATACATAATTGACTTTACTGACTTCTTTCTTTTTCTGTTTTGGGGTGGGTGGGTAGGTGGGAGGGTGTATATGTACCTGTAGGCTGGGTAGAGCCCAGAGGTTGACATCAGGCTTTTTCCTCCATAGTCATCCACCTTAGTTTTGATTACAAAACACAGATCAGAAGTTATAAAATTCCGTTCATTGTGTGTGTGTTAGAGCAGTAACACACAGGTCACAGAGTGTCTGTGGAGGGCAGAGGACAACTTCAGGGAGTTGGTTTCCTCATTTCATCACAGAATCACATTGTCAGGCTTGGTGGACAAGCACTTTACCCGCTAAGCCCATCTCGCCAGCCCCAGAGCACAACTTCTGTGATGAGTATTAACTACTTTCCCCTGGAACACTTCTAACAGCAAATATGTTGGGTTTTTCCTTCTTCCTAACCAGTTCTCCAACGCTTCATACTGATGGGATACCCTACAAGTCAGTTTCATTCTGACTGCTACGCCAGCCTTGGCAGGCTGAAGGATTCAGAGCCATGACTCAGTTCAGCCCTCAGTTCAGATGCCAGTAGCAAGTAATAGAGTGCTCATACTTCCCACAGTCCCTAGCCTCGGATCCAGTCAGCGTGCGTGTGCTCTGCCTTCCCTTTCAGTGCTGTAATTCAGTGCTTACAGTCTCTAGTAACTCCTCCCTGTTATCAGGGTTCTTGTTGGGTCGTTTTTCTTTTTGTTGTTTTTCTCAAGTATACACATCAGCAGCCAAATCAATAGGCCAAGGTCTGGAAGGGTCTGGGTCATGAGGGCTTCTCTACCTGTGGGGCTGGGGATATCACCATTGCCACCCATGGGCACATTCAATGACTCAGAAACTCGGTGGGTTGTGGACGCTTCATTATGTAGGCCTTTGGTCACTGGTAATTGAACATAATCTCTAGTCCCTGTTGTCTCTTTAGAAGTCAAGCTTGCTATCAAAAACAATGACTTTATGAAATTCGTAGGCAAATGGTTGGAACTGGAAAATATCATCCTGAGTGAGGTAACCCAATCACAAAAAACACACATGGTATGCACTCATTGATAAGTGGCTATTAGCCCAAATGCTTGAATTACCCTAGATGCCTAGAACAAATGAAACTCAAGAGGGATGATCAAAATGTGAATGCTTCACTCCTTCTTTAAAAGGGGAACAAGAGTACCCTTGGCAGGGAATAGAGAGGCAAAGATTAAAACAGACACAGAAGGAACACCCATTCAGAGCATGCCCCACATGTGGCCCATACATATACAGCCATCCAATTAGACAAGATGAATGAAGCAAAGAAGTGCAGGCCGACAGGAGCTGGATGTAGATCGCTCCTGAGAGACACAGCCAGAATACAGCAAATACAGAGGCGAATGCCAGCAGCAAACCACTGAACTGAGAACGGGAACCCCGTTGAAGGAATCAGAGAAAGAACTCGAAGAGCTTGAAGGAGCTTGAGACCCCTTATGAACAACAATGCCAAGCAACCAGAGCTTCCAGGGACTAAGCCACTACCTAAGGACTATACATGGACTGACCCTGGACTCTGACCTCATAGGTAGCAATGAATATTCTAGTAAGATCACCAGTGGAAGGGGAAGCCCTTGGTCCTGCTAAGACTGAACCCCCAGTGAACTAGACTATGGGGGGAGGGCGGCAATGGGGGGAGGATGGGGAGGGGAACACTCATAAAGAAGGGGAGGGGGAGGGACTAGGGGGATGTTTGCCTGGAAACCGGGAAAGGGAATAACACTCGAAATGTAAATAAGAAACACTCAAGTTAATTAAAAAAAAAAAAAAGTCATAGCTTGGTTCTTCTGGTGACCAGCTGCTTTCTGAAGCTAGTCAAGGGTCATGTCACCAGCATACCATAGATTCTTTTTTTTTTTTTTTCCCGGAGCTGGGGACCGAACCCAGGGCCTTGCGTTTGCTAGGCAAGCGCTCTACCACTGAGCTAAATCCCCAACCCCCATACCATAGATTCTGTGTCACATAAGAAATGTCAAGGATTTTAGATTTATTCCAGGAACTAGAAACACAGACCAGATTTTTTTAAAGATGTATTTTACTTTTAATCATGTTTACGCTTGTGTGAGTGTGTATACAAAACCATAGCTGTCTGTGCAGGCCCGAGGAGGGCTCAGGTTACAGGTCATATAAGCCACCCTACTCACCCTCAACCACTGAGCAATCTCTCCAGCCTGGCAGATGGTTTTCATTGTGTTACAGTAACACCTGATTAGATCGTTACAATGTATCTTTTCTTTAACATGGTCTAAAAAATGTGATGGTAGGTTTTCTAAAAGCATTTAATTACTGAAGACATATAAATTTAAAATAGAAAAGTGTAAACAAATTAGAGTTGGGCATGGTGGTGCATGCCTATAATTTGGGAGGGAGAGGCTGGAGGAGGATGCTTCCAGGTCATCTGTAAAGGATGCCAGATGCCCTGAAACTGAAGCTCTCTCATGTGCATTCTCACAACTGAACCCAGGTCCATTGCAAGAATACCAAATGTTGGGGGCTGGGGATTTAGCTCAGTGGTAGAGTGCTTACCTAGGAAGCGCAAGGCCCTGGGTTCAGTCCCCAGCTCCGAAAAAAAAAGAACCAAAAAAAAAAAAAAAAAAAGAATACCAGATGTTCTTAACCACCAAGCCCTCTCTCCAGCCCCAGCCTACACGTGTTCTTTAACAAGACAGTAAATGGGGATGACAGACTCATGCAGATTTGATGGTCAGCTGTAATTCAGCCATGAGCCAGTGAAGGATCTTCCTATGGATTATTTGTTTCCTAAGACTTAAGAGAGGAGGAAAACCTAAATCAGATAATAGTTCAAAACTATTTTCTGGACATATTCATACACTTCTGTTTGAGAGTACGTTACAGTTTAAAGGTATAAGTAAGATAATAAATATAGCTGTATTTGTACTTACAGCTTAATATATAGTATTTATATAGTTCAACACATTCCAATTGCAGTTTTTTCTCAGCCATTTTGACCCTTTTGCATAGACTTACATTTCTAATTGTTGTTTTAAATTACTAAACCTTTTTTTTCTTCTTTTAACAGAAATAAAAACAACAGTGTTTGATGACTGCCGGAAAGAAGGCGAGTGGAAGGTAGAAGCCGCATGATTTGCTCCTGTGGGGAGGGCTTCAGCTCATTGTGCTTGGGTGCTCCCAGGGGATGTAGGCCTAGAACTCACTTTGCACCTTACTTTGCCACAGTCTGTGGCACCTTAAGCCAGGCACATAACAGTTCCTTGCTTTCTTGTCTGGAGGATGGGATGGTACGTCCCATCTGCAAATGCTAAATGTTTGAACAGTGCTTTATGCAATAATTCTGTAAGTGACAATTACATTTCAGAAAATTTGATGCTAAACATTGATATACTTAACATGAACAAGCTCTGCTTCAAAATAGAAATATTTCTGTTTTCGTACCTGTATGAAATATTTCCATGTATGTATATTGAGAAAGTACGCCACCAAATCAAGGTAAAAGAGGAATTTCTAAAACTTTTTTGTTAATTCTTGACAATCAGATATTTATGCTCTTTCTTTTTTTTTTTTTTTTTTTTTTTGGTTCTTTTTTTCGGAGCTGGGGACCGAACCCAGGGCCTTGCGCTTCCTAGGCAAGCGCTCTACCACTGAGCTAAATCCCCAGCCCCTTATGCTCTTTCTTAATTCACTGTCTTAAGATCATGCTGTTGGATGACTTCACCACCAGACTTCTGTCATCGTGCTGCAAAATGACAGACCTTCTAGAAGAGGGTGTGACAGGTAGGTACTGCTTCTCTTCAGCTGTGAGCTGTGGAAGTAAATCCAGCCTTCTCCAGATATCCTGATCACATACAGGATGGATGTTTTGATATTTATGAATACAATTACTTGTTACCTATTGCATATTCAATTTGTATTTGCTATTATAGCATGTTTTTAACACAGATTTTATATTTTTAAATTTTATCACATTTTTACTGGAGGAGGAGGGAGGGAGGGAGAGAGAGAAGATGTGCACATGTGAAAGTCACAGAACAACCTTTGGAAGTGAGTTCTGTCTGTCAGCTGTGCAGTCCTAGGGACTGAACTTAGGTCATCAGCCGGGCAGGCCTTTACTTACTGAGTTACTTCATTGGCCTCCAGACTTAGTAATTAGGCCATGGTAATCATTGTTCAAGCTTACTCGGCAATAGATAGGTATTGAGAGCATTTTCTCTTGTAGTCACCTAGACTTGCACTGTGTATGAGAGAGAGAGAGAGAGAGAGAGAGAGAGAGAGAGAGAGAGAGAGAGAGAGAGTGTGTGTGTGTGTGTGTGTGTGTGTGTGTGTGTGTGTGTTCCTCTGTCCCTGTGTTTGTATTTGCTCGAGTTAGTTCGTTCCTTTCACTGTGGTGTCCAGAGCACCAGATTTAGGCTGTCAGGCTGAGTAGCAGGTACCCTCACCTGCCAAGCCAGGTCATTGACCCAGAGAATTATTTCACCTTTTAGAGTACTTTCTTTCTTCCTTACGTTTTGATTGCTTATTCTATATTCTGGCAGGCCCACCTATATAATTACTGCGTTGTCTTTTTTCTCGTAATTCTACATAAAGTCTCAGAAGATACATTTTTTATGACTTACTAATTTATCAAATGGGAAAAAAAGTATGCTCAATGTATATAAATGTATTTATTATTGTTGTAAATGGAAAATACAATGAAATTTGTTTAAAAATATTTTATTAAACTTTGGTTCCATAAATGACTTTTTGTTGTTGTTCTCAGTTATAGAGAATATTTATAAGAATCGTGAACCTGTCAGACAAATGAAAGCTCTTTATTTTATCTCTCCAACACCAAAAGTAAGTATCCCCAGTCTTGAGAGTGAGTTTTTAGACTGTGGTATAGCTCAGTGGTAGAGTGTGTGCTTTTCATGTGCAAGACTCATTGAACCTTGATCTTAAATTTTTCTTAATTGATTAGTGTTTCTGCTCTTGGTTTTTTTTTTTTTTTTTTTTTTTTTTTTTTTTTTTTTTTTTTTTTTTTTTTTTTTTTTTTTTTTTTTTTCGGAGCTGGGGACCGAACCCAGGGCCTTGCGCTTCCTAGGTAAGCTCTCTACCACTGAGCTAAATCCCCAGCCCCTCTGCTCTTGGTTTTTTTGGTTGTTTTTGGTTTTTTTGTTGTTGTTGTTGTTGTTTTGTTTTTTTGTATGTGCACACATGTGCGCAGGTGCCCATGGAGGCCAGAAGAGGGTATTGGATCCCCGGCAACTGGAGTTGAGGCGAGTGTGAGCTGCCCAAAGTGGGTGCCTGGGAACCAAACACAGGTCCTCTGCAAGAGCAGCACAGTTTGTAACTGCTGACCATCTCTCCAGCCTCAGCCCTTGTTTTATTTATAAAAGATTTTCTGTGGTCTAATATTTTATTTGTACTTCTCCCAGTAAGAATGTACAAGGGAAGATTTTTCCTCCTATCTTGTGAAAGCAGAATTTAATGATATAAAAAGATGGTTTCTTTACAGCATTTGAGATTCACATACCTCCTGTTGGCCCTTAATTTTAGAAGAGACAGAAATGTAGATTAAAAAGTCTTTAAAAAAGATTTTAAAAAAATTTTTAAAGAGGGATATTTATTTATTTTATGTGCATGAGTGTTGTCCCTGCGTGCACATATGTGCATTGTGTGCATGCTTGGTGCCCATGCAAGCCGGAAGAGGGCATCATATCCTCTGGGACTGGAGCCACAGGTCTTTGTAAGGGTCCTTCACCCCCATGGTGGGTGCTGCATCCTCTGGATGAACTGTAAGCATCCTTGACCTCTGAGCCCCCTCTCCAGTCTTAATCAATAAGGCTTTTATTTATTTTGGTGATTTTTCTATAGGATGCATGTATATGTATAGATTTAGATGTGTGTGTGTGTACATATAATGTTAAAGAATTTTTTTCAGTTTTTTTCCTGACTTGCTTCTTGAGCCAAACTTCAAGTATAGTATTGAATTCATTTTTTTTCTGTGTAATATCTTCTTTTTTGTTTTTTGAGACAAGTTCTCACTATGTATCCTAGGCTAGCCTGGAATATGTAGTCTAGACTGGCTTTGAACTCAGAATTCTTCTGGTTCAGCCTCTCAAATACTAGGATTACAAGCATGAGCTCTGAGAATGCATTTTTTAACACTTTTTTTTACTCCCACTTTTAACTATTAGATATTAGGAAAGCAAGCAAACAGAAAACAATGCACAAAAAATATATCTGCATATTGACTGCTAGGAACAGAATTTTTTAATGATATTTTATAATTTATCCTTGATATAGTACTTCAAGAAAAAAATCCATGACTGGAAAAAAAATTGTAGCCTAAAAGCACTATGTTTAGTGGAGCATGTGTGGCTCAAACCTTCAATTCTAGCTCTTGGGAGTCAGGAAGAGATGGGTGAGTTTGGGTCCTACCTGGTCTACATAGCAAGTTCTAGACCAGCCAGGCCTATACACTAAGACTGTCCTAGAACAGAAAAGAAAAAGAAAACCAAACCAAAACATAGTACTTTTCACCTAGCAAATTGTGTAAAGGATTGCGGACGTGTGTGTGCACACACATTCTCTAACTCTCTCAGTTATTCTACTATCCATAGCTAATGAAGCAGAATTTGCCATATGCTCTTGTACTGATCATGGAACTATCAGGATAAGAACATGGATTTGCCATTTTCAAGAAACTCTTTTAAATGTTGTGTTTAGAATAAATGGTTAAATTAAGATGATAGGAATAAATCAATTAAGTTCTGAGAATTGATAAAAAGTAGTATAAAAGACCACATGACCATTAAAAATAAGGCTGTGTGAATCTGATGACTCGGGAATTCATTTTTAATGTCCAGTAACAAAAGGATGCACAGCTACATACTCAGTAAGCAGCAGAAAGTTAGAGAAAGCAGTACCTGACTGGGACCCTTGTGTCTGCCCACAACCAACTTCAGTTTTTCTCTTACCTTGAATCAGTTGCCTGCTGGGCCTGCAAGCTTCTGTGAGCGAATGAGGCCTTGGAGTCTTTGGGAGCACTGTGAAGAACCTTATTGTGAGATTGGCTTCCCTAGAGCCTGAGAACAGCATCAGGGCTCCCAGATGAGACTCAGACAGCTTTCAGGGAGGTCAGCTGATGTCAGAGGGGCCTTAGGGCTTTGTGGTTTGCCCTTGGGAAGAGAAACTTTTTTGCCTTTCTACTCTTGTAGAAGTGGCTGATTTAGGATCTTCCCACAGTTAAATCTAAGTCCCACATGACTGATAAAGCATCCAGCCACACTCTTAAGGAAGTCAGGCTGCCAGAGAGAGGAAGTCTGGTGAAACGAAGAAAACATCCTAGAAAAGTAGCACAGCATGGAGAGATGAGCTCACAGAGCTCCTGAAATGCTTCCTAGAGCTCAGGGTGTGATTGCTTGCTAAAACAGCTGATGGAAGGAAAGGTACTCTCTGAAAATTTGAATAACTGAAGGGAGAGAGTAATTAACTTGCTGTCTTCATTTTCAAACAAATTCATTCAAGCGAATGAATATATAATTTTAATGTAATGCTACAAAATGGTAGTTTCTTTACAGAATTTATGATTCGCATAGTGCCTGTTGATCCATAAGTGTAGAGATGGGAATGTACACAAAACAAGACTTATAAAAATGATTTATTTTTGTTTTACGTGCATGTGTGTTTTGCCTGCATGTATGCTTGAGTACTACGCGTGTTCATGGTGCCTGCACATCCAGAAGAGGGCATCAGAGTCCCTGGACCAGGGATAAGGATAGTTGTGGGTAGCCATGTGTGTGCTGGGACCTTACCCAGATCTACTCTTCACCACTAAGCAGTTTCTCCAGCACGCATGATCTTTCTTTTTAAAGTCGTCTGGTATTCTTCCTCCTTGAGACATCTTCCAGACTCTAAGCCTTTTATTGTGGTGTCTCAGCAGTTTTACCTCCTTTTAAACACTTTTTAATACTTCTCCAATGATAAGCCTTGGTAATTTTATTTCCATATAATACTGTCAGTGCCTTGGCTTCTCAATTCCTTCAATAATCTTGTCATCTGTTGTTTGTGTTCTAGACTTCCTTATTGCCAATACTAGCATCTGGGTATCCACATCACCTTCTCACTCGCTCACTCACTTGCTCCCTTGTCATGTTGCCTTAATAGCTATCACTATTTAAAAATCAGGTCATGAGTTAAACTTAGTGAAAGCTTATTTTATTGAAAAAAATATAATCTTAGTTACTTCAAAGCCAGCATATTTAAATCAGTATTTAATAAAATGTGTGTTAACTTCTCACTTCCTTTTAAGTCTGTAGATTGTTTCTTGCGAGATTTTGGAAGTAAATCTGAGAAAAAGTACAAAGCAGCATATATCTACTTCACTGACTGTAAGTGCCTTTCTGAGGTTATTACTGTATTATTTAACAACCTGGTGACTTTAGTTTCTGCCTTCTAGGTTATGTATATGAATACTTTGGAATTTTAATCAAAATTCCAACTGAGGATTATTGTATTATGAGAAAGAAGCCTACAGGAAAATACCATAGAAACGGCCTTTTTGTTTTGCATATTTTATGGGAGAAAAATCCATCATATTTTCCCATTGTCCACATTTCCATAGCAATGCCCAGACAGTTATGTTCTATGTTGTGTTACATAACTATATTTTAATAAGTCTGAAGCCCGTTGTAGTGGTGCACACCTTTAATCCTAGCACTGAAGGGCCAGAGGCAGATGGATCTCTGAGTTTGATCAGATGGATCTCTGTGCTACAGAGCAAGTTCCAGGACAGCCAGGGTTATACAGAGAAACCCCATCCCAGAAAAACAAGGAAAGATGCCCGCCGTTTCCCTCATGTCTCATGTCTTGGGATAGACATCTCCATCCACAGAGTAGCTTGTTTTCCGAAGTCCAGTCACTGTTCTACAGAAAGTTTTCATGCATGTTCCGATGACTGTTCACAATGAGTAAGACTTAGATGGCTTATGCTTTTTCCTCCCTCAGTTTGTCCCGACAGTCTCTTTAACAAGATTAAAGCATCTTGCTCCAAATCAATAAGAAGATGTAAGGAAATAAATATTTCCTTTATTCCACATGAATCTCAGGTACTGGTAATTTTTACTTTAAAAGTTTTGTTTATAATGAATTTTCAGAATTAGTTTTATGAGCTTGTTACTAAAGCATGATCTGAGGGTGTTTTATGCCTAATAAATTTTGTGCCTCATTTACAAGTAAACATTCTCACAATAGATGGAAAAACATGGACAAAAAATTGAAATACGTTAATAATGAGAAGAGGGACTTACATTTCCAATCGTCACCAAAGCCCATGTCTGTTAAGTTCTATCACATCAGATGATGAAATTCAGAGACTTTATCTTCTGTAATCCTTTATGATATTTAGACAAAGTTTAAAATAAATATTGATATCATATAACATAACTGTGAAGTAAAGATGGTGTCTGTTGGTTTTGCTTTTGGCATTAATAGTAATGAAGGTCATAGTAACCGCCAGTAGAGTGTTGACTCTGTTAGATCATTTTCTTGGTTGCTTTACATAAATCTAGTAATTGTGTCTTCAGTAGTACTGTGGCTACTTCTGTTCCCATGTTTTTGTCTGGTCTGGTCTGTTCTGTTCTGTTCTGTTCTGTTCTGTTCTGTTCTGTTCTGTTCTGTTCTGTTCTGTTCTGTTCTGTTCTGTTCTGTTCTGTTCTGTTCTGTTCTAAGACATGGTCTCACTATGTAGCACTGGCTGCCCTGGAACTTACTATGTAGGCCAAGATGGCCTAGAACTCATAGACAGTCACTTACCTCTGCCTTCTGAGTGTTGGAATTAAAGGTATGCAGCACCATGCCTGGCTTCTGTGCCCATTTTAAAGGTTGGCAATCTAAGAGGTTAAATGACTTACCTGAGGTTATGCAGCCAGTGAATACATAGGCTTGCTATCCTCTCTCTTAACTCCTCCATAAGATCTTATAGAGGACTATTTGGAGACGTTTTCAGACTACCAGGTCAATGTTTGGGGAAAGGAACACCCTAGGGAAAGGAATCCTGTATTAAGCTTTACTGTCTGTCACAAAGACTGTGATCCAAGTAGTAAGATTTTAACAATCTATTTAAATTTTCTTGGGGTTGGGGATTTAGCTCAGTGGTAGAGCGCTTGCCTAGCAAGCACAAGGCCCTGGGTTCGGTCCCCAGCTCCGAAAAAAAAAATTTTTTTTTCTTAAAATTCATCCTTCAGTACAATAAATATGTAAGTTTGGTGTGGATGAAAATGGGCTCCTTAAAATCATGTGTGACATAAGCAGTAGTCAGTAAACGCTATGGCCACTTCCAGAGCATTACTTCACAGCAAACAAATATAGCACCTGTCCCAAGTCATTAAAATCCTGTAGCCTCTGTGTTTGCCTGAAGGAATTTCGTAGCAGCATGACTTGAGTTGATGGCTTATGGCAGAAAATGTCTGTAAAGAAGTTCCTTGAGAACGTTTCACGCCAGTCTGTGAAGTAGGATTGTTTAAGGTCCTCTCCGTGTATTTTTTTGTCTTTTTTTTTCCTCCTAATTCAGTTCCTTGAACTACATCTTATGAGAATTTATTTTAAAAAAATTACTATGAGATAGTGTCTGATTCTACTTACTATACTGTCTAAGTAATGCTCAATACCATACCTGGTTTTGCCTAATAAGTTTAATTGATATGGAAAAATTATGGCGAGAATAAAAAATATATTGAAAATTCACGTGAAAGACTACTAAATGCTTTAGCTAGGAAATGTAATCATAATATCTTTTCAGGGCAAGGCATGATGGAGCAGGCCTAAAGTACTAGCACTGGGGAGGCAAAGGCAGTCACACGTGTAAGGCAGCCTGGTCCACAGAGGGAAAGAATAGCAACTAGAGACCGTCTGCTAGATTAAGGCAGCCTTCTCATTTCTGTGAGAGAGATACAGCACAGCCAAAAGTCGCCAAAATTAGAACTAGGTCTATTTGAGGTAGCAGGACAACAGAAGATGTGTAATTAATAGAAAATAGAGAGAATGAAGTAAGAATCCTCATTCATACTGTATTAGCTAAAGTTCAGTCACAGTACTAAGCACATAGGAAACTGAAAGTGTCTTATAGGAACATGGGTAGCAACCCTCCCATTGAACTGGAGTCATTGCTGTATAAAGTGAGGAGAGTATATTTGTTGAGGAGACATGTCCCAGCCAGCCACAAACAAGAGTTTACTAGGAGACTGGGGAAGGGTTTGAAAAATGAATATAATTTTACATGGTAGCAGTTAAGAGGCACATTCTAGGAGGTAAGGATAATCTGAATGCAAAGATGCAGAAGCAGAAATATGTGGGAACAATGGGGGTGTGGGTCACAAGGAGGGTCAGTGGATAAGTAAGGCTTCCTATAAGCTGACTGGGACTGGACTGCAGGGGCTCCGCTCCCTCGGGATAATAGTTACAGATGACCGATCCTCAAGGCTATAAGGAAAAGTAAGATCTTGGAAGTCAATGTGATTGGCTGGGGTTTGATCTTATATCCTCTACATTCTGGGACCTAATGGATATGTAACCAGGAGAAGAAAATATGTTAGAACCACACAGTTCTTTCTTGTTGCTCTTGCCAGTCATTTTTGTTCTGGGGATTTGTCTGTCTTTGGTAGATGTTGGGACTCAAGCTCAGAGGCTTGAATAAGCCAGACAAGCATTCCACCTGAGTTACCCCCTGTCCCACCACACTCCTGTGTACGTGTATGCATGCACGTACACACGTGGCTCTTAGAGCTTCTTGCATGTTCCTCTCCTACTAACATTCCGTCCATGGGTCGGAGGTGAGTTCCCTAGAGCAGTGCTTCTCTGCCTTCTTACTGCTGTGACCTCTAATACAGTTTCTAATACAGTTTCCCCAGCCACAAAATGATGCTCTTCGCCACTTCATAACTATAATTTTGCTGCTGTTATGAGTTGTAAATATCTGAGGCAGGATGGTCTTAGGAGACCCCTGTGAAAGGGTCATTTGACCCTCAAAAGGGTCACAACCTCCAAGTTGAGAACCACTACCACAAGGAGAAATCTTTTAGGTATAGGACAATAACGTTTCTGAACAAATAACCATTTCTTGCTGCAGTGGGATAGTGACTACAAGGTGGCAGTTCATGTGCAGAGTGCTTGTCAGTTGGTAATTAACACAGCAGTTGAGCCTCTGAGAGCAGAGATCCTGGGTTGGGCTGCTGCTATTGGTAGTTGGCTATGTTCTGGGAGAAATGACTTAGTGTAAAAGGAAGAGCAGAGCTTACTCACAACTTGTTACATAACCTGTATTTATTATTTATCCTTTACTACACCCATTCCTTATCTAAGTTGAGAAGGAGTTCTCTTACTATTTTTTTCTTTGAGACAGGGTTTCTCTATGTAGTCTTGGCTGTCCTGGAACTCACTATGTAGACCAGGCTAGACTCAAACTCAGAAATTCACCTGCCTGAGTGTGGGCGGAGTGTGCCAGCACAGCCTGGTTTATTCTCACTATTTTTGAGAACCCCAAACTTAGTTTACTGGGGAACTATCAAGGAACTCCAAACTCCTTCCTGTCCATCTCTCAGATAACACAGTACTACTAGACTGCTAGCCCAGTTATTTGCACATAAGGAAGTGCTTTTGGTAGTTGAGTAGGTGACTATATCTCTGTTCTTTTATTGGATGTTTTTTATTTGCATTTCAAATGTTATCCCCCTTTCCCGGTTTCCCCTCCAGAAACTCTCTATCTCCCCCTGCTTCTATGAGGGTGTTCCCCCAACCCCCACCCACTCTCTCCCACCTCCCCGCCCCAACTTTCCTCTACACTGGGGTATTGAGCCTTGACAAGGCCTCTCCTCCCATTGATGCCCAACAAGGCCATCCTCTGTTACATATGCAGTTGGAGCCATAGATCCATCCCTGTGTACTCTTGGGATGGTGGTTTAGTTCCTGGGAGCTCTGGGGCTTCTGGTTGGTTGATACTGAAGGGGATTGCAAACCCCTTCAGCTTGGGGAAGAAGTATAAAGGTGTCTCCAAGATATATGTATGCACCGTGGGAAGTTTCTGCACTATCTGTACTAGGTTAAGATTCTTTATCTCTCTGCCAAGCATTAGATATTTTAGTTTGACTCCTTCCCATTTCACAGTCCTTCCTCTGTTGCACAGGTTGTAGAACACAGTCAGCTCAGTCTGTGTTTGAAACAAAGTTTGAAGGAGTGAGGCAGACTAAACGGGAGGAAAGAGGTGAAGGGAGACAGATGAGGCCGAGAGATCTGAGGAAGCCGTGGCTTTAGGAGGCAACCTGCAATATTTGTCCTATAATGTCTCAACCGCAGCTGTGTTTTTTAAAATATATTTTTAGAGTCAAGTCTCTAGATTGACAGTGTGACTTTCTCTGGCCTAACTCAGGTTTACACTCTTGATGTACCAGACGCGTTCTATTACTGTTACAGTCCAGACCCTAGCAATGCCGGCAGAAAAGAAGCAGTCATGGAAGCAATGGCTGAGCAGATTGTGACCGTGTGTGCCACTCTGGATGAGAACCCTGGAGTGAGGTATAAGAGGTAAGGCTTGTGTGCTTCCTGCTCGTTCATGGCACGGCTGAAACAGCGCTGAGGCTCTGATTGATTGATTGATTGATTGATTGATTGATTGATTGATTTTTTGTATCGCTTCTCAAAATAGATTTTTCCTTGAATAGTTGCCACACCCTGCCTAAAGAAGATTTAAGGTTTAAGCTTCAGACCACACAGTAACTGGTAGCCTCTGTTACTGAATTTTAGAACTTACGTTTGGTTCCATTTATCTATAGAAAGTTTTTTAAAAGAGGTAAGGTTCAGCTTTTATACCACATACCTTTATTTATTTGTCCCTTTATAAACCCAACATGTAGAAAAGCGCTTTCACTTTATGAAGCAGGTTTATTAGTTTACTCCACATGAACAGTGGCATTTGATCCTCCTGTGAAAAACAGCATCTGCGGTTTCCCAAGCCACGTATCCTCCCTCCCCGTATCCTCCCTGTCACCTCCCAGAACCACCCACTGCTCACTCACCTTTGACTGCAGCTTAGTTTTGCCCCATTTTGAACTGGTGTGGATGGGAGCTTAGGACTGAGTTTGTTTCATAGATTTTTGTCCGTCACTTGGATTTTAATCCTAGCTCTACTACAGGGTGTGTTTAATCTAGTCTTAGAATTCTAAGTCTTAGAATTTATAATTTTAAAATAGGAATGATAGTAATAGTTTTCTCACGGGTTAGAATGAAGAGTTTGCCTATAAATCACGGAGAAGGACACCACTTCGCTCTGCTGCTGCGTGCACTGAGTGTGTCCTTGAGTCCTCCTTGACAGCCTCTTTGTCCAATATTGGCATGTGTCCAGCTGATCGGTGGAACGCTCAACTGCAAACTTATGTACTGCTGTAAGCTGCATCACGCTTGTGTGGGCATTTGAAAATCGGCTGTTGGGGGCTAGCAGGAGGCTCAGCCATAAAGGAGCTCACTGCCAAGGGCTGGATAGTGTCACGGGCTGGATGGATGCTCTTGAGCTTGAGCTGCAAGACCTATGTGCTGAAGAAGAGAAGCGATCGTCATAAGCTGTCCTCTGGCCTCTATACTTGGCACTGCTCCATGCTAGTGTCCACAAATAAATAAATAAATAAAAACACACGTACATCTACTATTAATTATTTTTTTAAAATGTATTTATTTATTATGTATACATCATACAGCTTTCTGTCTGCATGTGTGCCTGCAGGCCAGAAGATGACCCCAGATCTCATTATAGATGGTTGTGAGCCACCATGTGGTTGCTGGGATTTGAACTCAGGACCTCTGGAAGAGCAGTCAGTGCTCTTAACCACTGAGCCATCTCTCCAGCCCCCTCTACTGTTAATTATTAAAGCAACATAATCAATCTCTCTAACTCATATCCCTGGATAGATTTTTTTACCCTGGGAATTAGGAAATGTGTAAATGCTATGCTAATTACAGACTGTACTTAGTGGAGCTGGGTTAAGTGGTTTGCCTCTTGATGGAGTGTAGTGTCCTTTAAGCTTCTACTGTTGATGGTGGGGTATGCTCAGGGAGGCGAGTAAGCCTAAACCAATTTATAATCTAATAGTTTACCTATGGACATGTTTTAAACCACTAAATGAAATTTTTGATGAAATTAAATATTCTATTATTGGTCATTTATTAATATTTATCAATTATTAATATTTTATTGATATAAATAATTATTAATAGCATTGATGGTTTTACTATTAAAATCTTTCATCGTTAATTATTTTATTGTTGGTGATAATTATTGTTATTAAATTAAATTTAAATGAAATTTAAAAGTTCTGGGGCTGAGAGATGGTTCCATTGATACAATACTTGGACAAGCATGAAGATCAGAGTTGCGATCACCAGCAGTCACATAAACCTGGCAGTAATGGTGCACAGGCCTGCAATACCAGCGCCCGGGGGAGGGGGGCAGCCAGTCTGACTGAAAGGGGGAGTTCCACATTCAGTGAGAGACCCTTTCTCAAAGGTACGCGTGTGTGTACATGCACATGTGAACACACACACACACATGCACACGCACACCCCAATGCACAAATTCTACCTGTTCTTTAAGAGTATGCTGTATAGGGGTTGGGGATTTAGCTCAGTGGTAGAGCGCTTGCCTAGCAAGCGCAAGGCCCTGGGTTCGGTCCCCAGCTCCGAAAAAAAGAACCAAAAAAAACAAAAGAAAAAAGAAAAAAAAAAGAGTATGCTGTATAAACTTTTAAGGTAAATTCTCAAATAACATTTTTCTTTTTAAAAACATTTTTTCTGCAAAAAATGTATAAATCACTCTTTATGAGTGTACCTTTATTTTATTTTATTATTTTATTTTATTTGACCTTTTTGGTGTTTTGAGACAGGGATTCTCTCTGTAACCCTCGCTGTCCTGGAACTCACTTTGTAGACCAGGCTGACCTAACTCTCAGAGATCTACCTGCTTCTGCCTCTTAGAATGCTGGGATTAAAGATGGGTGCCATCACCTCTCAGCTAGTGTACATTTATTTTTAAAATATTAAAACTGAAAGATTCTTAAACATTTTAAAAAGCCTCATATTCCTCCTCTTTTCATGTTAATATGCTAGTCAAAAATCATTTCCCAACATTCTTCTTGTAGGTTTATAAAATATACTAATACCACTGATCATGAAGTTACCATTTGAAGTATGATGCTGCCATTTTACTTTTTACTGTAAAATATTTGTTTATTTATGTTTGTGTCTGTGCCTGTATGAATTTATGTGCATCCCATGTGCAGTTACCCCAGAGGCCAGAAGAGGGATGGAGTTACAGGCAGTTGTTATCTGTCTGATATAGGTTCTAGAAACAAAAGCCAGGTCCCCAAAAAAGCAGCAAGCCCTTTAAACCTCTGAGCAGTCCTCCACCTGTGCCTCCCATTTTATAAGACAGAGCATAACTGTGTTGGAAGACTGAGTCAAAGAGAGTATGGGAGGGAATACCACACTGCATGTGGGGGCTGTCAATGTTACGTCTTCATTTGGAAAACAGGTTGGTTCTGTTTAGAAAAGTTGAAAATGCACATATACCCTTTGGCCCAGGATTCTTCTCATCATGTGCAGTGGGCATGGATAGATGGGCAAAGCATATTGGTTTCCATGTTGTTTATAATGTATCGAATTGAGAATGGTTTCCGTGTCCGTCAGGGACTCCCAGGGGACTAAACGTATTGACGGGGGGAGGGTTATGGGAATGGCACCTTGTATGTAATATTTTATTCCCTCCTGCTAACATGTCTGAAGCACATACTGAGGCAGTGGCAATTACATGACATTTGATAACTGAATGTTTCCATGTCCATACATTTTTTATTTTCTAAACCTAAAGTTTCTAGGTCTTATTTTAGAATTTAACTTTATAGTATTGTAAAGTGTGTCCTGAAAGATAATTGTTAAAACATTTGTTCCATTTTTAGTAAACCTCTAGATAATGCCAGTAAGCTTGCACAGCTGGTTGAAAAGAAGCTTGAAGACTACTACAAAATTGATGAGAACGGCCTAATAAAGGTAATTTATAAATGGCACATAACGCCTCTACATAAAGCTTGTAATTCGTTTACAAGTCAAAGCAACCTGTTCGTCCGTTTTCTAGTATTGATTTGGAGACCACAAAGGTGGGCCCACAGTTCTGACTTGAGAGTCCCTAAGTGGAAAGCTTAGACTGATTTGGCAGTGTGGCCTCGGGGAGGCTGGATGCTTTGACGTCAGCCGTGAGTCCACATCTTGGCTCTGCCATTTGATGAATAATTATGCTAATTAAGGCAAATTACAGAACTCTGAACTAAATTTTTATCTCCAGAAAGGAGAAATAATAATGCCTAATTTTAACCTAATGAAAGGATTAAAGAGCTAATGTCTATGAATTCTTCAGAATAACGCCTTCTACTAGGTTAACATGCTATTCCTAGTTCTGCAGGCTTGAGTTGTTTCACAGCTCTGAAATGAATGGGATAATGTATGCCTTGCTTGGTTGGTGTGAGAATTAGGTGAGGTAACATCCAAGCATTTTGTACATGGGAGAGTAATAAATAACAACCTTTGTTACCGTCTTCTGAAAGTAACATAACATAACCAAAGACCCCGGAGTGCCAGCATGGAGCTGTGACCAGAGAGGGAATAGCCTGAGGAAGGAGATGCACAAAGGGCTCAGGGCTGAGACGACGACTCTCAATAGCTACAGAGTAAAGGCCGGACTCTCCTGGTTTACAAGAGGAGGTGGCCAAGGGAACCACTGACTGGCAGTGCTGTGCAGTAGGTGGCTTGAGAGGAGTATACAGAATAGAGTGGCAGCACAGGCTAGAGCTAGTCCTGGAAAGCATCACAGGACGAGGCCCCTGAGCTTCAAGAAGGATGGGAGCATAATGAAGGGAGTTTTGCGAGAATAGCAGGAGTCTGGGGAGAGACATGGAAAGGTAAACTCAGTGTTAAACAACATTTGTTGAAGATGTCAATCTGATGTAGTGCCGCTTACTTGAGGTTAGTAGCTTTGGCTTAGAGTCTAGTGGAAGCTTCTGTTCTGTCAGAAAATTGAGCGGCTTAATAAACACAGTGGGCAGTGAGTAGAGATACTTGTTAGGTCAAGGAATAATAGTACGTATCTCTCCAGTCCTGCACAGTTTCAGTGGGAAAGGGCAAGATAGTCTCTCCCTCTTTTTCCTTTTGATTCTTTCTCCTGGGAAAGCATTCAGCCTTCGGCTGCTTGACACTTTTCTTTTATCCAAGCACTTGGTAAAGGCTGGCCCCTATTTGAAGCCCTTCAAGCTAAGTGCTACCACCATGGTCTTTCGTATCCCCATGGATGTAGTCCTGCCCTTTTGTTTGTGTGTTTCTGCAGACTCTCAGTCATATATATTATGTTACATGGTAATGCATGTAACCTTCACAACAGTCCTACAAGGGAGAGGCTCTGCCATTTTGTGTAATTTTTACCAAGCAAATACTAATGTGTGAGGGGTTGAGAATCTTGGCCAAGGTCATACAGCAAGAAACCAACTGTGGCTGAACTTACCCGATTTGATTCCAAAATATTCTCAGCGGTACCTTACTGTTTTAGCCTTTATTAAGAGAGTCAGTGATTAGCTCAAATGTATTTTGAGAGTCTAACTGATGTAGCTTACCTCTGTCTGCTGTGTGTAAATGAATAGGAAATGTTGTCTGAGTTGTAGTTACCGCGTCTTTGATCAAGAAGCTAAAGAATTAGTTACTTTTAAGAGGGAAGTGTGAACAGAGTTGGTACCACAGACCTGCAATCTCAGTTACTTTGGAAGCTGAGGAGGGAAGATCACAAGTTCAGGGACTGCCTGGGTACAAAGTGAGCTCAAGGCTAGCCTATCTCAAAACCAAAAGTGGAAAGGCTCTCGGACATAGCTTAGTAGTACAGTATCTGCCCAGAGTGAAACCCAGGGTTTGATCCCCACTACCACCACCTCTTCATCCCCAAAAGAATTGTAAACGATTCAAACATTAGCAGTAGAATTCCCCAATAATGTTATTCACGTGAGTTACTCACGGAGTGTTCTGTGTTGTTTTTGAATTAATGTTAACAGGGTTTTATTATAATTTATAATCTAGTCTTTATTAATATGATCTCTACTCTTAAAATAGCATAATAGTTCAAAGTGCAAGCATTGAAATAGAGCTGGTTGGGTTTAAAAACTCCATTCTGCCAGTTAGCAGCTGTGTGTGACCTGGAGAATTACTTAGCCATAAGCTTTAATGGCCTCTTTTGTCACATGGGTATGATAATAGCTGTCTCCAGGAGGGAGGGACTGTAAGAACTATGAGGCAGTGCCTCTCAAATAAATGGCTTTCTTGGCTAGCAAATGTCTAACACAAAGAACTCAAGTACTAGCTATTATCCATAATTTATATCATCCTTCCTATTTGTGGAACTGGATGTACAAGACGATAACTTTGGCCAGGCATGCACCTGTAGGCCCAGCATGTGGGAGGGCTGAGGGTGGCTGGTGAGTCCACGGCCAGCCTGGGCTACATACATAGTAAACACCCTATCCTAGAAAAACAAGAAAAGAAAGAACAAATATTTAGGGAAAGCCAAATGTCAATTCTTCAAAGAAAAATTGGGACTATTATATTGTATTTAGCCTCTTAACCTAATTATGAAAATGTTAATTGTGTAGTCTTGTTTTTCCCTACTATGCCACTCATAGGCAGTTAACCATTTGTTTTGTTTTATTGTATGTTTTTGTTTTATTGTGTTTTTGTTGAGGGAAAGGATTACTTTCTAAGATTAAAAATGTGTTCACATAAACGTACTGAAATTTCTTAAGATAATTTTATCTTGTTATTCTAGGGTAAAACTCAGTCCCAGCTCTTAATAATTGACCGTGGCTTTGACCCTGTGTCCACTGTCCTGCATGAACTGACCTTTCAGGCAATGGCATATGATCTACTACCAATTGAGAAAGATACATACAAGCAAGTATAAACTGAAGGCTTATAGAGGGCGTGCCAACAGACCTGTCATGGCCGACAATGGGGCAGAATCTGGAGGACCTGGAACCTGCTTATCAGAGACCTTCCCTCTCTCTCACTCCCGTAACTGTAACCCTGACACAAGGTTCTTTGTGAGCTAACAGGCAGCTTGCCTCAGAGCTTTTAAGTGGACTGGCTTCCTTAGCTATCCTATGAGAGCAGTGCATTTAAACAAGTGGAATTCAGACATTTTACTTACCCTTAGAGTAAACCAAGCCCATTATTATATTTCATATATGTTATATTCAAAACAATTAGGCCGGGTTTATTCTAAATCATATACCCAAAAATTATACATGTAACCCTTAAATAGGGATAATACTTTTAAAGTGAGCGCAAATAACCGAAGTCAGCAACTTTTCTTAAGAAACTGCTTTACTTAGTGTTGCATGGTTTACACACACACACACACACACACACACACACACACACACACACACACACTCGCTCATACACACATACTCACAGACACACAGACACATACACACAGACACACACAGACACACACACACTCAGACACACACACACACTCAGACACACACACACACAGACAGACACACACACACACACACAAACACACACACATTGTGCTTTTTGACGTCATGATCTCTAAGTCCAAATAGTGTTTTTCTGGCCAAGACTTGCTCGCTGAAGCCAGGCATAGCTCACACCTGCAGTTTCAGTGTTTGGGAGCCTGAGTGGAAGGATCAGGAGTTTGTCGCTGGCCCGGGCCACAGAGCAGGTTTTAAGGCAGGCAGGCAGACTCACTGCTCGACAGCAGCGGTGACAGTGAGCATTAGCTTTAGGGAATTCTGTCGATGTTAGTTTGTGGAGCTCGTTCAGCGACTCAGATCTGTCATTCCAGCTGTTTGGGAGGTTTAGGCAGGAGGATCATGTGTTCAAGGCCGGCCTGGGCCATTTGGTAAGATTCCCAACTTTGAAAAAAAAATTAAATAAATGAATAAAAAGACTTGGTTGTATAGCACTTGCCTGGCATGTATGAGGCCCTACAATAAATCCATTGTACAGAAAAATAACCTAATTAGTTAGTTGATTAGTAGTAGTTTTATTAAACAGGTACTTTGGCATTTTTTCTTAATTTTTGTATTTTCTATTGTGTTTTTGCTTCCATCCCAGTTAAATCCTGCTCTCTTATTTATTTATTTATTTATTTATTTATTTATTTATTTATTTTGAGTTCTTTTGTATTGCTTGTATGTTAGGAAATAAGCAGAGGCATTTTTCTATTATGAAAATTGTTTTTCTGCAGTTCATTTGGAGTTTTGAGAAGTGTTTTCCACACCCTTGTTATCCTTTAGGTGTGCAGGACGCTCAGTGGGTTTAGAAAAGAATCTGATATCAGACAATGGAGAATTTTGCTCTAGACTGGATAGAAATTTTGGACAGTACTCAACCTAGTAGTAAAGTGTGTTCTTCCCAGGGTGCTGGCAAACAAAGGGAGATGGAATCACTTAAGAGTAAGGAAGGGAGTTAGTGGGGTTTTTAAAAAGACTTATTCATTTATTATATATAAGTACACTGTAGCTGTCTTCAGACACACCGGAAGAGGGCATCAGATTCTATTACATATGGTTGTGAGCCACCATGTGGTTGCTGGGAATTGAACTCAGGACCTCTGGAAGAGCAGTCAGTGCTCTTAGTCACTGAGCCATTTCTCTTGCCTGGGAGTTAATGTTTTAAAAGACAGTTTTACCTTCTTTCACTGAATCACAAAAAATTCAGAAAGAAGACTGATGTGGGAATATAAACTCCCTCTGCTCCATCAGTTTTTACATAGGAAATGATTTCTTATTAAAAATAGAAATATTGTGTTAGTTTGCTCTGTGTGTGTGTGTGTGTGTGCGTGCGTGCGTGCGTGCGTGCGTGCGTGTGTGCGTGCGTGCGTGTGTGCACGCATGTCTCTCCATGTATGTGGAGTTCTGAGGACAGTCTTGTGGAATGAGTTCCCTCCTTTCCCATAGGATCCAGTAGTCAAACTCAGAAACTCAGGCTGTCAGCCTTCTGTTTTGAGAGCTTTAATCCCCTGAGCCAACCCTGAATACCTTCTCTACCCTCTTTTACTAAATCCAAAGGTCTGATTCATGGTCCTTCTTAATCCCTACTTCTTAGGGTTGGAATGTCCTAGTGTTTAGTTTGGTGCTTTCGTTTGCGTACTTTGAGAAGCACACTTAGTCTCGAGGTTTGTCTGTCCTTGTGTATTCTGAACCTCAACCTCATCAGGTCCCTAGAGAATGTCTCCATCTGAAACGCCTGGTGAGCATCTTAAACCTGTGTGTCTACACCTCAGTTGCTGGTACCTTCAAAGTACACAACCAGTGCTCCCCAGAGTAAATGCGACTCCCATCTCATAGTTACCTAGGCTAAAATTTCAGCCATGGACAATCAAGTTCCGAAAACACTCAACTGAGTAGTAACTATTCATGGCCACATTTCAAAGACCCACCAGTTTTTCAGCTGGCTCATGAGAGCAGCCTTAGCCTCGAGTTCTTGACACTGCCCAGACTGACCTCCAACTCGGTCTTCTACAGACTTCTAACTGATCTCTGAGAGTCTGCTTCTGTCTCTGCCCCCCCCCCCACCACCACCCTTTCAGTCTTTCCCCAGCCCAGGGGAGAAAGAAATCTACCTCATTTCACTCAGAACCTTTAAAGGGTTTTCCATTTTCCTCAGAGAAAAAGGCAAAGTGGATGCAGTAGCCCCTAAGCCGAACATCACCTGTGTTCCCTCCCACCCCGATTGTAGTTTAATTCTATTGCCTGTTATTTACCTGTGTTCACACACTGTGGCGGGAGTCACATCCCTGCTAACCTCACTGTGTAGCCCTGTCTGGTGTGGACTTTATTATGTAGATCAGGCTGGCTTTGAACCATCTGCCTCTGCCTCCCAAGGGCTGGGAGTGTTGCCCCTGTGCTCCTGGTTTGCTTGTAAGCCACTTGAACAGCAAAGGTATTATGTAAGCACATATTGGTATTCTGCATGACAAAGGGCTTCCGTCCTTAGGGCAGCCTTGTAATTAAACACAGCCATTTTATCTTTGGGTATCTACATGTATTGTTGATAGTTCAGAACTAAGGAAACACTGTGTGGTCTCTAATATTGCCTCAGGAAATTAACATTCCCAAGAACAGCTGAGTCTTCCCTACCTCCAAAATGGATTAAAAGAAAAGTAATTACATTAAGGAAGTCAGTCAAAAAGCCCAGTGTATGGGTTCAATGAACCTCTTGCATTGCTGCGGACGCCAGCAGAACTTGTTAAAGCTGCCATAACGTTTTTAGTTTTTCTCATTTCTTCCTATTCTGTAAAGGGTGTGATTATAGGGTTGGGTAGGAGTAAAGCAGCAGATGGTGTGTGTTGTTTGTGAGTCAAACACTTTGAACAGCCTAGCTGGAGTGGCAGTCCTTGTCTTACAGATGTTTGATGTCTGAGCTCAGTTGTTAGCATGTCAGTCATCTCAGTCGATTACAGACACAACCACTTGTGCATTCAGTGCTGCTGGCGGTGGTGAATTAGTCTCCACAGTCTTTGCTATGTGGGCGGGTGTGTGGTGTAATTCAGGCTGCCCTGAACACTGTAATCAAGATAACCTTGACTCTAGTCCTTCTAACCTCTGCCTTCTAGCGCCATTGTACCTAGCTACTTTTATTCTTAAAACTGACTGTAGGTTGCTGAAGTTTTGCTTTGCAAGGTGACATTCTGCCAAGACTATAAACCTAGCATTTGAGAGGAAAGCGGTGTTACACTTCTGAGTTTTCTGCCCTGGGGTTTGAGCCTAGGTAGCAGGCCGAGTCTGTACTTCAGTTTGTTTTTCAGAATTGAAGTTTGGAAAAATGTTTCTTCTGCTTTCTGAGGTAGAGAATCCACATGTTCTTCTGTTTATCATAGATATAAAACAGATGGGAAAGAGAAGGAGGCAGTTCTTGAAGAAGATGATGACCTGTGGGTGCGGGTTCGGCACCGGCACATCGCGGTTGTTTTGGAGTATGTGAGCCTGTTCTAACTTTGTTCTGTAGTTTTTAGGAACTAAATTATACTAAAGTCTATTTTACACCTTACAATAGTTTTGTGAAGAACTAACTTAGACATTTTTCTGACAATCTGACAGGGAAATTCCAAAGCTTATGAAGGAAATTTCATCAACAAAGAAAGCTACAGAGGGGAAGGTAAGAGTCCTTCCAGGTGATGGAAAGGTACATTTTCATTTTTAGAGACAAAGCCCCTTGTACCTGCCCTCAGGTGAGTTTGCTACGTACCTGAGGGTGACCCTGAGCAGGAGCCCCTGCCTCCACCTCTGCAGTACACGGACACAGGTCATTTTATCCTCGTGTGTGTGTGCGCGTGTGTGTGTGCATGTGCGTGTGTGTGCGCGTGTGTGTGCGTGCGCGCGCGCGCGTGTGTGCGCGCGTATGCGTGTGTGTGCGAGCACGCGAGTGTGAGCAGATAGAACACAGCTTTGGGGAGTTGGTTTCTCCATCATCTTTCCGTGGGTCCTCAGTAAAGCTGTCAGACAAGTGCTTCAGCCATCTTGCAGGCCCTGCAAAGGTAAATTATAAACACAGTTGACAGTGAAAAAGATGAAAAAGATAGGGCTCTCACTGTGTTGCCCTGGCTGTCCTGTAGACAGGGCTGGCCATGAACCCACAGAGCTCCATCCTGAGTGCGTGAGTGAGTGCTGTGAGAAGACAGAAGTCCGTTCTCCCTTCCATCTCCGGGTGGGTTCTGGGGATCGTGGCCAGCACTTTTACTAGATGAGCCATCTGTGGCCCTGTGGTTTTAGTGTTAAATTAGTTTACTTGTACACAGTTTTAATGTCCCTCAGTCTTGTTCGGTTTAGTTTCTCTGGCCTCTTGAGTTGGACATTTAGGGTAATTGATGTTGAACTTCTGTCCCCCAGTTTCTATTCTAGTTACTCCCTTGTCACCATTGCCAAGGCCCCGGGCTTGGAAGAGCGGTCTTTCTTTTTCTTTCATTTTTGGTGTTAGTTATTTGAGAAGTGAACCAGATGTCTGGAGTGTTTGCCTAAGTCTTTTTGCTCTGTCTGCCTCAGAGAATGCCACCATGCCCTCAGCACTGAGACTCTTCTGAAACCCCTGTTGGTGCTCGGCTCCCTAGCTTTTCTCTACCAGGCCTTGGAGTGCTGCCCCCAGAGTTGGGCAGAGTAGGGGTGTAAGGACAGCCACTGCTCATGCTTTTACCTACCTAGGCAAACCCCCTCCACTCCCTCCCACATCCCCCACCCAGGGAAACGCCCCTGGGGATGCCATGGCATCAGCTGCTCTCAAGGTCCCGCTTTGTCTGCCCACAGGGAAGAGTAACTCAGACAGCAGCTGCTTTGCTGTGACAGTCAGAGCCCCTAGTTCTTTTATGACCCAGCACGTTTTATTAAATTAGCTAAGGTTTTTTTTTTTTTTTTTTTTTTTTTTTCGGAGCTGGGGAACCCAGGGCCTCTACTACTGAGCTAAATCCCCAACCCCACTCAGTTTCTTAAGACTTCAGAGTTCTGGGTTGAAAAGCTGTAATGTGGACTAACTGAAGCATGGGTTTATTACATTTGCTTGGTTCCAGACGTCACTCAGCGCGCTTACCCAGCTGATGAAAAAGATGCCGCACTTCCGGAAACAGATCTCGAAGGTAAGCACGGTCCTGTGTGCGTGCCCTGCCTTTGATTGTCTGTCTGTCCCTGACATAGTTGCTGATTGTCTCCCACCCTTTACTGTAGATCTGAGAAACATCCAAACCCACTGAAGCAGCCGCTGACGTTTCCATCGTCATCATTTGTGTTTTTAAATGCTTTCAAAAAAGATTTGTCTTGAACAGCTGAACAGAATAATTTTAGTATTTCTCAAACTCGTAGAAAAAAATCAGTGTTAGGTAAACTAGTGCATGTTTTGTCAACAGATATATTTCCTTAAATTAATAATTACACATTAGGTTTAAAATTGCTTGAGGTATAGAGCTGTCTAGATAAATTTACTCCCTTTCTTTGCATTCTTTTCCCTTCCTGTCTCCCTCCCTCTCTCCTTTTGTCCATCTGTCATTTATCCATCTATCCATTCATCTTTGATAGGGGGAGGTGGATCTCATTCTAGTTCAGACTGAACGGGAACTCCCTCTACCCAAGGCTACTGTCACACTTGTGGCAGGTCCTCCCTGTAGGTGTGAGCCGTCGTGCCTAGCCCAGCCTTTTCTAGCAGTCACTATCTTTTCACACTTTTATAACCTACTGCAGTCAAGAACCTATAATGTAGAAGACACCTTTCGCTGCCCCCTTTAGGATGTGACTCTTCTTTTCACTTACCCACGGCTTCATGAGTCTTCAGCCCCCACACAGGTTCAGCACTGTGCTCTGTCTGTCTGCGTTTGCTGTCTGTCTGTCTGTCTTGAGCTGTTTCTCTTTATTGAATATTCTTTCTTACACTGAAACCCATATTATCTTAAAACGTTAACATTGGAGTTGGTGAGAAAGCTCAGCAGTTAAGGGCATTGTCTGCTCTTCCAGAAGATCCTGGTTCAGTTCCCAGTGCCCTCATGGTGGCTCACAGTCACCTGTAACTTCAGTTCCACAGGATCTGAAGCCCTCTTCTGGCCTCTGGGCACTAGGAGCACACATAACTGGCACCCATGCATGGAAATTATGCACCCATGCATATTTTTTAAAGTTTAATATTATCAATTATACAAAAAGTAATTAGAGAGTTGTCAGTAATCAGTGTCCTCTGGTTTTCAGCAAGTCGTCCATCTTAACCTAGCTGAAGACTGCATGAATAAGTTTAAGCTGAATATTGAGAAGCTCTGCAAAACTGAGCAGGTGTGTACAAAACTGAGCAGGTGTGTACAAAACTGAGCAGGTGTGTATAAACTGAGCAGGTGTGTACAAAACTGAGCAGGTGTGTACAAAACTGAGCAGGTGTGTACAAAACTGAGCAGGTGTGTACAAAACTGAGCAGGTGTGTACAAAACGGAGCAGGTGTGTACAGAGCCAGAAATGCCCACGTCTGTAACAGATTTCCAGAGCGACTTTGTAAGCTATCACATAAAAGTTTGGCTCAGTACAGCAGTTGAGTTCCACAAAATCATAGACTTTTATAAGGGGACTCACCTAGGCAGTATTTGATGCCTAATGGCTTTGTGTTGCTTTAACAAACGCTGGAATGAATCTTTTACCGAGGAAAGGCTTATTTTGGCTCAGCTTTGGTTGGTTGGGTTTGGTGCTGGGGCTCTCTTGACTGAGAATACTGGAGACTTGTAGTATTATAAACAATTGACTTCACTGCTTTTAGGCATGTGCCATATCATAGCAGGGATGCCTGACAGAGCCCAGGACCTCACCTCATGGCAAGGACACCAAGAGGTAGATAGAAGCAAGGACAGCAGTTCCACTGTCCCCTTCAAAGGCACCACAAAGACCTCAAGTCCTCTCTCTAGGTCCTGCTCTTAGTTCCTCCACCTCTCAGAAACACCAAGGTCATCCCTATCGTGGGGCCCTGGGGTGATTCAGATCACCTGGGGCCCCCAACACTGATGGTGGTCCCCTCCCTGTGGTCTTGCAGTTTGAGCTGCGCAGCATTAGTGGAGCTTATGTCAGGGCTTTCCAGGGGCACAGTGCAGTGCGCCGTCCTGCAGATCTCGGCACCCCACATTTCTGTTTTGAATTTTTTTTTAGTATTCCTAACCTGTTCAGAATATTACACTAACAGAAATTGAATGCAAGTTACATGCAGTATTAACTATTATGATAGTCCTACTACAAAGTTAAAAAGGAGTGCAACTAATTTTGGTAATAAATTTAACCCAACCCAATATGTTCACACTTTTGTTTGAATATGTGGTTAATACTAAAACTGTTAATGAGATATTTTCCATTCTTTTATGAATATTCCAAAATCCATTGCTTTGCACCCAGAGTACATCCTGACTCAGATTGAGCACATCAGCAGTACGCACTCTGGTTTTTAGTGGCCACCACAGTGTGTAGCTCAGGTTTGCATGAGCTCCTCTCCCTCTGATTTGCTTTGTGACATTTTGTATTTTGTGCAATGAGTAGTTCGCATCTAACATTCCTGTCTCCTGTGAAATATCATCTGTTCCACCAAAATTTGACAGTTTAATAATAGATACTTTTAACAGAAAAGCAAATGTGGATTGTAGAGCACTGTCTGCATTTGACTGTCATTAGGACCTGGCACTTGGAACAGATGCGGAAGGCCAGCGGGTAAAGGACTCCATGCTGGTGCTCCTCCCAGTGCTGCTCAACAAAAACCACGACAACTGCGACAAAATACGGGCAGTCTTGCTCTACATCTTCGGTGTTAATGGTAATGGAGTGCCTGCTTGGCTCTAGGACAGTACTAAAGTCCTGACTCACTTTACGTGTAGTTGCTACCTGTAATTTATGTGTGTGGTAGGGATGTGTCACAGACTGACTGGAGGTGATTCTGTATTCAGATTATAGCACCACAGACACTGGCCAAGTCCCCACATGGTATCTTGATCTCGCAGTTTGGGTTACATTTTGAGTTTCCACTTTTTCTTCACCATGAGGGTTCCAGAGATTAAGCCCAGGCTGTTGGTGTTGGCAGCAAGTGCCCTTAGCCTCTGAGCCCTTTCCTACCCCTCACGTCATAGTTTAATAACGAGCTTCTTACTACTCAATGTAAGGGAGTTGTGGGGACCTCAAAAGTAAATGCCTAAGTAAGGTAGAGACAAAGGAAATTCCTGAGAAACTGAGAGAAGCCTGAGGGTTATAGCTTTCCCTTAAGCTTTAGTCCCTGTAATAAGAACTCAGTCCTAGAAGTAGTCACACAAGCAGGTGTCTGACCACACTCCTATCTCACTTCCTAAGGAACCACTGAAGAAAACCTGGACAGACTGATCCACAATGTAAAGATAGAAGATGACAGTGATATGATTCGGAACTGGAGTCACCTCGGTGTTCCCATTGTTCCCCCAGTAAGGGAGAGTGTCTGTCTGTCTGTCTGTCTGTCTGTCTGTCTGAGTCTGTGTGGGGGTACTTTCGAAGTCAGACATACTACCATTGCTCCACAAGGTCCTTGTGTGAACTGGTTTTGTATATGGGAATCTTGACTTCGTCTTACAGAATTTGATTATTAAGTAAGCAATTAGGGTTTTTGTTTTGTTTTTTTGTTTACATTTTCTGAGACGAGGTCTCTAGTGAGTGTGTATTCTGCTTCTATTGTAAGTTGCTCCTTACACTTGCCTCTTTAAGATCCATCTGTGCCAATGGTTGCATTTTATTTACATGAGGCCTTTATACAGCAGTGCTGAGGTACAGCATACTGCAGGGACCAGCATGTGCCAGCCTAGTGTGGCCATGCACCAGCCTAGTGTGGCCATGCACCAGCCTAGTGTGGCCATGCACCAGCCTAGTGTGGCCATGCACCAGCCTAGTGTGGCCATGCACCAGCCTAGTGTGGCCATGCACCAGCCTAGTGTGGCCATGCACCAGCCTAGTGTGGCCATGCACCAGCCTAGTGTGGCCATGCACCAGCCTAGTGTGGCCATGCACCAGCCTAGTGTGGCCATGCACCAGCCTAGTGTGGCCATGCACCAGCCTAGTGTGGCTCATTTTCCTTTTTCCTTTTTAAAGTAGCTGGTTTTGGTGTAATTAAAGCTTTGTTAGAAAATATAATTATATTACTGAATGAAATTATTTGTTTCTTCAATTATGTTAGTCCCAACAAGCCAAACCACCAAGAAAAGATCGGTCTGCCGAAGAGACTTTTCAGCTTTCTCGATGGACACCTTTTATCAAAGATATCATGGAGGTAAAAGTCCCCACCTCCCTGCTACCCCACTGCCTCCTGTGGGTTATTCTTTCCACTCAGGTCATCTGCCACTGCAGCATGGCTCACAGGCAGGAGCTCTGGAGGGCCTGGGAAGTTCACAGAGGACAGCCATCTGTATCTGGTAGGATTTTATAGGCAAAGAAGTTTCGTGAAGTCTTAAGGACCCCCAAAAATTCTCCACTATCTATAAATAAATAATAAAACTCTGCACACACATGCTTCATGAAAAGTCACTGGGTGAATATGCTGTTAGTGCTGCTTGCTCTTAAGAAAATAATATTAATTTGTAGGAATTATAAACTGAATTTTAAAATTGCCGTAGGAACTAAGTGAAAAACATTCATTGTAGCTTTCCTCTGACTAATTATAGTTCTAATTTCTACTTTCCTTTATGTGCTAATGATTTTACTGTTTTTCTATTTTTCAAAGTTGTCTGTCATGTTCAAATGCATGAACATATTTGAAAAGTCTCTAAAGAACTTAGACTTTGTCTTCTGTAATGTAGGTCACCTCCCACCCCCGCATAATTTTCAGAAGTAGTTTTTCTTTTCTTTTTAAGATTTATTTTATGTATATGAGTACACTGTCGCTGTCTTCAGACACACCACAAGAGGGCTTCAGCTCTTATTACAGATGGTTGTGAGCTACCATGTGGTGGCTGGGAGTTGAACTCAGGACCTCTGGAAGAGCAGTCAGTGCTCTTAACCACTGAGCCATCTCTTAACCTCTCCCTCCCCAACCCCCCAAGCCAAATAGTTTTTCTTATAATTGTTAATGGCTTTTAAAATAAAAATCAACCTGTTTAAACTCTCTAACAAGGTTTGCATGCTAAATCCAGAGACTGCACTTTGGATCTGTGGCCATCTCAGGCTTTTAGGATTTCTCCTAACAGTGAACCCTCCTCTGGCAGTCATAGTAAAACCTTCCTGAGTTGCTTTTCCTTCTCGTGTCTGCTTTTGAGTGCCTTTGTGCTGTCATCTATAAAGCAAGTTGAGTGGCTAATAGAAAGTATAACCATAACCAATTATGAACATGACCTATTGATTGACCAAATATGTATTACTGTTTAATAAAGCATTCATAGTCTGTTTATTCATCATAAGCATATGCAAAAAGTGTATCATAAAACACAGCGCTGAGAAAATAAACAGGAAAACATTCTGCAGTCATTGGACTGTCTTCAGTGTCTCAAGGTTAGCTGTGTGCATTCTTTTTTTGGGGAGCTGCTATGAAGGACAGTGGCCTGTGGTGCCCTTGAGAAACCTGTAGCTTCCCTAGAGCTGAAAGGTCCTCATAGTATTGCAGAACCTTCCAGTAAAGAAAGGCAGATCTGAAATGCATGTTTAATATGCAAGTAAACTAGTACATTAATTTTTACATTTCTCTTTGTTATTTTAACTATGCGTGTCTATGTGGGTATGTGCACATGAGTGCAGGTGTCCATGGAAGACAGAGAAGCATTGAGCTCTGAAGCTGGAGTTCCAGGCCATTGTGAGCTCCATGAAGTGGGTGCTGGGAACTGAATTTCAATCCTCCAGAAGGACTGTGATGCCCTTAACCACTGAGCCATCTCTCTAGTCCTCATGTATTGATTTTGACTGCAGTTAGTATTCATAGGTGTAAAGAAGGGCTAGTCTTACTTAATATTTATGCCCCTTTAATGTTCATCAAGGTGTGTATGAAACAAATTCCCTAAACTTTCCTGATGGTGTTAATAATTTTCTTCCCTAGGATGCCATTGATAATAGATTGGATTCCAAAGAATGGCCATACTGTTCCCGGTGCCCAGCGGTGTGGAATGGCTCTGGAGCTGTAAGGTAAACCTAAAAACAGAGCCACTGAACCGAGTCTGCTCGGATGCTGTAGAACAGCAGGTTAAATGTGCACGATGCTCTCTCTGAGCAGGAGTTCTCTTTGAAACATACAGTGATGCAGAAGGTAGCCTTTCTTCAATCGTAATCTAACTCAATACATTCAGGAAAGCATACGGTATAATACAGAATCCTTTCATAAAAACACACATCACCTCCCCACACATCTTCTACCTTCCATAGCATAGTTGCTTCCTTACCGCCCTCTGGCTCGTTCTGGTGTCTTCTTTTCTTTTCCTTCTCTTCTTTCTCTCCCTTCCTCTCTGTCTTTCTTTTTTGTGGAGGCAGGATCTCACTGTGTAGTCTAGACTGCTAAGTAATACATCCAACTTGATTTAATCCTTTTGATAATTTTTAGTATTTTAACTTCAAAGAGACAATATTCTCATGCATGTTCCTGCACTCAGAGCCCAGTTAACAGATTAAATATAATTGGAGCTTCCTGGGTTCATGCTCTGAGTCTAGTCTCCCCTTTTAACTATCGTGTTTGTCTTAGTTTACTCATTACCTGTATGTCCATACCTTTTTCTACTGGCCTATGTAAGGCATTGAATTGTTCCTGTGTGTGGATGCACACATGACAGAGCATGTACGGAGGTCAGAAGACAACTCACAGGGGACAGTTCTCTCCCTCCACCACTGGGGGCCATGGCCCATGTGGGGCTTTGTCCTGACACTTGGCTGGCTTCCTTCAGCTTGACTGTGCTGTGCTCTCTCCTGTGTACTCTTCCGGGTTTGCTCTGTTGCCTGCATCTTCATCAGATAAGGGGCTTTCAGGTTTGTATTTTTGGGGTGTTTTCTTGTTTCTTGGTCCCTGTACTCTAGAGTCACTGGAGTTCGCCCTTCTCTGTGTTCTCAGTTGTCTTGTACCTGTTTATCTTAGTCCCTTTGGATGTCACGGTGCTCTTGTGGCATCATCTGGCAGGCAGCTGTGCAGCTGCTGGAGGTTCTTTGTGGTTTCCGCTTCTGCTTTTGTTTGTGTTTGTGGGGCTGACGTTGAAACCTGGGGCCCGGCAAGCACTGACTGCTCCTTCACCATCAGCCTCCTGTCATGTCTGCTGCACCGTACTGGTTAACTTGACATTTTAAATCCTACATTCATATAGATATGGATATGGTACAGATATATAGATATGATATAGATACTATCTGCCTTAAAGTCTTTGCTCAATCCAATCTCTACTTTTACAAAGCTAAGTTTCTACCGAAGTATCAGCCACACCGTTTCTTTACGTATCTACAACCTTTTATTGAGAATGGACCCTTTAGGGGTTGGGGATTTAGCTCAGCGGTAGAGCGCTTGCCTAGCGAGCGCAAGGCCCTGGGTTCGGTCCCCAGCTCCGAAAAAAAAAGAGAATGGACCCTTTAGCTAGCGGAGTAGAGCAGCTCTGAGTTACTTCCTTTGGTGAGTTTTCATGCTTAGTCTCTTTCAAAACTTTTGTTTTTTGGGACAGTTTCTCTCTGTGGCTGTCTTAGAACTCACTCTGTAGACCAGGCTGGCTTCAAACTCAGAGATCTGCCTGCCTCTGCCGCCCTAGTGCTGGATATGTGTGGGCTGGGGGAAGCATGTGCATGTGTGTGCAGGTCCACAGAACCCAGAAATGCCTCCGTCCCCTGGGACTGGAGTCACAGGCATGAAACACATCCTCTGCGAGAGTGATGCTCTCTGAGTTAGCTCTCTGCTCTTTGTGGTGGCAGTTTATGAAGACGTAAACTGGGCTTTCTCTTGTGTGTACAGCCACTTTTGTCCTTTGAGTTTTTCAGTTTTTCATCTTGGCTTAGTGGTTGTTTCTGTCTGTGTAGTCAGCCTTCAGCCAGTTGTCGGGGCAGACATTGTCAGACACCTCAGGTTTGTCCCTTCCACCCTCCACTGGCCACCCTGAGGATTAAGGGTTGCTCTGTAGGCTCCCTTTTCCCTTCCCATCCTTTCCCTACATGTCCCTGAGCCTCCCCTGCATGTAAGGAGCTGGGCGGTTACCTAACAACGCCTGCACGGCATAACCTTAGGGTTATTTGGGGTGGCGGCGACAGCATCCAGTCCTCACTTCCGGCCTTCCCTGATAACTTTCTGACAGAGGTGGTGGCCCATGGCAGGTGACCTTGCTCAGTTCAGACACTTTGCAGTCGACATCCTGCTGTAGCATCCCAGCAGTGGCTGTCCCAGTGCCGTGCTAGGCCCTAGTCAGTCAGACTCTGTCCTCCTCCCGTCTTCAGATCTCATTCTTGCAAGGTTATGCCCCTGGTTTCCTAAAAATTTCAACAGATAGACTTTTCAGGAACATTAAGTCATCATATAAAATAAAACAGGGGGCTTGAAGGGTGACTCAGAGGTTAAGAGCTCCAGCTGATCTCCCAGAGGACCCAGGTTTATCCCACACCCACACCATCCGTAACCCCTGTCCACAGGACTCAACTCCCTTCTCTGGCCTCCACAGGTATCACACACACATGGTGCACACACTTACACGTAGGCGAAATGCCCATACACAAAATAAAATTAAAAAATTTTAAATATTAAAATGTTAACTTTATAGATAAAAATACTGAGCTTAGACAAAGTGGTTTTTATTACAGTTTTTGGAAATCCATGGTTCACCCCCCCCCCACAGTTTTATATATATCTATATTATCTCTTTTTTCCTACTGTCTCATTACAAATAAAACTCTACATGATTTATTCAAATTGAAATTTGAAAGGGAGATGTGCAGCCTTTGCCTAGTTAGCTGTAGGGAAATCGAACCGTGGTTAGGTAACTTCATTCAAATCAAGACAGTCGCTTCCAAAGGGAGTCTGAGGTACACGCAGCATGGCTCTGGGCATGTTCACAGCGTTTGCTCTGTGTTTTACTTTCTAGTGCTCGCCAGAAACCCAGAACCAACTATTTAGAGCTGGACCGGAAAAATGGCTCGAGGCTGATTATTTTTGTAATTGGAGGAATTACATACTCTGAGATGCGTTGTGCTTATGAAGTTTCTCAGGCACATAAATCCTGTGAAGTTATTATTGGTAAGACTTTCATCTTTTTGTTTCTTAATGGTTAAGGCAAAATTATGTATGGGAAAAAAAAATTTTTTTTTTGGTTCTTTTTTTCGGAGCTGGGGACCGAACCCAGGGCCTTGCGCTTCCTAGGTAAGCGCTCTACCACTGAGCTAAATCCCCAGCCCATGTATGGGAAAATTTAAGACTGTATTATTACATACAGAAAAAAAATAATTATAAAACATTCTTTGTAAAATTACTTGAAGATTTTTTTCCTGGTTCACATTTTAATAATTTTTTTAATTTTTCTCAGATATTTTATATATTTACATTTCAAATGTTATCCCCTTTCTCTCCTCTCCCATAACCTGCCCCCCTCTCCCCCTGCTTCTATGAGGATGCTCCCATTCCTACATACTCACCCCCACCTCCCCACCCTGGCATTACCCCACATTGGGGAAATGAGCCTTCACAGGACCAAGGGCTTTTCCTCCTACTGATGCTGGACAATGCCATCCTCTGCTACATATGCAGCTGGAGCTATGGGTCCCTCCATGTGTACTCATTGGTTGGTGGTTTGGTCCCTGGGAGCTCTGGGGAATCAGATTGGTTGATATTGTTTGTCCTTCCTATGGGGAATAGTTTTATTTTTCAATATTCCAGTTTTAGGGACTTGACCTTGTTCCTTTAAAACTGCATCTTCTGACTATTTGCTCTGATCATTAAAATGCTTTTGTGACATATAAAACATTTTTACTTCAGAAGCATTTGTTTTTGTGTATATGGATCTGACATTAGTCCGGCCTTGTGGAACTAAATTTAAAACACCAGTCTGGACCAGCAAGAGGGCTCAGTGGGTAAAAAAAATGTTTGCTGAGCAAGTGTGACAGCCTTCACTACCAGAACTCTCAGTGGCAGGAGAAAGCCTCTGAAAGTCATCCTCTGGCCTCCGTGCTTGAGCCACGGCACTCGTGTGCCTGCAAGTGTGCATGCATGTGCACACACGCTAATAGTAAAGTAAATTAGCATGTTTTCCACTGAAGCCACTGCAGGCAGGCAGCCTCCTAACCCAGGGGTTAACCTGCAGGATTGTGTGACAGGCTTCGAGTCACAGCACTGCTCAGAGGTCCTCCGTTTGCAGTGACAGCTGCTGCAGTCCTGTTATGAGGATGGCGAACGTGTTTCTCTTTCTAGACACCAATATATAGTACAAATCAGACAAAACACTGTGACGGGCAGGATTTATGAAGCTACTAAGCATGCTCCATGGCAAGGGTTGGTGTGAATTTTGGAGAAATGCTGTTGGAAGTTCAAATGCACCAGAAATTTGTGTATGAAAGCGACAAGATTGTAAGTCAGAAAATTATTTAATTCTGACCATTTACAATTTCTTCCACCAGGTTCCACACATATTTTAACACCCAGAAAGCTGCTGGATGACATAAAAATGCTGAATAAATCCAAGGATAAAGTTTCCTTTCTTAAGGATGAGTAGCTTTTTTATTGTGGTTTAGAGGTTTTGTTAACATGCACAGCTAAAGCAGATGCTGCTGCGGTCACTGAAGCGGTGTAAATAGTGTGTGGAGGAACACGGTCTTCAGGTGGACACCTTGAGGACGCTTATGTTACTGGATTTGCCATTTCTAATAATTTAAGTACTGTTGCTGCTTTGGTCAAGACATGATGTTAACGGGCCTTGTAATCAGGCAGTTTTCACCTTGGAGCAGAACCTGTTCTGAGGTGTGGGTGTTTTCACAGCCAGCTGTATATGTGCCCACTAATTACTCACTGGATACTTATGCTGAAATTAGTGCGGGCAAAAACGACTTTGAATGAAGAGATCATAAACGTAAAAACTGTAAATGTATGTATGATAGAGTTATTATAATGCAGTTTCTTAAGACTGAAATTCATAATTTTTATGTATAAAATAATTTGTTATTAATATGATGACTTCACTGTGTATATTACCTGCAAGATAATTCTAAAGAACACAGTTTTATATGTTTGAGATCATGTCTGCTTAACTTAGAAACCAAAAATAATCATGAACATTCTAAGAGAAAATAAATATATTGTCAAATTTTTCTGAGTTTTTCTTTTTCTGAGTTTTTTCCTTTTTTTTTTTGACTCTGAATTGGAGAGAGAAGATGCTGTAATATTCTACTGTGTTGTCTGTGAGGTTGTGTGATACAGATAGGCCTACAGTTATGTTTGTTACAGAAGGGATCCTACTTAGGGATTCCACTGCTGTGAACAGACCCCCTGACCAAGGCAATTCTTAAAAGGACAACATTTAATTGGGGCTGGCTTACAGATTCAGAAGTTCAGTCCATTATCATCACGGCAGGAAACATGGCAGCATGCAGACAGACATAGTGCAGGAGGAGCTGAGAGTTCTACATCTTGATCCTTGTGCAGTGGAAAAGACTACCATAGTAGGCCTAATTAGACCATGTATGAGACCTCAAAACCTTCCCCCTCAGTGACACACTTCCTCCAACAAGGCCACACCCACTGCAACAAGGCCACGCCTCTAATAGCAATATTCCCCTTAGGCCAAGCATTCAAGCACATGAGTCTATGGGGGCCAAACCTATTCATATCACCACAGGAGTCTTTATTTCAGATCTCTGCCTGACCTCAGCATCCTAACTTTGAATGGATCCTGTTCAGACTTTTGTTTTTACAGGTAATGCTGTATTCTCTGTGAACGTCTGCCAACTTACATAAATATTCCATAATGCAAATTGCTACCAGTGGCATAGCATGTCTGTGCTTACACTGTTTGTGGATATCGTTACCATTATTGTTTCTTCCAGTGCTAGGGATTGAACACGGGGCCTCACCCATGTTCAGCAAGTGCTCTACCACTGAGCCACGTCCCAGCACTACTTCACAGTTCTATTAGTCAGGGTTCTCTAGGGTAACAGGACTTACAGACTAGATAGATAGATAGATAGATAGATAGATAGATAGATAGATAGATAGATAGATAGATAGATAGATAGATATGGATGGATGGATGGATGGATGGATGGATGGATGGATGGATGGATGGATGGATTAGAGAGAGACCAAAGGGATTTACTGGAATAACTTTGGTCCAGCTAATCCAGCAATGTTTGCCTGTGTTGTCCAACAATGAAGGTTCAACAGTACAGTAGTTGTCCAGTCCTTGAGGCTTTATGAAGATGATCCAATCTTCAGTATATGCCAGAATCCTGAAGAAGTAGGCTCTCTTGCTTGTGAAGGAATTGACTTGCTAGGAAGGGCAAAAGCAAACAGGCAAAAACACAAGGTTTCCTTCTTCCATGATCTTTATATAGGCTTCCAGCAGAAAGTGGGGCCCAGATTTAGAGGTGGGTCTTCCCATGTCAGAAGATCTGGATTGAAAGTGTCTTCTCACCTCAAAGGTCCAGGTTAGAAGTGGATCTTCCACTTCAAGTGACTTAATTAAGCACAAATCCCTCATTGTGTGCCCAGCCATTTCTGGGTTTTAGCAAACTCCAGATATAGTCAAGGTGATAACCTGAGTAGCCATCACAGTGGTTATGCAAACATAGCTCTTCTGTTCTGGGCTTCAGAATTGCACTCTACGACAGTCTCCTTCGAGACTGTCTTGACTTTTACAGTTCCTTCCAGCTGTCTGGAGTTGATGTTAATGTATGAATGTGTATGTCAAATCCTGTCTTCCAGCAGTTGGCACTGTTGTGCCTTGCCCTGGGAGTGAAGTTTTATAGACTCTGAAGCACAGACCCGACACTCATAGGCATTTATTTTGTCAAAATTTGGAAGGCAGGAAGGAAGGCAGAGCTCCTCTCCAGCTGCACTGGTGAAGCCAGTTGTAGCAGCTACACCCAATGTGAATGCCGTTACCCACCTCCAGCCTGTAACGAAGCACTCACTCCCTGTCCTTTGCTCATAGATGGTGACAGTGACCTAGTTTCTATTTTCTGTTACTGCATGAATACATGTGTGTGCGTGTGTGTGTAAATACATAATCCTAAATATAACCTGTGACAATGATGTAGTTTCTATTTTCTGTTACTGCATGCATCTCTTGTGTGTGTTTGTGTGTGTGTGTATGTGTGTGTGTGTGTGTAAATACATAATCCTAAATATAACTTATGACAGTGATATTTCTATTTTCTGTACTTTCTCTTAAATCCCTTTCTGTTTAAAATAGAGGATGGGGCTGGAGAGATGGCTCAGAGGTTAAGAGCATGTACTGCCAGTGGACCTGGGTTCAATTCCCAGCACCCACATGGTGGCTGCCACATGCTTATGATAACTTATATACAAGGGTGCAGAGCAATCAAACAAAAAGGAGTTTGTTCCCTGGAAACTCCATGATGTGGCTTCCCTCTCATCAGGAAGCTGGCTGTTCTCAGCAGCCCCAGCCTCAGGCAGGGACAAGCCCCTGGCCTCAGCGTCAAGGATACAGTCTTGCATAACGAGCTGGCTTTTCTGGTTTGCTAATGGGGCAGAATTAAAAGAGGACAGCCCTGAGCTAGGAGACAGGAGAGCACAGGTTACAGATTGAACAAGTCAGAACTTGGTGGGTGCTCTCCCAGAACTTGTTTTTGAAGACCAGGGTCTCACTCTGTAGCCTTGATTTTCTTTAATGGCATTCCCCCATGCCTTTATTTCTTGAATTAACTGAGTTTCAGTGAGTGGGCATAATGACCAAAAAAAAGAAAATGAGTTTGCAGGACCTGGGATTCCATGCTCTTATTTCAAGGAATCCATGATTTTTATTTATGTATTTATTTTTATTTTAATTATTTTGCCTGTGTGAGAGCCTGTGTACTATGTGAATGCAGTGCCTGTGGAGACCAAAAGAGGGCGTCAGATTCCCCTGGAACAGAAATAAGCTATTGTGAGCTACCGTGTGGGTCTGGAAATCAAACCTGGGCCCTCTGGAAAAGCAGCCAGTGCTCTTAATTGCCAAGCCATCTCCTCAGCATGTCCATGACTGCTTTTTAAAAATGTGCAAAATTGTGTAAGTGTAGATATCTCTCTCTGTAGGAGATAGAGCCTAAGAGAAGAAAGACTTGGTGACTTTGTCAGGGTCTCAAAGGCAGGACCCCAAACAGATTAGGAACTGATGAGGGATATGAAAAAGGTAAAACTGAGCCAGAGAAGTGTACGATTAAAACATTTTTATTGGGGCTGGGGATTTAGCTCAGTGGTAGAGCGCTTACCTAGGAAGCGCAAGGCCCTGGGTTTGGTCCCCAGCTCCGAAAAAAAGAACAAAAAAAAAATTTTTTTTTATTGGGGTTGGGGATTTAGCTCAGTGGTAGAGCGCTTGCCTAGGAAGCGCAAGGCCCTGGGTTCGGTCCCCAGCTCCGAAAAAAAGAAAAAGGAAAAAAACCATTTTTATTATAACTTTAATTTAATTTGTATGTGTATTTTGTGTGGATGCATGGTTGTGCACCACGTGCTTGCCCTGTGCCCACAGAGGCCAGAGAGAGAGTTGGCTCCTCTGGAACCGAAGTTGTAGACTGAGCTCCCTTGTGGGTGCTAGAAATTGAACCCAGGCCCTCTGGAGGAGCGGTCTCAACTGTTGAGACCTCTCTCCAGCACAGCACAAAGCATACAGCTTTACATTTTCAGCTAATTATATTTTATTGGGGATAGGGGGGACTAGTGTTGGCGAAGGTCAGAGCACTGCTTGTAGGAGTCAGTGTCTCTGCCATGTGGATTCCAGCTTGGGTTGTCAGGCTTGGCAGAAGGTGCCCTTTCTTAGCCATTTCAGCAGCCCAGACATGTGCAGTTCTAAACTTGGGGATGGGGTAATGATTCTTGTCAAGTATTGTCGAGTCATAGCTAATGCAGTTATGCTCTGAGGAGAGACAGCCCAGGTTACAGAGTCCTCATCAGTCAGACCCTGGCGCTTCCCCAGGCTTTCTGAGGTCATTGCCCGTGTTACAGTCTCAACATAAAGTGCTCCCATAGGCCAAGTCTTAATACTCATCCCCTAGTTGCTGGTGCCGTGTTGGGGAGCTGGGAACCTTTAAGAAGTAGGGCCAACCTGACAGAAGGCGGCTACTGAGAGTGGTGAGCCTTTGAGGGTGATTCATGGCCTGAGGTCCTTGCCATGCTCTCTGCTTCCTGGGCCACCATGGAGAGATCAGGCTCTGCCACACTCCCCATCGTGAGCTGATCCACCATACCTACCCAGCTAGGATGCTCCGAAAGCCTCCGAAACCGTGAGCCAAAATAAGCTTACCTCCCTCGAGTTGTTTCTATGACAACATAGGTATCTTATTTGTGTTATAAGTGTTTGATCATAACTGCAAAACATAACTAACCCAAAACATTTCATCAGCATAAATTTTTTTAATTAAATTAAGTTTGATGGTCCAATTGGCCTTTGGTACAGCTGTGAATTGGGTAGCATTAAAAGCCTAGAGAAGTCAAGTGCAGCAAGTGAGCCTTACGGGTAGAAAGCAAGGGAGAAAAGTCAGCTGGCGCTTTCAGTCCTGTCCCTGGTGTGGGGCAAAGCAGAGATCTCTTTAGCATGCTAAAGCAGGTTGGCTAGCCCTTGTCTGAGTGATGACTGAATCGTCTGGTTTAAAAAGTAAATAACAAGTGGCCAGTTTTACCCTTCAGTTGAGTACTTATCTCCTAGCATGAGTGGCCTCATTCTGGTTTGCTCTGTCTGAAGCCCAGATAGGAACTTGGGAAAATAAATGGCCCCCGCCCTCACGTTGCTTTTTTCAACAGGTCTCGTTGTAGAGTCCAGGCTAGCCTGAAACTTACTGCGTGCACCAGGCTGGTCTCAGACATGCAGCAGTTCGCTCTACCTGCCTCTGCCTCCTGAGTGCTGGCGTGCCAGGTGTGCCCTGGTCACACCCACTTACTTCCCATCAAATCTGACAGTGCAGTTGATACTCCCTGTCCTCTCTCTGGCTACCGCCATGTGTCTTTGCTCTCTTCTTGCAATGCTGCAGACTGAACTAAGCCACAAATTGACTTATCTTCAGGCCAGCCTCTGCTTTATCTCTAAATAAATTCCCAAGTCCCAAAGCTAGAAATAGTTGCCCTGAGTTAGACAAATAGCAGTGGCCTTAGTCAGTATGAAAACCTCACATGAGGTGTTCATGCCTTCTCAGAGCTGCCAAGCCAAACTGGGGCTTGGGAAACTTCTAGTTGAGTGTTTGGGTGATGGAGTTGGGAGGCTGCAGTGAGGGCAAAGGTCAATGATCTGCCACTCTGTCATTATAAAGAAGGAGCTCAAGGGCCAGCAAGTGTAGAGACACTTGCCTTGAAAACCTGATGATCTGAGTTCAATTCCCAGAACCCATGCAATGGTAGAAGGAGAAAAGCAAATTCACAGAGATGTCCTCAGACCTGAACATGTGTACCTCAGGGCCACAGTACACCAGCACACCAGCCAATAACAACAACAAGACATTTAAAAGGCAACTCAAAAGCCTTTATGGTATTCTAAGGGGAATGCTACAAATTTTCATAAGCCCTGTGATGGCTTTTCTTGGTTGTCAACTTGACTACATCTGGAATTAATTAAAACCCAAGCATCTAGGTACAACCATCAGGGATATTTTTTTCATAACTAAATCATTCAAAGTGGGAAGGCCCACTTTTAATCTGGATTTTTTTGACCTGGGACTATCCACCTTTAATCTGGGCTTCTGCTGGAAGCCTAGATAAGGCCGTGGAAGGAGGAGGCTAGCTCTCTCAGCCTGCACTCACTCACCAGCAACTGCCCAGTTCTTCACTGGCATTAATGCTGTGCCTTCAGGATTCCGGCAGACACTGAAGACCAGCTGAGATCACATCCAGCCTCGTGGACTGAACAACTGCTAGATTCTTGGACTTTCAGTGTGTGTGTGTGTGTGTGTGTGTGTGTGTGTGTGTGTGTGTGTGTGTTTGTGTGTGTGTGTGTGCGTGTGCATGTGCATGTGCGTGTGTGTGTGTAAGCTAAATAAAAACCCACCTATTCCACCTGAAAGCTGTTTTGGGTCATATTTTGTCACAGCAGCAGAAAGCAAACTAACACAGAAATAGCACACAAACCCCGAACAGAACAGTAAAAGAGGGGAAACAAAAGTTTTTTTCTTTCTCCAAACTCAGCTTCATTTCATATAATTCACTTAAGGTTTGTGTGCACCATTCAAGAAAATATGGAAGCCCTGTTTTAAAAAAAAAAAAAAAAACAAAACAGCACAACTTAAGTCAGGTGTGGTGGTGGGAACTTTTAATCCCTGCACTTGGTCTCTGTGAGTTCGAGACCAGCCTGGTCTACAAAGCAAGTTCCGGGACAGCCAGGGCTACACAGAGAAACCCTGTATGGAGGGAGAAACAAAGAAAAAGCAGAAATGGAGTCACTGCACACATTGTTAGATGCCTGTTTCCTTTGCTGTTACATTAGTTACTTTTTTCCCTCTTTGCTGACAAAATGGCTAACAAAAGAAAGTTACTTTAGGGCAGAAGGGCTTATGTTGCTCACAGTTTTGAGGGTTCAGTCTATCATGGACAAGAAGTGTGAGAGCAGAAGTGGGAGACATCCGGTCACCTTGCACCCACAGTCAGGCACAGAGAGATGAGTCCTGACACTCCCCTCACTTCCTCCTGTTTATCCAGTGCAGGATCCCAGCCCACAGAGAGTGCTGTGCAGGCTGGGTCTTCCTGCCTCAGTTAAACTCAGAAATGACCACACAGACATCCCCAGAAATTGTCTCCTAAGCAAGTTCAAGTGCTGTCAGGTTGGCAATCAAGATTAACTCTCACAAGCCTACCTCTTATCAGCTTGACACCCTGACGCTTTGTTTAAAATCATAGCATTCCTGGACCCCAAAGTCTCAAGTTCATCTCATGTAAAATGATTTAGTCCATCCTTGAAGGCCAGGACCACAGTGCTGCTATGTGGTGAAGCAGAGGGGACGTACCATGTCACCTCAGGTTCACTGGGCTTCTCTGAGAGTCTCCTGAGGCTCAAGGAAATCTCTTACCCAAAAGCCCCTGTAAAATCAGCAAGTTCCATACCTTAGGCATACATTGGTACAGAGGCAGCAGCGTCCCAAAAGGGAGGGTTGGGGGTGTAATGAGTACAGTAGTCTTCTATTGTAACAGGCCCCCAGACCTTAGCACAACTGACTCCATGTTAGGGGCACCATTCTAACCTTAAAACCCAGCATGTACGCCCCAACACCATCCCTAACAGGAACAAAGACCTAACTCATCCAAGACCTGGTCCATGGTTCCAGGGTCCAGGAATGTCCCTAAATGTTCTAACCTTGCTCTTTGGCTTCTGTAGTTCTGCTTCTTGCTAATGGAATTGTGCCAACCAGAATGTGGACTTTGTGCACAAAAGACAAGGAACAGTGGGAATCAGGGCTGCCTGATTTGGCCAAGTTCGCCCAAGCAGCTGGCAGACAGTCAATACAGACTTTCTCTTCAGCTCCGTGTCTATGTGTGCTCTCTGGTGGACTTACCTCAGGCTTACTTCTTCTTGGGGAAGAAGAACTTGTATGACTCACAGGTTACAGTCTGTCATGGAAGGAAGTCAAGGCAGGAACCTGGAGACAGGAACTGAGACAGATATAATGAAGGAGTGCTGCTTACTGACTGGCTCCCCATAGCCTGCTCAGCCTGCTCTCTCATAAGTGCTTTTAAAAACTGTGTGTTTGGTGGGAAGGTTCTGTGACAGTTAATTTTGGTTGTTAACCTAACAGGAGTTGGAGGAGGACTGCTAAGGAGACAACTGTGAGTGGGTCTGTGAGAACATTTCTAGAAAGTTTAACCGAGTTGGGAAGACTCGGGGCTGGGAGTTTTGGAGGACGCTTGAATAAATGACACTTGAAGAAACATGCTGGAGTCTGGCACAAGACAGCCTGCTATCAACACATTTAAATAGCGGAGGACAGCTTATCAACACAATGTATATTTCAACTCCCAAGTTCTCAGGACAAGGGAAGAATGCAGCCACATTCTTGACCAGAATGGGACATGAAGACCTCTTGGCCAGTTTCCAGTAGCACCCTTGCTCCCTTCCAAAACCCCACAGTCCACTCATCTCTCCACATTCTGGGATTCCTCGCCCACCTGAACAGCTGTAAGCTAGAACTAGCACTTCTGTAGCCAACAGCTCCAGACTCCTCCACACTCCTCTGTCAAACCAGTTCCAGAAGCGTTTCAACCTCACGGTCAGTTCATCTCAGCAACAGTCCCACCTCACACTACCTCCTCTGTTAGTTACTTTTCTCTTTGCCCTGACAAAGCAAGTTCTACAAGGAAGCCTCTATTCTGGTTCAAGGTTTAAGTGTTCCTGCCCATTGTGGAGGAGAGCATCGGACAGCTGGAGTGGGAAGCAGCAGGTCACCCTAGCAATGAGACAGCTTAGGTGTGCCTTTTCCTTCCCCCTATTATTCAGCCCAGGATCCCAGCGGACGGGGCACCATCCATTTGGGGAGGCCTCCTCAGTTAAACCTCTCTGTAAATGGCTTCCTAAACCTGCCCAGAAGCAGCCGTCCAGCTCTTCTCATTCCTGTCAGGTTTGCCTGCCCACCCACCACATCTGAGTCTTGTAGATCTCCACCACATTCTTTCCAGCGTCTGCAGAATATCCCTCCTTACCTACTGTGGGAAGAGTAAGCAAAATGTGTCACCTTTTAAAAGATGCGAGAAGTTTTATCTCTAAGGAAGTGTAAAGACAGCACCAGGTACCAATCCCCGCTATTTTTTTTTTCGGAGCTGGGGACCGAACCCAGGGCCTTGCGCTTGCTAGGCAAGCGCTCTACCACTGAGCTAAATCCCCAACTCCAATCCCTGCCATTTTTAATGTGTTCCAGGTTGCTCCTTCTCAAAAGTTACCCTTTGCCTAGCAAACACTCTTTCTGGCTAGCCTTATGGTTCGCTTTTCAGATGAGTGCCTTTTAAATTAGACATCAGCATGTGAGGGCCAAGCTCTTGGCCACACAGCAGTGTCCTTTGCACTAGGAATAGAAACTCCACAGCACTGGCAAGGGATATGTGCCTGCCTGACTTGTGGCTACACACCTTTTGGCAGAAGTACAACTTACTGTGCTATCTAAGTGCTTCCAGTGGTGTGGTCATTCTCCTGAGACCCACGCGTCTTGGTCACCGTATAGCCACAGGAGAGTGGTCCTCCTTGCAATTAGTGCCCTCAGCGAACCTGAGGCCATCTTGCATTTGGTAACGTTCAGTGAACTGCCTGAGTTTTCTGTAAGTTCCTAGCAGTGGGAGTAGGTCAGGTAAGAGCTTTCTGGAATGTATAGAATTTGGTGGATATAGTCTCCAACTTGGCAATGGTTGATGTGGTAGTTTGGATATGCTCGGCCCAAGGAGTGGCACTATTTGGAGGTGTGGCCTTGTCAGAGTGGTCACTGCAGGTGTGGGTTTTAACACCCTCGTCCTAGCCACATGGGAGCCACTCTTCTCCTAGCAGCCTTCAGAGGAAGATGTAGAACTCTCAGCTCCTCCTGAACCATGTCTTCCTTGAGGCTGCCGTGTTTCCACTTTGATGACAGTGGACTGAACCTGTGACCTGCAAGCCAGCCCCAGTTAAATGCTGTCCTTATTATTTTGTTGCCTTGGTCATGGTGTCTGTTCACAGCAGTAAAACTCTAAGACAATTGAACATACAATTTTTTTGTCAACTAAATGAAAGCATAAAATTCATATACATTTAGTTGAAATTATTTCTAATTAGATTTTTTTAATTTGTTGGTTTGCTTGCTTTCAAGATAGGGTTTCTGTTTGTGCAGCCCTGGCTGTCTCGGAACTCACTCTGTAGGTCAGGCTGGCCTCAAACTCACAGAGATTGCCTATCTCTACCCTCTGAGTGCTGAGAATAAAGCCCCCCCATTTGAAATTTTTTTAATTTTTTAAATGTTATATTCAGTGGGGGGGGGGGCATGCCCAGGTCAGAGGACAACTTTCAAGAGTTGTTTCTCTCCTTCCACCACACAAGTCCCAGGGATCAAACTCAGGTTGTCAAACGTTTGGCAGCCAATAAATAGCCGCTGAACCATCTCCCCAGCCTGAAATTTGGATTTTTACCTTTGCCCCAGGCCAATGAGAAGACAGCCCAGTACTCTCCTGGACTGATCCTGGACCGCAGTGACGCCTCCCAGGCAGGTGCGCAATCGCAGAGAGAAGCGGAGTATTTTATGTTACGTGTGTTACTGAGCAATTGGGTTCAGCGTGTTGTCTGCCGGATTCCAAGCATTTTTTACCTGAAAACCCCTTGACTTTATTTGTGGTCTTATCAGGATCTGCAGCACCTCCCTCTGTAGCAGCCCACAGATCTGTTTCCCATCTCACTGACCCAGATTCAGGCTAACAGATGAAAGGTATTCGTTTTATTGTGTTTATTTCATTAAGAATTAGGAAGAACATAGATTTATTTTCACATAAATACATAAATGTCAGAGGGCTTACTTTCCGTTTTTTTTTTTCCATTTAAACACTTTGCGTAATTCATTTCTTAAAGTTTTAGTGTTTTCTCTAGAAAACCATCTTCCTGCATTATGTCACAAGTAAGATATTTTGGAGAAGACCCAACACTTTAACACTTGGCTGCCCAGGGTTGAGTTAGTGCTATTTTAGCTGCTGTCTCCATCGCTGTAATCTGGTAAGGTCTTCTGCAATGGATTTGATCATTTGGTCGGTGTTTTTTTTCAGTTTGGTTGCTGTCCTTAAGGCATGATCCAAAGGCGAGTTTAAAATCTACAGAGAGAAAGCCCGCACATTTTAGTTACATAAATCTACTAATGTCTCTGATCATTGGATCTACTCATTATGAAACATTACAGGACGGAATCTTTGGAGCATTCTGTCTCCACATGCTTTTCTGTTTTTTGAGGTTGGTCTCCTAGGCAACCAGTCTGAGATGGAATGTATTTGTCAAGGGGAGGGAGAGGAAGGAGATGAACACACGACTGATGAGAGTGAGTCAGAGGGGGAGGAAAGCAGCCCGATTCCCTGTTCCTGCCACAGAGAAGAACAGCTCTCAGGGGCCAGCGACAAGGACTGAGAGTGGGCACCGACTGATACCACACAGGCATATGAAAGTAACCGAGGCTGGTGTTACAGTCTGAACATAGTAGGCGCCCCTAACCACAGTCACTGCGACAGACGGGGGCCTTCGAGCCTGGGCCAGGGCAATCCTGCAGAGGAGGTCTCACCCACCAAACGCTTTCTCCAGGAAGTTTCCTTTGGATTTAGTTTAGGAATAATGAAAACCATGTGGCTGTTGAGGTCCTGCACTTTTAGGGTAGCTCTGAGCAGAAATTGTTCTTAGAACATTTTCTGAAGGCCTGTCCTTTACTGGCTCGAAAGCTAGCTTGTCTGTGCTCACGAAGGCCAGGTGCCTGGGCTGCGAGGATTTTCTCGGTCCTCACCTTAGATTCTATTTCTTCCGTGCTGCTGCTGGCACATGAGGACTGGATTCTAGGAATCCTGAAGAAGCAGAGGTGGGGTGACGGTGTTACAAGGTCGGAGGTAGGGGCCAGGTAAGTCTTGGGAAGTTTTCTAGAAGACAAAAGCATATTGTTAACCTATGTATGGCCCCTACACACACACACACACACACACACACACACACACACACGCACACTCTCCTTCTAGGCTCCATGATGGCTGGGTGCATGTATGAATGTGTGCCTGTGTGCATGTGTGTCTGTCTGTCTGTCTGTAGCTGAGGGACCCTGTCTTTTACAATATTCATAACCCCATGGAACCTCAGCTAACTTGAAGGAAAAGTGGTTACTACAGCCAATGAGGTCCATTCTTCCAGAACTGCTTGTTTGTTGTTTTGTTTTGTTTCTCCAGAACAGAAAGAGCCAAAGAGATTCTTCTTCACTTGTTATTCTTTTGGGGCCAACCCTTTACCCTGTATATTTATAAAACAAATGCACACAAAAGCCAATGATACTACCTTGGCGTGAGTTCACCCAAGCACCAGTCATGCATGACTAGGCAGCAGGGAAAAGAAGGCAGCGACTCTAAGTCAATGGTTCTCTCTATGCTACCTCCTGTCCTATGTCTGTCATGTGACACTGGGTTCAGGCCGACCACTGCATAGCTCTGCTGAACTGTTCCCTAGTCTGTATGGAGAGGGGCTGCTACAGGTACTTGCCCATAGGTCTGTGACAGAGCCTCATGCATTTGGTCCCTCTGCTAAACATAGCTTTGGGACTGACATGTGTGAGGAGTATCTCCTCCAGGATGTCGCTTCAAATGCATGTCACCTCAGAGTCTCTCTGCCCCTATCACATTCATATCAGTTGGTTCTGAAGTTCACTTAGCACATCGGAGCCATCCTCCAGGTGAGAGGCTTTCTGCCTCTTGGGATGGCAGTGTGGTGCAACAGGAAGTGCAGGGGCTTCGGAGCCCCCCCCCCATATGAAGCTCCCACTGCCTCCAATAGGAGCACAGTATTGTCAAGTACCTCACGTGTGAGTCTTTTAAAATGTGCTACGTCATACATGTATATGATATGTTTGTATGATGCGTTCTGGTCCCACTCCATCCCCTCCCATCAGCTCCCTCCCCCTCCTATCACCAAGTCCCCATCCCACTTCAAATTTGGTGTTTTGCTTTTTGTTTTTTGTTTGTTTGGTTTTATTTTGAAATCTAATATAATTTTAAGCCAAGTACCATTCTTGATGTTTTCTCGGTAGTCTTGGTGAATCTGGTCCTCTTATTCCCATTTTAAAGTAGAGGCTTGGGGAGGGTAAGTCACCTTTCCAAGGACAGATATGACATAAAACTAAGATGTCTCCAAAAACTACATTCTTTTGTTGATTTGGATTTCTTTTCTTTTTTCCGGAGCTGGGGACCGAACCCAGGGCCTTGCGCTTGCTAGACAAGCGCTCTACCACTGAGCCAAATCCCCAACCCCAGCTTTCTTTTTTTAATGACTTATATTTGTATACGAGAGAGAGAGAGAGAGAGACAGAGAGAGACAGAGAGAGAGACAGAGAGAGACAGAGAGAGACAGAGACAGAGAGACAGAGACAGAGACAGAGAGAGACAGAGAGGAGAGAGAGAGAGAGAGAGAGTGTGTGTGTGTGTGTGTGTGTGTGTGTTCGCACACTCATAGAAGCCGGAAGAGGACCCTAGAGCTAGAGTTTCAGGCATATGTGAGCCACCTGGTGTGGGTGCTGGGAGTCAGACTACAGCCCTCTTTTGTTCTGTTCTGTTCTGTTTTGTTTCAGACAGTCACCTTATTCAGCCCTGACTGCCCTGTCTTGCTATGTAGTCCAAGCTTGCCTCAAACTCACCCATTCTCTTGCCTCAGCCTCCGAGCTCTGATTACAGGTGATCCGTGCTATGCCTGACTTCAAATTTTATATTTTAAATCACTGTACTTTTCTGGGTAGCAGGCTCAGGCTTGAATTTGTCTGGGTGAATAGCCTGGACTATTGCCACTCCGCCCTGTTATCTGTTCTATCTTAAACTCCCAATGATAGCTTCCCAGTATCTCCCTGAGCCAATCTTCCATGACCACAGTGGAGTCTCCCACTGCTGCCTTGTTTGACCTCTGGCTCCAGTGTCTGTCCCCCTAATCCACTCCTTGTTTCTCACTGGCTGCAGCGGTGTTTTGTATTTAGTTTTGTTTTGGTTTATGAGACCATCTCCGGCTGCCCCAGAACTCACTATGTTACCCAGGCTGGCCAGAACTCTTACCTAAGCCTTCTGAATGCTGGGACTGCAGACGCAAGTCACTAAGCTTGGCCGCTACAGTGAGCTCCTATAATTCTATAAAAGTCCCTGTTTTAAAAGTCCCTTGGCTTCCCGTTGTTCTGAAGAATCTGAAGCAGGCCTTTGCTTGCTTCGTCTTGCCTCTGCCACTCCCTTTGGGCTCCAGGCACACCAACTGACAGGTTCCTGAACTTGCTCAAGGGCCTTTTCTCCTCAAAAAGCCTTAATCTAGAGTTCTTCACATCCCTCCTGACATCCTGTGATAGTTCAGTCATAGATACTTTGCCTCTGAGCTCAGGTTCTTAAACCACCAAATAAGGCCAGTAGCACTCTGCGTGCTCCCTTCTGACATTCACGACTCCTCCATCAGAAAACCAAACTCAGGGGCAGACACTGCTGCTGTCTCTGCCTCCACACCGAGCACAGAGTCCTGCCCTGGGCACTTAGACATTGGCTGAATGAACAAGTCAGTGACTGAAGAAATACCAGTTAGATCTAGGCTTGAACTCCAGCTCTACCAGTGACAGTCCAGGACAAGAAATCTCGTCTAGGTAGTTAAGTGGTATAGTGTATGCACCTGGATACAGAAACTCGATTTCTTGTGTGTGAGTGCACACGTGGGGTGTGTGTGTGTGTGTGTGTGTGTGTTTAACTTTAAGGACAGAGTCCTATTCTGCACCCCACTGGTCTCAAACTCACCATGTAGCCCAGTCTAGACTTCAGCTCTCGGTAGGCCTCCTGTCTTGGCCCCGCAAGTTTAGAGAACATGGGTGAGAGCTGCCGCCACACCTGGCTTTGCTTTTGTTCTTAGTAATAATAAAACACTTACCCTGCTGCAGAACCGTGCTCGTCTCCAAAAGGTTCTGAGTTCGCTCTCCAGGACCAGATCCATTTTGCTTTTGAACAAGCTGGAAAATGTTAGCTGTGATTAAATTCAGAGTATCAAAATGGCCTTCACTGATCTTTGAGGTGGGGGCCAGCCTGGTATACACTGCAAGTCCCAGGCAGCAGGAGTGAGACAAAAACAGGGAGCAAGAGGAGTTTTGCCAAAACCAAAAAGCCAGAGAACTCCCAATGGTGGGGATGTGTTCCTCAACTTTGCAGCACGGGTGAAATAGTTCATAAAAACGTGACAACTGTGTAAGCAACAGAGTAAAAGAACACAGAAAACAATTTTCTTTCAAGAACTCTGAGTTCATGAAAAGAAACTCAGCTTTATTTTTAAATGTATTTGTATTGCATTTATTGATTTATCATATGCAGTGCACACACGCCATGCCCCTTGCCCATGTGCAGGTCAGGGAACACTGGCAGGAGCCGGTCCTCTCCTCCACCACAAGTCCCTGGCACTGAGCTCACATCGGCAGGCGTGGCTGCAAGGACCCTCACCGGCCAAGGCACCTTAGTGGCACCCATTTCTGGTTCTCACTCTGTATCCGAGGCTGGCCTTGAACTCGCAGCAGTACTCTTGACTGTTAGTAGTGCAGATGTGAACCATGATAACCAAAAGGAAACTCCAGCATAAAACTCTCCTGCGCTCGGAAGACTAAGTCAGGGGAATTGCCATAAACCCAAGATCAGCCTGGGCTGAAGAGAGAAACCCCGCCTCAAAATACGAAATAAATAGATATTTATACATATTTATATAAATTATATATTATAAAATATATTATATAAATATTTATTTCTATTTAGTTTACTTGCAGATATTTGTTTGTTTGTTTGTTAGCAGGTAAGAGACTAAGAATTTATGTCCCTGGGTGTCATATGTGATCCGGTATTTTTTTTTAGCTGCAGGCCACTCCTTCATCTGGTGAGCGTAGGCAGGGAACCACTTCCAAAAGGTGAAACCCAAGTGCATTCTAGACTCTTCACGGATTTTAGCACCAAGGGCTTTAGGAGACAAAAACTAAGTCCAGAAGAGAAACTAAATGATGAAGAGAAACATGGAGGGTTACCGTGGAAACCAAGGAAACAGCCAAGGAAAGAGACAAGTATGTATTGGGGGCAGGGGTCCTACAATAGTCCAGAGTGTATATGGGGTCTGCGTTGTCTGTTCCAGAGTGTATATGGGGGTGTACACTGTCTGTTACAGAGTGTATTGGGGGTGTGCCCTGTCTGTTACAGAGTGTATATGGGTGTGTGCACTGTCTGTCACAGAGTGTATATGGGGTGTTCACTGTCACAGAGTGTATATGGAATGTACACTGTCACAGAGTGTATATGTGTTAGTGCACTGTGTGTCACAGAGTGTATATGGGGTGTGCACTGTTACAGAGTGTATATGGGTGAGTGCCCTGTCTGTTACAGAATGTATATGGGGTGTACACTGTCACAGAGTGTATATGTGTTAGTGCACTGTCTGTCACAGAGTGTATATGGGGTGTGCACTGTTACAGAGTGTATATGGGTGAGTGCCCTGTCTGTTACAGAGTGTATATGGGGTGTGCACTGTTACAGAGTGTATATGGAGGGTGCCCTGTCTGTCACAGAGTGTATATGGGTGTGTGCACTGTCTGTCACAGAGTGTATATGAGTGAGTGCACTGTCTGTTACAGAGTGTATATGGGGTGTACACTGTTACAGAGTGTATATGGAGGGTGCCCTGTCTGTCACAGAGTGTATATGGGTGTGTGCACTGTCTGTCACAGAGTGTATATGGGTGAGTGCACTGTCTGTTACAGAGTGTATATGGGGTGTACACTGTTACAGAGTGTATATGGAGGGTGCACTGTGTGTCACAGAGTGTATATGGGGTGTACACTGTTACAGAGTGTATATGGGGTGTGCCCTGTCTGTCACAGAGTGTATATGGGGTGTACACTGTTACAGAGTGTATATGGGGTGTGCCCTGTCTGTCACAGAGTGTATATGGGGTGTACACTGTTACAGAGTGTATATGGGTGTGTGCCCTGTCTGTCACAGAGTGTATATGGGGTGTACACTGTTACAGAGTGTATATGGGGTGTGCCCTGTCTGTCACAGAGTGTATATGGGGTGTACACTGTTACAGAGTGTATATGGGTGAGTGCACTGTCTGTTACAGAGTGTATATGGGGTGTACACTGTTACAGAGTGTATAGGGAGGGTGCACTGTGTGTCACAGAGTGTATATGGGGTGTACACTGTTACAGAGTGTATATGGGGTGTGCCCTGTCTGTTACAGATTGTATATGAAATGCATGACTGCTCCACCTCAACCTGCTTCCCACACTTGAAAACTCGGTTGCCAGTTAACAGGGATGCTTTGGGAAGTGAAGAACCTTTAGGTGGAAGTAGGACTTAGCTGGAGGAAGTGGAGCACCAGAGGGTGCGTGTTATGGGTAAGAGGCTGGCTCTGTTTCCAGCCAGCACTCTTTCCTGACTAGGAAAGATGTAACCAGCCTTCTCCAACCCCAACCACCAGCTCTCTCTGCTCTACTCTTTCAGCTCATGAGCCACAATAAATCCTCCCTTGAGTGTTCTGTCAGGAGTAACATGGCTGTGATAAGTAACACTTCAGTTGCGGAGGACCCCCCTTTCCCTTCCTCTTCCTCTGCCCTCCGCCCTTCCTACTCTGCTCTAAGTCACTGGTATCTCAGAGAGAGGCTCTGCTCCTTTCCACCAGACCAGGACAATCAGTCCAGACTGCTCCTCAGTCCCAGGACACAGGGCAGATGTCAAAAGGTACGGATTTAAGCAGTGTTGAGCCATTAACACAGATGCTAGTGAGTTCGATCTCAAGTGGCAGTTGTCTCTAAATGTAGCTTGGAGTTTACTGGAACCAGAAATACACATTTGAAATGAGCCCAGTGCCATAGGATTCAGTTCTAGACCAGACTGCAGATCAACACCAGATTCCATTGTCTCTCAGATGAGGAACCTGACGGTGTTTCCACAGCTCCCTTTACTGAACGTTCTTTTCCAAGACCGAGGGAAAAATGGCATCCACCCCTAAGTCACTCAAATATCTCTAAGGGAGTTCAGGATCACCCTTCAGTGCGTCCGTGGCATTTCTCATATGTGAAGTCCAGGGCCGGGCTATAGTTCAGTAATAGAGCACCTGACTTACCTGTGTGAGGCTCCAGGCTCCATTCCCTGTACCATAGAAGGGGAAGGAGGAAGGGGGAGGGTATCAGGGGGATGAGAGGAGGAAGAAAGGCCCAAAGACCAAGAATACAGCAAAAAAAAAAAAAAAATCCACAATGAGCCTTCAGCAGGATCAAAGTGACTCACTTTGGGAAAATATGTCCAATTGAGGATTTGTCAGATGGGGAGGAGGGAGAGGAGCCTGACTAAATTGCTTAAGTGGCATTCTTTGGTCTCGGGCATTGACAGTTGTGAAACGTGAGAAACATTCTGCCTGGTGCTTGCCTCCGAGAGGAAGAATTCTAGAAGGATGGAGGAAAGGACTTCTCTGTTAGAGAAGTGGGTGTGCAATTAGATAAGATGGATGAAGCAAAGAAGTGCAGGCCGACAGGAGCCGGATGTAGATCTCTCCTGAGAGACACAGCCAGAATACAGCAAATACAGAGGCGAATGCCAGCAGCAAACCACTGAACTGAGAATAGGACCCCCGTTGAAGGAATCAGAGAAAGAACTGAAAGAGCTTGAAGGGGCTCGAGACCCCATATGAACAACAATGCCAAGCAACCAGAGCTTCCAGGGACTAAGCCACTACCTAAAGACTATACATGGACTGACCCTGGACTCTGACCCCATAGGTAGCAATGAATATCCTAGTAAGAGCACCAGTGGAAGGGGAAGCCCTGGGTCCTGCTAAGACTGAACCCCCAGTGAACTAGATTGTTGGGGGGAGGGCGGCAATGGGGGAGGATGGGGAGGGGAACACCCATAAAGAAGGGGAGGGGTAGGGGTTAGGGGGATGTTGGCCCGGAAACCGGGAAGGGGAATAACAATCGAAATGTAAATAAGAAATACTCAAGTTAATAAAGATGGAGGGGAAAAAAAAGTGGGTGTGAGTGGTTGCTGAATGAAACGGATGTAGCGTCTCCCTGTCCTCACAGCATCCTTGGGCCTTGCTTTTAGTACTTACCACATTGGCTTTGAGCTCTCCTTTCTTAGGTCCAAGTCCCTTTTAATTAGGAAGGTCTTGGGAGAGAGGTGCCCTGCCTTTTTGTGTCATCTCTATACATACATGTGGTGTTTCCACTTTCCCCTAAGATTGCAAATGTGTGCACTGGAAATTAACAACGTGTCTATGTGTATACTCTGGACACTGAGTAGGGAGAGTAATGGAGACAGCCATCGTTGGTTCAGAGTGTACGTTTGCCCCTGACTTAACTGGTACAGCACCTCTAACTTACACTGACAGCATTTCCCAGTTCCCAGCCCCTGCTCAGCCTCTCTGCCACCCCCAGGCAAACCTGAATTTCCTGTAAGTGCAGGAGACCCAGGCAGCCGCCTAGAGAGGGTGGGAAAATGTGGTTATTGACACAGACGGGGTCATACAGGAGACTACTTACAAGATGAAGAGATTTTATTTTCATGTAAGACGTGAGACTGGACAAAGGTGAATCCTCCTCTGTGATTTAAGTCATCTTGTCCTGGAGTGTCATATCTATAATAAAATTCTGGAAGGGAAAGGTTGAAGAGACAGCCTGTAGCCTGGGAATCGTGACTGTGCCGACCCCTCCTGGAGCAAAGCCTTCTCACCTTTCGGTGGGTCTTCCTCGAAGACTCTCTGGGAGTTCTGCATCTTGTTGCCGTCCGCCTCACATTTGTTACTCTGCAGCCCAGTGCCAGAATCAGGTTGGAAGCTGGGCCCTGGATCAGAACCTAAAAAGGTAGCCAGAGTGTAGGTTTGTTAAACAGTCAGGTAAAGTGTGGAGTGTAGAGCGCCGGTGTGCTGGGCACATTGTGGCTATGGTGAGACCAGAGAAGACCAAGGTGTTTAGAAGTACAGGCCCAGGCAGGCATGAATCACAAATGGGGTGAGGGTGAAGACCTAGGGCTCACACCTGGCTCTGCCACTTATTAGCTGCGATGACTGAAATATCTACATTGATTCTTCATATCATTCATATGTATATATGTATATGTGTGTGTATATATATATAAAACTATATATATATATATATATTCTATTTATTTATTGAAGCAGGCTCCCCCTACATAGTCCTGGATATCCTGAAACTCACTCTGTAGACCAGACTGGCCTCAAGCTCACATAGATCCACCTGCTTCTGCCTTCCGAGTGCAGGGATTAAAGGGGTGAACCAACACACCCAGCGACTACTCGCTTTGAAAGATGGCACCTGGGTTAGGGTTTGGCAAAACAGCTGCCTGGCATACACAGTGCCCTGGGTTCCAGCTCAGAACTACAGGGAAAAGAAAGGTGCTGGTCTGAAATCCTTGGGTATGGGCTTGTGTCTAACAAAGCAGCAACGATAGTCTAATACCCGCCCCCATCCTTGCTGGTGAGGAAGCTGTCTGTCAAATATCAATGAGAAGCAGAATGGCCTATTGGAGGCTCCACTGAGTCTCCCTGTCAAAGACCACATGAGTGACCCTCTCTGGAGCCAGATCCTCTGGTCCCTAGTGAAAACCTTCAGGCAATCTCAGCCCTGACGCACATCCTTCTTGAGAACTCTGTGCCTGCCTGAACCTTTCGCTTGCTCCCAAATACCAGAGCCACAGAAAGTGCCAGGTAGATGGCTATTATTTGGAGCCATTAGTTCTGGGGGACATTGTTACCTAGTGGTAGGGAAGTAGTACACCAGGTCTCTGACCCAGTTAATTTCTCTGAGTTGTATTTCCTTACCAGTAAAATAAATATAATTCTCATCTTACAAAGGTGTTGTAATAATGAAAAGATACCACGTCAGTACCCTTTACAGTAACAACCAAAGGCTCACGGGGATGGAGAGCTAATTCAGAAGTTAAGAGCATTTGCTGTTCTCACAGAAGGGTGTTTGGTTCCCAGCGCTCACACGTGAGCTTACGACCATCTGTTACTCCAGTTCCAGGGGATCTGATGCCCTCTTCTGGCTTCCACCAGTGTGATATATGCGTGTGGTGTGCATAAACACACAGTCAAACACTCATACACATAAAAACAAGTAAGTCAGGCATGGTGGTGCATCCCTTTAATATCAGCATTTGGAGGCAGAGGTAGACAGATGTCTGTGAGTTTGAGGCCATCCTGATCTACATAGTGAGTTCCAGGACAGCCAGGGCTGTATAGAGAGACATGCCTCAAATAAATAAGTACATCTTAAAAAAAAAACAAAAAACTGTGGGGTTGGGGATTTAGCTCAGTGGTAGAGTGCTTGCCTAGCAAGCTCAAGGCCCTGGGTTTGGTCCCCAGCTCCGAAAAAAAAAAAGAAAAGAAAAAAAAAACTGTGTTCATATGTTTTTTTAATCTACTATATATAAGAACATAAATCATTTTATATACCATAAAGGCTGGCAGGTTACTAAAGCCCATAAAGCTACCACTTGGGAGACAGATCAGAAGTTCAAGGCTGACCTCAGATACGTAGAAAGTTTGAGGCCAGCCTGGGCCATATGAGACCCTGTCTCAAAACACAAAAGCCTTCCCCAGTAAGAAACCGCCATAGAATATTTAGTCCTGGCTGCAGATAGATTCGAGAAGGTATTTTGATATGTAAAGTGTCAAACATATCAGTGCCCACATCTTCCTAAGGCTAAATGAACAGTTCTGAGGATTTTTTTAAAAAAGTTTAAATTGAGACATTACAAATACTTTATTATTTGATATAAAAATAAAAATGGCTGGGCTGGGATGTGGGTCAGTGGCAGAGCACCTGCTTAGCATGTGTGAGGCCCCGAGTTGTGTTCAAGCCTCTGCACCATCAATGACAGCAACAGAAAGTGGGCAGGGTGCCACCTGCCTGTCATCCTAACTGCCTAACTGAAGCAGGAGAGTCCAGGAGTTTGGGGACAGCATAGGTAACATACAAGACATTCCCTTTGAAAAAGAAATAAACGTAATGAGTTCATCTTAACAAAACGATATATTTTCAGTTAAAAAAAATTTTTTTTCCAAAAAACGAAACCCAAGGCTAAGGAGAAGAGTCATTATCGGCATGTTACAATGCTGGCCTTACATCCCTACAATACAATTGAGAAAAGGAAAGACCCTCCTTGAAAGGGCTTTGAAAATTCCTGGTATAAGCATCAAGTTTAGCGAGCGTTCAGTCCATGAAGCCTATTAGTTGAAGATGTAATGTATGTACATGCGCGTGGTGTGCGCGCGTGCGAGTGTATGTATGCATACTCAGGCGTCCGTGGAGACCAGAACAGGCGAGCCTCCCAAACTTGAGTGCTGGGAACCAAACCCTGATCCTCTGCGAGACCAGTAAGTATTCATCACTGCTGAGACACCTTTCCAGTCCTCCAAAGCTCCTATTTGAAAATATACAATCCCCAGAGAAGTAAATTCAGAACCAAGTGGGATCTAACAGGATGCTGAGTGCCCTCAAGGCTCTGGGCACGGGGAGCATGCGCATAAGCACGCAGTGTCAGCTCTCTGGCCTGCACTTCAGCTCAGCTATGAGGAACTGATGCGGGCAAGCTCAGAAGCTGCCTGAGCAGGCAGGCCTCTGGGTCACCGCTCTATCACCCTCGGCGGCTTGGCCAGGGTACGTTTCTCAGCTTTAAACCGTCTACAGAGCAACGCTCCTATGACTAACGTCGTGGAGTCTCACATACTCGTGCCCTCTTTGCCTGCTCCTGCCCCCAGCTCTCTTTGCCTCTGTGTAATGCATGGGGATGAGTCAGCAGCACCCACCACAAGGCTGGTAAGCTTGCCAGGTGCATTTATGGGTCCAGCTCAGAGTCAGTGCCGGGCATAGTCTAGAAGCATGTGTTGGATTTTACTCTGCTTAACCACTCCCTAAACAGCCCATTACAGTTCTTCGCTTTTTGAAAAAGGGAAACAAACACCATTCTAGTCAAATGTCATGCTATCACAATGGCAGATGGCTAGCTGGGACTCACAGCAGATCGAACAGAGAGGGATCATTAACAACTCCATACACCCAACCCCTCCAGCTTACTGAGAGGCCAGTCTTGGTGTGGTGTTTTTTCGTGGTTGCTACTGGAAAACTTCCCACAGTTGGTCCTTCTGTGTCCCCTCTTCTCCATTTTCTGTTTCCTTAATAAAATAAATAAGGTCTCAGAATTTTAGTACTAGTGTGGGTAAACTGAAGACTTAAATTTCTCTGGTATTCTCCAGGCTGGTGAGATAGTTCAGTGGGTAAGATTGCTTGCCACCAAGCCTAATGGCTTGTTTGATCCTCAGAACCTACATCGTGTAGGTAGAAAGCTGATATCTACAAGTAGACCTCTGACCGTCACATATAGGGCATGGCACATGCCTACACACACACACACACACACACACACACACACACACACACACACACACACACACACAAATGTAAAAAGAATACACATTTAAAGAGGAATTTGCAGTACAGAATTATAACAATTGGTGTTTTCTTCATAATATATCAAAATCGTTGTGCAAGTGTGTGGTGTGCTGTGTTTTGTGGATTTTTTGTTGGTTTTATTTTTCAGGTGAGATCTCACACTAATTAATCCAGGCTGCCCTATAACAACAATTCTCCTGCCTCCAACCTTCAGTACTGAGATCATCACACCTGCCTAAGAACAATTATTGTTTGGGGAATAAGGCACACTATACATGGCTATACATTAATTAGCACTGGTTCGGGGAAGAAAACACGCTATACATTAGCACTGGTTCAAATGGCTCTAAGTACAAACTAAACAGAGTCCAGCAAGGTGGGTTTTGTCTGAGGGGTTAATGGCTAGGAACCTAAAGTTCACTTAATAGCATTTGGCCACCAGGGGGCATCAGAGGACACAATTACTATCTGGAGCCGTCTTTGGCCCTTGTAGTTTAAGCCTCCCTCCACACAGACTCTAACTCCTCCAAAAGAATTTTAATTAATAACAGCTCTTAACAACTCCGTTGCTCAGCCCTGGGATACAGTAAAAGCCCCTGGAGGGGAGTGCACGTTCTAGCGTGAAAGGCACGGCGTCTAGGACATCATGGGACAGATGGGGCTGGCTTGCCCAGGGCTAGTTGAAGAACTTGGAGCTTTGCTGAACAAGCACTTTCCCTCCCTCCAGCTGTGCCAAAGTCCGACTGTAGTCGGAGAGAGGACCCCATTTGGGGTTTCGGGGATGGGACTGGAAAGCCAGGCCCTTTCCAGCTGCCTGCTACTCTTGGAAAAACATGTCCTCCTCGTGAGTCATATATTTCCTCACACCTCATTTTCTGTCTCCACCCTCTGCCGCTGAGGCCTGTCAACATCTGCTCTCTGAATGGGAAGCTTGGATATCGTTCAAGGGAGTTCAGGCCAACGCATCGATTACATTTCTCTGCTGCTTTTAGACTGCTCTCCGCACTCAGATCTGGCCAAAATGAAGAGCCCAGAGCAGTTCTCCTGGAGAAGGCCATTTTCCAGCAAGACAAAGCAGCTAACATTTACTCTCCCATCCCAAGGCCTGCATCGGAAACAGCACTTGGATGTATATTAATGTATCCCACCAGGATGTTTACACTTACACAGTTCACAGTGGGTGTATCATTGGGCTTTGTGAGGACAGCACAGCTTTCTGGTCAGTGACTAATTCCTCAGGACTATTACAGAGATTTCGATTCCAGTTCCCAAGTCATGTTGTATACAGTGGCTTCCCACAGCGAAGCCGCAAAGTCGCCTGTGTGATCCTACACTTTCTTCCCACCTTCTTGGTACTTTAATGCTCAATTGAATTTTTTTTTCGAGTCAGAGTCTCATCATGGAGCTGTGTAGACCAAGCTGACCTCTAACTCAGATCTCCCTACCTCTCCTAAGATTAAAGGTGTGGCCCCACGCCCAGCAATCAAAATCTTTTATAAATGTCAAAGTATTTCATTAGGCCTAATAAAAATCTTTTTTTAAGGATCCCAAATCTGGATTGCTAGTTAATTCAATCCACTAAAAATCGCAAGGCCAGTCTGCCCAGGTGAGTAAGGCTCGGGGGTGCTCTGTGTTTAAGGGACCGCTCAGAGGTGAAGACAGACCCAAAGGCTTGAAGCTCTCACTAGTCCATGCCAGGCAATGCATGGGGCTCTGGAGCCCAAACCCACGCTGTTTCTTTTTCTAGGGGCAGAACCGTAATAAAGCTCTCATGACAGGTGGCTCCCGTGGAAAATGGCTCTCTGACAGGAAGCCAAAGTCCTCCAGACCTTGTCACTTACTCTTATCAGAGCTGCTTATGGACTTAAGCAGTGCTTACAAAACAGTTCGTCCCTCCTTGACTCTTGACCTTTCCAGGTAAAGCTGCCCAGGAAAAGCACTAGGAAATGGGGCCTCTCCTGACTGATAGGCGCTATAAACAAATGTCCTGAAGCCACCCACATAGGCCAGCCGGTGCTCCAAAGGGTGTTTCAAAGCGGTACTGACTTCCCTTAGGGTTTATAGCTTACAGCTTGTTAATGCCGGAGGATTTCTTCCTTAGGAATTCAAAGGTCTGCCCAGAGAAGAGGAATGGGGCTTGCTTCCAGTGAAACCCAATAGGAAAGAAAGACTCTGTGTGTGTGTGTGTGTGTGTGTGTGTGTGTGTGTGTGTGTGTGTGTGTGTCACATGAAGGAGTGTGTCAATGGCAATGTAAGCAGAGACCGCTCTTCACCTTATCTCCTTGAGGTAGGGTCCCGGATGAACTGGGAGGCTGGCCGACCTTCTGGGAGAGCTGTCGATGTGGATGTGGCAGAACACTTGTGTAGCCTTGATTCATTTTATCCTTGCAACAAAAGAAAATCCCTACATCTTCCCAAATCTGTTCATCCTGGGGTGGAGGGTGGAGGGCTTTGAAAGCAAGGTGAGCATGGGGGAAGGGAAAGTATTCTCTCTCAACTGCACTCCAGATTTCAAAGTATTTTTGAAGGAAGAAGGAAGCTTCCTTTTCATCAACCAGGCCAGAAGAGGTTCTGTCCACAGTGAGACGTCAGAGCTAAGGAGGAGCTCACAAGGACGCCAGGAGCCCCCGCTCCTTCCTCAGGTCCCCCTGGGCTCTTCTTCCTGTCCGTAAGAGTTGCCTGGCAATTGTCTCTGGTCCTGATGTGGCCAGGTCATCCAAGTCTGAGCTGTGTGCTGAACTGCATATGCTTTGTGGCCCAGGAGAATCCAGTGATAGTGGATACCAGCTAAACCAAGCCGCTGGCAGCTACTGAAGCCTGGACCAAGGGGCTGGGCCCTCACCTTGAAAATCTGCCATTGCTGGTTCTTTACTTCAAAGAGCATCAAAATCCTTGAAGTTTTTAAAATATGAACACACCTTACCCCACCTACCGTGCCAGCACTGCTAGGAGGGGCTAGTTCTGTAGGAGCCATGCTTGGAAGTCTCCCTGTCTTCTGATGAGCGTTTCCCTAAGGCAGCATACGCCCGAGTATGTGCAGCAGGATCCTTGGTTGAACATTGGCCAACTTGGGTCTTTCTCTGCTCTCCGTGGTGAGCAAAGTCTGGGGCTGGGGAGATGGCTCAGTGGGTAAGAATACTTCCCATTCAAACATGAGGATCTGAGCTTGGATCCCCAAACCCCTACCATATGCATGGTATGGCTACAGGTGTCTGTATCCCTAGTATTTACAGGGGTGTGTGTGTGTGTGTGTGTGTGTGTGTGTGTGTGTCCGTCTGTCTGTGGGTCTGTGTGTGTGTATGTGTGTCTATCTGTCTGTCTGTGGGTCTGTATGTGTATGTGTATGTGTGTCTATCTGTCTGTGCATGGGTGTGTCTGTCTGTGGGTCTGTATGTGTGTCTGTCTGTGTGTCTGTGTGTCTGTCTGTGTGTCTGTATGTGTGTGTGTATGTGTGTGTGTGTGTGTGTGTGTGTGTATGTGTCACATGCCACAGCACATCTGTGGGGGTCAGAAGACAAGCTGCAGGTGTGCCTCCCCACCCTCCACCTTGCAGAGACAGGTCCCTCTTGTTCCTGTGGATGTTCTGTGTAGTCCAGGCTAGCTGGCCAGCCCAGGCCACTCTCCTGTCTCTGCTTCCCATCTCTCTGTAGGAAAGTCACTACATCTGTCCTTTGACATGGGTTTCAGGGATCAAACTTGAGTCGCCAGGTTTACACACTTAGCACTTTTACCCACTGAGCTATTTCTGAACTCCAGAAGATAAGTTTTAAACCAGTGTGACCACGAGCTACTCCAGCCCAAAGCTGATTTTGGTTTTTGGCTTTTGTTTATTTTCCAAAGAAACGTATTCATAGTGAATTAATACAAGATGTAGGGGCTACCTGTATCCTAAATGCTGGAAACACACTTAAACACTGTAAATACATACAACAGCACAACGGGCTGAAGCCCCTGCCATGTAGTTTGACCGTGGCCCTACTCTTCATATAAACAGAACATAAGGGTCCCTTTTCCTCCATTATAAACAGCGTTGATCCAAGCATTACTGACCATGTAGGTTTTTCCACATTCTGAATTACTTCCCGAGGAAACATCTGGGCCAAAGGTTCTGAATGTGTTTGTGTGATGACACATTTGCCAGAGTGCTGTCTACACGTTTCTCGGTTGGATCACACAGCTGCCAACGGCGTGGGCGGCTCAGCTTGGCCACACGTTTTTCTTACCAAGAATTATCACTTGAAAGTGTTTTCCCTCATTTAAGGTGGGGGTGGGGGAGCAGTGTTGCTTAGCATCTTTCCTAGTGTTAAAAGAGGCGAATGCTTTCCTTAGGGTCACTTTTTGGTTTTCTTTCCAACTTACAACCTTTTAGTTCACATCCTATTTGCTCATTCATTTTCTTTTGAAGGGCTTCATTTTTGTTATTTTTTTTCCTTTGTGGCAACAACTACAGTGTTTGATTTCCCACTGCGTTTCCAGATGCTTCTCAGACAGCCTTCTCTGTGACTCTGCACTCCAGCTCCCACACCTCCACTCTAGTGATGAATACAACTGACACAGAGAACATCTTAGGGTCATCACAGAAGGGAGAATTGCCGAACTGTGATTGCCCCTTTACTGCTCGGCTCATGAGCTCTTGATCCCAATTGTGCTTTCTTTGTCAGAGCACTGAACAGAATAACGATTTCCACACCAGTGTTACACGCTCTTCCTATTTTCTTAACCATCTGTCTTCAAAAAAATAATAACAGGTTTTGGTGCTACAAATGTAGTTACAGGGTTGGTGTCCAAGAGAAATTGTGAACAGCCAATAAACAAATGAACACTGGTGAATTTCACAGTCAAAAAAACAAACCAGGTTTTACTTCCCAGCTGAGCAAAGGTTAGGAAGAAAAGACTGTTGGGTGGACTGAGGTAAGAAGGCGGGCATTCCCGTGTAGGGCTGAGTCCTGCGCATGGTCCCTACCTGCTTCATGAGAAGGTTCTGTGTGCACTGGGATCCTTCCTGTGCAATGCTAACAAAGATGTGATTCTAAGAAACTAGTCAACCCTGGACCTAAGCTTGCAAGCGACATGATGCTACCTGAAAAAAGCCATGTGATGGGGCTGGGGATTTAGCTCAGTGGTAGAGCGCTTACCTAGGAAGCGCAAGGCCCTGGGTTCGGTCCCCAGCTCCGAAAAAAAAGAACCAAAAAAAAAAAAAAAAAAAAAAAAGCCATGTGATGTCAAGGGCACTTTCAGAGGGGAAAGGCTGCACACCACAGACTTGACTTTTCTCAGGGAAATTTTTGAGAAAAGTTCTTACTATATATATCCCTAGCTGGCTCAGAACTCACTGTGTACACAAAACTTACAGCAATCCTCCTGCCTCGCTTTCCAAGTGTTAGGATTACAGGAATACGTTACCCTTCCTGGCTGGGATTTTTCTCTATACTTTTCCACTTTCTGATTATTTCTGTAATAGGTACATTATTAATTTGTTTGTTGTTTTTTGAGACAGGCTGTTCCATGAAGCCTAGGCTAGTCTTGATCTCCTGATCCTCCTGCCTCTACCTCCCAAATGTTGGGCTTGTATACATGCACTACCACACCCGGGTCTCATATTTATAATTTTGAAAAGAATGTTTTTCCCTCCCATCTCTCTCTCTTCTTTTATTACCATTACACTTACAGAGGCATCCCTGTACTTAACATTTAAACTACATTCACCATAGCAGGATGGAGGTTCCCTCCAACCATTTGGGAGACCTTGGTTTTATTTCTTGTCATTTGTCCCACGTATGCCTCACCTTTCTAAAGTATTTCTCCTCAGCAAAAAGTCTTTTCAAACCCAGGCTCCCGATCAACACAATTATTGCATCATCATCATCATCATCATCATCATCATCATCATCATCATCATTATTATTATTATTATTATTATTATTATTATTATTATTTTCTGCCTGTTATAATTAGGGCTGGTTGCAAATTACAGTCCTATGGGAAGAGGGACTCTAAACTGAGAAGATGCCTCCATCAGACTGGTCGGTAGGCAAGCTGGTAGACCATTTTCTTGATTAATGATTGATGTGGGAGGGCCCAGCCCACTTGGGACGGTGCCATCTCTGGGAAGGTGGTCCTGGGTGAGACATACATATATATATATATGTGTATATATATACACACACACACACACACACACACACACACACACACACACACACATGATATGCTGGGTAGCCCACGAGGAGCAAGCCAGTAAGCAGCATTCTTCCATGGTCTCTGTATCTGCTCCTGTCCTGACTTCCCTCGATGATGGACTGCAGTCTGTGAGGTGAAACAAGCCCTCCCCTCCTCCTTGATCACGGTCTTTATCACAGCAATAGACATCCAACCACAATTCAGATCCAGGGTACTTACTTCATCCAGGAATTCCTGATTCATTCACAGGGAAGTGACCCCTAGACCTTTGTTATTCAAATGGCTATCTCCAGATGGGAACAATAAGATGAGGACCAGAGAACGTGGGAAGCCCTGGTCTAGGTCCAGGTACCCCCCAAGTTCCTCCAGAACTGAAAGGGTGGGGAACACTTCTAGCTGCAGTGCTACCTCAGGTTGCCCACAAGGTCTAGAGCCTGGGGCAGAGGTAGGGCTCAGTGGGAACTGAATCTAGAATGCTGAGGCCCTGGGGTCAATGCCTAGCCAAGTCATGCACAGGGTTTTGGGATTTGAGGGTTTGAGCACTGGGGTTGAACCCAGGCCGTTGCATGCTAACTCTGTGCTTCACTCCTAAATCACACCCCCAGTCTTTTCCACTTGTTAAAAATCCTGAATCAGGTGCTCATGAAGTTGCCCTGGCTGGCCGGAAACTCATACTGCAAACTGGGTAGGCCTTGGATTTGGGACCCATCTGCTTCGGCCTCCAGAGCAGCTAGAATTGCAGGCATGCACCATGGCAACAGAAAGTTTCCAGGTGACACTTGAGGGACCACAGCAGCCTAATGGCTGTTCGAGCTGTCCAATTCTGGGCAGCTACCACCATACTTGACCTATTTCGGTAAATATATGGGCCTTTTTGTTTTTGTTTTTGTTTTTAGTTTTGGTTTCAATAAAAAGGAAGAAAAGTCAGTGTGCATGTTAACAATTCTGAATTTTCTTCTCCAGCTGATGGAAGGCCCATGGGAATTTAATTCAGTGCTCCTCGACCCATGGAAGGAGCCACATTGTGTGAGTGTCCTGCAGCTACTCGACCTTTGTCATTCTTTGCTGTGTGGCACTCTCACCCTCTGCCTCTGGCCTGACCCCCACCCTTACCCCATCATATGTCAGGCTTGATACGAAGTGGCAGGGGAGGACTCACATCTTTGGGGTCAGCTCACTGAGCTCCTTGGAGGTGGCCTCTCCCCTTGGCAGCCCTTTCACCTCACGTCCTTGTGAGCCCCAGGGCTCTGGAAGACAGCCAACATGTTCCTTGGTCATCTGCACAAACACACAGAAGGCCCCATTAGGCAGAGAATGACTCAATGAAGTCTGAACCTAAACACTTCAGGTGCTTTTACTTCCTGACGCTTGCCCTAGACTCTTCACCTAGCTGGGGTCTCACTCCCCTCAGGATTTAGTTTAAATGTCCCTGGCCACCATCTGTCCCTTAGGACGCTGGCCTCCCACGCTTAGCTTTGGTCATATCCCATTACTTAATAGGCATGACAAGCTAACACCCAATATGCTTACTCAGATTCCTGCCCTGTTTTAAGTCCCTTTCATACATTAACTCATTTAAATGTGCTAACAACCCTGCCAGGCAGGCACTATTATCCCCATTTTCCAGAGGAAGAAACTGAGGCTTAGAAAGGTTGCATAACTGGCCCAAGATCACAAAGCAGATAAATGATGGAACGGATATTTGAACTGAGTTGGTCCGGCTTTAGAGTCATGCAGAACGTACTTATTATCATTACCCCTTGAAGCCCTTTATCATCCTGCCATTCTGATTCCGTTTGCTAAGTATGACTTCCTCACAGAGGCAGACCCGTCTCCATGATAGGTGATTTTTGGTCCTATCCTATATTCATAGAAAAGTGCCTAGCATTCACCAATCACTGCTATAAGAATGGATAAACTACTTCATGCACGGTGTTATCAGTAGACTCTCTCTTAGGGCTACACATTGGGCTTGCGGGCGTCATCACTTCATAACAGTTGCTGAGAACAAAGTTGCCAAGGCAAATCCAGGCTTGTTGGGCAATGGCTGGGCTTACTCAGACTCCCTCCCACTGCCCTAAAGTTAACTCAAGTTCAGGCCCAGCAGGGTACCATGCCAGCATCTCGTGGAGCGCCAAGATACGAGCTTCCGATATGCAGTCCTCACATCATGTCTGGTATTTAGGATAAAGCTGGACTCGGGCTAACAGTCTACAAAGCTGGGGCAAGGAAGCCTGCTCGGTACTAGGGGCACAGAGATGGCAACCTTCGAAGCTGGGCTTTGGATAAGTGAGGCTTTGCCGGGGAGCAGGGGCCTGAGGAAGCAGACATATTTCCATGCAGGATTTATGTTTACGTGATGTCTTGGCTTTAGCCAAAAAAGTCCCATTCAGATTTCGAATCTCCACTTCAGGCCGGGTCTTCAATACCGTAGGGAACTGAAGAGAACTGAAGGCAGCAATTTGCCTGACTCAGTTTCTCTGAATGTTAATGGAGACTGAGTCATGCTGACAGTCGAGGCTACAAAGACAAAAGGCTCCGTTGGGTGTGGTAGCTCACGTAAGTCTGCAGTCCCCGCACTCTGCAAGTGTGAAGATATCCTCGTCTTTGTGCTAAGTTCTAGGACAGCCGGACTACACAGTAAGACCCTGTCATTAAAGATTTTTTTTTGAACAAGGATTGGGAGGATGCTCAGCCGATAAAGTGCATGCCTTTAGTATAAAACCTAAAATCCAAAAATCGTAGAAATCCACTGGTGGCTGATTCTCAACCATGTGCAGGAAATGCAAAAGAACTGGGAGACAGAATATGGAGATGAGGGCAGCATCACTTTACTGAGCTTGCCTTTTATTTAAAAGAGGGAGCATAGGGGTTGGAGAGCTGCCTCAGCAGTTGAGAGCACTAGCTGCTCTCACAGAGGAACTGAGTCTGATTTGATTCCCAGCACCCACATAACTTGGTTCATCTTAACTCCGGCTCCAAGGAGATCCTATGCCTCTGGCCTCCCAGGGTACCTGCAATCAAGTACACATATCCACACAGACATGTCCACATAACTAAAAATAACTTTTTAAAGAGGGAGTATAATGTTATAAAGAGGAAGCAGCTTGCTCAGGCATCATCCATGAGAGTTTTGTGATTCATCCCACCCAGCCAGCTCTTCAGTGGTTTGTCATTTTGAACTGCAGCATTGGATCCTAAGCTAATGAAGTCTTTCAAAAATTAACACTTGAAATAGCTTCCAATCCTGAGAAGCTGGCTCCATTTTAAACGATATGACTCACGAAGCTTTGGCAAGCCGAGAAGGATCAAAACAGAATCCGGCATGTCCCTGAGTTGGGAGTCTATGTGTGCATACACAGCCTTCCTCCTGGTGCCATGTTAGGCTGTTGGCAGCTGTATTACCTCATCTGAGGCTGAAGAGGATAGGAATGCATCGCTTCTCGGCCTTTTGGCTAAGATCAAGTGTAGAGGATAGGAATGCTACAATTTCTGGGAAGACTGTCGAGCCCCCAGGAAGAGAGGGGCCCTAGTACACTGCGTGTGTCAGCTTTCCCTTCAATGTATTGTAGCAACATCTCCAACTTGAAAATGTCACCTTCCACCGCTCTGAGTAGACAAAAACAAACAGTACAGTCAGCCTTCCAACCTGGGACACCAGCTCATCAATAGGACCCTGGGCTGTGCTATTGATGGCAGTAAGGAAACGATACATCTATCTGCCCTGAGTGGCATCCTGTTTAGAGTTTCATCCCAGTGCTCCAGGCACTAATCCTCACTCACTGCTTCCAACATCTCCGCTCTACGGCATGATAGACCTAGTGCTTCCCTGGATCTGATGATGTCAAGGTCCCTCAGGTTTGCTTTACCACCACCACCACCATCACCATCATCACCACCACTACCACCATCACAACCTCCACCATCACCACCACCACCACCACCATCACAACCTCCACCATCACCACCACCACCACCATCACCACCACCACCACCACCATCATCATCATCACTGTTATTTGTATGTGTGTGTTTCTGTGGCTGTGTCCAAGTGTGCCACAGCACTTGTGTGGAGGTCAAAGGACAACTTGTGGGAGCTGGTTCTCTCTATCTGCAGGTTCCGGGTTATAACCTTAGGTCGTCAGGCTTGACAATATATGCCTTTACATGCTGAGTCATCTGGCCAGCTGCTAAGGAGGATGTTCGTTCCTTGAGTTCAATGCTAAGTCTTTCTGATGAGTTGTTGAAAGGGACCCCAGTTTTGCATTGAGGATCAAACCCAAGTGAGCCTCAGTGGAAGTGGTTCTCAGTGAGCCACACCCTCCCCCCCTACTCTCACAGTTCTAAAAGCTGGGATTCTGAGGAAAGAATTATTATATAAACATTATAGGAGGGTAAATAAAAATCTACAATCTAATTAACAAGTCTTTTATTAATCTCTGTACGTATTTATATAAAGTAATATTTTATCCAACACTCATCTAAATAACTTTGGATTAAGTTGGAAATAGAAAATGGGAGTCAGAGCTGGCAAGATGGCACAACAGGTAAAAGTACTTGCTATGCAAGCCTGGCAACTTGAGTCACTGAGTGAAAAGCTAGATGCCCGTGACGACTCACAGCTATAATCCCAGAACACTAGAACACCTGCAGTGAGACTGGAGCATCATCCAGAGCCTTCAGACCAAGTAGCCTGACACAGACATGGACTCACCCAAGGAGGAGGAGAAAACCAACACCCACAAGTTGCCCTCTGACCTCCATGTGCATGCCATGACACTCATGTATGGATATTCACACATAGGCGCACACACACACACACACACACACACACACACACACACACACACACTCTTAAAAAAAATGGAAAATGGAGACCAGAAGAGACCATAACTTCGGAACAAGAAGTGAAGGTGATGACAGTTCAGGGGTAAAGTGCTTGCCTAGGAAATCAGTCACTTTTCTGAGGCTGGGATAAAATACCATGACCAAGACAACTTACAGAAGGAATGGTTTACTTGGGCTTACGGTTCCACAGGGATAGAGTCCGTCATGGGGGCAAACAGCAAGTGTGGTAGCCAGAGCACGAACAACAACAAGAAGGGAACCAGGGATAACATAAGTCTTAAACTCTCAAAGCCTGCCTCTAGGGTGCAAGGCTGCACCCCCTAAATCTCCCCAGAGAAACAGAGCCACCCTCTGGGGACCAAGTGTTCAAATATGTGACCTGTGGAGGACATTCTATTCCAGCCATCACACGTAGCCTACACAAGGCCAGAGGCAAGCCCCGGTGGGAATAACAACCAAGATGGAGAGCAGCCCCCCCAGGTGGTGTAAAGTAGGGGGCTCGAGGACACGCCTGGACAATAGATGGTAACTGAAGGGAAAGGAGACAAGGAGATATAGGGAATAAATTCTGGGGGAAGTTCATGACGTTTCTGTAAAGTGGAAGACAAGATTGTATTCTGGAAATATCAGGGAAAGGGATTTATGCAGGTAGACGCAGGTCTTGACTCCAGATTCTTCTGATAATGTGTAAAAAATGCAAACACATTGTATTTATCCTAATGAGCAAGACACATCAGAGCCTAAAGTTATTTTTGCATATTAATTTGTGTGTACGTGTGTGTGCGTGTGCATGTGTGTGATGTGTGTTGCTAGGACTTTGTAAATGCTAGGTTACTAGGTGCACTGTCACTGAGAAACCTTCTGTTTTTCAAATGTATTTATGCATCTCTTTACTTGAGATGATGCCTCATGTAGCCCAGGCTGGCCCGGAATTCACGGAATAGCTGAGGATGACCTTGAACTGCTAAGCCTTTTGTTTCTGTCTCCCAAATGCAGGGTGATTGGTGCATGCAACTGTAGCTGCTCCATTTTGACTTTGAGATGGGATCTTATGTAGCCCAGCCTGACCTTGAACTCACTATGTAGCTAAAGCTGGCTTTGAACTCTGGATCCCATCTCCCTCTCCTGGGTGCTGAGATTGCAGGTGTGCAACAACACCACACCTGGCTTCAACAGTAATGTGGTTTTAATAAAGGTGCATGGCTGAAGAAGCAAGGGATTACTCAACAGGTTTGCCGATTTCTTGTCCTTGCAGAGACACATCATCCACATTAGCCATTGGGTGGATCCTAGATGATTCTGTACTCTGCAAGACCCTGAAGTTTCATAGGCTGCCACTCCTTGCCCTGTTAGCTCACAGAAGACTGAGAGCTCCTCTTGAGCTATCGGCCCTTGTTTGTCCTGATGTGGCTTCAAGTAAGTGTGGGGAGAGACTTGGTCCCTCCCTTAGCCCAGCGAGAGCGCTTCTCCCGTATATGGGATATAATTGCAGTTCAAACTCTTTTGATTTATATTCATGCCAGACACAGTGTGGTTGTAGCTAGGATATAAATAAACATTGTATAACTTTGGTCTCAATGTGGACGGAGGCCTGTCTTGAAAATGGCTGCCAAAATGAGTGATTCCTTGAAAAACAAATATGCTTACTCTCTTATATATAGAAAAAGAGCCTCTGGGGGGAAAACCAACACTAAACTAATTGCTACTGGCTAATTACGTAATATTGACCTAAGGTAGACAGCATTCATTTATTTTTCTAAAAACTGAAATGAGGCCTCAGGGAAAAAATTACCTCAGGATGCTGTTTCCAAACAAGAATTGTTAAAATATTTTGGCACTGAGATTTCCTGTTAAAATGTTGTGAGTGGAAAGAGCTGGACTTGACACATATTAAACCTACTCAATGGATTCCTTTAATTCGTACCAGGAGGTTAAAGAAAGCAAACCCAGCCTGGAGTTCTGCAGTGAGCTTTAAAATCATGTGGAGTGAAGAGAGAAGAGAAAGACTCCTTTAAAATGGAAAGTTCACGTGAGTGTGAATCCAAGTATCTACTGTGGCAACGAAGGCCATTGTTTAACTTTTGTCAGGATCTATGGGTCCCTCACCCGGAGTCTAAGCCGTCTACTGAATGGCTATCCCATTTGCATCGTGGAAAGTTGAAAACTTAAAAGTCAAGCTACCTCAAGTCAGTACTAACTGTGTACCCTCAATAGATCGTAGCTGCTGCTACTGCAAATTCCTAATGATATAGAAGTCACTAGGCATTGTGTCACACACCTTTAATCCCAGAACTTTGGAGGCAGAGGCAGAAGGATCTCTGTGAGTTCAAAGTCAGCCTTATCTTTAAAAAAACAATACTAAAAATGAACAAACATGGCTCTGGAAACTTACGGACGATTAGATATACATGTGGCTGACCTGGTGAGTGTTTTCCATTTTCTCCCTATAGCTGCCCTCTGTCTTTCTCTGCAGGAGGCCGGCCCTGGCTCCATTACACTATCAGGAGCCTTCTACTCTGGCTTCGGTTGGTTTTTGTCAATAGAAGATAGCAGCAGGAGAGAGGAGCTGGGGAGAGTCCTGACTTCTCTGATTGTCCCATCCGTGTGCCATCACACATTGGCTACATCCTTCTACTGAAAGTCACAGGAGTCCTCAGCTACTCCTGCAGCTGCAGCTCCTCCTTCAGGCCAGGGGGTGAAGAAGCTCTCTCTCAACGAGGGGCAAGGTAGAGTTCTCGGTGAGCATGAATGTCCAAGAGAAGAAGAACCAGACACCGAGAGCCACAGGTAAAAAGTAAGGGCTAGCCGTTGGGAGCGGGAGGCAGGAAAATGGCAGTGAAAGCTAGGAGAGAAGATGAGGTGGTCAAAATAAAGAGGGTGAGAAAACGAGAAAGCAGGCATGGTGGTGCTCCATACATGGAGGCAGAGACAGGAGAATCATTTTAAGTTCAAGCGCAGACTGATCAATACAATGGGTTCTAAGCTAACCATTAGCATACACACACACACACACACACACACACACACACACACACACACACAGAGGCACAGAGGACCCAGTCTGGAAGGTCAAAGGGCTCTAGGTATCTAAACCACATTTCAGAAGACAGGGTTTATCTCATTCAATTCTGTAACAGCACCGAGGTGAAGGACTTTATATATTTAAAGTCTGAATGTCTTCCACTGTGTGGTACTAAGAAGGTTGGTTTTAGCTGCATCTAGCTCTCCTTCCAACACTGAATGCTGTGGGCCTGTAACTCTCAGACCACAAACTGACTGACACTTATCAGTCTAAAAGGCCATCTAGCCTGTACGATAAGAAAGAAGCGTCTCGAACTGTGGCCCCTGAAAGCCCTCGACTCAGACCAGTTCCGCTTTGCTGAGCCCTTTAAAAGTCTGCTTTGTCCATTTGCACCCTGCCCCTTGTCAATCATTTACTCTGTGGCTCCTGCGCTCTGGCTTCTAGTTCTGGTTTTCAAGATTGGCGAGGGCCCTTAGGATATCTCGCTGCTGAACCCATCTGTATGTTCCTGTCTTTTCTTGAGCATGTGATGCTGTGTTACCCATTTCCTGCTTCTCAAAACTTTTTTTCCCCTGACTTCAACAGCTCCATTCCTTCAGCCCTGCTTGGCCCTTGGAGTCCTTCCACTTCAGTCCCCTTTGTGGGTTTCTGTTTTCCTGTTGACTGGGACTCCTTCCTTGACTCTCTCCATGTATTGCCCTGAGACTGGCTGGGGTGTCTCACCCACACCAGAACTTCAACCCACAGCTCTGCCTAAGTGTCAGTTCTGACCCAAATGCTGCCCAAGGTCAGGACACTGCTCTGACTTCCTGAAGCTAGATCTCCTCATTTGCCGGTCCTCAAGGGGACCTCAAACTCAATGTCCTAGGCTATCCTTGATGCCCGGCCTCTTCCTGCTTTCCATGCCCTTTCTGAACTGGATTCTCCACTTTGATTTCTGACTTCAGTTTTCCAAACCAGGACTGTCTACCTATCCACACCTCCTCATTTTCTTGATTCCATTCCTTTAAGTCTATCACCCCCGTCCATCCTCCAGACCCTTACAACTTGCCTAGTGTTGCTTCTTATCAGTCCTTGCCTACAGTCTCAGCCCCATGGCACTTGCTACCCCTTGGCTTCAATTTTTGTTGCTCCACCATCAAACTCAGGATGAAATCCAAGCTCCTTTCGTGACATGGCCCCTGCCTGTTCCTCTGGTCTCCATGTGCACTGTGAGCCCTATGCCTGGTGTGTCCTCACACTAGCTGTATACAGCCTTTGTGCTGTTTCATGTGCTGTTCCTTTCTGGCCTGGAAGATTCTTGTTCCCTATCCTGCCAGCACGCTGTTTCTCCTGTAGGACTCTCCATCCAGTGTCTCCCCTCAATGGCAAAGGATGAACTCCTGCTGTCCGTGCATCAGCTCTCACATCCCTGAAGCTGCAGATTAATGAGCTGTTCACCAATCTGTTCCTAGTAGAATAAAAGACACTCGCGAAGGAGGTGTTTCCCCAAATCTCTGGTGCCAGGGCCAGGCATTAAAAATGCTTGATAAGTGTTTTCTGGATGAACAGAACAATTAATCAAGGTGGTGAGCAAATGGAGGATGGATCGGTTAATTAATGCGATGAGTGAATAATCACTGGGTTTGGCCCGTAGTGTGGGGACTCTGCACACAGTTTGCCCTGAATCTTGCTCAAGCCTTCACTGGGTCTTCTGGCTGTTCCCAGTGCTGACCCTTTGACCTGAACTCCGTCTTCCGCATCTTCAGCTTGTTTGTTTTGCCCGGATTCCACCTTTGCCCCCCCTTGCTCCATCTCTGTCTCCTATGAGAGCACAGCTGTTCTGGTGACAACACGAATTAGTCATCCAATGGGCTGTGATAACAATCGAGGGTGTGAGAGTGTGGTAAAGGTTAGGGTCTGAAAGCTGTGCACTGAGTTTCATTGTTAAGCATTTCCAGAGTCTTAGGTCTCGAGCTGCCAGATACCAGCAACTTTTACAGTTGAAATCTACCTGGGCCCCTCCGCTATGGACAGATTCACCATTTACAGCGGCTTTAATGTTATTTTCTGGAACATTTCATGGTCTGGGGTTTATTATACAATGACTGGTGAGGTAAGAAATAGCTTCCTTGGGAAGAAAAGAAGGATAAATCCATCTAGAAGCAGAACTCTAAACCGTGTAGCTCCAGAAACCAAGATGGTTTTAATTTTCCTTCTCCGTTTCCTCCTCTACCACTGGGCAGACTATTCATGGGTGTGCATTTTCCCACTGGAATTTCCAAATAAAGATTTAAAAAGCCAGATTAAGTTCATTACCAGCCTTATGTCTCGCAAACAGCAGAGAGAGTCCTGTTTTATTCTTTTGGAAAATTCTTGTACCTGCAGTTAAAAAAAAAATGCAACATTTCATTCACAGAACAGCCTCTCCTGTTTGTTGTTTGTTGATGTTTCTAACGCTACTGACAAACTTGAAACAAGTTTGGACCTAGTGAGACAGTTCAGTGAGCAAAGGTAACTTTCAGCTAAGCTTGACGACCTGAGTCTGAATCAGCTCCTTCAAGCTGTCCTCGACCTTCTGTCTGGCTCTCTCTCTCAATACACTCTTTTTTTTTAACATTTATTTTATTTTATATATACGAGTACTCTGTAACTGTCTTCAGACACACCAGAAGAGGGCATCAGATCCCATTACAGATGGTTGTGAGCCACCATGTCGTTGCTGGGATTTGAACTCAGGACCTCTGGAAGAGCGGTCAGTGCTCTTAACCACTGAGCCATCTCTCCAGCCCCCTCTAATATATTCTTAGTAAGGATTACCTTATTCTTCAGTTGCTCAGTCTGTTCTTCCAGTTTCTGGCACATCTGTTTTCCTTGGGAGATCTTTTGAAATATGTAAGAATTCGAGAAAGGATCTTTTCGAGGTGTCGGTGTCAAATCCAAGCACCCTTTCTCAGGTTCCAGTCCTACGAACAAAAAGGTTAAGTTTGGCTCCCACTCATTTCTTCTCTCCTCAGTTTTACTAAATGTTACAAATAGGAGTCTGTGACAATCAGCGCCATCTGGATTTTTTTTTTCCTTAAAGTTTTTCAAAATGCTTCTCTGAATAAAAATAGTTTTAAGATACTACCTGTGAGAGGTTCTTGGCAGGTGTGTGTGGCAGGCTGCACCTGCAAAATTAAAGAGTAAGGAGACATTGGTTTTGAGACGAATCAGCCACAGTGTTCACAATGCCTTGTGTCCTGGTCACTGGGGCGGCAGCACAGTGCTCTGCTCCAAGCTGTGATTGCCGTGTGAACGTCACCGTGACACGATGAGTGGCTGACACAGGAAATGGCTCATCACTGTGAGCCTCAAATGTCTTGGTGGTAAGGTGGGGGATGGTAGTGTATCTTATAGGGCTGCTGTCATGGATGATTGGGGTAGCCATCCAGCTGACATTATGATTGTGTTTCCTGCTACGTGGAGACTACTCCAACATGTCTCCTAGACATAATATGGTCCACAAGAGCAAGGGCCATTGTCAACCTTGGCACAGCTCTGTTGCTGGTGCTCTACTTAATCCAGACATGGCAGCCAGACCTACGGAATAATACCACATGCATTAAGTGCTAAATGTGTTGAGATGGTGGTGGCTCCTGCTGCTACTGGACAGAGTTAAACTCCTGATTGATTGATTCCCTTTTTAGGGTCTTACTGTTCTCGACTCCCAGCTGAGAAACATACCCACCAGAGAGACAATTGACCATGTTCAAAATCGACTCTGACCAAGATGGATATCTCCAGTATAGAAAGATAAGAAACCTATTGGATCCAGTTCTCCAATTTAGTCTCATAGGACTTTGGTGTGGGGTGGGGAGCAGAAGCCTGGCCTGAGGCTCCTTGACAAATTCAAGCATTGCTAGGGAAACATGCATGGACATCTGCTTTGCTCTCACAAAACCATGGGCCACCAAGAACTGGCTATGCATGAACACTCTCTTATAAGAAATTCTCTAAGACAGAAAACAGCCCAGTCAGGCCAGGTAGTCTGCTGTTTCCGTGTGTGTGTGTGTGTGTGTGTGTGTGTGTGTGTGTGTGTGTGTGTGTGTGTGTTGTGCTGGGTAGCATTGGGAATCTGCTCAAATCCTCAGTGTGTTCAGTTGGACTGGAAGGATGTTGTAGATGAGAGTAGAAATAGAAACACTCCAGACAGTGATATTCCACCCAGAATGACCATAACACAAGGTTTAAGAGGAAGGCCATTCAGTTAAGTAACAAAGAATTAAACTTTTTCCTGTGCTTTTTTTAAAGATGAATTTATACAACTATTGAATCTTAAGTAATCAATGAGATCCAGAACCTCAACAGGAAGAGGAGTTAGGTGTAGATGAGAAGACAGGAAAACAAAAGGGAGAAATAGTGTAGATCAGCCATGAAGAAATGTCATCCTAAATGGGTGCTAACATACTGTTTGAATTGTGGTAGCAAAGGGTTTAGTTTTATTTCATTGGGTGTGAATAACTGAGGGAATGATATGTGTGGATCACACGGCCAGGCTCTGGGAGGTAGCAATGGGAAAACTGAAGATAAGGTTCTTCAGAATTTACAGATCTGGCAGAAGACTCAAAGCAGGCTAAGATGATCTGAAAATAGAACCCCTATACAAGCCCGAATGTTCACCCCAAAACTCCAAGTCAGTGGCTCACAGAGGTACTTGCACATCAGAGTTTATTGCAATGTTGTTAACAATAGCTAAGTTACAGAACTAGCCTAGGTGTCTGTGATGGTTTGAATGGCCCAGAAGGGTACATAGGGAGGGGCACTGTTGGGAGGTGTGGCCTTGCTGGAGTGGGTGTGGCCTTGCTGGAGTGGGTGTGGCCTTGCTGGAGTGGGTGTGGCCTTGCTGAAGGGAGTGTGTCCTATTCTCTTCCTACTGCCTGCAGATCAAGATGTAGAACTCTCCTCCATAGCCATGCCTGCCTGTCCGCTGCCATGCTCCCCACCATGATGATGATGGACTAAACCTCTGGACGTATGCCAGCCCCAATGAAATGTTCTCTTCAATAAGAGTTTCCATGGTCATGGGGTCTCTTCTCAGAAACTCTAATACAGTGTCCAACAACAGAAATGGATAAAGAAAGCATGGATTACATATATAATGGATTTTTTGGCCATGAAGAAGGATTAAGTTATATCACTTGCAGTATGGGTAGAACTAGAGATAATCACATGAAGCAAACTCAGCCTCAGAAAGACAACTATCACGTTTTCTCCAGATTTTATACAAATATGTAATGTCATATAATGCAGATCACAGAAAGTAGAAGTGGGGTGATCTAGGGAAAGGGGGGACTAATGGGAAGGGAGAGTGGGAAGAAAGGGAAATTAGAGGGCATATGTGGGGGTGGGCATGTGTGAGTGGGCATATGTGGGATGGGCATAGTGATGATGGTGGTGGTGGTGATGATGATGAAGTAGTAGCTGATAAGTGAAGGCTTTGAGTTGGTGGTTCTGATGAGTTATGTGGCCTGAGGGAGATTTGAATGAAGCTGGGTAAATGAATATTCTTTGATCAATCAGATTAGGCTGCTCTAAGACACATGTGCTGGTGCATGCCTGTAGTCCCAATTTTGGGAGGTTAAGTTGGGAAGATCAGAGGTTCAAAGCCAACCTGGGCTACATGAGATTAATTTTTTTAAAAGAGCAAACAAAACACGGGTGTCCCCTGTGAAGGAGGAATCTGGAGAACTTGAGTCTGAGAGAGCCAGGCACTTGAAGAAGACTCTTAGGGAAAGACTGAGTTTAGAAGTCTAGATAAGGGCTGGAGAGATGGCTTGATGGTCAAGAGCACTGGCTGCTCTTCCGGAGGATCTGGGTTCAATTCTCTGTACCCACATCATGGCTTACAACCATCTGTAACTCCAGTTCCAGAGGACCTAATGCCCTCTGCAGGCACCAGATATGCATGTGGTACACATATGTGCAGCAAACACCTCCCCACATAAAGTAAAATAATAAAGATTAACATTAAAAAAGAGCAGATAGGAGTTGGCGGGGAAATTAGTGGAGGAAACGGGAGGAGCTAAAAAAGGAAATGGGGTAGACTCTATTATATGTGTGTGTGTGTAACTCTCAATAAAAGTAAATAAAAATTAAAAAAATTCTAGATCAAGTTAAGAAATATATTGGAGACTGGACATGGTGGCACATCCCTTTAATCCCAGCACTTGAGAAGTAGAGGCAAGAGAATCTCTGTGGGTTCAAGGCCAGCCTGGTTGTACATTTTGAGTTCCAGGTCGGGGTTGGGGATTTAGCTCAGTGGTAGCAAGGTAGCAAGCGCAAGGCCCTGGGTTCAGTCCTCAGCTCAAAAAAAAAAAAAAAAAAAAAAAAACCAAAAAACTTGAGTTCCAGGTCAGCCTGGACTACACAAAGGAACTCTGTCTCAAAAAAACAAAAACAAAAACAAAACCACCACCGATAAAAACCCAAACCAAAACTTAGAATAATAAAAAACAAAGAAGAAAGAAGGCTATTGGGAGAATTTTGAGGCCTTTGGGGTTGTATCCTCCTCTATATTTTTCTGAGCCTCTGATTCTTTTCATGAGGTCATCGCCAAGCATCTGAGTGGTTGGTTCACTTACCCAGGATAACCCAGGGGCCTGCACCTCAGAACTACATGAAGCTCCAGCTACAAGCCCACCCTGGGATGACCACCCTGGGTTAGTATTGAGGGGGACCATTCTCATTTACCTGTATTTGTTGCAAAGGTTCAGTAAATTTCCGTTTTTGCTCTGGTTGTTTTTCAACACGATTTGACCCAGACAGGGTTCCTGAATTATCTTGCACAACTGTTGATTTATTTCTCAACCTAAGAGAACAGCTGCCTCGGTTAGCTATTGTGAGTGGTTTATTAGTTACAATGTTCCGAGGGATCTTCACTTCGGGAGCAACCTTAGAAACATCTGGAAACTGGTAGTGCACTTGAGCCTGGCTGTATCTGAACCCGTTGCCTAAACTAGCTTTGTGAGCCAGCTGTCTCTGGGGCGTCTGCCTCAGGAAGCTTTTGTATTTATCACCTGGACCTTTAGTTCCGGTTAGAAGGCTCGGATCTTCCTGATGGCTGCTCTTCGCAGCAGTCACTGGCGTTTCTAAGGGAGAGGTATTTTCTCCCTCTTTGCCAGGGGAGCAACAGGGTTTGCTGCTATTTGACGCACCATTTTGTGGACTGGGCTGGCCAGTGACTTCTGGGGTTTGTTCTCTGGGGTAATAATTTTTTGCATAACGCGAAATGATATTTGTAAGAGCATCTGAGTCACCAAGACCCTCAGCATTCAAGGGCTCTGGGAGAGTTTCAGAGCCAGCGCCTTGACCCCTGAAGAATTGCTGTCTGGAGAGATGATGGAGTAAAGTGTCTGAGACGTGGGGCTTGGAGGTATCTTCTCTATTGGCTGGAACAGGAGGAGCCAAGGCGCACTGTTTATCGTTATCAGGCCTGTTGCTGGCAATAGTCATCTTATCCCAAGTCTGGGGCAGAGCTGTGCTCTGGCCCGCCTCACGGGGAACAACCGCTTCTGCTTCCTGAGGGTCTTCTCCTGCCAGTGAGATAGGAAAGGTGTCATTTGTTAAGGTAAAGTTGTAAGAAGTGCATATCTTCATCTGAGAGAAGTCCCCATCATAAGGCAAGTCCTCCTGCTGTTTATAAGTCATATCTTCCGAAAAGTCAGCTTCGTCCATGATGGTATGGGCTGATATCTGTGGTCCTCCGCTGTCTGGCCTTGGCATTCTTAAAGCTCAAAATATGTTGTCTGGTTTTCATTGAATGTCTGCACTGTGTGTTCTATGCTGTAAGAAGAGAAAACAGCCTCATTAGTAAACATGTCAGAATCATGTAGGAAGCGGTGCCTAGTCTGGTTTCTTCCGAGGAACAGAGCAGATGTTTTTCACTTAGAGTCATTCAGTTGCAAGCCTCAAAGCTCAGCCGAAGAATAAGTCATCCGAAATACTGTCGAGGAAGGGAGTGATGGAAGCGTAGTCGTTTTTATCCACTAAGTCTAAGGAGGCGTGGCCTGCATTAATGACCACATCTTTATCTCTCCCCAGAGAGAGCGATAGTGCTTGGCATTTGTTCTCATCACTTCTCAGTCCTTTTAGTGAAGATCAAATGTGGAATTTTTTTCTTCCACGCCTTCCTAGCATCTGAGTCACACAATGCTGGAGGGTAGTTCAGCTCAGACATGGCCACGCCAAGTTTTCTATTCTGTTGCCTTTTGTAAATTGGCATTTTATTTTCTAATTGACACATAATTGTAGATGTCTGTGGCACACAATGTGGTGTTTTATTATATGTATATAAAATAATGCCATTAAAAGACTACAGGGTCTCACTGTATAATTCCGACTCACTGTGTTAAATAGGTTGGCCTCGAACTCAGAGATCTGCCGGCTTCTGCCTCCCAGGTGGTAGGATTAAAGGTGTGCACCCCATGCTTGGCCTAAGTGTGACTTATTTATCACCTGAACTTGGATTTTTTTTAAGTAAAATATTAGAAAATCTTCTCTTTTAGCTACTTTGAAATATTTATCACTGTTAAGTACCTCATTGTGCAATAGAATGTCAGTAATACCAGGATGTATTCTTCTGAGCCTATCTTTCTAGCCATTGACGGGTCCTCCTGGTCCCTGTAATAATTCTGCCAACCATTGTTTTGCTCTTTGCTTCAATAAGCTCAGCTAGCGCGCACGTGTGTGTGTGTGTGTGTGTGTGTGTGTGTGTGTGTGTCTGTCTGTCTGTCTGTCTGTCTGCTGCATGAGTATATGTTTGTGTGTGGTAATTCTTGTACATGTATGCATGTGCATATTCACGTAAAGGCCATAGGTCAACATCGGGAGTCTTCCTTACTTTCAATCTTGTTTTTTGAGACAGGGTCTCTCACGGAACCTGGTGCTTACAATTTGACTGGACAGGCTGGCCAATGAAACCCTCCTGTCTCTGTCTCCTTAGCAGTGTACTACACTAGAGCATGTCTGGCTTCTTGCATGCGTACATCTTGCAGTCAGGTTCTTATGCCATGCAGCAAGAGACTGCGCCATCTCCCGGCCTCAGATCAGCCTTTCCAGGTTGTACATATCAATGAGATGGAGTACTTGTCTTTCTGCACCCGGCTCTTTTCACCTCTCCTGTATCTCCGTGTTCCTCCCTACCCCCTGCTATCTCCCAGTGGTTTCCTCTTACATCCCCCACCCCACCCCCCACCCCCACCCCCCACCCCCACCCCCCACCCCAGCTGGGGACCGAACCCAGGGCCTTGCGCTTGCTAGGAAAGCGCTCTACCACTGAGCTAAATCCCCAACTCCTCCTCTTATATTTCTTAAATGAGCATAGAACAGTGCTTTTCAACCTGTGGATCACAACCCCTTGGGGATTGCATATCTGATATTGACATTACAATTCATAACAGTAGCAAAATTACACTTATGACAAATTACAGTAGCAACAAAAATAAAGGGATCGTCTGGCATCACCACAACATGGGAAACTATATTAAAGGGTCGCAGCATTAGGAAGGAAAACCACTGCCACAGAAGGATTGACATAGAGCCAGGGGAGGTCTTTTGAATATGTAGAAGACAGGCTGCAGCCAAACGTCCCTCTTCTACTCAGACCCGGAAGGAAGTTCTTGTTGGTGAGCAGCACCTTACAAGTAATAAAAGCATCCTGGCTTTTAGGTAGGATGACTGGGGCTACCTCAGCCAGGTTCTGAGCTCTACTCACTCAGGACGGCCATAATCACTGCTGGCCCCGCCCATCTGGTCGATGGGGTTTGGTGAACATCTTTGAGGTCCTTCTTCATCCAAATTTTTATGTCTAAGAACTTGTAATGTATTAGTTAACCTCAAAGGCTAAAAAATACGTTTGACAAAGAAAAATAATTGAAGAAAAAGCTCCTCAAGGAAAGAGGAACACAAACTTGGGCGTAGCTGCATGCCAGTGTTACAGAGGCCAGGCTTTACAGAGTGAAGACTGCTCTGGAGAGGGGAGGAAGAGAAAATCGCCACAGGACTGCTTTAAGTTGTTTATAGACACAAATGCTTACCACAGAGTGGAGAAGGCAGGCCTGTGTGAGCAGAGTTCCGGCTTATTCACACCCAAGTTGAAGGGGTAGAAAGAAAAGTTTCCCTGGAGAGATGAAGACACAGTGAGAAAGCTGTAGTCCACCCTGGATTTGGTTCCTACACCTCCACTTATTAACCGCATGACATCTGGAGAGTCAGTCCTCCCCTCCCTCCTCCTCCTCTACCTTTTCTGTTGTTCTATGATAAGACATCACTATATCCAGCTGGCCTCAAACTCCTGGGCTTAAGTGGTCCTTTTGCTTCAGCCTCCTGCTTGGTTTCTATTTTACTTTTTTAAAAAAGATTTATTATTTGTTTATTATATATAAATACACTGTCACTGTCTTCAGACACACCAGAAGAGGGCACCAGATCTCATTACAGATGGTCGTGAGCCACCATGTGGTTGCTGGGATTTGAACTCAGGATCTCTGGAAGAACAGTCAGTGCTCTTAACCGCTGAGCCATCTCTCCAGCCCCACCTCTAACTTTTATGAGTCTGGTTCTCTTCTGAAAAAGTAGGCATGAGAGTGCTCAGCTCACAGGCTTCTAGATGATGGCAGGACATGAGGCATGTGACATGGAGTGAGTGCAGCCAGCACATAAATAAAAGATCAGCAGGTGTGGTGGTGCACGCCTTTAATCTCGGCAGGGGCAGGGGCAGGGGCAGGGGCAGGGGCAGGGGGCGGGGGCGGGGGCGGGGGGCGGGGGCGGGGGCGGGGGCAGGGGCAGGGGCAGGGGCAGGGGCAGAAAGTTGAGAGGGGGAAGAGAGGCAGAGAGGCAGAGGTAGGCATGCATATCTCTGTGAGGCCAGATTGGTCAATACAGTGAGTTCCAGGCCAGCCAGGAATACTTAGACTCTAAAGATAGATAGATGGATAGATGGATAGACAGACAGACAGACAGACAGACAGACACAGATAGATTGCAAACAAATAAGAAAGATAAGGGATGAGGAGATGGCTCAGTAGATAAAGGTGCTTGCCACCAAGCCCCATGTTCAACCCTTGAGAACCACATGAAGGAGGATTAAAAAGAAAACCTCCTGAAAGTTGTCCTCTGACCACCACCACCACACACACACACACACACACACACACACACACACACACACTTTTGTCTAAAGCAAAGGGAAGACCTCACAAAGATAAGCCCAAGGTATTCTCTCATTACACACAGGGAAAAAGAAAAGAAAAATAAAAAACAAAACAACAAAAAAAACCAGCTTCAGAACTATTTGTGTCCCCACGTGTGCATCCAAACATGGTGAGGCCTTTTTCTAGGAAATAAAGTCACCCCACGCCCTTAGCTTTAGCATCACAATGAGCCCTTACAGATTGCTGGAAAGGCCTGGAACATCTTCCTGGTAACACCCGGCTTAGTCTTGGACTCTGAAGGTGTCTTCTGAGAGATTCTGATCAGAACCCAACAGAACTTTTGGCGACACAGCTGTCCCCACAGGTGACCAGAGCATTGTGTGCTCAGCTGCAGCTCATAGTCACTGTGCAGAACAGAGGGGCCCCAGTGCCCAGCCAGTCCTGAGCAGAGGGGTGCAAATGCCCGCCATGCCAACAGCTCTTCCCAGTGTGGCTGATGACACCATACAATCCCAACGGGATGCTGAAGTGCTGACCTAAGGCCACTCCATTGCCTGTGGAGATGAGGGCAGGAGTAGCTGGATGCTGAGGAATCAAAGAGCTGTCCAGTCTTGGGGATGGGGAGCGCCTAGTGTGGCGGTAAAGGTTGGGCAGCCTTGTTTCCGCTGGTAGGCGGTATTTCTTCTCTTTACTTTACTAGGTGGGTTTAATGATAGCACAACTCCACATCGTGGAAGGACTGTTCTCATCATGGTTTTGTTTTGTTTTGTTTTAGTACCTGGGGTTTGAAGCAAGGGACTCGTGTGTGTTAGACAAGCATCCTACCACTAGGCTACCCCACAACCTTCAGAGCTGAGAATGGCTTTGAACTTCTGATTCTCCTTTGTCTTTGTTAGAGTTTCTATTATTATGGTAAAACATCCAAATGGCCGAAGAAAGGGTTTATTTCATCTTACAGGTCTGAGGTCACCCATTCCTCCATCACTGAGAGAGGGCAGGGCAGGAACCTGGTGGCAGGAAACTGGAGGCAGGAATTGAAACCGAGGCCATGGAGGAATACTGTTCTGACTTTCTTCTCATGACTTGTTCAGCCTGCTTTTTTTATAGCACCCAGGACTACCAGGGGTGGCACTGCTTAGTGATCTAGACTCTCTCCATCATTCATCAAGAAAATACACCATGGGTTGGCCCACAGGCCAGTCTGGCGGAGGCCTTTTTAAACAGGCTCCCTCTTCCAAAATGATTCCCGCTGTGTTGAGAGGGCATACAATTAGACAGCTCAACTGACACCTTGTTAGCTTGACACACAAAAGCATCACTGGTAAACCATAGCCTTTCCTTGTCCCAAGATGTCATATTAACCAATAATACAATATAAAATACATTCCAAACTTTAAATATCCCATGGTTTTTAAACATTCAAATGCTTTAGAAATTCAGTATTTTAAAACATCCAAAATATTTTTCAAAGTTCAAACCTCTCTAAAATATCCAGGTTCCGAAATATCCATATTCTTCTAAGAATTCCAAATTCCTAACTATGACCTCCCTATAATATTAAAGAAATTGGTTAAATAGTTTCCTTCTAGTCTTCCTCTTCTTCCTCCTTCCCATCTTCTTTTCTCTTTCCCTCCCTAGGGTTTCTCTGTGCAGCCCTGGCACTCCGTAGACCAGCCTGGCCTCAAACTCAGAGATCTACCTGCCTCTGCCTCCCTAGTGCTGGGATTAAAAGCTTGTGTTACCACTGTCCAGATGGTTAAATAGTTTCTTTTTTAAAGATATATTTATTTTATATAGGTGAGTACACTATAGCTGTCTTCAGATACACCAGAAGAAAACATTGGATTCACATTCCAGGGTGGTTGTGAGCCACCATATGGATGCTTGGGAATTGAATTTAGGACCCCTGAAAGAGCAGTCAATGCTCTTAACCACTGAGCCATCTCTCCAGCCCTAAACAGTTTCTTATACAAGAGAAAATAATCAAGGCATAGTCACAGTCAAAGCAAAACCAAAGTTCAAGGGTATAAGCAGGTTGGTGCTGTCTGGGATCCACTCATGGTCCTCTGGACTAAGACTCTGCTGCAATTGGCTACACCTTAACCAGTACCCTCTCCTGAACTCTCTTCAGAAACTCTGACCCTGCCTCAGTTGCTCTCCATGACCCCTTCGTACCTTCAAAGCCACTCTCCCCAGTGACTTACACATTGCCAAGCTTGGCTGCCAGCATGAGATGCAGTCTTGGCCTCCTCTGGACCACAGCTTCTGTGTGATGACTCTGAGTAAAATACCCCCAGGTTTATACTCCTCAGTGATACTGATCCTGCTCCTAATCACCACTAATTTCTCACTCCCAACTCACCAGCATCAACTCCCGGCAAAGCAAAGTTTCGTGTTGGTGGTTCTAGTCTCTCATAGTCTCAGCCAGTTCTTCAGCCAGCTCACTAGAACTACAGATTCTTAGTCCAAAATACCACTAAAAAAATCCCTGATAGAGACCTATTTCCCTCTGGAACGTGGAAAGCCAAGCCTCTGACAGATGCCTGGCCTTCAACTTTGTCTTCTAAGCTCCCACGAAAGTTCATATTAAGCTCTCAGGACATCCGATGGTTTCTCCAGCCCAAAGTTCCAAAGTCCTCCTTTAATCCTCACCAAAACATCGCCAGGCCTGTCAGCAGTACTACACTCCTAGTACCAATTCCTGTCTTAGAGTTTCCATTGCTGTGATAAAACACCAAGACCTAAATCAACTTGGGGAAGAAAGCACTCATTTTATATTTCAATTCTCAAGTCACACTCCAACGCCAGAAGTTGGGGAAGGAACTCAAGGCAGGATCCTGGAAGCAAAACTACAGAGACCATGGAGGAACTCTGCTTGCTGGCCTGCTCCTCGCGCCTTGTTCAGCTTGCTTTCTTAAAGCATCTAGGACAACAGAGTGGCTTTAATCTCTCATTCTCTCAGTTGAGGTTCCCGCTTCCAAAATGACTCTAGCTTTTCCCAAATTGACATAAAACTAGCCAGGACATCATGTCAACACTTCCTGAGTTGTGGGATTATAAGGGTACCTCACCACGCCAAATTTATGCTGGGGATGGAATCTGGGGCTTCGTACATACTTAGTCAGCACTTTTCTGATAAAGGTCAACCCCAGTCCTCGTTTATTTTTTTGGGACAGGGTTTCAATAGGTTGCCACCTGGCCCAGGACTCATTTTGCAGCCCACAGCAATCCTGAGCTTGTGATCCTCTTGTTCAGTCTCCTTTATGGCTAGAAATATGGCCTCTGCGAGCCAGGTAGATGGGAAGGTGCCTATGAGCCAGCTGTGGAACTGAGAGCCAGGATAACGTCTACTTACCCTCATTTCTCTACTCACACCCCATCAGGTACCCGTTAGCTCAGCCACCTTTCTCCCCCACTTGAGCATAAACCTACACTTCTGGGATCAACGGTGCTGACTGAAACAACCCTGAGCGAGACCTGAGTGTCTGAGGCGGTGACGGAACCATCCCTCCCCACTCCTCCCCATTCTGGCCTTTAGAGTGTATTGGCATGGAGTCTTGAAGGCTATAACATTTTGTTCTGCACAAAGTCACATGTTGCTCCGTCCTCACCGAGGCAATGTGACAGTCACCACCAAGAGGTGAGACAAGGGCAGGTGCAAGAGAAACTCACCTGCATCTTGGGGTCCTGACACCACACAGTGAAGAGTCGTGCAATGCAAACGAGCCAGCCGTTAACTGGAAATCACATTTTACTTCTTTCAATCACCGGAAAGTTGGTTGCACTCGAACGACAGAACAAAATTAACCCTTTCACATTGTGTGCGGCTTCTCCCATGTCCCTCTAAGGAAGAGGTCACTGAAAACTCACAGGGAACTTCTGATGCAATCTAAGTTCTTTGTCTTTGTTGTAAGAGCAGTCAGAGAACACTCAGTTTCACTCCTAACCTTTATGTTCTCTGCCTCTATTTCTAGCTATGGATTTCTATTTATCCTCCATGAGGAGGAAAAAGAAAAACCAAAACCTAGCAGCTGGCTCAAAATAAGTCCTAAGCCACACCCAGGCGTCAGATATTCCAGGATTTTTGTATCCACTCTACATTGTTTCTAGATTAAAATATTTGCAGAGGTAACACAATACAGACCTTCTCTGTGCAGGCTGCATTGGATTCCGGGCTGGTAATCCTATCAGCTAACTGGATCTCAGCCCTGCGGGCTGCCCACAAGTGCAGTGTCTATAACTGTAACCGTAGCTCACGTTGTGTAATGGCCCAGCCTCATCTTGTCATTGTAGGGTGACAGGGAAACTGCAGTGGAACAACAGATCAACCCAATCCTCCCTGGAGAGCCAGGTGGATGTATTATTTATAGTCAGGCGTAGGGCCACCGTTCTTCCATGAGTGGGCATGAATGTAGTGCCCAGCTGTTACAGATTGTCTAGAGACTGTCTTTGAAACTGAGCAAACCAGCATTTGGAAAAGCACCTTTCCTTCACTGACTTTTTCTTTTTAAATCTAATTTTCCTGCCTGCATAGCCTCGTTGTCACCATAGACCGTCTAATCTGCACCACGGACGTTGGCAATGCTCAGGGAATATTTGGAAAGCAATTGATTTTCTGAAAATAATTCTCATGTTAAATCTGTGGTGTGTGTGCATGAAGTGCACATTCGTGGGAGGGGACGTGTGTGGGAGTGCAGGTGCGTGTGTTTGAGAATTACAGGACAACCTCCACTATGGGTCCCAGGTACCTTCCGTTAGTTTGAGACAGTCTGTGACTAGCCCAGAACATCTCTCCACCACTGGGGTCAGAGGTGTGAGCCACTGTACTTGGCTTTTTGCACACGTTCTGGGGATCTGAATTTAGGTCTTCTCGTTTGCAAAGCAAGTGGTCCATCTCCCTGGCCTTCACAGTAAGATTTTAAACACCCTCAATTTTTAGGAAGTTTTATGCTAATAACTCCTGAGCCAGTAAGATGGTTCGGCAGGTAAAGGCACTTTCTACCTGACCCTGGAGACTTGAGTTTGGAAAGGCCCAAGAGGTGGACACAGGACTACAACACCAGCACTCAGGAAGCAAAGATGGGGCAGGGTGGGATCACAAGTAGGAAACCAGCCAGTTCTACATAGCAAGTTCCAGGTCAGTCAGGGCTATAGGATAAAAATCGCATCTGACAAAAAAAAAAAAAAAATCAGGCATTCATTCAATACGCACAAATGTGCTAGCCATGTTGGTGGAGTGCTTACCTAGCATGCATGAAGCTATTCCATGCATATGGCCATGTTTGATGGCCAGCATAAAAGGAGCAAGGTGGCACGAACCTGTAGTGTCAATATTCAAGGGGTGAAGACAGAAAGTCATGAGTTCAAGATTATCCTGGGCTATATAGTGACTTCAGAGTCAGCCTGGGGCACATTGGACCTATCTTAACCAAGAAACAAACCCAGATCTCTTACCATATCCGCTGTGTGCCTGATACCATAATCAGCTTACAAACATCCATTATGATACATGATTTTTAGGGTATTGTATATTACTGTGAATGTTGGTAAGTGCTGTGTGGAATAGGTTTAAAAAAAAAGACTACTGAGAAAAACAATGTTAGAGAGAAAAGGTTTATTGTGATTGGTAAGGCAAGGAAGAGTTCCTGACAGGGGAGCATTTCAGGCTGGAACCTGAGAGAGCTGACAGATCCAAAGACAGCTAAGCAAAGAGATAGGGTGTTCTGGGCCGAGGTGACCAGTGACAAGGATGCATGTGGGACAGAACGTTGAGTACCAGGCAGGTTGATAGCATGGTAGTGAGGCTTAAAGAAGTAGATGTGTTTAATATAGATGAAATAACAAGGAGAGAAATCAAATGTGTGTGTAATACATATGAAATGATTTGGGCAGAAACTAAACAAGAGCCTGTGTCCAGTACATAGGAAATAATTTGGAGAGAAAGTCAACAGGCAGAGGCCATATGCTTGGGAGAGCAAGGGAGAAAAGAGGGAAGTGAACCTGCCTCCTTGGCCACACCTTCTTGGCCACACCTCCTTGGCCACACCTCCTTGGTCAAGTCTCATGCTATTTTCTAGTTTTGTACAATGATCATGCAAATCAATATGCAAATGACCTCAAAGGACAAGAGAGGGAAACCACACAGCAAACAACCCTAGGAAAAGATTATCTGTGCTGTGGGCTCAGCTTTGTTAGAATATTCTGTCTTAGGTGCTGAACACATTTGTCCTCAACTAAGCTTTACTTTTGAACAGTACAATTATAAATTGTTTTGAACAGGGTTTCACGTGTCCTCAGTGGTCCTCAAACTCCCTGTGTAACAGAGGATGCCTTGAACTTTTTGATCCTCCCACCTTCAGCTCCTGAGTGCTGGGATTTCAGGAGCTAGGAATCAAACCTAGGACTTTGTGCACGCTAGGCCAGCACATTACCAACTGAGCCACATCTCCAGCCGTACACTAGCACAAAAATATAAAAAGGAATGAGAAGGGCTGGAGAGATGGCTCAGCGGTTAAGAGCACTGACTGCTCTTTCAGGGGTCCTGAGTTCAATTCCCAGCAACCACATGGTGGTTCATAACCATCTGTAATGGGATCAGGGTGTCTCTGTAGACAGCTACGGTATACTCATATAAATAAAATAAATAAATAAAATTTAAAAAAAAGTAATGAGAAAACTTTCCAGACACAGCATACCTCCCAGATCAAAGAGAAGTCTCAGTGATGTAATGAAGCTATATCTTTGTTTTGTTTTCAAAACAGGGTCTCACTATGTAACCCTGGACATCCTGGAACTTCCTATGTAGACTGGGCTGGCCTCAAACAGAGATATGGCCTGCCTCTCCTCCTGAGTGCTGGGAATAAAGGTGTGTCCCACTATGTACCAGCCTGAAACTACCTTATTTTTTTTTTAATTTTCATTATTGCTTTGTTTAATGTGTATGGGACATTTCTTCTAGATTTGGGTCTGTGCACTGTAAGCGTGTCTGGTGCCTGTGGAGGTCAGAACAAGGATCCCTTGGAACTGAACTTACAGATGATTGTGAGCCACTATATGGATAGTGGAAACGAAACTCTGGTCCTCTGGGAGAGCAGCCAGTGCTATTAACCACTAAGCCATCCCTTCAGCCCCTGCATCTTTTAAATAAAAAATTATTTATTGGCGGTGGTGGTGTTTGTGTGTGTGTGTGTGTGTGTGTGTGTGTGTGTGTGTGTGTGTACCTGAGTGTGTATTCCTGAATGTGTACTTCCATAAAATGCCCTTGGAAGCCAGAAGAAGGCATTGGGTTCCCTGGAATTAGAGTTACAGGCAGTTGTGATCCACCCGATTTGAGTGCTGGGAATTGATTGAATCTGGTCCTCTGGAAGAGCAGCCAGTGCTCTTAACCCCTGAGCCAGTTCTCCAGCCCTAAAGCTGTATCCTCATGCACATGGAGTCTGAATGAAAGTGAACCTTTTTCTGGACAGCTTGAGCCATCTAGAAAAAGAAAAAGAAGAATGAGGCAGAGGAGGAGAAGAAAGGAAGGGAGGGAGGGAGGAAGGAAGGAAAGAAGGAAGGAAGGAAGGAAGGAAGGAAGGAAGGAAGGAAGGAAGGAAGGAAGGAAGAGTCTTTTGCATAGCACTAGGAAACAGACAGCCACTCTAACGTCTTGAAATGGGTGTAAGGCATGCACTGTCTTCATCCTTGCCTGGCCTAGCTTGATCTGACTAGGTGTCTGTTTTTCCACATGCACACCTGTTTTCCAGAGGAACCATAGAAAGGTGTCTTGGTTCTTTATCCACAGTTTCTACTCCTGTATGTGCAAGAGGAGACCTCCCGCCTGAGAGGCTGCACTGCCTGCTTGCAGGAATGTAAAGGATCCTGGTAATGTCTTGACTTCAGTTAGTGTATACATCAACTTTAAAAGATCGACTCTTCCTTAGTCATGACATCACAACTGCCTAGAACACTGTTGAAGGAAGATGGGTTCTGGGGACTTCCAGACAAGGATCTGAATTCTGCTATTGTTTCGTGTAGCTTTTGCTGCCCCACCCTAGCTCAGGGAAGTGGTCATGCTACCAGCCCCAACCCAGCAGATAAAAAACACACACACAATTGTTCCTTTTCAACTTGCCCTCCTGCCACCCAGAAAAGCACACCCTTATTACTACTCTGCACCTCCCATCTGCCCTGAACTTTAGTGGCTAGTCCCAACTAGGCCCTGCTATGAACAGCTGTGTGGCGACTCCGTTTTGAGATCTTACGTGGTTCTTCAACCCTTCTCCATCAGAAGCAAGGCAAAGCTCTGCTCTCCTCCCTTGCAGCTCTCTTCTACTTCAGGGACCTGGAAGGCCTACCTGTACCTTCTGCCCAGCAATTGGCCCATGGCTTGCTTTACTGACAGATCAACAACCAATGGAGGAACAGGACCTTAGCATCAGAACCGCCCCTACATGCTGTTAATGCTTCTTCCTTCCTTCCTTCCTTCCTTCCTTCCTTCCTTCCTTTCTTTTTTTTTTTTTTTTTTTTTCTTTTTTTCGGAGCTGGGGACCGAACCCAGGGCCTTGTGCTTGCTAGGCAAGCGCTCTACCACTGAGCTAGATCCCCAACCCCCTCTTCCTTTCTTTTTTCAGTGCAGCCCTAGCTGTACTGGAACTCACTCTGCAGAACAAACTGGCCTCAAACCTCAAACTCAGAGATCCTCCTGCCTCCTCTCGCCTCTGCTTCCCAAGTTCGGGGATTAAAAGCATGTGCCACCACTGACAGGCATTAGGTCTTTCTAGTTTTACCTCTCTGATTCTTACTTTCATACTTTGTAAAATTGTGGCGACAGCTGGCTGAGTCCTGCGCAGCTTGGTTCCTGGAAACCAGACTGGGTGACACAGGAATGAAGGACAGACACACAGACACGTGTACAGGAAAGCTGGGACCAGGTAGGCTGTGCTTGCTTTGATGGAGTGACACCTACTGCAGAGCAACCTGGGATGCCATGGTGTTTATGGGAGCACGAGGAGGAGGGCTAGCGAGTCTTGGCAATTTCTGTAGTGGAGCAGTTTCAGGCTGAAACATCTGGAGGAGGAAACTGCCATCCGTCCATGATTCTCTGGGCACTCTGTCAACATTCACACACAGACTCCAGAGAAGACTTTACCGATTCCCTGAGCCTGACTCAGGGAGGCTGTACCACTTCTGAGCCTGATACAGCATTAGAATATTTGTCAATTATATACATTTTCTTGAGGTTCCTCCACTCCTCACAACTCCTCTAAGAATAAAAGGAGAAAATGCATTTACTTCATGTACTATCTATCTATCAGTCATACCTAGGAATGGAAGCCATTCCCACAGAACCAAAGTCCACCCTTACCCCAGCATGAGCCATCCTAAGCCAGCTACACAGTGGGAACATAATAAACAAATAAAAGCAGAGCACTGGGGTTGGGCTGTGTCTATTTTAGACTTAACACATGCATACGATTTAGAGCAGTGCTTGCCATACAATGTCTCATAAATACTAGCTTTAAAACAAGATTAACTGAAGCCCATAGGACAGCCCAGGTAAAGGCGCCGACTACCAATCCTGGCCACCTGAATTTGATTCCCAGGATCCAGATGGTGGAAAGAGAGAACAGACTCCCCCGCCCTAAAGCTGTTTTCTGACCTTCATCCGAATGCTGTGGTATAGGGTACCCACCCATACCATGCATGTACACAGAATAAAATCAGTTAAGCTGTAGAAAACATTATTTTTTTTCTTTTTATTTTTTTTTTTCGGAGCTGGGGACTGAACCCAGAGCCTTGCGCTTGCTAGGCAAGCGCTCTACCACTGAGCTAAATCCCCAACCCCTGTAGAAAACATTATTAAAGAGCTGGGGATAGCTCAGTAGTAGAGTACTTGTCTAGCATCCCAGTGACCCCGAATTTAATCCCTACCATTGTCAAAATAAATACAGTCATTATATAGAAATCTTAGTATTTCAAAAGTTTGACTCTTTCAGTCTATCATTTTAAGAGCTAAGGATTTGAAGTGAAAACCTGTTATATAAAACCTTTATATATAAAGTATATAAACGCATTACAAAGTTACAAAGTAGAAAAAAAAATGTCAGCTATCAGAACTCCCCTAACCCTTGTAAATAAAACTACATGGCTTATTTAGAATACATTAGAAGCTCCCAGGATTAATGAAGCCAGTATTAGCTCAGCTGGTGCTGAAATGCCAACCTTTATAGGACAACATTGGCTTCTGTATTACACACCAGAAGTGGAAATGACGCCCATCCTTAAGGTAAACAATCCTCATTTAGCTTTTTAAAATGGGCTTGTGTAGGCTTAATAGGGCATTAAGTAGTTAACTCCTAGGTGAGGTATTTATTTCCCCTCTCAAGCAATGGCATCATTTAAGAGGTGGAAACAGTGTGACGCTGTATGTATGATGTACCGGAAACAATCATCTGCTCAGAGCATAACAGCTCACTGTTCCTAAAACAGGCTTTCAGCTGCACCCAGCCACATTACAAACCTAATGAGATGCCAGGAGAGAGTTAATGGTGTTACCTTTTACAATCATGGGCTGTTCAAGAAGAAAACATTTGGATAAAATTATGTCACAGTCAAGAGCCCTCAGTGCCCTGAAATCAAATGTTTGCTGGGGAGTGAAAATCTGTTGGTGCCCGGGAGCCATTTTGTACATACCACCTCAGCCTCTCCCTCGGCTCTCAAGGAGCCTCCTGGCTTCCTCTCCTTTTATACTATGTGTCACAAGGAAGAAGAAATGGAAAGAATCACAGTTATGCTTTTTGCTGTCCCTTTCCCCAAATTGGTTTATTTATTAGTTTCCTATTGTTACTGTAACAAATTGCTAAACAAAAATGCAATTTTTTTTTAAAGTTTGTGATAGTTACTCTCAGTTGTCAACTGGACTAGACTTAGAATGGCCTAGAAAAGCCCTTCCTCCCTGGCCCCTTTAACTAGGGTAGTGACCCTTTCTCCACTTGTCACCTCCACCTCCTGTCTGAGCTTCCTGTTAGACCTTCCTTACTGTCTCATAAGCTATCCATTCCATCCCTGTCACGATGATTCTGCCAACCTGGGCAGGTAGCGGAGACTCAACGTTTATCTTATAGAATTGGAATTTTTAAATGCTGGATCCAACAATGTGGCTATACTGGAACGAGTTCAAAGGTCACTGGATGAAAGAACGAAGCTGCTTATAATTAATGGCAGTCATCCTCCTGCAGCAACTAAAGCAACTGGCACTCAGAAGACAGGCAGGTCAAATCCGGTGGTGTCAGCCTCCCTTCTAGCCCACCACCCACCAGAGGTGGTGGAAAGGAAAGGATATGGGGGAAATGGACCTGTTTAGAGGTTGTTCTTTGGAGCAAATCTTACCTGTGATGTCAGGAAATCAGCAGTCGAGTTCACAGGTCAGCAGCAACAGCTTGATCCATTCGTAAATATTTCACCAATATGCCAGCAGTCCAGTTTGGTAGAGTTGGGATAGCAAACAGGAATCAGCAGTGGTGGCATGACCTAGCAGAGACAGCCAGGCCTCAGTCGAATCAGCAGAAGTCAGCAGGAGAAGCCAGCAGCACCAGGGATACCAGAAGTTCTTGGTTGTGCCTCTCTCAATGAAGTGAAGATCAGCAAAGACATGAGACTGAGAAGCATTGCAGAGCTAGCTGTACCAGCCAGCTCCTCTCACAGACTGGTGAGTCCTATTTATACACTCTCCAAACATCTCGTGTTCTCCACAGGTCTTGCCTCAGCACATGAGTCTGCCTTAGCAAAACTGCATGAGTCTGTGTTGGCTGACATCACTTCGCCAGTCAGCCTGAATCTGCAGAAGCAGCAAGAAGCCACCAGTATTCGATCAGAAGTCTTTCGGTGCATTGCTCTCTATGGAGTCCCAACAAAATGAGCTCAACTATGCAATGTAAGGCGGATCAATACATGCATGTCATTAGTGAAGAATCCTTCGTCATGTGCCCTTCTTTGTGCTCGCTTTAACAGAACATCCTTTCACCTGTGTCCGCTTCAGAAAAACACTTCTTCATGTGTGTGCCCCAGCAAAACATCACCTGACACCAAAGACTCCATAAGTTTCCACTTCCTCCCCGGGTTGTATCCTCATCCTCAGAACATTGTAATGTACACTTGGGAGCACTGGGGAGGTAGAAGAAGGAACAGAAGTTCAAGCTCATCATTGGTTACTTGGTAAGTTCAAAAGATACACAAAATTCTGACTGAAACAAGACAAAACAGGGCTTTAGAGGTGGCTCAGTGGGTAGAGAAGCTTCCTGCCAAACTTGAGGGTCTGATTTTGAGCCCCAGGACACACAAGGTAAAGGGGAGAAGTGGCTCCTACAAATTGTCCTCTGACCTCCATGTACACACTGTATCCCAATGGATAAATGCATGTAATAAAATTTTTTTAAAACAAAGCAACAATAAAAACAAGAGTTGGATTCTCAGCTCTGTCTTACTGAGTGAGGGCCTTGGCGAGGGATCTGAACTGGTTTTTTATCATCCAGAGAATTGGGAGACAGGGTTGTATGGGAATCAGTGAGGTAAGTAGACAAAGTGGCTTCTTCAGTGTCTAACAAGCATGGGTGCTCAATAAATATTTTTTCCTTCTTTCTTTCCTCTTCTTCTCCAAATGCACGCTGTAATAACAGACACTAAGAAAGAAATCTGGGCTGAAAAAGGTCTTTGAAGCTGGTAGGGAGAGAAAGGAAGTCTGTAACACTTCTAGATGGCTTGAAAAACCTACTTAAGCAAAGCCTGTGGTTAGGTGGTGGCAGACGAACAAGTTTTGAGTGGAGGCAATGAATAGAATTCTAGATACTTGTGTGTTACCATTGTCCAAATGTTTTTAGGAGAGTCAATATTGTCTTCATAATCCCAATATGCACATTGGCATAGTTGTCTATCAGTGGCCATGGGGGATTGATTTTAGGACCTCCAGGAATGCCAAAATCTATCTTAAGTTCCTTATATAAAATGATGTAGTATTTGCATGTAACCCTCACACGCTTCCTGTATTTTTTGAATCATTGCCAGGTTATTATACTTGTGGTGGTTTGAATAGGTATTCCCTCCACAGACCCATATGTTTGAATGCTTGGCCCATAGGAAGTGGCACTATTAGGATATGTGGCCTTGTTGGAGGAAGCGTGTCTCTGTGGAGGTGGGCTTTGAGGTCTCCTATGGTCAAGCCCAGGGTGGTACACAGTCTCCTTTTGCTGCCTGCAAATTAAGATGTAGAACTCTCCAATCCTTCTCTAGCACCATGTCTGCCTGCCCACAACCATGTTTCCCACCATGATTATAATGGACTAAACCTCTGAAACTATAAGCCAGCCCCAATGAAATGTTTTCACTTATAAGAGTTGCTGTGGTCATTGTGTCTTTTCACAGCAACAATAAAGCCTACCTAAGAGGGTACTTAGCTGTGATAATCAGTTTTAATTATCAACTTGATATAACATAGAACTATTTGTGGAGAGAGTCTCAATCAGGGATTGTTTAGGTCAACTTGGTCTGTGGCACATCCGTAGGGATTGTCTTGACTGCCTTAATTGACCTGGAAGAACCAGTCTGAAAGTGGGTGGGAGATTTCCCTTGGTTTGGGTCCTGTGCTCTTTAAGAGCAGACAAAGCTAGCCGAGCAACAAAGAGTTATGTGTCCATTTCTCTCTGCTCTCGGCAGTGGATGTGATGTGACTAGTTCCTTCAAATCTGTGCACTGACTTCCTCAAAAGGACAGAGCTGTAAACTGGAATTGTGAGTTAAACCCTCTCTCCCCTAAGTTGCTTTTCGTCAGAGTATTTTACCACAGCCACAGAAATGAAACTGAAGCATTAACACAGTCAAAGACACATCACACATGGCCTGACTTAGCTACTTTTCTACTGCCGTGAAGATACGGGGACCATGGCAGCTTAAAGATGAAGGCATTAAGTGGAGCTCACGTAACAGTTGTCTGTAAAACAGTCCGCAGGTAGCACAGCTCCACACACAATTAAAGTCTCAGATACATTCAAAAAATGTGCAATTTTCAGAAGAGAACAAGAAGAAAAGCAAAGAAAATATATTTGTTAAATATTGTTTTGTCTTCGTATACAAAATAGTCTAGATAGGTTGCATGTTATAAATCAGCCAACCTATCTAGCTGCATATCTTTTCAAATGGTAATTTTTATGTATGCACAGAAAAAAGGATCGATAATATAAGAATTAATAGATAATCTAAGTTATGGAAATGGAGATATATATATATATATATATATATATATATATATATCCAATTTATCCACTGCTAAGTAGGAAACAAATATACACGAGTTGCAATAAATCAAACTGGTCAAATTGTTCATGATTATTGTTATTGCTGAAGAAATGAGAGACTATGAGTCACAGAACTCTTTAAAAGGAATATTGTGTATCTTACTCTAAAAATATAAGTCCCTTTATAAATACTTAATATTTTCCTATGTTATACATACTTTATATATTTATGTATTTGTGTTTTTAAATATATCTAAATCAATAAATAAAGAAATTATATCAAAAAATGGAGCTCACAGATTCAGAGGATGAGTCAACCTATGGTGGGGGAGCATGGCAGCAGGCAGGCATGGTGCTGAAGCAGTAGCTGAGAGCTTACACATTGAGACAACAACCATGAGACCGGCTTCCCTGTCTCTATAGGGAAAAGAGAGGAGGGGGGGGGGAGAGAGAGAGAGAGAGAGAGAGAGAGAGAGAGAGAGAGAGAGAGAAACAAGTGAACTAACTGGGAATGGCATGGGATTCTGGAACCTCAAAGACCACCCTCAGTAGCAAACCTCCTCTAACAAGGCCACACCTCCTAAATCCTTCCCAAACACTTCCACTAACTGGGGACCAAGTATTCAAATATATGAGCATATGGGGTCCATTCTCATTCAAACCACCACATATAGTTGCTGCTCTATGTGTCTTGGGAAATAATTACAAGTCTCCATATGAATGGTATTTCTACACACAATTGGTTGAATCTGCAAGATATAGAACTCATCAGTTTGGAGGTCAAGAGTATCTGTGCGGTGACTAGACCTGGCTTCTTGAGAAGTGAGATTTACCTTGACAGTGACTTCCACCAGGGCTGACATATGAGGATTTTGATAATTTTAAAGTCAGCATGTGAGATATAGCTGGCACCAGCACAGCCAGAGTGACCACAGCAAGACCTTGCTGTGAAAACAACAACAAAACAAAACAAAAAACTTACATAGGCCTTTATATCTGTGAGATACAGGTCCTACAGGGGTCATGCTGGTTCAAAGGCTGTGGCATTTATTTGAAGTGGAGTGTAACCACTTAGGGTAGAAAGAATTCCTTATGATGATAATTTAGGTTGCTAGGATATTGTGTCCAATGGGGCCTCTGGGCACATTTGCAATCCCATAATTAAGACTGATAATAGCATCATAAAACAGGGAAATTATCTTCAGAGGAGAGCATCTGAGTAAGAACAGCAAGCCAAGTCTTTAAAGTTGAACTCAGGATAGTCATAGGAGACTCCTGCGTCTCTTCCATGCGACTCACCCTGCTAAGTGGTCCTTTGAGTAATAAGGTAGTTCATTTGCACTTGGCTCACGTGCTGACTGGCAGCCTCCAGATCATCCTGTCCCAGCCGCTCTGTTTGCATTATTTAAAAGCTGGAGAAGCCTGTGGAGGCTCACTATAGCCACTGGGATTTCCATTGCAAACGGCTGATCCTGACCTGTGCTTTCCTCTTAGGTTGTTGCCTTTATTGGTACTAGATCACTTAAATCCCCAACAGTTATTTAAATACTAAGTGTTTAGTATTAATTTAAATACTACGTATTAACTCTGCCAGTCACGGTTGCCTGTACTTACTCCTTCTTTTTGAATTGGTACGAGACAGTAAAGAGAGATGTCCAAAGCTTAGCCTCCAGACAGATTGGCCCTGCCCAAGTGGATATACACTTCAGTGTTAGTTAGCTTTCTGCCACTGTGACAAAATCCCTCAGATAATCCACTTAATAAGGAAAGGGAAAAGTGCTGGCACTGATAGCATGCACAACTATGCCCTGCCATTTTTGTTTTATTTTATTTTATGGTGCTGGGAATTGACGTGTGCTGGGCAAGCACTGTGTGTGTTCCCAGACTTCGTTTTTGAATTAAACTTTTTTAAAGATCATTATCTGAGTGTTTTGCCTGGTGTTCTGCACACCTGGTGCCCACGGAGGTCAGAAGAGGGCATCAGATCCCCTGGAACTGGAGTTCTAGAGTGGTGTAAAGCTACCGTGTGGCTACCTCCAGCCCATCATCTTAGGTTTTGACTGGAAACGTGTTGGGGTGTCTCATTCTATTTTCCACACTTCTCTTTTATTCGAGAATGTTTCTTTCTTTCTTTTTTTGGAGCAAGCGCTCTCCAACTGAGCTAAATCTCTAACCCCTAAGAATGTTTCTTGAGTTGCACCTTGTCAAACCTGTGCACTGAACTTAAAATTTCAGTCGCTTCCCTGTGATACTAGAAGTTTCATTGGATTCTTGATTCTTTTTAAAGCCTTCCTATTCTTGGTGGGTGTTTTTTTTTTCAGTTCTTGATTCATGCTTTGTCTCTTTAAATATATTAACCATTCTTATTTTATTACCTATGACCTATTGCATTTCAAAGTCTGTGAGGACTAGATTCTGCTGCCCTTTTGCCCCCTGAGGATATTTGTATAAGCTATCGTAACTATATAACTTGATTCATTATATTATCATGCCTTTATTTCTTTAAATATAATAAATATTCTATGGCATATTTCCGTTTCAAAATCTGTGTGGGATATATTACATATACAATACTCTCAACTACACTTAATAAAAAATATATGTATATAAATACATATATTCTTTTTTAAAGAGAGGGTCTCACTATGTAGCCCTGGCCATCCTGGAACTCACTACATAGGCCAAGATGGCCTCAGACACACAGAGACCCACTTGTCTGAGCCTCCCAAGATCTGGGATTAAAGGGATGTGAAACAATACCCAGCTCCTATCTATTTTTTGTTTGTTTCGTGACTATTTAATGTCTTCCGGTAGAAGAATGGCCCAATCTCATGTACATATGCATTTGGAAAGATGATTTACAAGACAGTTCAACTGAAGTGATTAGGAAGATGTACACAGCTGATAGAGGGGATAGAAAGTCAAATCGATGAGAGAAGGGGCACGGGGAAAACACGACTCACTTTGGCTATGCTGATTTTTTTTTTCTTTTCTATTTTTCGGAGCTGGGGACCAAACCCAGGGCCTTGCGCTTGCTAGGCAAGCACTCTACCACTGAGATAAATCCCCAACCCCAGCTATGCTGATTTTAAAATACTTTTATTGTGGTTTGTTGTATCAATACCCGCAAGGAATTTATGAGTTTGGAAGAATTATAATATCTACCTCTGAAATAGTACAACCAGCTAATTCAGCTTTTTATAAGAATCTGGCATTAAGGGTGCTTGCTGATAATAACAATAAGGGTACCACTTATTGAACAGCTTCGACGTGTCAGCAGCTGTGTTAACCACTTCATAAACTTTACTCCTGAAGCATCATGACAGACCTTACTAGAGGAGGGCTCATTATCTGTGTTTTACAGGTGAGGTAGCTAAGGCTACAGAGGACAGTCGCCTAACTTGTTCAAGGTCTGTCAGTCAGTCGGAAGAGGCCCTGAGCTGAACCTCAAACCTAGGGCTAGCTGGTGCTAACACTATCTCTGAACAGTTTTCCATGACACACACATAGTGGTCATGGTCATCACCACAGGGATACTGAAACTATTCCTCTAACAGGTGCCCAACTCCGTAAAACATTAAAATTTCATCCCAGTGGAGAAATAACCAGTGGCTATATATAATATAACCAACATCATCAACTTCCCAGTAGAGACTCTAGTTTGAATATTTTATGAACAAGCTACGATCCATTTTTTGGTGAACTTGACGTGAGGGCATGAATAGAATGGGAATGTAGCTGCAGAAGCTGATTAAACTCGCCAACTCTGCTTTTCCTGGGAACCAGCGATCCTGTAGTCAGAAGTTTGCTTTCCCAACAGCTGGAAACGCCAGAATTGTGACACAGCCTCAAGAACTGAGGCTCCTTGTTCAGACTTTCACACGGGACCCTCTGTTCCTTTCACACAGGCCTCTTTCTTTCTCACATCTGCCTCTTGGAAGACTTTCCCAGGGCGGGACTGAGCCTGCAGGGAAAGAGGCACTGGACTGGGGCTCCTGGGTTCAAAGTCTGGACTAGACCCGGCTTGAACTCTGATGTTTATTGTTCCACTTTTCAGCATCTGAAGGAGAAATTCAAGGACAATAAGCTTCTAGTTAGTGGCGGAGGATCTATCCGGAGCATAGGAGGATCAAGCGTTACAGTCTGGGAAGCAAACCCATAGATCTTTAGAAGGAGGGAGCCCTGGCTCGTCTAGCTCCTCCCTCCACCGGTCTGGTCCCGCCCCTCCGGTGCCATTGGCCGGTCCAAAAGACGCGGGGCGTTGTCAGTTTGAATGGGAGAGCCTGGAGCTAGGCGCAGGCGCAGAGGAGCTCAGGCGCTGAGGAGACCTAGCTGACGGTGAGACCCTCCGAGAGGCCAGGGGGAGTCCGAAGCTCTGGCCCACGTGACCTTCCGGGGGCGGGCGCCGGGGGCGCGGGCCAGCCTCCCGCGGTGCCCCTGCTTGGCTCGGCGTCGCCCCGGGGACCAGCCTTGGGGAAGCGCGGCGATCCCCAGTCTGCGGTCGGAGGCGCTCATCCCTGAAGCGGCTCCGCGTTCCCAGGAGCCTCCCGCCGGAGGGAGGTGAGCGGAGCCTGAGGGGTGACCCAGAGGGTCGTGTGGAGGCGTGTGGCGGGGTCTCGGGACCACGGAGGCTCCACGGGCTCCGGTGACGCTGGGACCCCGGGGCTCCGCAGGGGGCTTCGCACCAGCGCTCGGCTGTGGTCCTCTAAGTGAGGGGAAACTGGGCATCGGGGTTCTGCAGACCTTGGAAATATTTGCTGGGATGCAGCGACTTCACGCGTTTTCCGAGCGTAACAGACAGTGGATAAAGCGGAATCCCAGGCAGGTCGTTGGTCCCGGGTCTCCAAACCAGACAGTTTTGTCAAATCACATTTAAACTCCTGAACTTTTCGGAGCCCAGACATCGTTTTTATACTGGCAGGCGAAATCGATAGGTCTTTGCAACCAGTTTTAAAGCAAGAGTAAACTGTTGAGACCTTACCCCTAAAGCTATAAACTTAATCTTCAAAAGTGGAAAACTTAATTTCCTTGTTTTTTAGTAGTAAACAACTAGGTAGCGGTTAACTAGTATCATTTGAACTCTGTTGAAACGAGTAATGATGGAAAATTTTATTTGCCTTAATGCATAATTTAAAAGCACTGTAGAATTAGAAGAGGTGAGTTCTTGACTTTCCTCGCGGTGTTGTGTGTTGATTGGAGTGCTGTGTGTTTTGTGTTGTAAGTTTTTATCACCAACGGAGCAGAGTTTTCAGACTACCTCTGTGGAAGGCTAAACTGAAGATTTTTCCGGCTTGTTAGTAACCATCGTGATTGCTTCTGGTAAAGAGCACTTTTGCCTGGGGTTTCTATATACTAGAGAAGCGATTCTTTATGCAGAAGTACAAAAGCAAAGGTCGCTGTCGTTTGGTGTGAGGAGGGGGACTCGGATGCCTGGCCAGTTCTAGGCATTCATAGGCCCCTCTTGCAAACCTATTTCTAACCTATAATTCAGTGATTGGCCTGGTTATGAACTTAGGGAGTGTGGGCTGTTGGGGAAGCATGTCCCACAGAAAAGTAGTTTAACTGAATTTTCATTACGTCAGGCATACAATATTACAAGTATGTTTTAAATGTAAACCTGAGATTTAATTGTAGGCTAATTACAAAAGTAATGGAATATAGTGGGGCTCCCACACCTCACCGCCTCTATATATGAATCTGAACCCTGAGCCATGCGAACACTAAGCCAAGAGTTCTATCACTGAGGTAATTCCAGATCATCTATTTATTTGAGACCTAGTGTTGCTAAGGTTTTAGGGCTGGCGTGGAACTTGGAATCCTCCTGTCTCAGCCCAGTAGCAGGGATTACAGATGTGCACAAATACCACCTGCTATGAAATGGCTGGCTGACTTTATTTTCTCCCTCTCCCTCTCCCTCTCCCCCCTCCCCCTCCCCCTCCCCCCTCCCCCTCCCCTTCTCCCTCTTCCTCTCCCTAGTTCTGACACAGGGGGTCTCAGATAGCTCAGTTTGGCCTTGCACTCTTTGATACTCATTTCTCCACCTTCCCAGTGCTGTGATTACAGGTATGCACCATCCATGCTTAGGGTCAAATCCAGGGCAGGTGCATGCTAAGCAGAAGCAAATCACATCCTCAGCCATTACCTTTCTTATCCATAAAATACTTCAAGATTTATCTAAAAGAAAAAAAAAAGAAAAGAAACAAACAGAGCCCCCCCAGCTGTGGGCATTTTTTAAGACTGTGTAATTAATAGGTTGCTGGTGGGATTGGAACCGCTGCCCAGTCCCAGCACCAGCCGCACTGCACTGAAATCGCCCCATGTCTCCGGATCCCATTTATGGCACATTATTTCTACTTAAACCCACGTGTACAGTCAGTGGTCATTAGGAAGTGTGGAGGAATATTTCTACCCTCCTAATGATTGGTCTTGCTTTTTGTGTGTTCTAAATCAGATGTTTCCACATCTTTTAACCTTTCTAAAAAACATAGAACATCATTTTCTTAAATCTGCAAGCCTTCTACCCTGGTGAGCAGAAATGTGTTATAAACGCTCGTTTCTGTACTGTTACGGGTTCTTTTTTTATCTTTTGCAGTCTGGTGGTTGAACCCCGTTTCTTACCCTCACATGCTTCCTACTCTGCTGAGCTACACCCCCAGCCTCAGTCTCAGGCTCTTTCTCAGGCAAGCAATGGAAGGACGATTGTTGGACATCCGTGATGCACAGAACCGTGCGCGGCTGTTCTGAGTGGCCAGAGAGGCTCCGGAGTCAGTTCTGAGTTTTTCTGCAGTGTTTTTCACCACCTTCTCCTCACCCTGCCCTGTGTGATGCTGCCTGTTTCTGGTACTGTTTCTTTGTTGGAAAAAATAATAATAACCCTACAAGGTTCTCGTTGTAGAAATATACTGCCAAACAGGAGCCTCCTCCAGACAGTGCAGGCCTCACAGTTTGGTCCTGTTCTCTCCCACTCCTGACCAGTGTGCCTTCCGGGAGCAGTCTGCACACCCCACCTCTTGGCTTTTGCTTGAGTTACTTCCCTTAAATAGAACGCCTTGCTCTGTTTGCCTAATAAGTTCTACCATCCCTCAGAGTGCCTGCAGTACACATCTCCTTGTTTCCACAGAGGGCTTGGGATCTTTCTTTATCCTTCTTAATCAGAGTTCTCATATAAGCTCATAAAATTAAACTGAGTAGAAACATCTCCTTCCATAGAGGGTAATTAATAATTTGTTTTATATTTAAGATTGTGTTATATGTATTTTTTCTATAAGAAATTCTATACTCACTTTCTAGAGCCCTTCTTTGGTTGGGTGTAAGGTTTTGCAATTAGGGTTCATTTTTGCCTTAAAATGTTTGAAGTCGGTGCTGCCTCTTTAAGAGAACTGATTTCGTGCTGTTTGCTGAGGAAGGGCCAGTCCTTTTCAGTTCCACTGTTCAGCTCTTAGGTTGTCACGGACATGCATTGACTGAGTAAGGTTGACGGTTGAGCACCAATGATACAGTAGCCTGTATTATCCTCAGGGACTCTCTGAAGACCTCCAGTCTTGAGAGCTTGAGAGGCTCCTAGGCACTCTTTGCCTGTGTGAACATACCTATGATAATAAACTTAAATTAACAAAGTGAGAAGTTAACAGTAGCTAGTAATAAAATAAAGCAGTTATGGGCTGGAGAGATGTCTCAGGGGGTTAAGGATACTGAGGGAACCTGAGTTTCAATCCCAGCATCCACATGGCAGCTCACAACTGTAGTAAGATCTGACACTCTCACATTGGCATACATGCAGGTAAAACATCAATGCACAACATAAATAAATAAAGCAACTGTAACAATATACTATAATGAAATTGTCATCATCTCTACTCTTGTGGTTTGAAGCCATTATTAAATAAAATAAGGATTGCTTGAAGGAGGACTTGTGACATCTACAGATCAGGATAGTTACTGGTAAGTGACTAACAGGGCAGGTAACGTATACAGCATGGATACACTGGACAGAGAATGATTCACCTTCTTGGTAGAACAAACGAGGGCATTTCATCATGCTTCTCAGAATTGTTCATAAGTAAAGTCTTAAGATATATTTGCTTTCTGGAATTGAGCATGTAATAGTTTTGGGGTACCATTGACTGTAGGTAATTGAAACTGAAAGGGGAGGTTACTGCTGAGAGAATTACTGTGATAATGAATGGCTGTGGGCCATGTTTTCAAATGGCTTGCTAACTACTTTTTCTTAGAGTTGAATACTTCCCATTTGTCTAGTTAGAGTTTTACTGCTGTAAACAGACACAATGGCCAAGGTAACTCTTATGAGGACAACATTTAATTGGGGCTGGCTTACAGGTTCAAAGGTTCAGGCCATTATCCTCAAGGCAGGGAGCATGGCAGCACCCAGGCAGGCATGGTGCAGGAGGAGCTGAGTTCTACATCTTGTTCTGAAGGCAAATAGGGAGGGCCTTAAAGCCCACGCCCACAGTGACACATGTCCTCTACCAAGGCCACACCTCATAGTGCCACTCCCTGGGCCAAGCATATTCAAACCATCACACCGTTGTTGACTAATGATTGTTCCTTTTTTTCCCCTCTAATAATAGTAGTCATCGGGACTATTTTATATTTATTTCTTTGAACTCTTATGTGTTTGTCTAATTTGTGTGGTCTTTAAAAAAGAATTCAAACACATCTTTACTAAAAGACTACAGATAGGAAAGGTAACGACATAAATATGTAGTTTTTTTCTTTTTAGAAATTGGGCTTAGTTTTTGCTTTTTGTATTTTTAGATTACAACCTTCCCTGTGATCTCTTGGAGTTGTTTGTTTGTTCGTTTGTTTTGTCATAATAGTCCTTTAGAAAGTACTCAATAGGGGTTGGGGATTTAGCTCAGTGGTAGAGTGCTTGCCTAGGAAGCGCAAGGCTCTGGGTTCGGTCCCCAGCTCCGAAAAAAAGAACCAAAAAAAAAAAAAAAAGAAAGAAAAAGAAAGTACTCAATAGATCATTATGTTTAATTAAAATTTAGAATGTTTTTTAAAAAAGTTTCTGGAGTTTTTGCTGGTGCTATGTAGATAACTTATAAAGAGCCGGGACTCAGTGGAGAATAGGATGGCCTGCTGAAGTGTATGACCACATTTATTTTGTTAACTTGGATTGTGTCAGTTAATAGTAAAGCTACACTCAGCACTTAGATATCGATGGATAGTATATCCTGAGTTAGTCCACCACCAGCTCATAGCATTATGCGTATAGTCTGATTATATTACTGGCTTACAGAGTCTGTTGGATGAAGAATGAGGAATTCTATTTATTTTTACTCCTAGGGAAATTTCTTTTTAATTTTGCTATTGAATTACTTTATTAAATTTAGATTTCAAAAAGAAAAAAGAAGACCGAGAGTTCTTTAACAGTTTTTAGCTTTAAGGATGTGTGGAAATGCAGGCTGTTGAATCCCACCCTGGAAGGGATCACAGTGAGAGGAGATAAACTCAGGAGCATCTATCGCTCAGACCTTTCTTCCTCCCAGACCTTTACCTATTTGTCAGATTTTCTCTATCTCTGTCTTGAGATATTAATTTTTTAGCTATTATTGATGAAGATATGCTTTGTGAAGTACACGTTTAGCACATGTAGGCTGTCCAGTCTTTTCCTTCCACGGTGTAGTTTAATGTAATCCAGTTTACCTTTGCCATGGACACCGTTACTGTTTCACTGGTCCTAAAGTTCTGTCAGCTCAGTTCACTGTCAGCCTCAGCCCCTGGCTTGCCTCGTGGTTCTGTCTTCACTTTCCTCTGATGACACGTTCCACGTCACGGCTGTTCTTGGGCTTGATATCTCTCTTTAGGCACTGGTTCCTCATGTAGTACTGTGTTTTAATGTCAAGTAAGTTTTGCCATTGTTGACTTGAGCTTCTTTACTGACTGAGCACACTAAATTCAAACCTCTGTTACCTTTAGGACTTTGCATACCATGTCCTCTGCCTACGGAGCAGGCAAATATGCTCCTAGGTCCCCTAGACTAACATCCTACTCTTTCCTTTGTGGGTTTTTTTTTTTTTTCTAAATAAAAAGTTTGAGGTTCTTTTAACCATGCGTATATGTACCTGTGACAGTGTACCTACAGGCAGGCACCTGTAGAGGCAAGAGGTGTCACATCTCCTAGAGCCAGAGTGACAAGTGGTTGTAAGCCCCCTGACATGCATGCTGGGAATCAGACTAGGATCATCTGCAAGAATGATAGACTCACAAGTGCTGAGCCATCTCTCTAGCTCTGTGTGTGTGTGTGTGTGTGTGTGTGTGTGTGTGTGTGTGTGTGTGTATCTGTTTGTGTGTGTGTGTGTATGTCTGTGTGTGTGTCTATGTGTGTGTGTGTGTGTCTGCATGTGTGTATGTGTCTGTGTGTGTCTGTGTGTGTCGGTATGTATCTGTGTGTGTGTGTGTGTCTGTGTGATTCTGTGTGTGTGTGTGTGTGTCTGTGTGTATGTATGTGTCTGTGTGTGTATGTGTGTGTCTGTCTATGTGTGTGTGTGTGTGGTGTGCATGTGTGGTGTGTGCATGTGTAGTGTGCATGTGTTTGCAGGTGTCTTCTCAAGCACTCTTCCCACTGATCCATCACCCACATTCCACTTCCTTAAGTAAGAACACTTACTGGTCTCTCGATTTTGCAGGTATTGCTTTTTTTTTTTTTAACTTGCTGACTTGTTCCACTTATCTCTCAGATAGAGTTTGAATAGAGGTAGATTTGAAGAGGGAGCTTAGGATGTAGCTCAATAGCAGAGCACTTGCTTAGTTAGCATGACTGAGGTTGTATGTTCAGCCGTCAGCACCAAGGTGGGGTGGGGTAGATTACTAAAGTCATGTCTGTTTACAAACACATAATTAGACACAAAATGACCTAGGATTGAGTTTATTCAAGAACAGGCTGGCTTTTTAAAAATTTATTTATACACTCAGGATTTTATTTCCCTCTCGGTCTACCCTCCTACTGTTCCACATCCCACACCTACCCCCCCCCACCTCCACTAGGGTGTCCTCACCCTAAAGACCACCCTGCCAGACCTCTAAACTCCAGTCTCTGGAGGGTTAGATGTATCCTCTCTGACTGAAACCAGACTGGAGAGTCCTCATTCCAACTGGTGCATGCTTCCTGGTTGGTGATCCAGTGTCTGAGAGATCTCCTGGGTCCAGGTTAATTGAGACTGCTGGTCCTCCTACAGGGCTGCCCTCCTCCTCAGCTTCCTCCAGCTTTTCCCTAATTCAACCATAGGGGTCTGTTGTTATAAAAATATAAAAAATAAAAAAAAAGTATATCGTTGTTTTTTACCTTGCTAGGCCCGCACCACAGTGCCCCAAGATATCTGCTAGATATCTTGGCGGAAACACATCCCAACCTCGACGCAGCGGCCCAGTGTCTCCAGCCACCACACACTTTCCTACACTCAAACCCTCACATAAAAGAACACAACACAATAATCTTAGATCCAATTGATAAGATATAATTGCCCACTTAAACATACAAAGCCCGGTACCATCCATCCCTTGAGAACATTAATAATAACCTGCAAATACACAGAGCGAGATCTTTACATCAGCTTCCATTGTCCTGCCATGGCCTGCCTCTCCCCCCCCCCCCCCCCCAATGACAGGCTTCCTTCTATCCTGTACCTGCCCCTCACCTGTATTTTACAAATTCAATGGGGAGAAAGTTCTGGTGAAGTCATCTGATTCCTGAGTAGTGACTAGGCCGCTGTCCTTGGGGCAGTGGAATTAGCATCAAAATACAGATAATTCCCGGGCAAACCACAACAGGGGTCTGCAGCTTCTGTTCATTGGTTGGGTGCACATATCTGCATCTGACTCTTTCAGCTGCTGGTTGGGTCTTTTGGAGGACAGTCACGATAGGTCCCTTTTTGTGAGCAGTCCATAGCCTCAGTAATAGTATCAGGCCTTGCTCCCCTTTTTCCCCCCTCTTGAGCTGGATCTCCTTTTGGGTCTGTCCCTGGACCTTTTTTTCTCCGGTTCTTCTCCATTTCCATCCCTGCAATTCTTTCAGACGGAAACAATTATAAGTCAGAGTTTTGACTGTGGGATGGCAACCCCATCGCTCCCTTGATGCCCTGTCTTTCTGCTGGAGGTGGGTTCTACAAGTTCCCTCTCCCCACTATAGGGCATTTTGTCTAGGGTCTCCCCAACCCCTTTGAGTCCTGATGGTCTCTCACCTCCCAGGTCTCTGGTGCATTCTGGAGGTTCCCCCACAACCTCCTACCTCCTGAGGTTGCCTGTTTCAATTCTTTTCTGCTGGCCCTTAGGGCATCCCTCCCCCCTTGTGGTTGCTTTTTTCTCCCCCGCAAGGGTGTCTGAGGTATCCTCAATTGACACCTTCAGCTTGTGGACCTTTTTGAGTTTTGTAGACAGTATCTTGGGTATTCTGTACTTTTTTTTTTTAATCCACATATTAGTGAGGACATACCATGCATGTCCTTTTGGGTCTGAGTTACCGAACTCAGGGTACTTTCTAGTCCCATCGTTTTGCCCAAAAAACTTAGATATCCTCATTCCTAATGGCTGAGTAGTATTCCATTGTGTAAATGAACCACATTTTCTGTATTCATTTTTCTGTTGTGGGACATCTGGCTTGTTTCCTTCTGGCTATCACAAATAAGGTCGCTGTGAACATAGTGGAACATGTGCCCTGTGGCATGGTGGGGCATTTTTTGGGTATATTCCCAAGAGTGATATTGCTGGGTTTTTAGGTAGATTTAATTTTCAGATAACCTCCAAATTGATTTCCAGAGTGGTTGTAACCAGTTTGCAATCCCACCAGCAATGGAGGAGTGTTCCTCTTTCTCCACATCCTTGCCAGCATCTGTAGTCACCTGAGGTTTTGGTCTCAGCCATTCTGATTGATGTAAGGAGGATTCTCAGGATCGTTTTGATTTGCATTTCTCTGATAACAAAGGACTTTGAACATTTCTTTAGGTGCTTCTCAGCCGTTAAGATTCCTCTGCTGTGAACTCTCACTTTAGTTCCACACCCCATTTTTTGTTTGGGTTGTTTGGTTTTTTGGTGGTAAGCTTCTTGAGTTCTTCATATATTTTGGCCCTCTATCAGATGTGGGGTTAGTGAAGATTTTTTCCCAATCTGTAGGTTGCCGATTTGTCTTTCTATGTCCTTTGCCTTACAGAAGCTTTCCAGTTTGATGAGGTCCCACTTATCAATTCTTGATCTTAGATCCTGAGCCATTGGAGTTCTGTATAGGAAATCCCCCCACCCCCGTGTCAATGACTTCAAGGCTCTTTCTCACTTTCTCTTCTATTACATTCAGTGTATCTGTTTTATGTTGATGTCCTTTGTCCACTTGAGCTTTGTGCATGGTGACAAATATGGGTCTATTTTCTTTTTTTTACATACAGACATCCAGTCAGACCAGCACCATTTATTGAAGATGCTTTCTTTTTTCCATTGTATATTTTTGGCTTCTTTGTCAAAGATCAAGTGTGCGTAAGTGTGTGGCTTTATTTCTGGGTTAAAAGAGGCTGTTTTGACACTGTACTTTATCTCTTCCGTAATTACCATGATGTGCATGTGTTACTAGAGCCTGTGCTCTGAATTCTGATATAGCAAGACCTTACTTTGAGTTTGTTCTTGATTATTCATACATAGTCCCACTTATATTGATAGAAATGTTAAAACTAATAGAAGTTGAAGAATTTGAATATTGTGCCTTAGAGGCAATGAATAGACTGTAAAAGCTTACAGAGTTTAGATGGCCTCACTTGGAGGTAAGAAAAGTAAATTATCTAATGAGTGTTGCCAATATATATACATTATTTTAAAAAAATATTTATTTTATGCACATAAGAGTTTTGCTTGCATGTATATATGTGCACTGCAGGCAAGTCTGGTGCCTGCAGAAGTCGAAGAGGGCATCAGATACCTTGGAACTGGACTTACGGATGGTTGTGAGTCTTCAGAGTGGAATGGAGCTTGGGAATGGACCTCAAGTCCTCTGCAAGAGCAACAAGTGCTGGTGACCACTGGGTTATCTCTCCATCTGCATTCATGTGGGCCTTTGAATGAAAGAAGCGGACTGTCCTTTATAGATAAATTCGTAGATGCTGAAAATGTAGCTGTGTTCCCTCTGCTCCCCACCCCCATCGTGTACTTTGTGAACTTTTGTCAGTGGAGTAAAGCTGGGCAGGACTTCCAGTCTACAATGGTTGTGACCTTGGACAGTACCTGAAGTCCACCAGCTGCGTCTGGGGCGCTTCCCTGTGTGAATTGTTCATCAGAGTTATATGGGAAGCAGAGGTACATGCCATGCCACTTCCTTCCCTGTGCTTTCCGTGTGACCTTGGTTTTCGGAGCATCGTTGGGAGGTGCTGTGTGTGATTACTGCTTCCTGCAAGTGACAGCTTCTCACTCTTCTTTCGGAACTCTCACATCCATTTGCAGTTTCTATCCTTAAAATGTCTTATTCTAGAGAACAGTATTATAATAACTGTCGTGAATGTAATTGGTGTTTTATATGTGTGTGTGTATGTGCGTTTATATATAATGGCTGTTTCCTTCTAGTATTATCTATATGCATATACCCAAATGTAGTGCTAAATATGAACCAGTTGTTAACTGTGCATCATGGAACATAGCGAACACATAGCTGGTTAGAGCAAGTGGATCACAAGTCAAATGGCCTGTTTGCTGAGTGGTGTTGTCAGGGCTTTGAATCCCAACATCAGGAGGCAAAGGCAGGTGGATCTCTGTGAGTTCAAGGCCACCTGGTCTACAGGGTGAGTTCCAGGACAGCCAGGGCTGCACAAGAAATTCTGTCTTGGAAACAAACAAACAAAACAAAGTCAGCTATAAGAGCACTGGTGTAGCCGGGGAGGACTTGCCTTGAAAGAGGAGAGAAAATAACATGCTACCAGTTGTTACAGAGTGTAATGCAGATTAACAGTTTACTTAGGAGGCCTTTGTGGGGAGCATACATTCAATCTCAGGACTTTAGAGTTGGAGGCAGGAGGATTAGCAGTTTCTTGGCTAGATAGGGAGTTAAGGCTAACCTGGGCTATATGAGATCCTAGATTTAAAAAAAAAAAAAAATCACACAAATCAGTCACTAGTCATTCAGTCAATCAATGTGGTTTTATGTGCAGTTTTCATCAAGTAAGGTATTTAACAATTTCATTTGTGTGTGTTTGCTAATTCGTTAAACATGGAGACGTCTTAGATGTATGAAGTAAACATGTTCAGTTACTAGTTAAAAGTTGGAATTTCGGGGCTGGGGATTTAGCTCAGTGGTAGAACGCTTGCCTAGGAAGCGCAAGGCCCTGGGTTCGGTCCCCAGCTCCGAAAAAAAGAACCAAAAAAAAAAAAAAAAGTTGGAATTTCATTATTATCTCATAGATGACAAGATATTTAAATGCAACTTAATTTTAAGTTAGACTGATCCAAATACCTTTCCTTGTACCTCATTTTATAAATGACAGTCTAAACCTCACAGCGAATAATAGACAGCTGGCTGCCCTTTTAGCTAGTTGTGTAATCTAGATGCCATCGTTCTGAGCAGCCACACTAATCCCCTTCAGTCGTGTATTTAAAAGGAAGAAAGATACACAGCGGGATTTGGGGATGGGGAGGAAGAGAGTTGTTGGCCTAATAGCTGTGACTTTTCTTTTCATCTTTAAGTTACTGCTTCCTTTGTGGGAGGAGAGAAGGAAGAGGAAGAAGAATAGTGTATGTTCCTTACATGCCAAGCTGGTTGCTTATCTGAAAACCTCATTTCCTCGAGGAGGCATTTCAGGTTCCCAAGGCTGAGCCCACCTCCCCTTACTGCTCTGCCACTGGCACGAGTTCCCTGCAGCTTGGCTTGGTCATTATTTACAGTCCGGCTGTGCTGTAGCCGTTAACACAGTGGCTATGTGGGAGAATTGGGTTTCATTGTAGACGGCAGCGTGAAGAAAAACCTGGACAGATGGGTAGAAATGAAAAGCCTGCTTAAAATAAGAGACAGCGGGGCTGGGGATTTAGCTCAGTGGTAGAGCGCTTACCTAGGAAGTGCAAGGCCCTGGGTTCGGTCCCCAGCTCCGAAAAAAAGAACCAAAAAAAAAAAAAAAAAGAGAGACAGCCTCGAAGTAGGACTCAAAACAAGCAACAGCCTTCACCTTTTGCAAATGTGGTAAAATGTTGGACAGTCTCCCGTGTAAAGGCTTATTTACAGTGCTGAAGTTCTGGGACTTTACAGTCGCATCTTTATTTCTTTTCTAGTTTCCATCTCTCGCTGGTTTCTGTGGTACATCTGTCTGGGCACAGGGCATCTCTGGTCGGGACTTGTGCTGTTTCCATCTGCTGATCGGTGCCTCTAAGTCTGAAGGCTGCTCCACCTTTGCCCCTCAGATCGTATCTACGACTGTTTCCTTCTGTGCTCCCATTACATCTGTTAGAGCCTCTCTTTTCATTCCGTCTTGCACCCACTGCTCTGTAGGATTTGTTTTTATTATTCATCTAATTATTTTCCTCCCTAACTACATCTACTCTACTGCCAAGTTAGTAACCAGATGATTAATAATCAATCTTTGCGGTGATTCATCTAATTAATAGTAAAAAATAGGAATAAAATTCTTTACAACCCAAACGCCCATCAACAGCAGATGGAAAAATACACGTGCTGTATAATGGAGTATTATAGGAGATAAAAACATGCTAATTGGAGCTGTGGGGAACGATGATTCAAGTGACTCTCAGAAACACAGTGTTGAACAAAACCATAGAAAGTGAAATGTGTTGCTTAGGGCTGTGCACACCTGGCGGTGAGGTTAAGATAAGCAAGAGAATGGTAAACAGAGTCCACTCAGAGGTCATCTGACAGGAAGTGAAGACAGTGGAGAAGTTGGAGCGCCAGGAGAGTCTCAGGGCAGGAGGGGTGCAGGTTACCTTATACTGGGTTAATTGAATACTTTGTTGCCTCATATATACATATTTCCTAAATTCTTTTTGTGTCTATTTAACATTAATGCAACTATTTTAAAGAACTTAAATATACTTGCAAATTAATGCAAAAATAACTACCAGTGTGGTACTATCCTCGAAAGAGCAGATTTACTGAGTTTTGTTGACTTATTTAGACAGTTGTTGGGTTCTCACTTGATTTGTTAATAGCGGTCTTTAAAAGCTCAAAGTATCATGATTTTTTTAAAGATATTAATCTGATACATTGCTTTTCCCATCATTCCCATTATAGTAATAATTACATAAGACGATTATACTCCCAACCAGTGAAGTGCACTTCTCAGCGTAATCTCCTAAAGTCGTGTCCGTGCCTTCCTGGTGACAGTCCTGTCTGTAGGCCATGGCGTTAGCTGTGTGACTGTGTACAACTCAAGTTACTTTAGGTTAAGACTTCCAGCAAAGCGTCTTGTATTCCTTTTTGCAGAAATGTTGCTGAAGCGCTGCTGAAGGGGCCACAGATGCAAGGATTTGGGACACGTTTGAACCTTTAAGCTGTCTGACATTGACCTCCTTTCATTATTAATAAAGAAGAAGCAGGAGCTTAGGATATATTAACACCAACTCATTAATGTACTAACCGGACAGTGCTCTGCAAACCCCACTGCGCAGTAAAGGACTGGACTGGCCCAGGACACAATCATTTCGCATTTCCTCAGCTTATAATATGACTGGATGGAGGGAAATTTGATGAGCATGAGGGAAGACCATTCCTTTCATGTCCGCTACAGGTAAGACTGCCGCTCTCCAGTGCATGCTGTTCATCTGTTTAGATGTGCTTTTAATTCTTGTCCATTTCAAGTTTTAATTTCAAAGTTCTCAAAATATAGCAACTAGATTCAGTCTGTTCTGTAAGCAGAGTTTTGTGGTCGTGGAAAGTCGTGTATACTTTTGTGGGAAAATGGCCATAGAGACTGTACTGTAATTTATTAATGCTCTCTGGGAGAATTTATGAATAGCTGCTCTATATTTTGTAACTTGTGCATTGTAAATACAAAAATGGAATCTATTTTAAGACTCGTGGGTAATAATAGGTGGACAAGCTGCTGTGACAGTTTTTAAGTGGCGATCTTTCAAAACAGACTAGTGAAACAAAGTGGGAATGAGCAGGTACTTTGTAAACATGGAAATCGACAGCCAACCTGATGTTAGTAATGAAACACTAAGGACATTTCTGCAGAATAGGAGCAAGGCAAGCATTTCTGTTGTTATCTGACATTTATTCTAGAAGTTCTAGTGAAACCAGGAAACAGTCATTTAATAAGCTGACTATGTAACAGAAGATTCATCCTCAAAATGTGTTAATGAAACAGACACCAGCAGCTCATAGTGGTGGATAGAGTTCAAATCAATGTCTGTCTTTCTCTGTTTCTCTTTTACTAGGAATTGAACCCATGGCCTTGTGTATGGCAGGCACATGCTCTGCCACTGAGTTATAGTCTTGGCACTTCCTGTGTGAAGGTGTTTGTTATTAAATCATCCATGTCTTAACGTGTTTAATAGGAGATTTATACTGTGAAACAGACAGGTTGGGTTAAGGCAGTGCCAAGAAAAGTTGTATTCTCTCCCCCCACCCTTTTCCCCTTCCGTGTGTGCACGCGTGTATTATGTGCCTGTGGAGGCTGGAGGACAACCTCCGTGTCATGCATCTGTGTGTGCTGGGGGCAGAGCTGTGTGTGCTGTACAGTTAGAAGTCAGAAGTCAGTCTGTGGGAGTTGGCTCTCTCCTTCCACAGTGTGGATTCTAGGGATGAAACTCAGGTCATCAGACATAAGCCTAGAACTCATGTCCTAGCACTTTCCTCACGTGACCATCTCCCCCCTTCCCCCGCCCAAAAAGGACATTTTAATTACAATTTTAGAAATCTCAGGCTGGTGAGATCGCTCAGTGGAAAATGCACTTGCAGCATAAGTTGGTGACCTGAGATTAATTCCCTGGTGTGCACATTGCCTTGAGAGAACTGACTCTCAAGAGTTGGCCGCCCTGACATGCTGTGGTACATGTATGCAAGTGCATGTGTGCCTGCATACAAACACAATGAATAAATGTACCTTTTTTAAAAAAGTCTGAGGTATGTGGCTCCTTCCTGTAATCCGACTCAGGATTGAGGCAGGAGCATTGTTGTGAGTTCAAGGCCAGCCTGAGGTATACCGAGTTGTAATCTAGGCTATAGAGAATGGAAGGCATTCGAGCTTGGACACGCATTTAATGTGAAGTACTCTCACGCTAACCTTGGGCTGTATCTCCCCAGACCTGAACTTTAACTTCCTTTTTTTTTTTCCCACACTCAGTCATGAGTACTTAGATTCATCTGCCCATCTGCAGCCTTCCCACCCTGCACTGGTTCACCCGCCCAGTGTTCCCCACTCAACTCACCTTCAATTTGCCACTTGGGGGCTCAGTGAAAACAGAGCTGACTGAAGCCCAGAGTGGCCCCTAGATGCCTGGGCACAGCCAAGCCGAACACCTGCCTTTGTGCCGAACGCTCGCCTCTGTGGTCTCCGACTTGCACTTGGAGCTCTGCACATTGTGCTTGCTGCTCTGTGTCCAGTGCTTTTGCTTACACTGTGCATGGTGACAAATCCCCTTCCTGCTTTCTTGGCCTTGTTAATTGTGCTCAATACCTGAAAGATTCAACCCAGAGACTGCAGATAGGAACCTTTTCTAAGCTCCTTAGTTTGTTCACATGGTGACCCGTCCATTCTCCTGTCTGACCGTCTTTCCTTCTTTACTTTTCCCTCATTTCTTTGGTTGGTAGTGCCTCAGGCAGCCCAGTTGTTTGCTGTACATGCCTGTTGAATGTTGTTGAACATGGCTGTCAGATGAACCAGGGATGTTTATCTGTCTGATTGTTGTGAAAACTGCTACACACACCCTCTGATACAGAATAAGAACTATAGATAAGTTGAAAAGGTTTGGACTCCTGCCTGAAGGACGATCTTAGCTTTGTTCTTTTTCCATCACAAGTCACACCTGGTTGGCACGTTGTAGCTATAGGACTTCATCAAGGAAGGACTTGTAGCTCTCTGTAGTAAAAACGCACCAAAAACATCCCTGGCTTCTTTAGCACTCCAGGGACCCTGCCTCTGTCTTCCAAGTCCTTAGTCATGTTAAAAATACGTTTAGTAGTACACATTACATATTTATTAAGGAAATTACACACATTGTGGAATTTACTTCAAAATATTCTGGTGAGCTTAGGAGTAGAGATGAACTACTGATCAGATTGGTAACTGAAGTTGAAAGATGGATATGTTATATTCATTACATTAGCTTTTATGGTTTTATATTTCTTTGGGACCTATCCTCGTCCGTCTTTATCACATAAATAATAACCACTTCAATATTTTGATATTATAAAAGTAACGTATGCAGAGGACATAGCACAGACCCATGCAGGTTCTGTGATTGTCACTTCTATCTCTGAGCCGCTATGAGCCCTGATTAGTTGATTCTTAGTTGATTGATTCTGCTGGTATCCTCAAGCCCTCTGGCTTCTACACTTCCCGCAGGGTTCTCTGGGCTCTGAGGAGAAGGGCCTGATCGGGGGAGATCTCCAGTTTGGGCTTTCTTCACCTAATGATTGGTGTGGTCTCTGCATCTGCTCCTGTCAGCTGCTGGCAGAAGCCTCTTGGACAGTTGGGCCAGGCTCTTATCTGGACTTCTGGCAGCCAGTGTGGTCTCTCGAAATGTAGAACTCTATGATATCATTTTGTCTATAGTTAAATTTTGTTGACTATCATGTCGTTTGGACTGATGGTATCATGTTGTATAAATAAACGAGCACACCCAGAAGGTCATGTATCTGGACTAATGACACGCCCTGTGTAGGGATGTTTGCAGCATTTGCTTTACATGGTGTAGGCCAACACAGCTCTCACTTGTAATGTCTTCCCTATGAATCAGTGTTTGTCTCTGATGTCCTGTGACTTTCCGTGCTCTCTCTCCCTCTGTGAAATCATGTGCCATGTATGGTGGCATATCATTTATTTATTTGTTTTATGTGTGTGGGTGTTTTGTATACTAGTGTTTCTGAGCGCCATGTGCCTAGTACCAGAGAAGGCCTGAAAGAGGGTATTGGATTCCTGGGACAGATAGTTATGAGCCTCCAGGTAGGTGCTAGGAATCAAACCCAAGTCCTCCAGAAGAACATCCAGTGCTCCTAATCACTGAGCGTCTGTCCAGCCATGCCAGTTACCGTGACCAGTATTCTCCCGGTGGACACTTGCTAGCAATATTTTAATGCTATGAATCTCCTTGCATAAACATCTGAAATTCTGGAAATTAATTCTGAAGTTCTGTTCCTAGAAGGGAAAATGCTTGATATATATTTTACACAATTAGAATATTTGGTTAAAATTTTAGTAGGTAGATTTTATATATGTGTATATGTATATATGAGTACACACACACACACACACACACACACACACACACACGCACACTTACTTTCTCTTTTCCAAATGGTTCCCTCTGATAATTCTTAGATGTTCATCAGTTTCAGTATTCAGACAAACACAATAGGCCACATCTAGCACCTTCCTTATAAAGGGAAGTCTTCAGTTGTGAAAGACAAGAATAAGCTTTATTAATTTCAAACCTGCATATACAGAAATGTAAACAGCTGTTTGAGGTGGTGCATGCCTGTGATTCCAGCACTCTGGAGACAGACAGGAGAATCTCCAGTTTAAGGCCAGCATGGGCTACATAGTGAGGCTGACTCAAGATGAAGAAAAAAATGAGGAAAAAAATCTACAAGTATAACTGAGTAAATATCAGCACAAGACTGGATCGGGCACCAACATTCCATCATGGACTGGGGAGGGGCTCCTGAGACACCCCCCCCACCTCTTCCTGAAGAGCTGTAGTCAGTTAACAGTTGCTGGGAGACAGGGAGTCACTTTCCCAGTGTTGTAGCCACTGGTAAGGTGCCCAGCTCAAGTAAAGACCCACTTACTCATGCTCTTTCAAGCAACTCTAAGTTCAGTAGGGCACCAACATCCCCCACACCCGTGAAGCTAGGACAACTGCTTATTGGGAAGAACGTCAGGGCAGTGCAGGGAGGGGATAAGAGAGGATCCGGGCATGAGTGCGCCGTCTACCTGTGTGGTGAGAGGATAAACTCTAAGAATATAGCTAGCTACAGTTCTGATTGGACTGATTTAATCTTTCCATGTTCTTCCTCCGTCTAATTGGTTTCATCTAATGTTGAAACAAAATGTCAGAACCTTGAATATCTTGAGTTGATTTTATAAGCTCATGTGTCAAAGGCAACATTACTGCTATAGAACAAGCACTAGACATTGGCTAGGTCTTTAGAATTGTTAAGACACCTGAGTGTAAAGTTGAACGGTACCTGTTACAGATTGCAGGTAAGTCTCCTATTGTAAATCCAGAGTCAGCATTGGGGCCTGCAGCTGACTGTTAATCTGAGTCCTTACTTTTTGTAGCTCTGTCAGATTTATTTTCTACTTTTACAAGTCCATTTTAGTGCATGATCCTAAGGACAGCCTGGTAGGTCACTTTCAGGAAGTCCAACCATCTCCTATGACAGTTTCTATTGCTCTAAAGGTCCCACCCTGACAAGACTGGCTGGCCAGCAAGCCTGTAGACCATAGCCTTTCCATTGCCAGGATGACAAGCATCTGCCACATCTGGCCTTTTTCCATGGGTCTGGGGAATTAAACCACGTCCTTATGCTTGCAAGGCAGGTGCTGTACCAGCCAAGCCCTCCACCCCCTGCTGTACCAGCTAAGCCCTCCATCTCCACTTCAGTTATTGGCTTCAGGAAGCTCCTTGACCTTTAGTTCTCTGGTGAATCAAGATATTTGGTTCCTTTATTCTTTTAGACTGTAATTGCTTGTGTGCTGGTAAAAAATGGAAAGGGAGTGAGGTGTGTGTGCGTGCATGTGTGTGTCTCTGTGTGTGTGTGTGTGTCTGTGTGTGCATCTGTGTCTGTGTGTGTATGTCTATGTCTGTGTGTCCCGTGTCTGTGTGTGTGTGTGTGTCTGTGTGTGTATGTCTGTGTGTTCGTGTCTGTGTGTGTGTCTGTGTGTCCGTGTCTGTGTGTCCGTGTCTGTGTGTGTGTGTCTCTGTGTGTGTGTGTCTGTGTGTCCGTGTCTGTGTGTCTGTGTGTGTCTGTGTGTCCGTGTCTGTGTCCGTGTCTGTGCGTGTGTGTCTCTGTGTGTGTGTGTGTGTCTGTGTGTGTGTGTATGTCTGTGTGTTCGTGTCTGTGTGTGTCTGTGTGTCCGTGTCTGTGTGTCCGTGTCTGTGCGTGTGTGTCTCTGTGTGTGTGTATGTCTGTGTGTCCCCTGTCTGTGCGTGTGTGTCTCTGTGTGTGTGTGTGTCTGTGTGTCCGTGTCTGTGTCTGTGTGTGTGTGTGTCTGTGTGTCCGTGTCTGTGTGTCCGTGTCTGTGCGTGTGTGTCTCTGTGTATGTGTATGTCTGTGTGTCCCCTGTCTGTGCGTGTGTGGTGGATGAGACTGAGGTAGGTAGATGGAGTGAGGGATGGGTGGGTGGATGGAAACACTGCTTTAGATAGCCTCACGAGTAAAGTGGGTCACTCTACACGGGCCAGTTAGAACAAACTCTGTCTAAGAGACTTCTGAGGCTCAGAGAAATCTGAGTAGGCACATTAGCTGGTGCTACGATTAAGTAATTAGTTTGTAATTCAACTAAGTCTTGGCTTGATTAGGAGTAGCCACAGAGTCCACATTCATTACAGTATTGGGAGTTAAAATCACTGAGAGAGTTGTAATGCGTCTGTCATATATAATTTTGCAGAATGGAAGCTTCTTGCCTCGAGCTGGCCTTGGAAGGAGAACGTCTGTGTAAATCAGGGGACTGCCGCGCTGGCGTTTCGTTTTTTGAAGCCGCGGTTCAAGTTGGAACTGAAGACCTGAAAACGCTCAGTGCTATTTACAGCCAGCTGGGCAACGCTTACTTCTACTTACATGACTACGCCAAGGCGCTAGAGTACCACCACCATGACTTAACCCTGGCGAGGTGATTTCAAACTTAAAACCTTCCACTCACCTAGAAAACCAACAGTGTATTCGGAGTGTTCTAACTGATGACATTGCTTTTGAAAACTTAACTTTTGGGGTTGGGGATTTAGCTCAGCGGTAGAGCGCTTGCCTAGCGAGCACAAGGCCCTGGGTTCGGTCCCCAGCTCCGAAAAAAAAAAAAAGAAAAAAAAAAACCTTAACTTTTAGGCAGAACAATAATGGAGCAGCCCTAGACTTTAATGCATGAAAATTAACTAGAGAAAGCTGCTTCAGTTTTGTACTTAAAATAGGTTCCAAGATGTAGCATTTTATCTTGGGTTGCTTGCTCTCTAGGGAAACTGGTTTTTTACTTCTTTGTCTGTTAAGTTTTAAAAATAGTTTTTAACATCATTTGTTTTTCAAATGTATTTCCTAGGACTATTGGAGACCAGCTCGGGGAAGCAAAAGCCAGCGGCAATCTTGGAAACACCTTGAAGGTGCTTGGGAACTTCGATGAAGCGATAGTGTGTTGCCAGCGACACCTGGATATCTCCAGAGAACTTAATGACAAGGTAGCAAAGATGGTGGGCCAAGTGATGGCGGCTCCACGGAAGTCGTTCTATGTTGTAGCACGACTTCCATGGTTTGACTGCAGAAGAAGACATTCATAGACAAAAGTCAAAGAGAGGGGCTGGGGATTTAGCTCAGTGGTAGAGCGCTTACCTAGGAAGTGCAAGGCCCTGGGTTCGGTCCCCAGCTCCGAAAAAAAGAACCAAAAAAAAAAAAAAAAAAAAAAGTCAAAGAGAAAACAAAGGGGATTTTGTTTTGTTTTGTTTTTAAATAGGAAAAGCAAATAGCAAAAGATCCTTCTTTGTGAGGGAAGTCATGTGATTGACTTTCTATGGATGGGCACTGGGGACCCTCCTTTCCTTGACAATTGATGTTATACACATGGAGGCCCATGAGATGGCTCACTGGGTACTGACAGTTGCTATGCAAGCCCGGTGCCCTTACTCCATTCCACAGAACCCGCAGAGGGCTGGAAGGGGTGCACACCACACACACACACACACACACACACACACACACACACACACGGTAATGCACATTAAGTCGATACATGGAATAAGCACTTCGAACACACACACACACACACACACTCACACACACACACACACGGTAATGCACATTAAGTCGATACATGGAATAAGCACTTCGAACACACACACACACACACTCACACACACACACACACACACGGTAATGCACATTAAGTCGATACATGGAATAAGCACTTTGAACACACACACACACTCACACACACACACTCACACACACACACACACACGGTAATGCACATTAAGTCGATACATGGAATAAGCACTTCGAACACACACACACACACACTCACACACACACACACACGGTAATGCACATTAAGTCGATACATGGAATAAGCACTTCGAACACACACACACACACACACACACACACACACGGTAATGCACATTAAGTCGATACATGGAATAAGCACTTCGAACACACACACACACACACACACACACGGTAATGCACATTAAGTCGATACATGGAATAAGCACTTCGAACGCACACACACACACACACACACTCACACACACACACACACACACACACGGTAATGCACATTAAGTCGATACATGGAATAAGCACTTCGAACACACACACACACACACACGGTAATGCACATTAAGTCGATACATGGAATAAGCACTTCGAACGCACACACACACACACTCACACTCACACACACACACACACGGTAATGCACATTAAGTCGATACATGGAATAAGCACTTCGAACACACACACACACACACACACACACACACACACACGGTAATGCACATTAAGTCGATACATGGAATAAGCACTTCACACACACACACACTCACACACACACACTCACACACACACACACACACACCCGGTAATGCACATTAAGTCGATACATGGAATAAGCACTTCGAACGCACACACACACACACACACACACTCACACACACACACACACACACACACACACACACGGTAATGCACATTAAGTCGATACATGGAATAAGCACTTCGAACACACACACACACACACTCACACACACACACACACACACACACACACGGTAATGCACATTAAGTCGATACATGGAATAAGCACTTCGAACACACACACACACACACACACACGGTAATGCACATTAAGTCGATACATGGAATAAGCACTTCACACACACACACACTCACACACACACACACTCACACACACACACACACACACACACCCGGTAATGCACATTAAGTCGATACATGGAATAAGCACTTCGAACGCACACACACACACACACACTCACACACACACACACACACACACACACACGGTAATGCACATTAAGTCGATACATGGAATAAGCACTTCGAACACACACACACACTCTCACACACACACACACACACACACACACACGGTAATGCACATTAAGTCGATACATGGAATAAGCACTTCGAACACACACACACACACTCACACACACACACACACACACTCACACACACACACACACACACACACACACACACACACACACGGTAATGCACATTAAGTCGATACATGGAATAAGCACTTCGAACGCCCTGGCCTCAGATTCCCGAATGTGAGCTTTTTTGATGTCTCCATCTAGGTGGGAGAAGCAAGAGCTCTCTATAATCTTGGAAATGTGTATCACGCCAAAGGGAAAAGTTTCGGCTGCCCAGGTCCACAAGATGTAGGAGAGTTTCCAGAAGAAGTGAGGCTCGCCCTACAGGCAGCTGTGGAGCTCTATGAGTGAGTACAGTGGGCCCTGCGGGAGTTTTCACTCAGTAGATTTCCAAGTTTGTGAAAGATAGAAAAATTCTGAGCCAGTTAACTCGTAGTAGGTTCACATGCCTTTCCTCCCTGTTTGAAAGTAGCCTAATCTACATTCTGAATTCCAGTACAACATATTGTGACCCCATCTCAAACAAATCTGCAGTTTCCCTTAAACTGCAGACCAGTGCCCCTTAGTGGTAAAAGCAAAAAATATCAGTGCTTAAATTTATCTGGGGTAAACCAAGTATTTGACCAGTAGAACTTCCTAGAATTGCTTTGCTATAAGGCTTCAAGATCGTCCCTTGATGACTCTCAATAAAGATGTGTAGTTAATGTTTTAGTGAACAAAGAATTCCAGCTGTTTCGCAACTGCCCTGCCTCAGGATGTACCTTTAAGCCATCGCACATTATATAGGCTTACTTTTTCCTGATACGTAGAGTCTTAATTCTGCAATTATAGCTCCATGGCTAGTGCCTGTCTAGCACACATAGGCCCTGGCCTTAAATCCTCAGCTATGAGAACAAACTGCCTGTAAATGAGCTAAGAATTTCTCCTGAACTTACATTGTCACCGCCTTTTGTCATCACTAAGGGAAAACCTGTCGTTAGTAACTGCTCTAGGTGACCGAGCAGCCCAGGGACGAGCCTTTGGGAACCTCGGCAACACACACTACCTCCTCGGCAACTTCAGGGATGCCGTTATAGCTCATGAGCAGGTAAGCAGGAGCCTCGGAGCCTGCCGTCTCCTCCACCGGGGTGAGGGCCGGGACTGGACGGTCTAAGTTTGTTGTATCTCTGATAAGGTTTTCTCTTCCAGCGTCTCCTGATTGCAAAAGAGTTCGGAGATAAGGCGGCCGAAAGAAGAGCGTACAGCAATCTCGGAAATGCGTACATATTCCTTGGTGAATTCGAAACTGCTTCCGAATACTACAGGTCAGTCAGATATTTTTTGTAGATAAATAGCAAATGAGTAATTATGCATCCCGTCAGATCACATTGGCTTTGGGGCTGAAACCTGGTTTTGATGATGTGGGCAGCGCCAGGGCTTAGGTGCCCACACCTGTCTCCTCATCTGTGGCAGGCATCAGGCCCTGGGTGTGGGGTTGTTGTGAGAACTGGGCTGAAGGATGTGTTAAGAACTCAGCACCCCCGGGAAAGGGAATAACACTCGAAATGTATATAAGAAATACTCAAGTTAATAAAAAAAAAAAAAAAAAAGAACTCAGCACCCAGTGCTAAGTACTTACCTGGTACACCACGCTCAAGAAACACTGTGCCCCAGTTTTATTGTTTTCTGAGAGTCTTACCTGGTGGCCTTGAATTGGCAATCCTGTCCCTGTCTCTTTAGTATTGTCATTGCAGACATACACCGTCACATGTAGGCTTTCATCCGATACTCAGTGGCAGCTGTGTGACTTCCATTATGTTTATTTTTATCTTTTAAACTTTGTTTAAAGTTCTAAACTTCTCAAGTCATTTGTAAGCCTGTTTAGCATGTGTGGTGTGTGCTTTATCTCACTCCATTATGAGTTGTACAAGAGGCCATCTTGTCTGAAGATAAAACATAGGTCTTAGTGTCCACTGATGATCTCTGGGTTGTTCTCAACTGCCCCGGCCTCTTAGCCAGCATTGACTCTCACCAAAGTGGAGGTCCCGTTCATCGGCAGCCTGCGCTCTGCGCCAGCATCCCTCTAGCCCAGCAGGAGCATAGCAAGGCTTAACCTGCTTCCACTTGTTGTCCTGCACCTTCTGAACTGTTGAGGGTTTTCTCTGCTTAGTGGGGTTTGAACACTCGCTCAGACTGAACCAAAAGCACAGGGATTGATTTGCATTGATGCTTTAGATATTTCCATATGACAGAATTTAGAGAACACAACAAAAAAAGCCAATCCTAGCCTTCTGGTGTGTATCTTTTCCAGACCAATAATCCAGTCCCATTCTTAGGAGTGCTTTTCCTTAGTAAACTTTCTCTGTTTTTTGGTGACTTTGAAAAAGAAAATCTGTCACCTGCCCTTAAGTGGAATGCAGGCGGACCACTCTGAACTTGATGCTGACCTGATCTACAAAGCGACTTTCAGACAGGTCTGAGGTACAGAGTGAGACCTGTCTCTAATAAAGAGAGAAAAGAAAAAGCTAAAATTGTTTTGGACCATTTAAAACATTAAAGTATACTATCTGTCTTTAAACATCTACCTGTGCTTAATATTTTTTGGTTGGTTATTGATTAGTTCTCAGCCTTCCAATGCTGTGATCATTTAACACAGTTCTTCATGTTGTGGTGACCCCCAACACAAAATCATTATGTTGCTACTTTATAACTAACTGTTCATTCATAACTACTGTTATGAATCATAATGTAAATATCTGATATGCAAGAAATCTGATATTCAATACCTATGAAAGGGTCATTCTGTCTCCCCAAAGGGGTCACAAACCACAGGTTAACTAAATGTGAAATTTTCTTCCTAATATGTCATTCTGTGAGGAGTATAATATACATTTTGATTTTAACTATATAGTCTAAACTATATGAAACTTGATACAAAGTTTCATATTGTTTAAAGCCAAATAATACAGAAGTTGTCATCATTAAATGTTGTGCTTGTGTTAACTATTGCAAAGTTGTGTTACAAACTGGTTGGTGGCTTTTTGACTAACAGGGTTTGAGCTCACTGTAATGGCTTACCACCCCAGGCCAGGCAGGCAGGCTTGAACTCAGAAATGAACATGTGTTCCACAAAGGCAGGTTAGTGATGGATTTGGAGCTCACCCCCAGAACTGTCTTCAGACCTGCGTAAGAGGATGGAGGAGGACTGTCTAATATCATCTGTACTTTTAAAGATAGAAAGCAGTGGTTGGCAAATAGCCTAAGTAACTGAATTTGATTCTAGAAAGACTTCAGATCATTTATAAAGTAGCCATACAAAGAATCATGGTGGACCAGAAACATCTGTATTGCAAGGCCTGAAGGCAGTTCCGGAAGTCTCAAAGATGCCTGCAGGACCACTCCATTAGAGTAAGCATGAGACCTCTCATGGTGACAGCTCTGGAGTTATCGTCATAGGTATATAATTTCAATTTGTGTTCTAGAAAAGACTCTTATTACCATATTTTAATTTTTAGATATAGGTCGTAGGAAGTAATTGTGCTTTTGGCAGAAATTGTGGAAAAGAGTCATTTAGATTATTAAATCCAAAGGCGTATGGATTTAGGCCCTGATACAGTTTATATACACACCAGTTCATTTAAACCGTCACAGAAACCTTGTGAGGCCTTTCTTCCCCATCCATTACATATGTAAGAAAATGGATAGAGGGCTCGAGTGGCTTGCCCTGGACCACACAACCATGTTCTAACCTGTTACACTAACTCCTCACTGACAGAACTGCATGTGTTAGGTAACATTTGAGTAATGTTAAATGAAATGCTTGGGGTTTTTTTGTTTGTTTGTTTTTAGTGAAACGGTGACTATAAACTTACATCTAAGGATTTTTCCTAAATATTATCAATTCTGACAAAAGGCAGAGGTCGCAGTAGGTTAAAGACAGATGTTGGCGTTAGGGAGATGGCTTTGTTGGCAAAGTGCTTGCAGCACAAATGTGAATGCCTAAGTTGGGTCCCAGTGCCCTCCTAAAACGCTAGGTCTGGAGTTATCTGTAATCCCAAATGCTCGGAGAAAAGACGGAGACAGAAGATCCCTGAGGCATCAGGGACTCAGTGAGAATCCTTACCTCAAGAAATGAAGAGTAGGCTGGAGAGTTGGCTCAGCGGTTAAGAGCACTGGCTACTCTTCCAGAGGTCCTGAGTTCAAATCCCAGCAACCACATGGTGGCTCACAACCGTCTGTAATGGGATCTGATGCCCTCTTCTGGTGTCTGAAGATAGCTACAGTGTACTCACATACGTAAAATAAATATATCAATTTCTTTTAAATTGGAGAGCAATGAGGGAGACATCCAACTGATACAACTCTGGGCAGCCACATGACACATACACACATGCACAAGATACAAACACATGTAAGTTACTGATGGCACAGAGGGGGGTCGTCTAAATATCTGAAATACTGCTGCTCTTCCAGAGGCTTAGTTCATGCTTTGGCACTCCTGTGTTTTGGTGAATTGTTAGGACTCAAAGTCTAAATCCTTTTTTTCCCCCTACTTTTTCTGAACATCTTTTCACTTTTTCTGAAGTAATAGGAAATATATTGGACGCTCAGGCAGACTTACTTAAAAGGCAACAAAAAGCAACAGAGATGGAAAATGTTAATATTATGATTCTTAGGACCAAAGTTTAAAATAAGCATTATGTAAATTGGTTTCAGGAAGACACTGCTGCTGGCTCGGCAGCTGAAAGACAGAGCCGTGGAAGCTCAGTCCTGCTACAGTCTTGGGAATACATACACTCTGCTTCAGGACTACGAGAAGGCCATCGAGTACCACCTCAAGCACTTAGCGATTGCCCAGGAGCTCAAGGATCGGTGAGTTCCACACACGCCCTGCTCCGAGTTCTGGTGAATGCAGGTGCACTATGAATTTTGGCTTCTCCTGGGCCTTTCCATTTGTCCCCTTCCTGAGAAGGAGTGAGTGTCCTGCTCGATGAGCCTCCGTGCACATTATTCTTTTTTTAATTTATTTTATTTTATGTACATTGGTGATTTGACTGCACGTATGTCTGTGTGAGGGTGGTGGATCCACTGGAACAGGAGTTACAGACAGTAGTGAGCTGCTCTGTGGGTGCTGGGTCCTCTGGAAGAGGACTCTTACCCGCATGTTACCGTCTTAAGGGCCAGCCTCTGGTGGAGGATTAGTGGGGAAGCATGGGACTTTGAGTATGAATGAGTGACTAACTAGGTCCCAAGCTCAGCTGCCTTCCCAGAAGTCGTCCTGTGTAGCTCACTGTGGGCGTTGCAGAGGACTCAGATGATGCTGAGGTCAAGGGATACATACCTGCTGCTCAGCTCGAATGTCCCCTGTGGGGAACATGGCTCCTCAGGAGAAGTTAGGAGTCCTGAGGTAGACTCTGCCCGTTGAGTGGTGGTGACTAAGTCGATTGCTTTGGTTCTTATTTATTTATTTATTTTTATTGTTTTTCTCTTGACGAAGAACATCTATGGAGTATTGGTCTGTAATATTTACTTGAGAAGATAGATTTTTACCTCACTGTGAGAAAGAACTTTTCAGTGTAGTTATTCAAAATGAAGTATACTACTACGTCAAGATGCAGGGAAGGAGTTTTGCTAGCTGCTCCGACCCCCATTCCTGGGCTCAAACTACACTGAATGCTTACTGATAAGGCCGTAATAGAAAGATAATGTGGTTAGGATGCAAGTCCTCACCCTGAGGTTTGATGTTTCATGATGCAGTGAGTGAGTGTGTGTGTGTGTGTGTGTGTGTGTGTGTGTGTGTGTGTGTGCGCGCGCGCGCGCGCGCGCACGCGCGCGTGTGGGTGGTGGTGGTGGTGGTGTTATGAGACAGACCTCCGTAGCCCTGGCTCTTCTGAAACTCACTGTGTAGACCAGGCTAGCCTCAAACTCAGAGATTGGCCAGCCTCTGTCCCCTGAATGCTGAGATTAAAAGTCTGTCTACTGTGTTTTTTTTTTTTTTAATTAACTTGAGTATTTCTTATTTACATTTGATTATTATTCCCTTTCCCAGTTTCCGGGCCAACATCCCCCTAACCCCTCCCCCTCCCCTTCTTTATAGGTGTTCCCCTCCCATCCTCCCCCCATTACTGCCCTCCCCCCAACAATCACGTTCACTGGGGGTTCAGTCTTAGCAGGACCAAGGGCTTCCCCTTACTGTGTTTTTTTTTTTTTTTTTTTTTTTTGGTTCTTTTTTTCGGAGCTGGGGACCGAACCCAGGGCCTTGCGCTTCCTAGGCAAGCTCTCTACCACTGAGCTAAATCCCCAACCCCCTTACTATGTATTTTTAAAGGATCTTTCCATGTATTAATATTTGACTTTAAATTTGGTACTCAGTGTTGTCATTCCTCCATCTAGACTCCTCATTGCTATAGCTTAGTAAAGGTTAAGTAAGCCCGAAGCACGCTTTATACCTTTAATTATTGCTAGGTGATCTCTTTTCAGATGACTCCATGTTAATTTTGAATTCTGTTTTAGAATTGGTGAAGGGAGAGCGTGTTGGAGTTTAGGAAATGCATACACGGCTCTAGGAAATCATGACCAAGCAATGCATTTTGCTGAAAAGCACTTGGAAATTTCAAGAGAGGTATGGAACAAAAGACGTTGCTGTGGGTCCTGGTAGCATTTACAAGTCAGTGACGGGGTAGGGTGTTCCCAGTGTTCATAGAGCTGTGTAAACAGATAGATGACTTGATCCAGGGAGACAGTACGGTGAGCCGAGGCACGTGGGAATAGGATGTTACCAGAATACCCATCTTCCTACCCTCGTTTCTATGTAGAGAAGTATCATAGTTTTTAAAGAAAAAGCCGTTTTAGAATCAAGGGCTGACTGGCTCTTGTTAACACCTGATGGGTGTTTGAGCTTAGAAACCTCTCTTGAGCTTCATGTCCCTCGTATAGGAAATGGAAATGGTCATAGATACCGTAGGAATGGGTTATGTATGTATGCATGTACGTATATATGCATACATGTGCATGGTGAACTGATGTCTCTCTGATGTAGAAAACGTCTGTGGTTACAGGTTGGGGACAAAAGCGGCGAGCTGACTGCACGGCTGAACCTCTCAGACCTGCAGATGGTTCTTGGTCTGAGCTATAGCACAAATAATTCCATGATGTCTGAGAACATCGAAATCGATGGCAGCTTACATGGTAGGTAGCAGCGTGAAAACCCCACTTCTTTATGCTTAACATTTACTTCATGTTCAGAAAAAACTTTTACGTTGCTAGGAAGCATGTCCATTGTGTGTGGGTGACAGTGTGACTTCTCCCACACTTGGTTTTACAGTTCAGTTCACCTGTCAACATATAGAACATAGCATTTTATAATTCCCACTGAGAACACAGGAATACTGAAGGTATGATTATTTACTCTGGTTAAAAATATATTCAAATGATGTTAAGTTAACTTGTAGGGTAATTCAGAAATGTATAAATATGAATGTGCTAGAACTAAAACCTTTTGTCTACCGTTTTTATTTCAAATAGTTGTAATATATCTGGTTTTTAGTAAACGCCCCCCATTTCACTTCTGGTGAAACAACTTGGAGTCGTCTCTTTCTTAAATCAGAAAACCATCCACCTGTATCTGTCAGCTGCTCAGACTTTGACTCTGAAATGCATTTTTAAACTTGGCTCCATGAACCACAGGCATAGTTCAGTGGTAAAGCACTTGCTGGGGAGCCCCGTGACCCAGGTCCAAGCCCTGGACCTCACGTGGCAGATGAAGAGAACCAGCTCCTAGATGCACACCACACCAATAAATAAATAAATACAGTTTTTAAAAAATGTCTAGGTTCCTAAGCTTAAATTCACGGTTGAGGGCTGGGAAGATGGCTCGGGGTTAGGAGCAGTGGCTGCTTTTCCAGAGGTCTGGAGTTTAAGTGCCAGCATTGACATGGCCATTCAGAACGGTAACTCGGGTCCCAAGGGGTCTGATGCCCTCCCGCTTTGGCACCAGGTACAAATGTGGTTCACAGACATGAGCACGCAGAACACCCATACACAAAATTTAAAAAATAGAATGAAATTCTTGGTCCAAAGAATATCAACAAGAATGTTTCAGACTGAAAGCAGTGGAAATGATAGCTTTATCATGGGCTGTTTCTTCTTTAACTCGGAGAGGTAGTGAGAGATCCACACTGACAATCTTAAGATATCCAAAGAACACTCCAGAAAAGATTCCAAAGCGAGGGAGGGGTGTGTGATAAACTCAGCTGTGCTTTGTAATTGGATAAACTCAAGTTTTCTGCGTTTTACTTGTGACGAATCGGTATGTTGTAAGAATTCTCATCTTAAAACATGTTTCCTCATGAACCCCTCTAGCTTCAGACCCATGCTAGTGTCTCCTTCTTCTCAGTCACTGAGGCTCCATGGTAGTGCCCTGGTCTAGGTCTGCAGTGTTTCTGGTAGCTGACCATGCCCACCTGACCTCCTCCTCCACAGGGCTACACTGCCGCTCTGCACTCACAGCTCTGCTCTCCATGCTCCTTCCAGGACATCTGCAATACCCAGGCTGCTCTCCTCCTCTTTTTCCTCCCTCGCTGTTCACCGTCTCTCATTGGAAGAGATCTTACACTTCGGTGCCTTCAGTAGAACATTTTAGAATGGTAGGCAAGTTCTCCAGCAATGAGATGCAGGGCAGTTAAGAACACTGGCTGCCCTTCCAGAAAACCCAGGTTCCATTCCCAGCACCGACGTGACATCCAACACCGTCTTACCTGCACTCCCAGGTACAGACTCACACGTGACACGCATGAAAATAAAACTTCTAAGAAGTGGAAAAAAATGGTCTTCATGAAATACAAACACCAACCACTTCACAGCTTGTAAACAAAATTTAACCATAAAGGTAACCCAGGAAAGCAAATAGAAATTTCAAAGGATCTGAATCTCATAGGTAGCTTGTCCTCAGCACAGTGCAATTAAGTTAGAAATTAGTGTCAAGAAAGTAACATAGAACTCTGGACCAGGTGACACAGGCCTGTAACTCCCGATACTCAGGAAGCAGTTCAAGGCCAGGCTGGGAACTCATTCACACCTGTCCTAAAACGGGAAAAGAGGACTGTGGTGCAGCTCAGCGGCAGAGTCCTTGCCCAGTTCGTGCACAAGCATATGCATATGCACACGTACATGCGTGCACACAGTAACATAAACATCCATTTGAAAGCTTAAAACACACTTCTAAGTAACTTACAGGGTAAGGAAGAAAGCTTAAATAAGATTAACTATAGTTTAGGAATCACCATGAAAATAAAGTATTTCAGTTAAAGTTTTTAATCGTATGTTTGGATGTTTTGCCTGTGTGGGTGTGTTTGCACCACCTATGTACTGGTGCCTGAGGAGGCCAGAAGACGGTGTTGGAGCCCCTTGAGTACAGGTGGTTGTGAGGCACCATCTGGGTACAGGTCTCACTGAACCGTCTCTCTACACTTCTGTACTTCAGGGGTTTTGTGGCATGTGACTTATATTGATTGGTTCTTTAGCAAAATTTACATTGTGAAGAATTTTTTGTGTGTGTGTGTGTGTGTGTGTGTGTGTGTGTGTGTGTGTGTTGATGAGATGTAGTGAAGATCTTTACAGTTAACATTTGGTTCTTTAAAGATGAGCAAATCTACAGGGTTAGAAAGAGAAAGTGAGACTTCCTGTGTTTACCGGAAGTCCCACACCCGCGGATCCCGGCCCGCAGCAGCTCTCTGCTCCCAAACCCCGTGGGAGAGAGACCTCACCGCCTGATCAGGTGGGCACTCCTGAGGCTGCAGAGCGGAGGAGACCACCAACACTGCCCACCCCTGCCCACATCCCTGGCCCAAGAGGCAACTGTATAAGGCCTCTGGGTTCCCGTAGGGGAGGGCCCAGGAGCGGCAGGATCCCTGCGCCTGAGACACCGCCAGAACCTGAAGGAAACAGACCGGATAAACAGTTCTCTGCACCCAAATCCCGTGGGAGGGAGAGCTAAACCTTCAGAGAGGCGGACACGCCTGGGAAACCAGAAGAGACTGCACTCTGTGCACATCCAGACGCCAGAGGAAAACACCAAACGCCATCTGGAACCCTGGTGCACGGAGGCTCCCGGAAAGAGCGGCGCAGATCTTCCCGGTTGCTGCCGCCGCGGAGAGGACTTAGGCAGTACCCCACGAGCAAACTTGAGCCTTGGAACCACAGGTAGGACCAACTTTTCCCCTGCAAGAAACCTGCCTGGTGAACTCAAGACACAGGCCCACAGGAACAGCTGAAGACCTGTAGAGAGGAAAAACTACACGCCCGAAAGCAGAACACTCTGTCCCCATAACTGGCTGAAAGAAAACAGGAAAACAGGTCTACAGCACTCCTGACACACAGGCTTATAGGACAGTCTAGCCACGGTCAGAAATAGCAGAACAAAGTAACACTAGAGATAGTCTGATGGCGAGAGGCAAGCGCAGGAACCCAAGCAACAGAAACCAAGACTACATGGCATCATCGGAGCCCAGTTCTCCCACCAAAGCAAACACTGAATATCCAAACACACCAGAAAAGCAAGATCTAGTTTCAAAATCATATTTGATCATGATGCTGGAGGACTTCAAGAAAGACATAAAGAACTCCCTTAGAGAACAAGTAGAAGCCTACAGAGAGGAATCGCAAAAATCCCTGAAAGAATTCCAGGAAAACACAATCAAACAGTTGAAGGAATTAAAAATGGAAATAGAAGCAATCAAGAAAGAACACATGGAAATAACCCTGGACATAGAAAATCAAAAGAAAAGACAAGGAGCTGTAGATACAAGCTTCACCAACAGAATACAAGAGATGGAAGAGAGAATCTCGGGAGCAGAAGATTCCATAGAAATCATTGACTCAACTGTCAAAGATAATGTAAAGCGGAAAAAGCTACTGGTCCAAAACATACAGGAAATCCAGGACTCAATGAGAAGATCAAACCTAAGGATAATAGGTATAGAAGAGAGTGAAGACTCCCAGCTCAAAGGACCAGTAAATATCTTCAACAAAATCATAGAAGAAAACTTCCCTAACCTAAAAAAAGAGATACCCATAGGCATACAAGAAAGCCTACAGAACTCCAAATAGATTGGACCAGAAAAGAAACACCTCCCGTCACATAATTGTCAAAACACCAAACGCACAAAATAAAGAAAGAATATTAAAAGCAGTAAGGGAAAAAGGTCAAGTAACATATAAAGGCAGACCTATCAGAATCACACCAGACTTTTCGCCAGAAACTATGAAGGCCAGAAGATCCTGGACAGATGTCATACAGACCCTAAGAGAACACAAATGCCAGCCCAGGTTACTGTATCCTGCAAAACTCTCAATTAACATAGATGGAGAAACCAAGATATTCCATGACAAAACCAAATTTACACAATATCTTTCTACAAATCCAGCACTACAAAGGATAATAAAGGGTAAAGCCCAACATAAGGAGGCAAGCTATACCCTAGAAGAAGCAAGAAACTAATCGTCTTGGCAACAAAACAAGGAGAATGAAAGCACACAAACATAACCTCACATCCAAATATGAATATAACAGGAAGCAATAATCACTATTCCTTAATATCTCTCAATATCAATGGCCTCAACTCCCCAATAAAAAGACATAGATTAACAAACTGGATACGCAATGAGGACCCTGCATTCTGCTGCCTACAGGAAACACACCTCAAAGACAAAGACAGACACTACCTCAGAGTGAAAGGCTGGAAAACAACTTTCCAAGCAAATGGTCAGAAGAAGCAAGCTGGAGTAGCCATTCTAATATCAAATAAAATCAATTTTCAATTAAAAGTCATCAAAAAAGATAAGGAAGGACACTTCATATTCATCAAAGGAAAAATCCACCAAGATGAACTCTCAATCCTCATCTTCGGTTGGTTTATATACAAGTGTGCAATTTCTAGGCTTGAAAGTAAAATGATGCTATCTGGTGCTGGATAGAGGAGCCTTATTTTTTATTATGGCAGCTTGCTATTTTTGTAATATGGTGATTTGGTTGAACACATTAAAGTACAGTAGTAACTGATCTCCCCCTCTTCCTGGATGAGTGAGGAGATGATTAAATGTTGATGTCAGCATCCATGAGCATATTCAGATGAGCTTCTGCTTCTGTTGAAAAGGATGCTGTGTTTGATTGTGGTCCGAAGCTTTGAAGCACTACTTGGCATCTCCTTCCTTGGAGGTCTCACTGTTTAAACATAACAGATTTGATAGCTTGTTGGTAAGGTGAGGTCCAGCTTGTCTCCACTAGGTCATCTTCATGTGAATCCGGTGGTTATACGGTTTTGTTCTAGGGATATTTCATTTTTTTTAATAACGGTTTTAGCTGACATTCATGGAGAGAATGAATCCTTAGAAGTGTGCCACTAGTGAAAGGAAATCCTGTCTAGAGTATGTTTCTTTACAAAGCTGTGTCACACCATCCTTTGGGCCCTCTGCTGGAAAAGTAGAATCAAGTCTCAAATAATGCCTTTTAAATTGTATCCTCTAGTATTATAGATGTAGGACAGTACTGTATCATACCTCTGTGGATGTAAAATAGCTTGTACCTGCTTTATGATACGTAGTAGTGACCGTGCTTTATCAGAGCTGTTTTTAATGATGTTGCTCAGAATGTTTTCTTTCCAGATGATGATTGAGAAGCTAATTTAAAAAAAAAAAATGGTGCCAGGTACCACAAGAGTAACAGAACTGTGCTGTTTTCTCGGGTTTTGTTTTTTTTACTTTTTTTTTTTTTAATGGAGTGTGCTGGATGTCTCTACAGTTTTGTTCAGATGACTGCAGAACCTGGAAAAGCTGTTGCTGCTGTTGATGCATAACACACTGCTATTATTGGTCTTTTTATATAAATATAAATATATATATACAGATATATAATTTGAATTTTTTGAAACTTTACCTGTGCTGTCAACTTTCGAAAAAAGTATCCCCGTTTACTGTGTTGAGTTGGCACTGTACAGAAACTAACAGCCATATTGGTCTAGAAATGTTGAACTTAAGTTTTTTCCATTTGTACAGGGGTAACACACTGTATTAAATATGTAAGGTCTTATATACGTGGGTTTGATTACAAAAACTAATAAAGTATTCTCTAAATAAAAAAAAATGAAAAAGAAAAAATAAATAAAATAAAAGCTTAAAAAAAAAAAAAGAAAGAGAAAGTGAAAGAGAGAGAAGGGGCATAACAGTGGCTGTGCAGACTGAACAGGTGAGAGCTCAGAATAATTTTAGGACAATCTATTTCAAAACCTGGGGGAAATTCCAATTTCTAGAATCATAACCAACCATAAAGAAATTAGGTCAGTAATTAAAAGTCTTCCCTTGCTGGGTGGTGGTGCTACACGCCTTTAATAAGCCCAGCACTCCGGAGGCAGAGCCAGGCAGATCTCTAAGTTCAAGGCTAGCCTGATCCACAGTTCTAGGACAGCCAGGGCTACACAGAGAAACCGTGTCTTAAATATCTACCCATCCACCCCCAAAATCTTCCCCCTAGAAAACATGAATGCCTACAGCTGTCCTTACCATCTGAGGTTATGCTGTCTCCGCCACGAGCCTGTTCTGAGTTGGTCAAAATGCAGTCAACGTGCCTAGCATAGCAAACACAGAGCCAAACAGTGCACCAGCTGTGGCCTGTAGGTAGAGCTTTCTGCTGATCCGAAGCTGCCCCCCACACACAGCTGCCCGACCATGAGCGTATCCTCCATTCACCTGCGGTAAGATCCAGATTCAGTAAACAGTTCCTGCTGAATGAATCGTTTTTATATCAAGAGCACAAGACAGATAACTGAGACCAGCTTCACTCATGAATGTAGGTTCAAAACCAAACAGATCAGGAACGTTATTTTAAAGCAGTTGGGTTTAATGGAGAGCGCCGGATGCCACTGCAGCTTTGTTTGAGGACCGCAGCACCATCGCTCCTGATGATGCACAGTGCCGTCAGACACACAAGCTTTCATCTCAGGGACTGTAAGACAGAAATAAAAGGACGAGAAAGATTCATCACACAAAACCTAGCCCAAAGGAGAGCTGTGTTAATACTGGATCAGATGTACCCAAGACACAAGGCCTGTGCTGGGCCATGCCTCCATTGATGAGGACGCTTACCTAGCGTGGGCCGGGTCTAGGATCTCCAGTGCTGGGAAAGACATGATACCCCAAGAACGATGGAATTTATATGTGTGGGGCTTGCACAAGGGGGTTCATATCCTGGCCACGTTTTAAAGCTGGCCGGTGGGCATCAGGCATCCTTTATATTATGCCTTTGGTCGGAGGTGGGGCTTTGCTGTTTGTTTTTAACAAAGTCTTGCTGTGTAGCCCAACCTGTTCTTGAACTCACTGTACACTCGACTGGCTTGGAATTTTGGTCCTCCAGACTTAGCCATCTGAGCGGTCGTCTCGGTCGTTTGAAGCTCAGGGGCTGGAGAAGCGTCTCAGTGATCACGAGCACTGACCGCTGTACTAGAGGACTGAGTTCAGTTTCCAGTACCAAAAGGTGGCTCACAGCCATCTGTAACTCTAGTTCCAGGGGAACCAGATACCCTTTTCTGGCCTCCTTGGGCACCAGACATGCATGTGGTACAGACATTCATACAGATATGACACCCATACATGTAAATGTTTAGAAAAAAATGCTGCTTACTTTTTAAAGGATTGCGGTCACAGAAACTCTGTAATTAATATTTAACAATCTTACTGAAAAGCCATCTTTGAGAAACTTTGCTTTTATTCGACTTGTGTCCTGACTAACAGAGAGCCTGTCTGGAAATGGGAAACTTAGAAGAAGCTGTGTAGAGAGAGCAAGGGAGTTATTTTCAGTCCCCTCAAGATTGAAGCCCAGTAGCTTTCCCATGGGCTTACTCACTTCGACCACATATGTTTGGGTTTCTCTGAGGCTACATGGATAATATAAAGCAGTGATTATAAAATGCCTTTTCTAAATCAAGGGGAATCTGAGTAACCAGTGGTTACTTTGCAACCAAAAGGCGTCTTTTAACATCAAAGCATTTTAGAAGGAATGTTTTCATGAACTGTGGAAAATAATGACTCGAAAAGTGAGTGCTCTTTCCATGTGCATTTGGGAATCAAATGTTAGAAGAGGATCCTGTGGCAATGCCAGCTGTGCGTCCTGAAGGGTTCCCTGGTTTGTCTGAATTAATTTGTGTTTTGTTTTGTTTTGTTTTTAACAAAGGTGCAGGCACCAAACTGGGACGAAGACATAGTATGGAGAACATGGAACTTATGAAGTTAACACCAGAAAAGGTCGGCAGTCTCAGCTTTCACATTCCGGGAACTGTTAAGTAAAAGCGTTTAAGCCTTGTCCTCTGTGGACATCACTTAAAAGATTGCTTTTTAAAAGAGCCAGAAAAAACCCAGTGCCAAGGGGATGAGAATAGCATGCTGTCGTGTGCTTAGTAACGATCAAGCATATACTCTGTATAGGCTCATGTAGCACTCCTGGAGACGTACATAAGAAAAGTTACAGTTCCTGACTCTGCAGGGTATTATTTGGAATAGGTTAGAAATATTTTATATGCTATTTTGAATTGTCTGAACATTTTCCCTTGTTAAAAGAAAAAGGTTTTAATTGAATGCATCTTTCAGCTACATAGCAAGATCATTTGCAGAGCTGTGTGTGAACATGTGTGTGCACGTGCGTATACGTGCATCCCCAGGCCACGTGTGGATGTCAGAGAGCAACTTCAAGGAGTCAAGTCTGTTCCAGCTTTTAATAAAGAAAACATTTATGTGTGGCAGGAGGTGCACAGGCAGAAGTCAGAGGACAGCTTGTGGGAGCTGGCTTTCTCTCCCTCCTGTGGGCTCCAGGGTCATTAGCCTTGGCAGCAAACAGCTTTACCCACTGAGCCACATTTAGCCCCCCCTTGCTTTTTGAGACAGTGTCTCTTCCTCTCTCCCTCCCTCCCTCTTCTGCACAGAATATCCTAAGCTAGCTGGCTCACAAGCTTCTCGTTGATTCTCATGTGTCCATCCCACCCCATAACACACCCCTACCCAGTCTGGAATTACAGATATGCACTACTACTGGCTCTGTGTGTGTGTGTGTGTGTGTGTGTGTGTGTGTGTGTGTGTCTGTCTGTCTGTCTGTCTGTCTGTCTGTCTGAGACCAAGCTTTGGTGGATGTCAGAGGACAGTTTTCAGGAGTCAGTTCTCTTCGAATGCAGGATTAAACTCAGGTCTTCAGGCTTGCATAGCAAGCATAACACTTATCTGCTGAACCATCTTGCCAGACCTGAAAGAATTAGTCATGTGGTGGTTTTTTTTTTCCTTCTTCATAATAAAGTTAACAGTTAAGTTTTAAAAAAGATTTATTTATATGAGTGCACTGTTACTTTCTTCAGACACACCAGAAGAGGGCATCAGATCCCATTATAGATGGTTGTGAGTCACCATGTGGTTGCTGGGAATTGAACTCAGGACCTCTGGAAGAGCAATCAGTGCTCTTAACCTCTGAGCCATCTCACCAGCCCCCAAGTTGACAATTATTTCACTATTCTTGCTGGGGTAAGGTGCTTCCTGGGGAAGCGGGTACAGTGCAAGAGAAGAGAGGCTCTGATGTCTCCTATTGGAAGTGTGAGCGTGCCTCTTCCTGCTCTCTCATTTGACTGATCAGAGTTTGCTGACTTTAGATTCTTGGCTTAGGCATGTAGATAGAGAATGTTTGAGATACTGGGTGTACACACACACACACACACACACACACACACACACACACCAACAAAAATACTGAACAACAAAAATAACTTTTATTCTTTGATTGCTTATGCCTGCATATCGTGTATTTGGGTCATATTCATCACATCTCTTCCCTTTCTCCTCCCACTCCTGCTGAGCCCTTTCTTCCCAAAAGAGTCTCCTCCTTTATCTCTTTAAAAGAAGGAATTCTTGATTAGAAATAACTTTCCCTCAGATTTTTTAAGGCACAATTCCCCTTGAACATTTCTTTATTTTATTAGAATGGATTTTGAGGTATAGTTTTATGTTCTTAAATCCAGGCCATTTTTTTCCTACTCATAAAATAAGACCATGGAGCTACACAGAGAGGCCGTGTCTCAAACAAACCAACAGGCAGACCACAAAGTTCCCTCTAGCAAGTGATTTCCCCTGTGACTGTGCCTGACTTGCTGGCTACGCACTCACTCCTGTCAGCCTTGGAGTCAGCCTTGGAGCAGGGACTAGCCTGCTGGTTTGTACCTCATGGGGGACTCTCCTAGATTGGTGGAGCTGTTCTGTGTCTTGATTAGGGGGAGTTCCATGGTTCCCAGTGGTACACATAGCTGCCATGAACCATCTGTGATGAGTTCACACTCAAGCATAGAGTGTATCATGGACTGCCCTCGCCCAGTGGCAGGCTGTGTATGGCTGAGGTTGAATGTGCAGTCCTCCCGTTCTGAGTAGCAGCCATTGCACCTGACTTAAACCAATCCGCCCGATTCGTCTACTGAGAGTTTACAAGATTCTAACTGTAACAGGTTTTTATTTGATTCAGATTCAGAATAATACATTATCTTCCCTGACCATTCAAAATATATAGTTTAAAGGATGTGGGTAAACGTTGTTTTTCTGTTTGTATCACATATGCCTATGATGCACAATGTTGAATATGTTGAATGGAATCATTAAGGTTGTGAGGCTAGCCAGGCATGGTGGTGCACGTCTTTAGTCCTGGCTGTAGGGAGGTAGAGGCAGGCAGATCTCTGAGATCGAGGTCAGCTCGGTCTACACATTGAACTCCAGGACAGCCAGGGCAGTTACACTGAGAAAGGAGCTGAGGCTGAAGGGTCGCAGGGCCAGATGAGTCCAGTCAGGCTGCCTAAACACCAAACACACGATAACGGCAGCAACACACAGCCTCTCCAGGGGTCGTGGCTGTCCCGTCCCAGTAGTCAGTGAGCACTGGGAAGGTGGCTTTTTTAATGTCTTGCTTTCCATTTTCAATCTATAGGTCCCGAATTGGAACAGTGAAATTCTCGCTAAACAGAAACCTTGCATTGCCAAATCGTCTGCAAAGCTCCTATTTGTCAACAGACTGAAGGGGAAAAAGTCCAAAAGCGGCAGCGCCTCCACTAAGGCTCTCCACCACGCCAGCAACCCCATCGACCACCGCGCTCCACATGCCCAGAAGGTAGGCTTCGGTCTGGAGCCTGTGAGGGCCAGGCGTCGTACTTCAGTTCCTCGTATTCGCTCAGTTGTCGGTGAGCAAATAGCGTGTACTCGTCAAAGAATGTGTCTCTCTGATTCCCCTGCTCCTCAGCTAGGCCTCTTCTGTTCATAGAGAAGGTGTTCTTGTTCTGGACAGTAATTAGAACTGTGTTCAGTCACTGCAGAAGTACTATTTATTTTACTGTTGTTTCCTAGTAAGACTAACTCATGTTTGAAGCCAGAAAAAACTGACTTCAGATTCAAGGATTTATTTTTAATGACCAGGGCAATGCTCCAGCGCCGTTTCACCCTGTGAAAGCAGAAGCCAGGGGATCTTTTTTTTTATCGTCATGGATTTTTAAGCAGACACTATCTTGGAGGAAAAAAATATTGGTAGCATCAGCTTTTTTTTTTTTAATTACCTTTATTTTTTTTTTTTTTCTTTTTTTCAGAGCTGGGGACCGAACCCAGGGCCTTGCGCTTGCTAGGCAAGCGCTCTACCACTGAGCTAAATCCCCAACCCACCTTTATTTTTTTATAGTCCAGTCATTATCCACCTCCTGGTCCACCTTCCCCCAGCTCCTCCCGTCTCCAAGAGGATGTCCCCCCACCCCACCAGGCTTCCCCGATCCTCAAGGGTTAGGTGGGTCTTCTCCCACTGAGGCCAGACCAGACAGTCCTCTGCTGTATATGTGTCAACGGCCTTGGTCCAGCTGGTGTGTGCTTGGCCTGGTGGGTGGCTTGGTGTCTGAGGGATCTCCGGGGTCCAGGTTAGTTGAGGCTGCTGGTCTTCTGATGGGGTTGCCCTCCTCCTCAGCTTCTTCCAGCCTTTCCCTTCTTCAACCACAGGGGTCCCCAGCTTCAGTTCAGTGGTTGGGTGTAAACATCTGCATCTGACTCTTTCCGCTGTTGGGCCTCTCAGAGGACAGCCATGGTAGCTTTTATTTCATCGTATTATTGAAACCTTCACACACACACACCCATTCCCACCCCTCAAGTCAGTTTGTGTGGCCTTGGCTGTCCTGGAACTCGCTCTAGACCAGGCTGGCCTCGGACTCAAAGCTTCACCTGCTTCTGCCTCCCCAGTGCTGGGATTAAAGGGGTGCACCACTACTGCCTGGCCATAACCACTTTTATATTAAGAAATTTATCTCAGGGTTTCTATTGCTGTGAATAGATGCCGTGACCCTGGCAACTCTTCAAAGGAAAACATTTAGTTGTGGCTGGCCTACAGGTCCATCATCATCATGGTGGGAGCATGGCCGCACGCAGGCAGACTTGGTGCTGGAGGAGGAGCTGAGAGATCTGCATCTGGATGGGTGGTCAGCAGGAAGACCGTGAGCCACTGGCCTGACTTGAGCACCTGAGACCTCACAGCCCACACAGTGACAGTCGTTCTCCAACAAGCCACGCCTCCTACTAGTGCCACTCTCTGTGGCCTGTGGGGGATATTTTTTATTCAGCTTATCACAAAAATACACCACCAGTTTATTTTTTTATTTTTTTATTTTTTACATTTTATTATTTTTTTTTTATTAACTTGAGTATTTCTTATATACATTTCGAGTGTTATTCCCTTTCCCGGTATCCGGGCAAACATCCCCCTCCCCCCTCCCCTTCCTAATGGGTGTTCCCCTCCCAACCCTCCCCCCATTGCCGCCCTCCCCCCACCAGTCTAGTTCACTGGGGGTTCAGTCTTAGCAGGACCCAGGGCTTCCCCTTCCACTGGTGCTCTTACTAGGATATTCATTGCTACCTATGGGGTCAGAGTCCAGGGTCAGTCCATGTATAGTCTTTAGGTAGTGGCTTAGTCCCTGGAAGCTCTGGTTGCTTGGCATTGTTGTACACATGGGGTCTCGAGCCCCTTCAAGCTCTTCCAGTTCTTTCTCTGATTCCTTCAACGGGGGTCCTATTCTCAGTTCAGTGGTTTGCTGCTGGCATTCGCCTCTGTATTTGCTGTATTCTGGCTGTGTCTCTCAGGAGCGATCTACATCCGGCTCCTGTCGGTCTGCACTTCTTTGCTTCATCCATCTTGTCTAATTGGGTGGCTGTATATGTATGGGCCACATGTGGGGCAGGCTCTGAATGGGTGTTCCTTCAGTCTCTGTTTTAATCTTTGCCTCTCTCTTCCCTGCCAAGGGTATTCTTGTTCCCCTTTTAAAGAAGGAGTGAAGCATTCACATTTTGATCATCCGTCTTGAGTTTCATTTGTTCTAGGCATCTAGGGTAATTCAAGCATTTGGGCTAATAGCCACTTATCAATGAGTGCATACCATGTATGTCTTTCTGTGATTGGGTTAGCTCACTCAGGATGGTATTTTCCAGTTCCAACCATTTGCCTACGAATTTCATAAAGCCGTTGTTTTTGATAGCTGAGTAATATTCCATTGTGTAGATGTACCACATTTTCTGTATCCATTCCTCTGTTGAGGGGCATCTGGGTTCTTTCCAGCTTCTGGCTATTATAAATAAGGCTGCAATGAACATAGTGGAGCACGTGTCTTTTTTATATGTTGGGGCATCTTTTGGGTATATGCCCAAGAGAGGTATAACTGGATCCTCAGGCAGTTCAATGTCCAATTTTCTGAGGATCCTCCAGACTGATTTCCAGAATGGTTGTACCAGTATGCAATCCCACCAACAATGGAGGAGTGTTCCTCTTTCTCCACATCCTCGCCAGTATCTGTTGTCCCCTGAGTTTTTGATCTTAGCCATTCTCACTGGTGTGAGGTGAAATCTCGGGGTTGTTTTGATTTGCATTTCCCTTATGACTAAAGATGTTGAACATTTCTTTAGGTGTTCCTTAGCCATTCGGCATTCCTCAGCTGTGAATTCTTTGTTTAGCTCTGAACCCCATTTTTTAACAGGGTTATTTGTTTCCCTGCGGTCTAACTTCTTGAGTTCTTTGTATATTTTGGATATAAGGCCTCTAGCTGTTGTAGGATTGGTAAAGATCTTTTCCCAATCTGTTGGTTGCCGTTTGTCCTAACCACAGTGTCCTTTGCCTTACAGAAGCTTTGCAGTTTTATGAGATCCCATTTGTCGATTCTTGATCTTAGAGCGTAAGCCATTGGTGTTTTGTTTAGGAAATTTTTTCCAGTGCCCATGTGTTCCAGATGCTTCCCTAGTTTTTCTTCTATTAGTTTGAGTGTGTCTGGTTTGATGTGGAGGTCCTTGATCCACTTGGACTTAAGCTTTGTACAGGGTGATAAGCATGGATCGATCTGCATTCTTCTACATGTTGCCCTCCAGTTGAACCAGCACCATTTGCTGAAAATGCTATCTTTTTTCCATTGGATGGTTTTGGCTCCTTTGTCAAAAATCAAGTGACCATAGGTGTGTGGGTTCATTTCTGGGTCTTCAATTCTATTCCATTGGTCTATCTGTCTGTCTCTGTACCAATACCATGCAGTTTTTATCACTATTGCTCTGTAATACTGCTTGAGTTCAGGGATAGTGATTCCCCCTGAAGTCCTTTTATTGTTGAGGATAGCTTTAGCTATCCTGGGTTTTTTGTTATTCCAGATGAATTTGCAAATTGTTCTGTCTAACTCTTTGAAGAATTGGATTGGTATTTTGATGGGGATTGCATTGAATCTGTAGATTGCTTTTGGTAAAATGGCCATTTTTACTATATTAATCCTGCCAATCCATGAGCATGGGAGATCTTTCCATCTTCTGAGGTCTTCTTCAATTTCCTTCTTCAGTGTCTTGAAGTTCTTATTGTACAGATCTTTTACTTGCTTTGTTAAAGTCACACCGAGGTACTTTATATTATTTGGGTCTATTATGAAGGGTGTCGTTTCCCTAATTTCTTTCTCGGCTTGTTTCTCTTTTGTATAGAGGAAGGCAACTGATTTATTTGAGTTAATTTTATACCCAGCCACTTTGCTGAAGTTGTTTATCAGCTTTAGTAGTTCTCTGGTGGAACTTTTGGGATCACTTAAATATACTATCATATCATCTGCAAATAGTGATATTTTGACTTCTTCTTTTCCGATCTGTATCCCCTTGACCTCCTTTTGTTGTCTGATTGCTCTGGCTAGAACTTCAAGAACTATATTGAATAAGTAGGGAGAGAGTGGGCAGCCTTGTCTAGTCCCTGATTTTAGTGGGATTGCTTCAAGTTTCTCTCCATTTAGTTTAATGTTAGCAACTGGTTTGCTGTATATGGCTTTTACTATGTTCAGGTATGGGCCTTGAATTCCTATTCTTTCCAGGACTTTTATCATGAAGGGGTGTTGAATTTTGTCAAATGCTTTCTCAGCGTCTAATGAAATGATCATGTGGTTTTGTTCTTTCAGTTTGTTTATATAATGGATCACGTTGATGGTTTTGCGTATATTAAACCATCCCTGCATGCCTGGGATGAAGATTACTTGATCATGTTGGATGATGGTTTTGATGTGCTCTTGGATTTGGTTTGCCAGAATTTTATTGAGTATTTTTGCGTCCATATTCATAAGGGAAATTGGTCTGAAGTTCTCTTTCTTTGTTGTGTCTTTGTGTGGTTTAGGTATAAGAGTAATTGTGGCTTCGTAGAAGGTATTGGGTAGTGATCCATCTGTTTCAATTTTGTGGAATAGTTTGGATAATATTGGTATGAGGTCTTCTATGAAGGTCTGATAGAATTCTGCACTAAACCCATCTGGACCTGGGCTCTTTTTGGTTGGGAGACCTTTAATGACTGCTTCTATTTCCTTAGGAGTTATGGGGTTGTTTAAATGGTTTATTTGTTCCTGATTTAACTTCGGTACCTGGTATCTGTCTAGGAAATTGTCCATTTCCTGAAGATTTTCAAGTTTTGTTGAATATAGGTTTTTATAGTAAGATCTGATGATTTTTTGAATTTCCTCTGAATCTGTAGTTATGTCTCCCTTTTCATTTCTGATTTTGTTAATTTGGACGCACTCTCTGTGTCCTCTCGTTAGTCTGGCTAAGGGTTTATCTATCTTGTTGATTTTCTCAAAGAACCAACTTTTGGTTCTGTTGATTCTTTCTATGGTCCCTTTTGTTTCTACTTGGTTGATTTCAGCTCTGAGTTTGATTATTTCCTGCCTTCTACTCCTCCTGGGTGTATTTGCTTCTTTTTGCTCTAGAGCTTTTAGGTGTGCTGTCAAGCTGCTGACATATGCTCTTTCCTGTTTCTTTCTGCAGGCACTCAGCGCTATGAGTTTTCCTCTTAGCACAGCTTTCATTGTGTCCCATAAGTTTGGGTATGTTGTACCTTCATTTTCATTAAATTCTAAAAAGTTTTTAATTTCTTTCTTTATTTCTTCCTTGACCAGGTTATCATTGAGTAGAGCATTGTTCAATTTCCAAGTATATGTGGGCATTCTTCCTTGATTGTTATTGAAGACCAGTTTTAGGCCGTGGTGGTCCGATAGCACGCATGGGATTATTTCTATCTTTCTGTACCTGTTGAGGCCCGTTTTTTGACCAATTATATGGTCAATTTTGGAGAAAGTACCATGAGGAGCTGAGAAGAAGGTATATCCTTTTGCTTTAGGATAGAATGTTCTATAAATATCCGTTAAGTCCATTTGGCTCATGACTTCTCTTAGTCTGTCTACATCTCCGTTTAATTTCTGTTTCCATGATCTGTCCATTGATGAGAGTGGGGTGTTGAAATCTCCCACTATTATTGTGTGAGGTGCAATGTGTGTTTTGAGCTTTAGTAAGGTTTCTTTTACGTATGTAGGTGCCCTTGTATTTGGGGCATAGATATTTAGGATTGAGAGTTCATCTTGGTGGATTTTTCCTTTGATGAATATGAAGTGTCCTTCCTTATCTTTTTTGATGACTTTTAGTTGAAAATTGATTTTATTTGATATTAGAATGGCTACTCCAGCTTGCTTCTTCTGACCATTTGCTTGGAAAATTGTTTTCCAGCCTTTCACTCTGAGGTAATGTCTGTCTTTGTCTTTGAGGTGTGTTTCCTGTAGGCAGCAGAATGCAGGGTCCTCATTGCGTATCCAGTTTGTTAATCTATGTCTTTTTATTGGGGAGTTGAGGCCATTGATGTTGAGAGATATTAAGGAATAGCGATTATTGCTTCCCGTTATATTCATATTTGGATATGAGGTTATGTTTGTGTGCTTTCATTCTCTTTGTTTTGTTGCCAAGATGATTAGTTTCTTGCTTCTTCTAGGGTATAGCTTGCCTCCTTATGTTGGGCTTTACCATTTATTATCCTTTGTAGTGCTGGATTTGTAGAAAGATATTGTGTAAATTTGGTTTTGTCATGGAATATCTTGGTTTCTCCATCTATGTTAATTGAGAGTTTTGCAGGATACAGTAACCTGGGCTGGCATTTGTGTTCTCTTAGGGTCTGTATGACATCAGTCCAGGATCTTCTGGCCTTCATAGTTTCTGGCGAAAAGTCTGGTGTGATTCTGATAGGTCTGCCTTTATATGTTACTTGACCTTTTTCCCTTACTGCTTTTAATATTCTTTCTTTATTTTGTGCGTTTGGTGTTTTGACTATTATGTGACGGGAGGTGTTTCTTTTCTGGTCCAATCTATTTGGAGTTCTGTAGGCTTCTTGTATGTCTATGGGTATCTCTTTTTTTTAGGTTAGGGAAGTTTTCTTCTATGATTTTGCTGAAGATATTTACTGGTCCTTTGAGCTGGGAGTCTTCACTCTCTTCTATACCTATTATCCTTAGGTTCGATCTTCTCATTGAGTCCTGGATTTCCTGTATGTTTTGGACCAGTAGCTTTTTCTGCTTTACATTATCTTTGACAGTTGAGTCAATGATTTCTATGGAATCTTCTGCTCCTGAGATTCTCTCTTCCATCTCTTGTATTCTGTTGGTGAAGCTTGTATCTACAGCTCCTTGTCTCTTCTTTTGGTTTTCTATATCCAGGGTTGTTTCCATGTGTTCTTTCTTGATTGCTTCTATTTCCATTTTTAATTCCTTCAACTGTTTGATTGTGTTTTCCTGGAATTCTTTCAGGGATTTTTGTGACTCCTCTCTATGGGCTTCTACTTGTTTATTTATGATTTCCTGATATTCTTTCAGGGATTTTTGTGTCTCCTCTCTATGGGCTTCTACTTGTTTATTTATGTTTTCCTGGAATTCTTTCAGGCATTTTTGCGATTCCTCTCTGTAGGCTTCTACTTGTTCTCTAAGGGAGTTCTTTATGTCTTTCTTGAAGTCCTCCAGCGTCATGATCAAATATGATTTTGAAACTAGATCTTGCTTTTCTGGTGTGTTTGGACATTCCATGTTTGTTTTGGTGGGAGAATTGGGCTCCGATGATGCCATGTAGTCTTGGTTTCTGTTGCTTGGGTTCCTGCGCTTGCCTCTCGCCATCAGATTATCTCTAGTGTTACTTTGTTCTGCTATTTCTGACAGTGGCTAGACTGTCCCTATAAGCCTGTGTGTCAGGAGTGCTGTAGACCTGTTTTACTGTTTTCTTTCAGCCAGTTATGGGGACAGAGTGTTCTGCTTTCAGGCATGTAGTTTTTCCTCTGTACAGGTCTTCAGCTGTTCCTGTGGGCCTGTGTCTTGAGTTCACCAGGCAGGTCACTTGCAGCAGACAAGTTGGTCTTACCTGTGGTCCCGAGGCTCAAGTTTGCTCCACGGGCTCTCTGCGGCGGCAGCAACCAGGAAGACCTGTGCAGCCCCTTCCGGGAGGTTCAGTGCACCAGGGTTCCAGATGGCCTTTGGTGTTTTCCTCTGGCGTCCGAGATGTATGTACAGAGAGCAGTCTCTTCTGGTTTCCCAGGCTTGTCTGCCTCTCTGAAGGTTTAGCTCTCCCTCCCACGGGATTTGGGTGCAGAGAACTGTTTATCCGGTCTCACCACCAGTTTATTGAATTTAACTTACTCAGAAATAAAAACACCATTGACTTTTTGATTAAAAAGACAAAACAGAAGGTCTTTGTTTTTTTGAAAGGCCTTCTTTGACTGAAAATGGTACTTGGTGAAGAATGTTCTTTTCCACTTACTTTGATCCTGTTTATCAGTACAGAGAAGAGCTAGGTAACCTTAAAGAGTTCTGTAATCATGATCAATATTTCACTAATGACCATATACCCCTTGACATGTCTTTTCAATGCTTTTTGGCTAATAAAACAGCTGGGTATAGATGGTCCGGGATGCAGAACTGGGGCTCAAAGCTGTCTACTCATGAAACCTCCTGTGGGTTTGTCATTTGGGGGCTGTTTTGAGACAAGGTCTTACTGCGGACCAGGCTGGAGCACAGGTAGGGTCATCATGGCATCGCACTGTGCTTTTGATGTTCAGAATTGTACATTACAGGCTTTTTGTACCAAAAACCAGGTCTTGGTGATACCGTGTTTGACTATAGCTTACACACTTCATTTCCAGCATCAGGTTCAGCTTAAATCTGCAGTCAGCTTCTCTCCCCCTGTCTCATTTGTGGGATGCCCTGCCCTGTCTCCACCTAGAAAGCTAGGTGTCACTAGATTCTCCTTCCTGTGTTAGCCACAGTTGATCGTTTTGTTCTTTAGATTTGAATTTCTCACATTCTCTCTACCAAGTCTTCATCTAATACCTAATCCCTCATCTAGACCTGTGCATTAGAGGCTTGAATTGACCTCCTCTTTTGTTTCTCTTTCTCGGATCCACTGGAGGGGCCAGCAGTGTTTAGAACTAGTTGTACGGCCACCAGAGTTCAAAAAGATCATCGGTATTTTGCCTGTAAAGACTGATGCTTTCTTTTTTGTTGTTTTTATTTTTGGTTTTGTTGGGTTTTTTGTTTGGTTTTTTGAAACAGTTTCTCTGTGTAGCCTTGGCTGTTCTGGAACTCACTCTGTTGACCATATTGGCCTCAAACTCAGAAATCCACCTGGCTCTAGCCCCCCAAGTACTGGGATATTAAATGCACACCACCATTAGGCTTTTTTTTTTTTTAAGATGTTTATTTCATGTATATGAATACACTGCAGCTGTCTTCAGACACACCAGAAGAGGGCATCGGATCCCTGTTACAGATGGTTGTGAGCCACCATGTGGTTGCTGGGATTTGAACTCAGGACCTCTGGAAGAGCAGTCTGTGCTCTTAACCGCTGAGCCATCTCTCCAGCCCCACCATTAGGCTTTTAAGATTTATTGATTTATTTATTATGTATATGGGCGTTATGCCTGCGTGTACATTTGCACACTAGAAGAGGTCATCGGATCACATGGGCTACAGTTAGACAGTTGTGAGCCACCATGTAGGTGCTGGGAATTGAACTCAGGACCTCTTGAGAAACAGCCACTGCTCTTAACTATTGAGCCATCTCTCCAGCCCTGCAATTCTCCATTTTTCACTCTAGAAGCTGAGGTATACTTACGAGCATCCCAGCCATGCCTCACATATATTTCTTTGGCCTAAAAAATACAGAAATTAACAGTTAAATAAATAAAAGTGGCTTTCATGGAGTCGACATGGGAGCATTTTATTACCAATATTGCCACTTAAATTCTTTCTTAAAATAAAAAGCCAATGTTTTAAATCCGTATCCTTTGCCTTTTATTACCTCGTGTGCTGATCATGTCGTGGAGGTCACTGATGTCCTAAGGACAAAGGGGAACAGCTCAGCTCACTAGGCTTCCTTTGTTGTAGAAAGTCGGCTCGGACGCGGTCGGAGATGAGGGATTCTTTGACTTACTGAGGCGACTTCAGAGCAGCAGGATGGAGGACCAGAGGTGCCACTTACAGGAGAACCGGACAGCGTCCGTGGCCGCTTCCTCTGCTACCCCCAAGATGGTGAAAGGTAAGCAGCCGTCCCTGCTCTCCTTCAACGTTGGTTCACCTCAGTATCTGAGGCATAGCCCAGTCTAGCTCATTAGGTAGCCAAAGCTGGCGTAGACCTCCTGATCCTCTTGCTTCCCCTCCCAGGTGCAGGGATAACAGACACCGCTGTGAGATTTCCCCAATTCTAATATTCTCTCTAGTGCTGTAGTGTCTTATAGTTCCCGTTATAGGAAATGCAGTGAAAGGCCCCATAAACCTAGCATGGCACAGAGACAGGGGTACTAAAGTGAATTCGAGACCAGCCTGGCCTGTCCGTGAAACCCTGACTGAAGGAGAGGCTGCTGCCAACTGGTAGAACTTTTGTCTAGCAAGCAGCAGGCCCTCATCCGCAGCCCCACACCCAAAGACATGGTCGCTGTCTGTATCCTATAATCAAATCATAAGACATTTCATATCTGAGACTTAAAGTCTAGAGCATCTTACTGTATTGTTACATCTCTACCGTAAGACGATTTCTACCACAGATTAAGGGCAGTCTTTTTACTTCACTAAGTGATTCCCATCCAGCATGGAAGGAAAAACAACCGTTTACTCACGTTCTGAAATCCAGCCCGATACCTCAGAGAGTACTAGACAAAGGCAAAGAGGTCTAAATAAATCTGAAGCACTCTGCTGGGGAGACCACAAAGCAGCAGTCCCCTGCAGGAGAGGGAAGCAAGGTGCAAATAGGTTATGTGCAAACAGGCGTCCTTTCGGCATCTTAGTAACACTTAGGCGCTACTCTTTCCTGTCCTAGCACCGTCGGCTTCTGTGGTATCCCCCAACACCGATGAGTTTTTAGATCTCCTTGCTAGCTCGCAGAGCCGCCGTCTGGATGACCAGAGGGCCAGCTTCAGTAATTTGCCAGGGCTCCGTCTGACAGAAGGCAACAATCAGTCCGTACTTGAGCGCCTGATGACAAATGACAAGAAAGAGCCTGATGAGGACTTCTTTGACATCCTTGTAAAGTGTCAGGTAAGTGCACATTCAGTCCATCCTGTAGACTAGCCCTGCGCTGCTGACAGGCGCTGGGCTTCAGGGAAGTGCTGAGACGCCACTCAAGGGGTGGGAAACACAGCTGAGAATGCAGGAGGCTGAAGCTTGGGTTCCCTGAGCATCTGGTCACTGCTGGGAAATGAAGTGTCAGGGTCCTTAGGCCTTGAAGAGGCCGGCTGGGACCCAGTGCTCCCAAACTCCTGGACATCCAGGTGCTGCTGGATCAAGAATTGGGCACAGAATTGGAAGCCTTTGGGCTGAGGGTGATGAGAGTCGGCCCAGTAAATGGGAGCTCTAGCTTATTTCATTGGTGAAAGTCCTGAGCTTAGCAGTGGTTGGCTGGGAGCAGAGAGGCCTTCTGCAGGAGACTTGGGCTGTGGCTTGGTAGTCAAAGGATTTCTCCATGCTCCCCACAGCAGATCTTGATGAAAGAGACGGTTTATCCATATATTTATTGACTGTTCATTGTAGAAAATGGGTCCACCTTCTCAAAGTGGATCAGAGATTAAATGCCTCTTTCAGGGAAGGGAAGCTTATTGGCTAAGCCCTCAGGTTCTCTAGGTACCTCATTAGCATGGAGAACTGTTTTGGTCTATGTGACATGACCACAGGTCACATCTCCTGTGTGAGAGGTGTGGCACGTGTCCTAGGCCAGCAATCTAGTAGGGAGGAGGGACACACTTACCATGTCTGGGTGCTGGGGACCAGTCAACCGTACCAAGATTCCTGGCATGGTCTACTGTCCCACAGGGCTCACTTGTGGATCAGGCATTATTTTCTTGTCTGTCATTCAGAACACCATTAAACGCCTTTGTTACAGGGAGTTTGGGGTATTGGGGTATCAGGATGCTCTTGATTTTGTAGGGCCGTGCATCTTGGTGGACAGAGGCAAGTGTGTAAGCAAGAGACAGATGAAAATAAAGGTTGAAGGGGTAGTGGGTGATCAGGATGGTAGTGACTTGGAGAACATCTGTTTTGTATAGTTAGAAAAACCCTTCTGGTTGCCATTTGAATCATTTGTCCAAACAGCTTCAAACGTAGGCAGTAGATTATAATTTGTTGGCCCCTGGCTTAGGCCATTCTAGAAACATGTTATATAAGTAAGATTCAGTGTCGGATTATTTGTGACCAATCGTGGTAGTGTAATATACTTAGGAAGCCCATTTTACATAATATTTACTGTATTTTCATTCTTTCAAGTTTCAGGTCTGACAGATGAGAGCTTGGCATTTTCCTTTCTGACCATTACGTTTCAATTTCTCTCCATCTCTAGGGGTCCAGGTTAGATGATCAGAGATGTGCTCCACCACCTGCTGCCACAAAGGGGCCGACTGTCCCCGACGAAGACTTTTTTAGCCTCATTTTACGCTCTCAAGCTAAAAGGATGGATGAACAAAGAGTTCTGCTACAGAGAGATCCAAACAGGGACAGTGAGTTTGGACTAAAGGAACTTTTGCAAAATAATGCTCTGTTGGAATTTAAGCATTCAGGGAAATAACTAGCAAACCACAAGATGGTGTGGTATTTCCTACTAAAGAAAAGGAGGTTCCCTCGGGACACTGCAGGGAAACTCATCTTACACAGCACCGTAGTAGTCACCAAGTTTTCCGGGTGTAAATGTTGAAGTACTAAGGGACTGAAAGGTGCTTCTTCAACCTACCCGACCTTGAGACTCTGCTTGGGTGACTTAAGATTCCTTGGCTAGGGTTTGTGTACTAGGAATTTAAATGAATCCTACACTAGAATTCAGTCCTTTCTTACTGAGGTCATTTTTTAAGGATCTAGTTAACAATGACTTTTTTATATACCCGCCCAAGAATATAGTGGATTGCATTGTTTACTGAAAATAATGTAAATTTCCTATGTAAAAAAGGTGAAAATAGTCATAAAATTCTAGCTTAAGAAAACTATATTCAATATATTTTTAGGCAAAGCCAGTGAAGGAGATGAGAAATAAACTACTTTTAGCATGCCTTGGCTTATGTCTCCTTTATTACCTAACACAGCTATAAAACCGCGGAAGACCTACTGTTAGGAAAACTACAGAAGCAGAAAACAGGTGAAAATTCACAGAAAGTATGCAAGGCGTAATTAATGTTAGACTGTCAGCCTTAGATAGTGAGTTTACAAGACAGTGATCTTCTGGCCTGCATTTGGTGCAGACACTTGGAAGAAAATTCATTAAGAAAAAGACTATGCACCAGGCCAAAATAATGTAAAAATAAGTGTTTATTTGGTGTTTACAGTGGTTAAGACCATGTAAGCATTCAACATTTATTCCATTTTAAAAAGTGCTTTTCACAACTACCCACCCTGTTCCTAACAGCCAGTTACAGTGGGCTTTAACCTCCAAGACAAACGCTCGCTCCTCTCGCTAGTCACTCGAGACAAGCTGCCTCTCGGTTCTGCAATACACTGGCCTTGGTAGTTTCACCTTGTTTTAATCAAGTCTCCCCTGAATTGCTGTCATCAAGAACAGCGTGTCACTTTGCTAGCTGTCAAAGCAGATTCCATCCCCAAATGGGCATCTGTAATGAAAAATACGAAGACGAGACTGTAAGTTTTTAAGGGTTCACTTCTGGATTAAAAGCAATCAGTGTGCCAACAGAACTTCCTGTCCTCTCAGGTGCATCTGTTAAAGAAGGCGTTTGTTTCCCTCACAATTGTACCGGAGCTCAAAGGACACTTCCCACCTTGGGAGTGCATTTACCAGTCAGGGTGAACGGGTCCAGCCCACTGAAATAACTGCCTTATACACAGATGATTAGAGTGAACGAACTGCTCATTCCCCTCATCCACTCATTACATGTCTGCAATACTGCTGTCTTAATGCAAAATCCTTTTGGTTTTTGGGGAAATTTTTACTTTCCTGATAAAATACGAAAGGCATTTTCTCTTCTCCTCTTCCTTCCTATGTTCAGGCCCTTTCTCCCCCCCCACCCTTCCCAATGGCCTCAATTTCCAATAAACCTACCTTTTATAGGATCTAATCTTTAAAATAAAAAAAAGGCATTTACAAAGTTATATGGAAATACAAAATTAGTTTTTCAGATACCAAGGTAGAGAAAAAAGGAGCATCATACGTTTGTATAAAGAAATCAAAAGCCAAGTGTTCAGAATGCCCTTGTTGAAGCAGCCTGCCTGATAATTTCAAGATTCAATTCTTGAGTGGTATCATTTTTGGAAAGCAGCTGAATAAAAGGTGCAATATAGATATGGTTGCAACAACAAAGGACACCTGCATGCACAGGAAGTGCTAACTGGGACTTGTAACAAAATATATAAATTGCTTTTTTTTAAGTATAAAATGGAGACTGCACTTTAAAAATCACAAACAAAATGTTGACTTAAGAAGTTAATATATCTTGTCCTCTATCTACAGCTCTCTGAAAACCAGAACTACATTTAGCCAGGACAATATAGTAAACTGAACGGCATCAAAGCAACTGCTAAGTTCTAAATATGAAAATGGGTCTTTATACATCTGACTCTGCGTTAGAGAATAAAGCCACTCTCACAGTCACTGACGAAGTGGGAAACTCAAGTACTGAGAGAACCAGGTCGTCCTCAGGCTTGTCTTAGTGAGACCTAATGTAAAATGTATGACCAGGAGACAGGCCTGGTGACCAGAAAGTCACGCTGCTCTGCAGGTGGCCACCTAGAAACACAGATGATTGACACAGGTGATGTGTACTCTGTGACAGCCACAGCAGACACTCATTAGATACCCTGTTAGTAAACGAGGGCTCAGAGCCTCCATCAGCTAAGACTTGCTGTGGTCGCTGGGATCTTGTGGCATTGCTAGCTATCATGTGGCAATGTAACCATAGCAACATTTAACATTAGAAGCCTGTTAATATCACCTCAATTAGTAGTGTCTGTCTGTTACAGCACCAACCTAAAAATGTAAATTTTACAAAACCCTGTTCTAAAATACAAGATATGTCCTAACAGCTAAGAGATACTCTGATGGTCTGTAAAACCATTAATTTAAAGTTAGCAGTTTTGTAGTAAGTTTCAACGTATCTGTAAGGAAAGAAGAGTCAATACAGACTTCAAAGATGACTCTAGCCGTGGTCGGTCTGCGCCTTGGTCTTTAGCCACACGGGCTGCTGACAGGATCAGTCCCATGTGCTGCTGCTGCTGCAGCTTCTGTGCTGTGTGGGCGGCACTCAGAGTCTGTCTTCAGCTGGGCCTTCTCCACGATGGGTGAGCTTTCAGCAGTGCTGGGGACTTGGCCAGAGCCATCCTTGGCACACTGGCTGCATTCTGCCAGGGTGCTTTCTCTTGGGAGTTCACTAGTCTCTTTGAGGCTTGTATTCACAATGGATGGTTTATGCTTTAAAATATAGAATTATATTAACTATTTAGTAAAATGTAAAGTTTCATTGCCAATTCTTATCCAAATCTATTGTAGCTTGCTCCAAACATTTTAAAATCCTGGTTCTTGAGTTGCATAATTAAAGCACTAAGTGTCACAAAGTGAAGGAATGGTGACACTTGAGGTGTACAGATGGTCTGCTGACCCTGCTTGGGAAAGGTCAAGAGGTTTGGCTACCAATAGTGTGTCTCTTCCTGCCTGGTGAGAATAATTATTTCACAAATGCTTATTGACCCCATTTTAAGTTCTAGGTGCTAGGAATAAAGAAAGAGCAAAGCACACAGCCTATTCCCATAGGAACCTACATTTAGCTCTGGGAATGAATCAGACAGGATAGGAGTATTACATTTGAAGTACAGGCTACAGAGGAGAAAATGTGGAAGGTGATAGACAGACTGTGTTCAAACTGCAGTTTATGATGTGAGAAAAGGCGGAAGACTCTGTGTGTGTGTGTGTGTGTGTGTGTGTGTACACAGTGAACGACACAGACAGACACCCAGTCAAAGGCAGAACGAGCACACAAGACAGCAGATTATCAGTGAGTTGGTGGATGTGGGACATGGACATGGGGAAGCAGGGAGTCCCCCAGGGCCACTGTGGTAGGTAGATGGCTTTTGGAAGTGACACCAGGGAGGTTTGGAATGAGTGACGGGTAGTCAACAGCTATAAAAGCTGGAAGAACATTCTCGGGTTATCTGGATACATTAATATCCACAAAAGCATCCAGAGCCAGATTTCTGTCATTTCTACAGTCTTATGGACTTACAGCTTTCTCAGAGGTTTCTAGTGCAACTCAAACATTGCAAATAATTCCTTTTTAAGGCAGAAATGGAAATGCCCCTTTTAAAAAACAATAGTGGTGCTACGGAAATGTACAGTGTCCTAGCATGTGGAGAGACCCCAGGTTCAATCCCTAGAACTGCTAATAAATCAATAATGAAGAACAGGTGGGAGCCCCGTGCAGCCAACTGGCCTATTATGTTCTTCTAGCCTCTAGAATCTATAGGGCTTCCGACCCCTCGCCAACCCTCTCTTCCATCCAGGCTGGGCCACCAAACTCTACAGCTAATCCCCCTCACACTCTTAGGCCCTCAGTGAGGCCTCCCATCTTGTCAAAAGCAGAAGCTTCAGTCCCATGTTGGCTTCCTGTGAGTTTCCAAATACAGTAGAATGGTATTTGACATACAAAGTAAATCTCACTTTCTGAGCAAACTGGACTGGTGCCAATGAGAGGAGAAGATGACTAATCGTGTCACCAGTGACTTAACTGACAGTGTTCAGAACAAAAGCAATCAAAGCTCTGTAAAAAGCACTTGGCCCTAGAGTAAAAAATAGACAGTTGCCGACTTACGCTGGGAACCACTTCTGGATGTTCTTGTGCCTCTGTGTCAGGTAAATCAAATGCCCGGAGCACTTCAGGGCTCTTGTTGCCAGAGGGAAATCTCATGTTAACTTGTCTCTGTCTCAAAACATCTCTCTCACACACATGCATTTTGTCATAAGGGCCTTGTTCAATGGAGCCAGCTGGGCCCCTGTAAGAGAAATCTGCATCACCTGCTCCACCATGGAATCTATAGTCAAGTTCCTTCTGTCGTCTTCTGTCATCTGGCTCAAGTGCTCGGGGAGGTTCTCTTTCAGGACCACGGAAGTGTCTCAGCATAGGAACTGACTGTCCAGCACCATAGCAGAAGCCCTGTGGAGAAGACGTAGACTGTGAGGACTCAGTAACTGACAGGTAATAAAGTAGGAACTATGTGATTCAGGCCTTATGTCTAATGGATTTACGTGTGTGTGTGTGTGTGTGTGTGTGTGTGTGTGTGTGTGTGTGTGTAAATATATGTGTATTAATTTCACTCTTTAATTAAAAACTTCAAAGTAGAGGTCAAAGTAGCCAATAAAATGTACTAAGCGATATTAAATATTTCAATCAGCTTGACATCCTTTGAATATGTAACAGTCATTAAAACCTAAAAATTTAAATTACAAAATTCTAGAAATTTAAATCTAAAACCCCAGTCAATGCTCACATTTCTGTTCACACTCATGTATGATGATGAGAATTAAGAGCTGGGTCTCAGGGCTGGGAATTTAGCTCAGTGGTAGAGCACTTACCTAGGAAGCGCAAGGCCCTGGGTTCGGTCCCCAGCTCCGGAAAAAAAGAACCAAAAAAAAAAGAAAAAAAAAAAAAAGAAAAAAAAGAAAGAGCTGGGTCTCATAATCAGTCATACCCAAGACAGAACTGAGAAGGGACAATTCAGTCAGTGCCCATAGCACTATTATCGCAAGCCCCAGGGCATCTCTCTTTTATTTAAAGGTTTATTTATATGAGTGCTGTGTCTTCAGACACACCAGAAGAGGGCATCGGATCCCATTACAGATGGCTGTGAGCCACCATGTGGTTGCTGGAGATGGAATTCAGGAGCTCTGGAAGAGCCGTCCCTCCAGTTCCTGGGAGTCTTGTGTTTGATTCTAACAGCGTGTGTTTTGGAGAGGTCATGGCTACAAACGACAAGATGCTGAACTGGGACATTACACCGGACAAAATGCATGCGTGTGAGAGACATGTTGTGAGACAGAGACACGTTGACACCAGATTTCACTCTGGCAACAGGAGCCCTGAGGTGCTCCAGGCATTTGATTTACCTGAGGTACAAACACAGAACCATGGGGGAACTAAGAACAATCTCTGTAGTAGGTATCTTCTCATGGACCTATAAGGATGACCCATGCCATGTACTATGAGCTCTTAATCGTCTAAGACGTATTATGAGCTCTAAACTGCTCCTCAGTATGCACGCCCACTCCTCACCCCGTTGTGTTCTGTTAAGCCCTATTCCTCCATGGAGGAAGCAGTCAACGACTCCCTGTGTGTTCACAGTAAATTTAAAGAGAAATTACTGCAAACCACTGCTACGACGCGTACAAACCAAGAACCACTGATTACAGGGATACATGAGATCCCAACTCATTACAAACCACCTCATACCTGGGAGCACAGTATTATTACTCCAATTTGGTTTACAGCAAAGAAGTCTAACAATTTGGGAGTTGCTTTCCTTTTTATAAATCTTACTCGTGTTCAGCAATGCTAATGTACTAACCAGGACAGCCAAGGCTAGAATCACAAGCACCGGGATCTGAAGTAACACCGGAATCTCCTTCATGAGTGCTTTAATGAATTCACCAGTTCCTTTTCCAATGTACTTTAATGGTTCCGTTACAAAGTTAGTGAATGTAACTGCCAGAGCCTAAAACCAAAGATCATAGCAATGTAACTTCAAGACTGAGACACTTATATGCAAAACCTCACTGTGCACTGAGGCTCGAATTACACTAATTAACATTTTTGTGTATGTGTATGTATGTTCTGAGAGCGAGTCTCTCATAGAGCTCAAACTAGAACCCAACCAGGCCTTGAATGCTATCCTCCCACCTCCCTCCCAAGTGCTAGGATCATAGCTACACCACCAGGCTCACCTAAATTTGAAAGCCAATGTTTTATGGAACTATTTTTTTTCTAGGACAAAGGTTTATTATTAGCTGTATTCTTTATAAAGGCAAAGAATTTGTGACATGCTGTAATTATTACAAAATATATTCTATACCTTTGTTGGCGGAACCAACCAAATAGGGTTGACGATTAAGAGCTCATAGTACTTTTGGCATGGGTCATCCTTATAGGTCCATGAAATTCTAAACCATTCTATATGGAGAAACAGAACGGTCAAGGAAAACATGGTTGCATTTCTTTCACAAGTAAGATTCTTTTGGCTTTGACTCTGTGCCCACCCACTAGTAAATTTTGAGTTGTTTTACATTTTAAATAGACTCTCTATAATGTTAATTATTTCATCTCAAGTCCAAAATCATATTTTCAAAATCCATTCAAATTCAGCAAATCTTAAGTACATAAGAAAATAAATGTCTGCTTTATAGATTTTCAAAGGGTAAATGATTAGTTTTTTATACACACAATTAAACATAGTAAAGCTGAGAAGTGGCAGTAAGACCAATCCGTTAATATCCTGGCTCGACAACATAGTGCTGTAGCTGTGTAAAATGTTATAACAGGGAAGAGACCTATAAACCTTTAATTATCTCAGCAAAATTCACTTTAAAAAGTGAGTGCTAACACACTTTTTCATTAATTAATTTACTTACTTTATACCCCAATCGCAGCACCACCCCCCCTACTCTCCTTCCCTAACAAACTTTTAAAGTAGAATACTCTCTGACTTTTCCTAGAGCAGCTTCACGAATGCTTGGAATCTGGTCTGCACTAGAGGAAGCATGCTGCCTCCTAAAGCCAGGAGCCCAAGCTGAACTGGGCTAAACTCACAACTTAAAAAGGGGGACAGTGGGTTGGGGATTTAGCTCAGTGGTAGAGCGCTTGCCTAGGAAGCACAAGGCCCTGGGTTCGGTCCCCAGCTCTGGAAAAAAAAAAAGAAAAAAAAAAGGGGGGGGGGGGGACAGCAGATACGGAGATGGCTCAGCGGCTCAGCTACTTGTTGCTCTAGTAAAACACCCAGATTCAGTTGCCAGCACCCAGCCCAGGGCTCACAACCGTTAACTCCATTTTCAGGGAATCTGATGCCTTTCTCTGACCTCCTTGGGCACTAGGCACACATGTGGTGCACAAACATACATGCAAGCCAAACACTCAAACATGTTTTTTAAAAAAGATCTAAGAAGGGATTGAGGATTTAGCTCAGTGGTAGAGCGCTTGCCTAGCAACCGCAAGGCCCTGGGTTCGGTCCCCAGCTCCGAAAAAAAGAAAAAAAAAAAAAAAAGATCTAAGAAAAAAATTTTAAGTTAATTTTGGGACCCATTTGTAGAATCTATTCTGTCAGTTATTACAGACTGGTGTTTATAAAGTGTCTTCGAATATTAAACTGTTCCAGTCTCGATTTTGACAGTTAGTGGTTAATATTAGAGGGAATTTTTACAAAATATGGAGGATTTAAAAAAAAAACTTCTCACTTAGTTTTAAAAAAAGCTGTAAGAAAGCTGTAAAGTAATCCTTTATGTCACTCTAAGGAGATTAAAGGTAAAATATTACTTTATATACATTCACTTTTAGTAAGTTTCTGCTCAAGACCTAGATGCTGCGATGGGCTGGGTGATGAGAAGGAGCCTAGAGCCCTTCCGCCTAACACAGCAGACTGAAAACACCAAAGCATGCGCGCCACTGCTGTCTCCTGTGAGTCCAGTCGATACTTTTTAAGTTTAAGGAAGTAGGTTTTATCTGCAGTTGTTTTGTTTATTCTTTGGGGAGGGATCAAAACTAGGGTATTTGATAAGGTGTGCAAGCACTCTAACACTGAGCTACACCCCATCCCTTTTAACCTTCAAACAGGGTCTTGCTAACTTGGGGAGGCTTGGCCGGAGCCTGTGAGCCTCTGGAGTAGCTGGATTACAGCAGTTCCTCCCCCACCTACTGCGCGCGACCTGTACACATTCTCATATTAAAGGCTCAGTCATGGGCAGTTTCCTGTAGCATTTCATTTTGTTACTGGTCATTGTGTAGTTGGTTTTCACCTTACCCCAGAGGTTTTCAGTCCAATCCATCTTCTTAGCACACACATCGTTTAACGGCGCCATCTTGGCAACATTAGCCTGATGCTGAGCAAAAGCTACCTGGGTAAGCGCAAAGGAAGCACAAAAGAAACTGACAACGGGGGCGGGGGCTGGGAATGCAAATCCAACAAAACTTATTTTATCATTTTCTATATAATTTAGCCAAATAAGACTTTAATTTCTCTTCTGTAATTTTTTTCAAACAGGGTCTCACTGGCTGGCCTGAAACTTGCTATGTAGACCAGGATGTCCTCAAACCCAAACTCATGGAGACTCCCTGCCTCACAAGTGCTGGAATGAAAGACTTGTGCCACTATTATCATGTCTAATAATAGGTTTTGTTTGTTTTTCGAGACAGGATTTCTCTACATAACCTTGGCTGTCCCGGAACTTATTCTGTAGACTTAGGCTGGCCTCAAACCTAGAGATCCACCTGCCTCTGCCTCCTGAGTGCTGGTATTAATTAAGAAAAACAAATTTAAAGACTGTTTATTTTCAGCTCATGGAAACCCACTTTTTTCTTCTTTTTGAGACAAGGTCTTGGATAGCCCAGGTTTGCCTTCCTATGGTACCTAAAGATAACCTTGAACTCCTGGCCCTCCTGCTTCCCTCACCCAAGCACTTCGATTACAGATGTGTACTGTAACACCCAGCTACAAAAGCAGTCTTAATGCAATAAAAAGGGTTAAAAAACTTAACTACGATGCTTCATACCATCTTTGTATGTAATTATGATGCAGGAAAACTAATTTTGTGTAACTTTTTTGGGGGAGAGGGAGTGGTTCAAGACAGGGTTTATGTGTAGCCCTGGCTGTCCTGGAACTCACTCTGTAGAACAGGCTGGCCTTGAACTCAGAGATCCAGTTGCCTTTGCCTCCCAAGGACTGGGATTAAAGCCATGCACCACTTCCACCCATCAAGACTATTTTTGAAAAAGAATTCACATATGGTTCATGTCATGACTGAAAATATTGACAACAATTCAGGCTCCTTAGTAGTTAGTTCATGATAAAATGACATTTTGCTCTGGGTGGGTTTAGTATAAATGACGGCTACCAAATAGGCTGAAAAACCTGCATAAGTATCAAACATGCATAGCTACTTACGCTGTATGTGACCCACAGGTAATCTGAAGTCCTGAGAGAATACACATAGCTTATATGCAAATGCCGCATGACAACCTCTATGTGGGGAGGAGATTCCGGACCCAAGCCTTGTCGTCCACCACAGACAGGTGTATAGCTTTCATCAAACCACATTCCTAGAGGAACTCACTGAAGTCATTAACACTCCACCAAGCCAAGTTTTCTTCCACCAACAACCTATGTGCTTAATGTGTAAGTGATTTGTTTCCGGGTCACCGAAACCAGAGAGAGGGGAAATGAGGTGTAACACTGACATCACGAATCACTGACGATCCTGACTCACACTTGTCAGCAAGACTAAAGTTAAGTTTTCCCATCCCTGATTATACTATTCTGCTACAAACAGTAATCTTTTTACATTCCTACAAGCTTATGCTTATTTTGAAAGATAATTAAAATGTAAAAAAAAAATCTGGAAAAAATAACCCTCAAAAATCAATGGGCTAGAGATCTGGTGACTTATGCCTTTAATCCGAGCACCTGGGAGGTAGGCAGAGCTCTCTTCCAGGCTAGCCTGGTCTACACAGGGAGACTGTCTCACAAAAAAATAAAAATAAATAAAAATTCAACAATAATTACCCATCAGTAATATGATTATTAACATTTTGAAAATGAGTTGATCTGTATCTTTGTTTTCTAATCTCTCTATGGTGACTATAGCTAACTTTTATAATCAAAAAGCCAAACTTACAGTTAACATTTTTAATCATGACTGTGGCATCGCCTCTAAATAGAGAATAAAAGCTCATTTTCCAAATCATGAGTTTCTAAAATGTGTCCATTTTGCTCTGTGCTCGGCAACAGCAAGCCGCAGTAGAGGAGAACTGTGTGTTGGCTAAGATCTCAGATCACCTGTGCTGACAGTCACTGACTTCCCCTGCTGAGGATCCAACTACTGTCTTCAGCCAAATCTGCGCAGGACTGCTCTCAGAATAGACGGTAGTCTCCAGTTACTATGAATTTATATTTAATTAAGAAAAACCTTATTTAATACCTTATATAGATAAATCCAATTCCATCCTAAACTGACGAGAAAACTGATGATACAAACGCGTTTCAACTGCGTATGCCAGCGAACATATGTCCATAGCTCCGTAGCCACCAACGCCACAATGCAGAGCAGACACAAGAGTACCTTAGAAACAGAACTGGGAGTCAGAGTCATTGCTAAGTGATCTTCCCCACCAAATATCAGTCTAAAAACAAACGAACAAAAAGGTTAGACATGCCAGGAAGATGCCAGACAGCTCAGGAAGTTAATGAACTTGTCATCAAGCCTAACGAGCTGAGTCCGTCCCGGGACCCACACAGGAGAGAAACCAAGTCCAGCAAGTTGTCCTCTGACATCTGCACATACACACACAGACTATGCACACAAAAGAAATGAATATAGCATTTGAACAGCCTTACAAAACTGGATTCAAACGAAATTAGTGTATATTTTCAGTGCTCGTTCATCCCCACATTAAAGACCTAAGTACAGGTTCTTATTTATGTTAATTAATTTTGGAAGTCCTTTTTCGAAGGAAACTTCCTACCCCGTCATGTCGTCTTACCATAAACACATTGTATGGATCTACTCCAAAATAGTCTTCAAATTGCCACTTCCATGCTTCTGCGTCATGAGACTTAAAATTGGTTAAAATATCACTTAGTGCATCATCCAAGGCTCCTGGCTTCCATTCCTCTCCACTGAGGAACTTCTGTATCTCCAACAGTGTCTGTCTTGTAAGGAGGATCTCAGCATCATAACGCACATCCACTCTGTCTTCATCAGGCTGCATCAACGGAGAAAGAATTGTACTGTTACATTATACAATGAAGCACTGAGTTTTGGGCCCAATATGGGCATTCCTAGCTCTCAGGAGGAGGATGTAAAGAACTCTAAGTTCAAGGTTAGCCTTGACCTTATCTCAAAAGATAAAAACACCTTGGAACTCGATATGACTCGGTGTAAACAGTTCTAGGTGCCCGCACCACAGAAGTATGTTCTTCTCCTCAAAGGTTAGCACGAAACCCAAATGAGTGTAAAGAGCATTGAAAACGCTGCAGACGCGTCACTGGGCACGGCTGGCCTCGCTGTGTGACGCACACAGGCTCTACAAAGCCACCGACGAGTGTTGTGCCACAGTTCCACGAGAAGCACAGGGCTGTGCATCCCTGTGCTTGTCAACTGATCAACAGATCCTTGTTTCTGTTGTTGACACCTAAGTCATAAATATGAGTGACTCATTACCACGGACACACTGCCAACCCTCCTATAATTTGTGCCTTTGTTTTGGCTTTTCCTGTAGGGCACACATAGACTTCTTGCCTGTAGGGACAGTAGGTGGCACTTCACATTTCAAATGATTGAACTTTAAACAATGAAATTATGCCCTACCTGGAAGTGTGGCGACCACGGCACTAAAGAGACGCAGTAAATGGCAGGAATAAAGACAATGGCTTCAGTGCCAGACTGAGACGGGCGGCAGCTGTGTTGCCTTGTTCCGCCTTACATGAGACCCACAGTATCAACACCTCAAACTTGCTCAGAATCTCTCCGGGACTTCTAAGGCTGGAACGCATGGCCAGACCAAACAAAAGTCTGCCTCCAACCCCACACCAATTCTGGTAACATAAACAATAGGGAAAAACCTTCTACACTCACAAATGTTTTATTACGTATGATGTCTTTAGAAGGTCATGTCTTGATTCCCTAAACTGAAATGGTAAATCTTAAGAAAATAGGGAATGAATGAATGACATATAAGAGCTAGGGTTAGTGCCCAGTGGTAACACTATTGCCTAGCATGTGTAAGGCCCTGGGTTTGCTCTGCATCACTACAAAATAAAAGGTACTCTCACCATTATAAGTAAGCCATGAGGGAGACACATAGTTCCACAAAGAAGAACCCACCACAAGAAGGAACAAGGAGACAGACCACTAAAACACATTTTTCTTGTCCTCAAATGATGATTTTACATTCTATGGCTACGACAGTATGGGAACAGGACAATGATAGAAAGGTTAGGACACGATTATTTCCCATCACCTCAGTTCTATCAGTGGCCTGACAGTGGAGTTGACTGAGCAAATCCTTAGGAAAATCCAGAGTGCCCTGTACTGTTTCCCTCCACCAAGCAACACCGATGCCCGGTGCTCCTAACATCTGTATGAACAGCCTTTGGGAAAGCATAAAGCACTGTTAAAGCGCATGAGGTTCTATGATTTCACTCTTTTGGTGGGGGCACAGGCTGGGCTGGAACTGCTGATCCTCCTGCCTCAGCATCCCAAGTACTAAGACAACAGGTGTGTTTCATCACACGCGGCAGACGACCTCTCACACTCTATGAGACATAATGAAAGCATCTACTACAGTGATAAGGATCGTGTCATCAAATACTCACAAGTCCAAGCTTGCCCGCTTCAATTAAAATCTTATTTAGATATCTCCTAAAAACAGGATTACTTTGACTTTCATAGTCTTTCATTTTCTTCTTTTCACAATCATCAACCTGTAATCATACAATAAAGTCAACAGTATCAAAGGCTACTGAGAAGCTCAAGTTCTAGATTAAGAAGTTGGTTGTTATTTTTTTGTTTGACAAGTGTGGTGGTTTGAATATGCCTGGCCTAGGGAGTGGCAGTACTGGGAGGTGTGGCCTTGGTGGAGTGGGTGTGACCTTGTTGAAGGAAGTGTGTCACTGTGGGGGTGGGCTTTCAGACACTTCCAGGGCTGCCTGGAAGACAGTCTTCTGGTTTCTTTTGGAACAAGATGTAGAACTCAGCTCATGCCTGCCTGGATGCTGCCATGCTTCCTGCCTTGATGATAATGGCCTGAACCTCTCAACCTAAGCCAGCCCTAATTAACTGTTGTCCTTGTAAGAGTTGCCTTGGTCGTCGTGTCTGTTCACAGCAGTGGAACCCTGAGCCAACAAGGCTAGGATTTACTGGTAAATATGAGTAAAGAAAGCTTGACCAGGACACATGTGGACCTCACTGCCTCCCAAGATAGACACACACTTGTCCACCCTATCTGCTCAGTCTCTTATTGGCACTTATGAAAGTGTTACATTTCTTGCTTCTCTTTACCACTGTCACTGTGTTTTGAAACATCAGCACCTGCACCTGTTGGCCCACCCTACCCCCCCCAAACCCCCCCTACCACACACCCCCCAAACCCCCCCCCCCAGTGTTTGCCCCCTGTTGAGCCTTGCTGATGCATGTGGAAGACTTTTGTTCCTAAGGTAGGAACATCCAGACCTTTCTGTTTGGCCTGGGCCGTAACACTGTTAAATCAGTTCCTGTTTTTTGTTCCTGTTTTTCTCTTGAGTGTATAAACCTGTTTTTTCACTATGCTTCTTGGAATTTTCCACCCAGTGGACTTGGGATATATATTCTGTGAACCTCAGTAAAGTATTGGGCATTATCGTAACACAATGTGTTTTTTTTTTCTTAAATCTGGCAGGTCTAAGCCCGGCTCTCGGTACCATGGCGGTGTGGGCGCTGTCAAGCACTGCTGCACCTCAGTGACCACGGGATAACCTCCTTCCCCATTCCAGAGCCTTTCCATGGCACAACCATCACACATGGACCTCTGCATGCATGCGCATATTTATATCTGTACCCACCCTTTATTACAAAAATACTAAGTACTATTTGAAAAAACAAGATGCAACTAAAAATTATACCAATAGAATATATAATTGTATGGTACATAGAAACATTACAAATACAAAAAATTAGCAAAGACAAGTAAACAAGTAGCTATCTTAGGGTTTCCACTGGTGTGCTGACAAACCATGACCAGGAAAGAGATTTTTGGTTCCACATTGCTGTTCATCACTGAGGAAGTCTGGATAGAACTCACACAAGGCAGGAGCCTGGAGGCCATGGAGGGTGCGGCTCACTTGTTTGCTCAGCCCACTTTCTGATAGAACCAACCCGGGGTGGCACCATCTACAAAGTGCTGGGTCCTCTCCCGTCGCCTGCAGCCTGATCTGATGGAGACATTTCCTCAGTTGAGGTTCCCTCCTCTCAGATGACTTCAGCTTAGCTCAAGTTGACATAAAACTACATAATAACTTAACTAAATAATATCTAATTTGTGAATGAAAAAAAAAAAACTGAACCTTGTGCGTTAAAGAATCCAGTCTCTGCAAACAGTCTGACAACTCCTGGGCATCTGACAAGCCAGGGTTCACTTCCTTCTTCTCTGAGGTACCATATTTTGCCTAAATCAAAGCAGAGATTTTATTCTTTATGCTTTAGTTGTAAAAGCGAGTCCCAGTGAATAAAGACTACAAGTCTATCCTTTTATGACTTGGCTTCTTAAAACTTTTCACTTGCACTAAAGACCAAAGAGTAAGTCTTAGCGACACATTCTAAGAACCAGAACTAAACTGGCTTGCTCCTTGATGGGCTTCACAACCAAAGTCAAACCAGATACCAGACGGATGTGAGTGCTGGTCTAGCATCTTAAGCATGGAAGAAAAGGAGAAAAGTTCTTTGCATGACAGCCAATCATTTATGACTCTCTTAGCTCTGTATAAAACAGCAAAACTGCACTATTCCCATCATGACAGATAAAGTCTTATCAGTGCATTTAAAAAAACAAATACCTGCGATTTTCTCATGGTTCCCGAAGCAGCGTCATAATTAAGCATATCTGTTGGGTCAATCCAGTCATCGTCATGAGCATAACCAGTGATCAGTAACAGACATCCACAAAGGAGCAGTGAACACAGCATCCTGAGCAAGGCTTAAAAACAAAAGGTATAAAATACTGGTTTTTAGTAATTGTTCTTATTATTGTTGTAATCCTTCTAGAGTTAACACTTTCTGAATAAGGGCTGGAGAGATGGCTCAGAGGTTAAGAGCACCAGCTGCTCCTCCAGAGGTCCTAACTTCAAATCCCAGTAACCGCATAGGATCTGATGACCTCTTCTGGTCTGCAAGCATACATGCAGGCAGAATGCTGTATGCATAAGTAAATCTTAAAAAAGAATAGACCTAAAATTCAAACAAAACAACCCAGTAAAATGGCTCCAGGTATAGCTCAATTAAAAGAGAACTTCACCAACAAGTACACAACTCTAGGTTCAATTCCAGGACCTCTACAAGCAGGCATTATTGTGCCCACCTGTAATCCTCACACTGGGAAAGCAGATAGAGAAGATCAGAAGTTTAAGGTCAGCCTTAGCTACATACTGGCTTTGAGGCTGCCCTAGGATACACAATACAATCTTTTTAAAAAATACAATAAAATGGTGTGGTGGTTTGAATAGGTTTGGACCCCATAGACTCATGTGTTTGAATTTGGCCCATGGAGAGTGGTACTATTAGGAGGCAAGGCCTTTCTGAAGGACGTGTATCACTGTGGGGTTGGGCTTTGAGGGTTCTATGTTCAAAGCTCTGTTCAGGGTGGAAAGAGTCCTCCTCCTGGCTGCCTTTAGATCAAGGTATAGAACTCTCAGCTCCTCCAGCATCATGTCTGCCTGGATGCTGCCATGCTTCCCACCATGATGATAACAGACTAAACCTCTAAAACTGTAAGCCAGCCCCAATTAAATGTTGTCCTTTATAAAAGCTGCTTGGTCACTGTGTCTCTTCACAGCGATGGAAAACCTAGACAAATGGAACGCACATCTAAATGTGTGTGTGTGACTATATATATGTACACACACACACAAAGTTGTCTCATAAAATATAGGCATTTTTAATATGTCTGTCATTTGATTCCTATCTCTTCTATATTTAAAAGATATATAGTCACATAAAAACTTGTGTGTGAATGATGGGCACACAATTCAAACTATAGAAATAGCCCAAAAGTCCATCAACTACAAAATGGGTAAATAAAATATGACATAAGATACCATAACCATAGATTTAGCTGCTTTACTGGGTTCTTCACTGTTGGGCCCTACCTTGGTGTTTCCCTCCCCCCTGGCTGAGCCTTTTAGCCTGCTATAGCAAGAAATTGTTTACACCCTTGGCAGCTGCTCTTAGCCCCTGATTTGGGGCTGGGATTCTCCATGGCAACCTTCCTCCCCACTGAGCCTTCCTGCTTGTTGTTGTTAAGAAGTTGTTTATGTCCCTGATTGGGCCGAAACTTTCACCACACAGACTTTTCCTGTTTTCCTGGTTGGGGATTTTTCACCTGCCTTGTTGTTTTTCCACAGCTTTTGCCTCCAGTATATAAGGAGATCTCAGTAAAGCCTTGGTGGCACTCGCTGAAAACTGGTGACCTGTGTACGTGTTTTCTTTCAATCCCGCAGACCTACGCCCCATGTTCATACACTGGCGCCGACACTTCACCCTTCTCCACCTTTACCCCCCCTTCCTCTTCCTCCACCGTCACCACCACACCACCACACCACCACACCACCACACCACCACCACACCACCACCACCACCACCACCACCACCACCACCACACCACCACCACCACCACCACCACACCACCACACCACCACCACACCACACCACCACCACACCACCACCACACCACCAACAACAACACCACCACACCACCACCACACCACCACCACACCACCACACCACCACCACCACACCACCACCACCACACCACCACCACCACACCACCACCACCACCACCACCACCACCACCACCACCACCACCACCACCACGCCCAGCTAGGTAGGAGAGAAAGGTTAGAGCAGAAAGGAGAAAGGAGGTGTTACTCTCGTTAGACTGCTTCCTGCTGAGTAGGGGCATTGAGTTCCCTGGGGCAATATTGATCTTCGTTGTCAGGATATCGAATTTCTTCTTTTTATCTCTCATAACCACTGGACAAACCACAACAACAGAAGAGGGGGCAGCAGCCCCCTCATGTCTAAGGGCTCTGGCATTTATATACCCTCTCCAGAGTCACCACAATTAAACTATCTGCAGCTGGCAAAATCACGCCCCTGCTAGAGCATAAGGCAAATCACAGTCGGCTGCTGTGGACAAGCTTAAGCAGCTCCATATCCCACACCTGGGATTAAAACAAAAAACATTCCCATAACATTTCTATACTTTCAAAGAAACCAACATTCTAACTACATATAGCCATACTCAAGAATATTTAGGCATAAAAGCAATTAAGTGCTGATACCATTCTACAACATAAATGAAACTTTTAAAAATGGTCTCCAAAAAACCAGTCTGAAAAGACATAATAATTGCACTCATATGGACGTCCAGATACACAAATATATAATGATGGAAAGTCAATTCATGTGGGCTTAAGGCTGAGTTTTGGTTTTATGTAGGAATTGTCCCTGAAGGGTTCGAGTAGTGAACAACACTTTAAACTGTGATAATGATTAGACACGTCTGTGAGTATATTAAAGTACAACAAACCATGCCTTGTTTTTCTCTTTGTTTTAAGGTATTGAGGTCTATGCTACCCAGACTAACCTCAAACTACTGGGCTCAAACTATCCTACCTCAGTCTCATTAGCTGACGCGGCAGGTGCTTCTGAACTTATCTTGGAGGTCTGACCTTGCCTTTCACCTTGCAGCATCTGTCTACCCTGGACTTGTAGCCAGTTCTGTCTCTGTTGCTATAGCACTGGGATTACAGATGTATGTCACAGCACCCAGCTCTTTACATAGGTTCTAGGCACCAAACTCAAGTCTTCAGGCTTGCCAGCAAGCACTTTTACCTGTCTCCCTAAGCCCTGAATTCCTTAAATTGTAATTTCAAAAGAATGGAGAACACTTATTCCTTCTCATGGAAAAGGTCCCATGCAAGCCTAGCAACTGGAGACCAACTCCAAGAATCCATGTAAAGATGAAGGAGAGATTCCAGGGGTCCTGAGTTCAATTCCCAGCAACCACATGGTGGCTCACAACCATCTGTAATGGGATCTGATGCCCTCTTCTGGTGTGTCTGAAGACAGCCACAGTGTACCTATATTTAATAAATAAATGTTTAAAAAAAAAAAAGATGAAGGAGAGTACTATGGTGGGGCTTTCAGGAGTCCCACTTGGGGTTTAATGAAGATGTAGACACATCTGTATAGTATAAAGCTATTGGCCTGTTAGCCTGGGCAGTCTCTCAGCTAGCCTTCTAGCTAAGAGACTTCTCTGCCTTTGCTTCTCTCCAGGTGGCTCTCACTGCCCTACCTCCTACTCTGTTCCCCTTCATGTTTCTGTCCTGCCTGGCTTCTCTCTTCCTCCTGTCTACCTGGCCATTCTACCCCAGGCACTAGCTCTTTAATTCTACAAATACTCCTTATTCATTCAGTCTGAACCAATCAGCAGCAGAACAATGCATTGTCCATCTCTTTCCCTTATCTTTTGGCAGGGAAGGCTAAACGATCTTTACCATGGCTGCTTGCTTTTAACATGATAATTGGGCAGTGAGAAACAAGCATTTACATATAGAAGGCAGGTAATGGGCCACAGAAATGACAAAACCAAATATCCTGCCAACACCAGGCTCTGCCAGCACAGCAATTAGCAAAGGAAAATACAGGGGCATAACTACACAGCCATTTGAGATAATTGGGGAGGTGGCCCAATCCTGAACAAAGCTGTCTTCAGTGCCCACATGCACATCACAGACGCCCTTACAAAATAATAAAACAAAATGTTAAGTCAAAGAAATGGGACATATATATATATGTATACACACACACACACACACACACACACACACACACACACATATAGTGCTGTGCCTTAGAGCACAAAACAATTTGCTAGAAAACATATTGTATATGTATATAGTGTATATATATTGTATATGTATATTGTATTGTATATGTATATATGTAAACTTATTGTATATGTTTGTACGGTATGTGTTGAGGTCAGAGGTCTTATCAGGCATCCTTTACCGCCTTCCCACTTCATTACTTGAAATGGGATCTCTCACTGAACCCAGAGCACATCAGTTCAGTCTCTAGCCAATGAGCTCCAGGAATCCTCTTGCCTCCAGCCCTCTGACCCAGTGTTTGAGTTATAGGCATGTGCCATCAAGCCTGGCTTTAAGTGGACTCTGGAAGATCTAAACTCACATCCTTCTGCTTGACCAACTGAACCACCTTCCCAGCTACTTCAATCAACCTACCTCACCAATTTAAAGAAATCATTTATGGGCCAGAGGGGCCCACATATTTGCCACCACACACATGTGGAGGTCCCAGGACAACCTACAGCAGTTGGCATCCTCCTTCATCATGTGGGCTCTGAGATCTGAAATCATCTTTCTTAAGCTTACCAGCAAGGACATTTACCAGCTGAGCCATCTTGCCAACCCTTCCCTAATTTTTGAAATTTTAAAAGATATGAAATTAATGCTAAACTAGATGTCTAAAGGAATGTCTCCCTGGGTAGGAACACTTGCTACTCTTCCAGAGGACCTGAGTCCAGGTCTCAACATACACACTGGTGGCTCAGAAGTGCAACTTCAGGGATCCAAACTTCTCTTTTAGATTCTGTAGGCACTCACATACACATGCACATACCCCACATAAACAGATACATGGAAAAAATAATAAAATATTTTAAAAGACTCAAATGAGGCGAGTGAACTCCAAATCATTCAGAGAACACCCTGCTTAAGCAGCTTACTGTCCAATTTAGTAACTATTAGCCACAGGAGGATATTGAGCACTTGAAATACAGCTAATGTAAAAAACTGAATATTTTAACTGCCACATGATCTTTTTTTTTTAAGATTTATTTATTATATATAAGTACACTGTAGTTGTTTGTCTTCAGACACACCAGAAGAGGGTGTCAGATCTCATTACAGATGGTTGTGAGCCACCATGTGGTTGCTGGGATTTGAACTCAGGACCTCTGGAAGAGCAGGCAGTGCTCTTAACCACTGAGCCATCTCTCCAGCCCTCCCCCCACCTTTTTAAAAGATTTATTTATTTCGTGTATATGAGTATACTGTCACTGTCTTCAGACACACCAGAAGAGGGCCTCAGATCCCATTATAGATGGTTGTGAGCCACCATGTGGTTGCTGGGTATTGAACTCAGGACCTCTGGAAGAGCAGTCAGTGCTCTTACCCACTGAGCCATCTCTCCAGCCCTCCCCCCACCTTTTTAAAAGATTTATTTATTTCGTGTATATGAGTACACTGTCGCTATCTTCAGATACACCAGAAGAGGGCCTCAGATCCCATTACAGATGGTTGTGAGCCACCATGTGGTTGCTGGGAACTGAACTCAGGACCTCTGGAAGAGCAGTCAGTGCTCTTAACCTCTGAGCCATCCCTCCAGCCCCACTACCACATGATCTTACAACACTGAAAACAGAATATTTCCACCAGCACAAAGTCTACAGGATGGTAACCACAGATGAGCATGGTAAACAGCTTATATTTTGCTTGTGAAGGTAAGCCTTCCATGATACTTTATTATGATAGCGAAACACAGAACTGAGCCCCATACTTGTCTGTCTCTACCATCAGCAAAGGGTCTCTCAGTTGTGGCTAAATACTATTCATCCAGAGACCTCTAAAACACCCACAGCTCTGGCCACTTTCCAGACCACTAAATCAGCCTCTCCAGAATTGAAGCAGATTCATAAAGCTCCGTGGGTGACTTCACTGTGCAGCCCAGGTAGAAAACCTCAGTGCCGTGTGAACACTTCTGTGGAAGGGAGTGTCTTACCGTCCCACTTACACATCCATATCCCCAGAGCGCAGCACTGGCCTTGTAGCTAGCAATCCAAGCTCACTAAGAGACAGGAAGCAAACGCAGGTGACTCAAGCCTTAGCAAGGACTCAAAGGATTTTAGTTCAGAAATGAAGGAGGCTTATCTGGTTATGACAGGCCTGGAAGAGTTCACAGAGGAGCAGCAAGCAAGGCTAGTGACAGCTGAAGTACGGGGAACCTGCTGCAGTAACTGTGAGCTGAGGATGAGTATGGTGGGAGAGAGAGGAAGAGCCTGGCAGTGGTGACCATTCCACTGTGAGAATTTAATAATTCCACCTGGGCACGAGCGTGTTCAAGAATTAAGAGAAACTACATCATTAAAGTATCCACTATTGGGCCTGGCGTGGTGGTGCACACCTTTGATTCCAGCACTCAGAAGGCAGAGACAGGTGATCCCTGTATGAGACTAGTCTGGTCTACAGAGGGAATTCCAGGAGAGCCAGAGAGAAATTTAGATACAGACAAATCACAGTGAGGCAATGTGAACATACAGGCCATTTACAAATCAACCTGCAAGCTGCCTCCTCTCCATCAAAACGTTCTCTTCCGGGAAGCCAGGAAGGCCCACAAGCCTGACGAGTCCCCACTCTAAAGCTATGAAAGTGGTAAACAATTGCTGAGGGGAGAGACTCTTCAGAGACATAGCTTCCTCCAAATGCCTCACCCATGGTACAGTGAGCCTTTTCCTTCTACAGATAGATACGGTTGCCCCAGTCAGTCACCCATGCACCATAAATCCACTGTCCATTGAGTTAGACTTGGATAGAATTGGTTCTTTGGTCTGTCATTTACCTCTTTATCTGAAGTGAATAAAAATAGTCTTGTCAAGGGGTTGAAGAGATAGATGGCTTAGCAGTTAAGAGCAATGACTGCTCTTCCAAAGGTCTTGAGTTCAATTCCCAGCAACCGCAGGGTGGCTCAGAAGCATGAGATCTGACGCCCTATTCTGGCATGCAGTCATACATGCAGCCAGAGCACTCATACATACAAAACATACATAAATAAAAATTAAAAAGTACTGTCTTGCCAGGAGAATCATTCAACAAAAGCCAAGAAGAGAGGCCTCAGAAGAAACCAACCAGGCCACACCTTCCTCTAGGTCTTCTTAGCCTATAGAGCTGTCAGAAGACTGATTTGTTATTTACACTGCCCAGTTTAAAATGCTTTGTTATGGCAGTCCTAGAAAAATAATACAGATTTCTTTAGACACAAAAAAACTACAAGTCTATAACCCATAGTCTCCTATATACAAACCCCTATGTGAAACACAATTACACAAAAGTGGCTAAAACAGTGACCAATCACGGGACTGGATCGAATATAGTAATATACTGACTAATTGATATTTTAACGTTTATGCTTGAAAATAGAAAATCTAAATACTGACATCATCTCGTACTCTGGAGACAGACGTAAAGATATGAGTTGGAGCTTTAGAAGAACTACATACAGAAGAAAGTGGAGGCCTAACTGCAACAAGCAAGAAACAAAAAAGAAAAAACAAAAACAACAAAGTGAACACACCAAGGAAGGGGCTAGCTCAGGGGCTAGCACCGGGGTTAGCCCCGGTCGCTCTTCCAAAGGACCCAGGTTCTATTCCCAGCACCCATGTGGCAGCTCAGAACCCATTATGACTCCAGTTCCAGGGGATCTGACTCCCTTTTCTGGCCTCTGTAGGCCCAGCATACACATGTTGCACAGACATACATGCAAGCACAATACCTATACATTTTTTTAAGGGAAAAAAGTTGTTAAGAAAAAAAAACACGGGCTGGAGACATGGCTCAGTGGTTAAGAGCACTGACTGCTCTTCCAGAGGACCTGAGTTCAATTCCCAGCAACCACATGGTGGCTCACAACCATCTGTAATGGTCTGCCCTCTTCTGGTGTATCTGAAGACAGCTAGTGTGTACTCAAATAAATAAAAATTAAAAAAAAAAAAAAGAAAAAAAAACACACACAAAGGAGGGGCTTAGCTGAAAGAAAGAAATATTGATCATATTCAGTATTTCAAAGAAATTCAGTAAAGCCCTAGAAAAGGTCATTTGATGAGCTAATTCATTAACCACTTACTAAAAGAGTAATAGGACAAGGACCAATGGTAAAGAGTTAAGAAAAAAGTAGATAAGGGCATATAAACTGAGCTCAAAGATACAGAAAAGCTATCCTGTATCCCTTTCAGGGGCACAGCAACTTCTTCATTAATAGAACGAGTGAGAAGGAAGACAAATTTTCTCAGATAAAAAATGGGAGTTTGGGTAAAGGTAGTGGATATTTAGAAAACAAAAGCAGAGGGCATTACTTAAAGGTGACTGACAGCCTGCCAAGCATCACTCACAAAACAAAGTCACACCACTGGCAACCATGTTACTTTCTCCAATAATGACCACCAGGTGCAGAGTTAACCAAGACTATGGAATGATTAAACTGACAAACAAACAAAGGATAAGACCAAAAGAAAAGAAGAAAAAATATGGAAGACAGAGTCAGATTCCACAGAATGAGCTGGGAAATCAAAAGACAGGGGGAGGGGTATGGAAGAAAACAAAAACAAAATCAATTGGAAATTCAAGCCCTCCAAGTCCCATTGTCATTAAGACTAGAACTCTTTGAAAACAACAACAAAACTTAGAACTGACCCCACACTTCCTCTAAAGCTGCAATCTAGACTTGCTTTGAGTTTAACAAGTTTCTGAGCTAGGGCCAGCCTGTGCTACATAGACTAGCTCGAAAAAAACAAAAACATCACAAAAACTTCCTATGCTGCCTTATGGAAAAACCTGTGTTACTCTATGTCTTGTCAGTGGACACGTTAGTTTGTAACATTTTCTCATCGCCTCAACTACTACACATGTACTACAGCACCCGCAATACCAGTATATTAAAAAAACATACTTTCATACAATAATCGAGAACATTTTGTTACTGAAACACACTCTCCTTTAATCCTTACAAAGACTCTTGGAAAAGGTATAACTGTCTCAATCCCTTCAACAAGAAAAACTTGGGGGTTGGGGATTTAGCTCAGTGGTTCGGTCCTCAGCTCCGGGGAAAAAAAAGAAAAACTTGCCCCTGGCCTCAGCTTGGAGAGGTTCCTTAGAGGTTAAGGTTCAAGAGGTTGGGGTGAGGAAACACTGCTGGGTCTATCACCACAGGTGGGAAAACCAGAAGAGGGGGTTCTCCCGGGGCGGCACGGGCATAGCTCTTAAGAAGCACAGGCTGATGGAAATCCTTAAGAAAGTCACTGATTTCAATGAAACAGGCGGATAACCAGACAAGCAGGACTAACCGGGATAAGAGTTATTAACATACAAATTATTCTGTGTCATCTTAGAAGCCGAGAGTCGTTATTTAGCTCACGCGTGTTGGTGTTATTTCCTGGCGCTTGAGGTTTTTTTTTTGTTTGTTTGTTTGGTTTGGTTTTTTTGTTTTGTTTTGTTCTGTTTGTGTGTGACAGGGTTTCTCTGTATATCTGTAGCTGACCTAGAACTCTGTAAACCAGCCTGGCCTCGAACTCAAAGATCCGCCTGTCTTTGCCTTTGGAGTGATGGGATTAAAGGCGTGCACCACCACCGCCCACCTGACAATATTCATTTCCAATGTGTGCCCAGACAACACTAAGAAGAACACTTTTATAATCAGTGTCATGGAGGGAACCTGACGTGTTTGCACCCAAGCATAAACACACGGACTTACCTCATCTCCTAACTTTATATATTCAAATAGAATGTCGAGTTTCATACCACTACCATAACAAATCTAATGTGTGTGTGTGTGTGTGTGTGTGTGTGTGTGTGTGTGTGTGTAATTTTTTTGGCCGTCAGTATTTGTTGCAGAATATGTCTAGGTTTCAGAAACACAAGCAAGGATGCTCTTGCCCTAGGCTGGGCTGCTCAGTATTCGCAGGGAAACGAAAAGATGAGGCAAGGGAATGACTGGCGGCCGCTATCGGCTCGCATAGCACAGAACAGGAGATCGCCATAGGCACAGGCCCCGACGCCTCCCGCCCTACCGCGCTGCCGCCCTTACAGCCCCGCGGGCCGCCCCGCCACACCGAAGAGCGCCCACTCACGTCGAGGGTCCTGCCTGCTCTTCCAGAGCGACCGGGGCCAGCCCAGACGCAGAAGACGCCCAGCCGCCTACCTCAGACAACGTGCGCTCGCGCAGAAGTCCTGAGCCCACTCATCGACTCACTCGGACCGCAGCTGTGCGGCCTTCCCGCGTGCGTCGCTGATTGGCTGCGCCGCGGGGGTGGGGCCAGGCCTCGCTCCTCTGCTCTGAAAGGCTTTTCAATTAATCAACCACCAGTTCAGTTCAGAGGAGCTTGACTGAAGGGCCCCACATATGTAAAACCCAAGTATGTTTATATATAGAGAGAGACACACAAATATATACATATAGACACATACATATATGTGTTTATATATATGATAAATATATAGTATATTTTCTTACTCTAAGCTTGTTTTTATATGTTCTACTGTATAGCGATTGCAATAAAACCAAATATACATCGAGCATAACTTTCTAAGTGGAAGGAAGGTAATGATTAACTAGTACTATAATGAGGCAGGCAAATGGGAGTTTGCACCCTATAGAGCCTTTGGATGTAAAGTTTGTTTTGTGTTTATCTTTAACTTCTGGCTTTGTAGTATCAAGAAACTGTCCAAAAAGGAACTCCACCCCAGAAATGAATACAAATATTAACTGGTAATGAGATACTGTTGGTATTTAATTCTGTATTCTTGGGTACACATATGTTGTTTACAACTTTTTAAAATTTATTTTTAGTATTTTTTAGATTTATTTATTTTATATGTATGAGTGCTTTGCCTCATGACGTATTATGTGTACCGCGTGTGAACCTAGTACCCACGGAAGCCAGAAGAGGGTGTCCTCCTAGGTAGGAAGTCACAGATAATTGTGAATCACCATGTGGGTACTGGACTAGAAGCCAGTCCTCTGCAAAAGCAACATGTGACCTAAACCGCTGAGCCATCCCTAGCCCCAAAATTTATTTTTAATTCTGAATGCGTGTCTGCATATGAATGCAGTTGCCAACAGAGGCTAGAAATATCTCATCAGGTACCTTGGAGACATTGTTATAGGTGCTTGTGAGCCACAACTCAGGTGTTGGAAATCAAACTTGAGCTCTTTTAACAACTAGGCCACCTCTCCAGTCTCATTGCTACTGTTGCTGGCCCTCCAGATGTAGATGATAAGATCCTAGTGCTATAAAAACCGTGTATGTGCTTAAGTTAAGCTGGAACTGGACTGGATGCCTAGGGAAGAAGTCACCAACAGTCTTGCCCCGCTGTGACCTTGTGTGTTACCCAGTTGCACTCCCAGGCAAGATGTACCCACTTTTGCAATAGTGGCAAACTGTTAAGTGGAAAGCCATCCTCTTTCCTTCTTGATTTGAGGCCCACTCCATAGGAGAGGATTCATGCCTGGACCAGAAGACCTGCTCAAGTCTGTGTCTGCGGAGATCATATGCCCTAGTGGAGAAGCTACTGTTGTTTTGCTGAGTAGATGTGTTGTGCATATCAAACAGCCTTCCAAATATTTATGTTTATACCCAAAAATTAGTACTGCTTTCAGCTTTGGGGGAAAAAATAAGCTTAATTTTGCAGTAGTAGTTAATACAGAGACTCATAACTGCTCAAAGTGCTGAGATTAAGTGGCTTGAGTGCTCAGCCCTAAATGGAACATCTAACTTGCTCCTTCCAAGACTCAAGGAACATCACTTGGTGGGGTGGGCGGTGGGGTGGGAGCAGTAATGGTAGAATCTGAAAGCCAGAAGAAGGGTAGAAAGGCAGGCGTGTTGTGGAATGTTGTCTACCTGGCATGACATGAACTCACCAGTAGCCAAGAACTGTTCCAAGACAGTACCTGTCTTGACCTTGTGAACGTCAGAGAGGGCTCATGAGACCCCACCCTTCCCTGAGGAGCTATGGGCAGTTAATGATTGCTTGAGGAGAGGAGGTATTTTTGTTTCAGTGGAATAGCAATGGATTAAGTTGCCCATCTATGCTTCTATAAATAACCCCTCACCTTTGCTCACATAAGCAACCCTAATTAAATGTAAATAGCTGTGCCCCTGCTCTTCTTTTTAATAGCATGCATTAGTTATAATTAATGATTCACTGTATTTTTGTAAGTGTTTATAGTGTATTTTGATCAAGCCCACTTACTAGAACCCTCTTTTGTCCCCTTCTCCCTCCTTTTCAATATTGACCCATTTTCCACATCAGTCCTTGTACTTTCATGTTTTATGTGTGTGACTTAATAGGTTTAATTGTGGATGCTCACACGTGATTGTGGATGAGGAGGGGAGATTATAAATTCAAGGTTAGCCTTGGATATAGGGATTTGGGGCCACCAAACTCCTTATCCATCTTTATCAGTTAGTTTTCCTGATCAAAACTTCTGACATAAGCATCTTAGGAGTGAAAGACCCCCAAAGTGGGGAGACCCTCACTCAAGTCTCGGGATAACTCGACCCCCCAAGAACTCACACAAAGACTGTCCTTGCTATAATCACATAAGGTTTATTGATAGGAACCAGTGCACTGGAGTATCCCACGCAGGGGCAGTGGAGTTCGACCCCGAGAGGCTGGGAGAAAGGGTATTTAAAGGGAGAAACCACAACCCGAGGGGGCAGAGATGGCGTCATTGGAAAGTGTGGAGAATACCAGTGAAAAATCACAAGGAGAAACTCTCTGTTTCTCAAGATTGTTTAACTTTATGGTCTGCTAGTTCTTGGAAGAAGCTGCTTCCTGCTTCTCAAGATTGTTCTCTAAGATGCTAATCTAACTTCATGGTCAGCTAGTGAAGAGTTAAATTTCAAAGAGTTAGTCACAAACAAAGTTCGGACATGCCTGAGGGAATTTGAGATAGGGCTCACTGGCTGGAACCGCCCCCTCCCCTTCCTTCACTCCCTGAGGATGGGTCTAGATAGCACGTACTCTTTGCTGATGTAATCCGGCGCCAAAAGTAACGGTGAGTCCTTTGAATTAGCCAATCCTGTGCAACCACGCGAAATCCCCTGGCTTTCCCTATATAAACCCCTGCCTGAAGAGGCTCGTGGTCGGCCCTCTATCTCCTGCGTGAGAGGCGTGGCGTGTCGGCCTGAGACCTCGGTGTCGGCCTGAGATCTCGTTAATAAAGCTGCCTCTTGTTATCATATCATGAACAGCTTCTCAAGCTTTCTGGGGCATGCCGCCATCCCAAGACTGGAGCGAGAGTCCCAATTTGGGGTTCTTTCATTTGTTCATTCACTAGTTCCTGGGAGAAAGCTGTTGAACCGGCAGATGTTATTACCCATTCTATAGCCCTAGGTGGGGCTTCCTGGAACATACAATTCTTGGGCCTAACCCGTTTCTTTCTTCTGCTCTAGGGGGGCAACTTTAAAACTTTTACCTTTCAGGAGAGAGGGACTTATTTGAGCTCACAGGTCAGGGGAGAGCCTAGCAAGACAGGAAAAGTAGAGTGATCAAGGAACACTAGTGCTCAACTTGCTTTCTCCTTTGTACTCAGTCCAGGACACCAGCCCGTGGAGTAGGGCTGCCTACAGTTAAGGTGGGTCTTCCTACCTCTGTTCATCTAATTTCAAGGTATGCCCAAGGACTGATTGTCAAGTAGACAGTATTAGCTGCTGTTGGGCCCTACCTTGGGGTGTTTCCCTTTCCCCTCGCTGAGCCTTTTAGCCTGCTATGGCAAGAAGTTGTTTACACCCTTGGCAGCTGCTCTTGGTCCCTGATTTGGGCCCTGGACTTTCCATGACACCCTTCCCCCTTGCTGAACCTTTCAGCTTGTTGTTGTTGTTAAGAAGTTATTTACACCCGTTTTGGGGCGGGACTTTCCACCACACAGATTTTTCCTGTTTCCCTGGTTGGGGATTTTCACCTGCTTTATTGTTTTTCCACGGCTTTTGCCTCTAGTATATAAGGAGATCTCAGTAAAGCCAGGATGGCATTCTTTTAATACGAATGACCCAGGTCTCATAGTCAAGTTGATTATCCTGTCCTTTGTCATCTTTGAAACATTAGGATAGGTAGTTGAGCCTGGCACATCAGGACTTGGAGACAGGACTCTGGCCCTAAACGCAAGCAGTACATATTTAAATGTTTTTGAAGATTTTTATGTGAATGAATGTTTTGCCTGCATGTACGTGCATCACATGTGTGCCTATTAGCTTCCCCTGGAACCGAATTTATGGAAGGTTGTTGTGGTTTGAAAGAAAATGGCCCCTGTAGGCCCTAGGCAATGGAGGCATTAGGAGGCATGACTTTGTTAGAGTGGGTGTGGCTGCTGGAGAAAGTGTGTCACCAGTGGATGGGCTTTGAGATCTCAGAAGCTCAAGCCAGGCCTAGTGACTCAGTCTTCCTTTCTGCTGCCTCCTATACATACAGAACTCTCAGCTTCTCTAACACCATGCCTGCCTGCATGCTACCACTGTCCCCACCATGACGATACTGGACTAAATCTCTGAACCTGTAAGCCAAGCCCAACTAAATGTTTTTCTTTTTAAGAGTTGATGTGGTCACAGTTTCTCTTCACAGTAATAAAGCCCTAAGACAGTTGTGAACCACCATTGAACCTAGTTATCTGAAAGAACAAGTGCTTTTAATCACAGAGCCATATCTCCACCTCCAGTAATATATATTTGAATGTGGGACTGATGAGTGGCATTTTGGTTTTTTTTTTTGTTTTTTCTTTTTTTCAGAGCTGAGGACCGAACCCAGGGCCTTGCGCTTGTTAGGCAAGCGCTCTACCACTGAGCTAAATCTCCAACCTGCATTTTTTTTTTTTTTTGTATTCCTCTATTTTGTAACAGGGTCTTATTATGTAGCCCACACAGCTTCCAGCTCCTGATTGTCCTCCTCAGCCTCTCAGTTCTAGTAATGCAGGCAGGTGCCACCACAGCTGGCTCATTTTAACTTGGTAGGACTGCTTACATCTCTGTAGATCAGTGGTTCTCAACCTTAATTCTGTGACCTTTTAATAAGAGTTCATGTTGAGATGATCCCCTGACCACAAAATATTTCGTTGCTCCTTCATGACTGTAATTTAGCTGTTATGAATCATAATGTAAATACATGTCATAATGTCTAATACATAGAACATCTGATATGTGACTCCTGTGTTGAGAACCACTGCAGTAGAAAATAATTTTGTAATCACAAGTGTGTCCAAAAAAAAAATATCCTGAATCCTCAACTGTTTCAGTCTTTTTTTTGGGGGGGGGGGTGTTTCTTTTTTTGTTGCCCAGGCTGACCTCAAACCTCAAACTCTTGTACTGTCTTCCAAGTCCAGCAGAGAATCTTTTCGTGCTCTTCTTTGGAGAATGACTATTTAAATCCTTTACTTTTTGGTTAGTACTCAGTTTTGAATGTTGTTACATTTTAGTAACTCTCTCTCTCTCTCTCTCTCTCTCTGTGTGTGTGTGTGTGTGTGTGTGTGTGTGTGTGTGTGTGTGTGTGTGTGTGTGTGTGTGTTGGACAGGAGTGGCATAACCCAGGAGGGCCTGAGATTTACTATGTAGCCCGGGGTTGGCCTTAATCTCTTGGCAATTCTCCTACCTCAGCCTTCCAACTGCCATGCCCAGATAATTATATATTCTTTTTTTTTTTTTTTCCGGAGCTGGGGACCGAACCCAGGGCCTTGCGCTTGCTAGGCAAGCGCTCTACCACTGAGCTAAATCCCCAACCCCTAATTATATATTCTTATACTTTGGGTTGTAAGCCTAGCCTTTAATGGCAGAGCCATATCTCCAGCTGATAATTATATATTAATTAAAAGATTTGTGGTTTTTGCTCTCTTGCTCTTCCCCTCTTTCTCCTTTGTCCCTTCCCCTACCCCTTTCCTCCATGTACTCATGGCTGGCCTTTACTCCTCTCCTCTTCTACTCTTCTTCTCTCTCATCCCTTTCCCTTGTCTTGTCCTCTCATTAAGCCTTTCCATGCTGGGGAAAAAAAAAAAAGATTTGTGAATGCTTTCTCACATTTCATGGGCTTCCTTTCACTGTTAACTGTATCTTTTGGTTTATAACTTTTGATCAGAGCTAAATATCTTTGATTTAAAAAAGAAAAACAAAGAGAAGGGGGAAACTAATTAGACTATGAAATTTTTTTTTCTTTTTTTTTTCTTTTTTTCTTTTTTTTTTTTTTTTCGGAGCTGGGGACCGAACCCAGGACCTTGCGCTTGCTAGGCAAGCACTCTACCACTGTAGACTATGAAATTTAAATTAGACCTGGGGAGTCCAGCACCTCCTTTTATTCAAACGCCTTTGTCACATGCTGAGAGCAGCTGGAAGCACAGAAGCTTTGGTCTTGGCATTTCCTGTGTATAAAGTTCAGAATCTACTCAACTGGTGGGGGAAGAGTGTAGAGACACAGAAAATAAGGGTATGTATCTGAGTAGTTGCTAAAATAATTTCTGGTGCTGTAAGACAATGCAATACAAGAAATGAAATCGAAGCCAATGCGGCCCAGCAGGAAAGGTGCCTGGCCCTGAGCCTGACAACTTAAGCTTGATCCCTGGGATCGATACCTTTGACCTTCATTCACAAGCTACAGTGTATATACAGAAACACATACACTTACCCTACATGTATGTAAAAAATTTAAAGGTGAACTTCATACCTCATCTGAAGGTCCTGAAAGCTTTCTGTCTCACAATTTAAGTAGGATTATTATTTTTATGAACTTGGGGGAGGTGTTGTAGGGAATGTTGAAAATCACACACATCAGAGACTCACACACATCAATAAGAACTTTACACAGAGCTACGCCCCTAAACCTTTATTTTTAATTGTTTGTTTATATATGAATTTTTTTTGAGGCAGGGTCTCAGGACCTCCAACATGCTATACAGGAATGTAACAGCATGCATATCTGCTGTCATCGAATTTAACAGGACTGTATTGGTAAAGTTCTGGTATTTTATTATGTATTAAGGTAACAACACATAGTGAATCACTTCAAAAAGCAGGAAGAAAAAATATACAAAGGAGTTGAAAAACCTCACAGTATCCTATAAATACAATTTTAATGGGAAAGGAGGCAGTGGGAGGGAAGGGGAAAGGGAAGGCAAATGAAGAGGAATGCAGGAAGAACCCAGATGCTGCCCAGGGAAGCTCCTTGCCTCTTCCTAACTTTCATAATATCGCTTATGATAAATGAGTAATTTTACCTTCAGAAAAGCAGCCCACAGGAACTGTGACATCTGCTCCTGAACTGTGGAGAGCTCAGAGCAGAACTAAGGGAGGTCTGCGGCTATGGAGGGGTCCCACTCAGACCTCCAACATCGGGGCCTGCTGAGGACAGCAAGGTGACCCAGGTGACTCCTGGTAGATAATGCATTCTTGCTAAGCAACACCTCTGGGCTGTGAGACCACAGCAGGGCAGAACACCACCCATCAGTGAGCAGAGAGGCTGCCTTTAGACTACAACTTCTGCTCAGGATTTCCCTCCACAGAAAAAACAGGAACAACAAACTGCACACCCAGCCAGGTGGACAGAGGCCTCACTGACATGCCTCACACCATCTACACACCATGCAGAGAAAGCCAAGGATTCTTTAAATGTTCTAATTTCCTGAAAGGAAAACAAAGTCACTTTCACTTGGTCAAAACTATTTGTTGTCCAAGGAAAAGGAAACTAAGTTTGATCTGGGAAGTAAGGCCAGCATCATTACCTTCTTAGCTTGATTTCACAAGAGTAAAATGAGATCACGTTGGCCTTTCTAAATGCCTTCCCCACCCTGGTTTTTTTTTTTTTTTAAAGATTTATTTATTTTATGCACATGTGTTCACTGTAGCTGTCTTCAGACACACCAGAAGAAGGTTTTGGATCTGGATCCCATTACAGATGGTTGTGAGCCACCATGTGGTTGCTGGGATTTGAACTCAGGACCTCTGGACAAGCAGTCAGTTCCCCCAACCACTGAGCCATCTCTCCAGCCCCCCCACCCTGGTTTTAAACTTAACAAAAATGACCGACCTTTCAAAATTCCTAAAATGAACAGGACAGTGATGACACCCACCTTTGGTCTCAGCACTTAGGAGGCAGAGGCAGGTGAATCTGAGTTTAAGGCCAGCCTGCTATACAGAGTGAGTTCCAGGACAGCCAGGACTACACAGGTAACCCTGTCTTGAATGAATGAATGAATGAATGAATGAATGAATGAATGAATGAATGAATCCATCCTAAAATGGGGCCTACATTTTTAATCCCAGCACTTGGGAGGCAAAAAGGATCTCTGAGCTCCAGACTAGCCAGGGCTAAGAGTGAGATCCTGCTCAAAACAAAACAAAAAGACCTAAAATGTGTGAAACTGCATATTAAACCAAACTAAGGAGACTTAATTTCAAGATGACACTGGTGTTGGTAGCATTCCCTCCTGGTGTGTGAGTGAAAATCTGTAGGTGTTAAACATTCCAAAGCTTCCGAACCTTGCTGGTGCACTGGTTAGAGTGTGGGCTTTAACAGGCACACTTTATTAGCCTGACCTGTTTATGAGTTTTATAATTCTGGGGATGGAATCCAGGGCTTCTGTGTGCTTAGACAAGTGCTGTACCATGCAGCTGGATTCCAGCCCCTGCTGAGCCAGGCTTAACCAAAAACCACACAAAAAAGTAGCATCCCTGCTTAGCTCGGGTAGTCTTGGGTAAAGGGAGGAAGGCAGGAACCGAAGGAGGGAAGAGAAGTGCTCTGTGTTGCCTGGGACTTCAACAAACAGTAAGAAACAGAGCTAGGGTCCACATCCAGGAAGTATTTCTTTCCTTATACCTACCCTCTCTAAGCGAACTGGAAACAGCACTCTGACTAGAATGCCACAGACTGTGAGAAAAGGACAGTTTTGGGTGTCAAGATGTCTTTATTGAAATAAAAAGCACAGTTACACTTCTACCCTCCCACTTGTGTACTATAGATTTAAAATGCTTGCTACATATAGTGCACAGACAGTCAATACCACTGCAGCTGAAATAAATAAAGTAGCCTATTTAATAACTTAAAGTAAAATACTGAACAATATGAAAATAAAGATACATAAAATGTTAGGATATATAGTACTGTACAAATAAAATCATTATTCCTCATTACACAAAACTGTGCAAGAAAAACCCAAATAAGCTTATGGAGTGCAAAGTTTCAGTTTTCCATTTTAAATTATCATGCAAACATAGCTTTTCAAGCCATGCTAGGGTCATGGCAAAGTCTTTAATTTTTAAGAGGAAAATGTTACCCGGTAAGTTAACCCTACCATGGAATATGGTTCCATGTAACTGCTGCCGCTCTGCTTCTACAGTTTGGAAGGGAGGTATCTTGTGCATTCAAAAAATTGAAGTCAACAAGTTCTCAAAGCAAAATAGTTATTACCTTTTAGCCTGAAACAAAATGATGTGACAAATTAGCAAGTGCACCCCTGGGTTAAGAGAAAGCAGTTCTCCTTTCACCTGGAGACTCTGTGGTGAGCCCTATGCAAAGATGATCATGTAAAATTGGAGACTTACCAAACCCTGACGACTAGAAGACAGTATGGATTGTGACAAGAGCAAAGTCATTCCTGAATACCTATGTCTCATCTGGGGGAAAATCTGGTTCTCTTATGTGTAACAATTACTTAAATTATAATTCCATTTCAGTGTGAGTATAAAACTGTTATCTGGGTTAACACCCAAGGAGTGCACTTAATAATAAACCACAAACCCATCCTGAACCATGACTTGGCGTGCACACCAACAACGTAAGAGCTCTTCTGCAGACTTTGGCAAGGAAACAACACAGCAGCATGAGCACACATGGAAGACTGAAAACCACCACCCAACACCTTCTGTTCATAGGACATGGTAATAAGGGGCTTCCTCGGGTTAAACTCTCTCCGGGGCAGTATACGTTCTTCAAGCCTGTAATCCTAACAGTTCAGTAGTCTCGAGTCTCTGTGCTTTCACTGCATAGACAATGCAGGATGGCCTCTAGCCACTGTAAGTCCAGAGGGTCACAGTTCTGTCTGCAGAGGACGAAAGGAAGGAAAGATCCTGGGTGTGCCATCTGCACTGAATCACCTTGTCCTTGTGCTCCCCCACCACCATGAGAGGAAGCTGCTTGGTGAGGTCTCCTAAATTGAGAAAGAAGAGATATTATAAGGAAAAACCAAGTGGATACTCAAATTATACAGACCTCCTGCTACTCTGAGTGTCAGGATTTGGTAAAATACCAAACATCTGCCACAGCTGCCACTCTCCTCACCTCCTTCTCCAATATGGCTCCACCGCAGGCGAATCAAGGCCCTTCCCTGATTTTCCTTCCTTTCCCAATTTAAACTTCGATGGGTTCCTGGAGTCAGCTCGAAGATTTCTTCTGCCCACCCCCAACATCCCCCCCCCATATCTTAATTCCTCTGAAATTCTATCTCATATCTTGGGTGTTTCTATACCTACGATTCATACTCATATTATCTCCAAATTTAAAGTTCAAGTTAGTAACCAATAATTTTTGGGTTTTTTTTTTTTTCCGGAGCTGGGGACCGAACCCAGGGCCTTGCGTTTCCTAGGCAAGCACTCTACCACTGAGCTAAATCCCCAACCCCTTGTTTTTTTTTTCAAAACTGGGTCTCACTATGTATCTCTGGCTGTCCTGTAGACCAGGCTAACCTCAAACTCACTGAGATCCACTTGCCTCTGCCTCTCAAGTGCTCAGAGTAAAGGTGAACAACACCAGATCCAACCTTTAAATAATTATTTTATTCCTCACCTGATTCAGCCAAATTTTTATTTTCTGGCTGAAATTCGTCCTGCCTGACTCACCCACCTCACCTGGCTAGTGGCACAGCAGAACCTGGGGAGTGCCCTGTGCTTTGTTCTCTTCCTCCCTAGTCTAGCCTCAGGGAGGATTACCCTCACCCTACTGCCCAGACCCCACCCTCATCAGGCAGTGTCTTCTCTGCATTTCCATTCCTGTCCTAACAGTGCACACATAAGAACTAAAACTAGTTAATGTAATTTTATTACACTGCTTCTTGATTTAAAACCATTCAGAGAATTCATGTTGTAACTTTTTTTAAAAATAAGATTTACTAATTTTATTTATATGAGGACACTGTAGCTGTCTTCAGACACACCAGAAGAGGGCATCTGATCCCATTACAGATGGTTGTGAGCCACCATGTAGTTGCTGGGACTTGAACTCAGGACCTCTGGGTTCTTAACCACTGAGCCACCTCTCCAGCCCTTGAGTTTTCTATTAACCTAAAACTTTTTTTTAAAAACAGACCTCTTTTTTATGCCAATAAACTCTGCCTCAGACTTAGACTGTTGTATTTCTGAGAGACCAAATTTTGGGTTCAGATTCTATCTTATTTGACTTAAGTTTCAACTCAAGGCTGGTACCTAGCATTAGTTTCTAAGTTAACCCCCAACAAAACTCTAGCCCTGTTCCTAGGCTAACCCCAACAAGACCTACCTTTCAGGCTAATCTCTCCACTACAAACCTGCATCTAGCATGTCTCCAGATTATTTCCCCCCACAAATCTACACCTCTAGGTTACAAACCTGACCCGGCCTAACAACTACCTCTTAGGAAAAAAAATCAGAAGTTTCTGGTTTGGCTCCCAGCACCAGCCAATTATGCTAAACGCCACAGTAGCTCTCCAATTAGATGCTTGCCAGGTTAGGAACACTCACCCCTTGCTTGCTTGCTGCTTTCTATAAAACCTTGCCTCCACCAGAACCATCTTGCAGAGCTACGGTGAGGTAAGTCTGAGCTAGCCTGAATAAAGACCCTGGTGTGATTGCATCCAATTGGCTCCTGACTGGTCTTCCAGAGTTCACAAACACATCCTTGGTACTATATCTCTTTCCTGGGTTGAAGTTCCAACACTTCAACTTCCTGCAGTGTCATGTCATTCCAGGTCTGCCCTGCCTCAGCACTCTATATCAGTTATGCTCTTCACTGAGGGTCTTGGTAAAGCTTGTTCCTCCTCAGTCAGGTCTCTGTGCAAATGACATCCCTGCAGAGAACTACACTTACCATCCCATCTGAAACAGCCATCCCAACTACAGTCACTATTTCCTAGCAGCTAATTTATAATCACACTGGAATACCTAAAATGACATCAATTGTTAGTTTATTTTTCACTGGCCTCTAAAATGTAAGCTCCATTAAGACAGGAGTTAAGGGGTTGGGGATTTAGCTCAGTGGTAGAGCGCTTGCCTAGGTCCTCAGCTCCAAAAAAAAAAAAAAAAAGACAGGAGTTAATTCATCTGTTCCCAGTTACTATTTAAAAAACACTTAGCTAACGAATGTTTAAGGATAAAACTAGACATTGAAGGACTAACTATGCAAATTGTACAATATTATTTTAAGATGCTAAAGTATATATAAACCCATCACTTTTTAACACACAATAAGTTACTGTAGTAAATCAAATTAATAAAATGTATTTTATTAAATAAAATTTCACTCTATATACTTAAACAACTATAGAATTAAAACTTAAAAATGGTAGTCAATCATATCAGACTAGAAAACAAGACCCCACATAAAATAGGAAATTAAAGCAAAGGAGCCAGCCGGTCTCCATCACCTTGCAGGTCTGTCACCTTTATCTTCATGTCATAAGAGCCCGTCAGCAAATAGTGAGCTCCAGGAGAGAACCGAACAGAGCGAACGTCACTGGAGTGAGGGTGGTAACTCTGGACCATTCTGCCTCCTCTTATGTCATACAGCATGCAACTGGAGTCCTCCTGACCTGTAGCTAAGAGACGGCCACTGGGATCCACAGCCACAGATGCCACTGCACTGCCTATAGTGGGGAGATGAACACAGGAAATTAATACTTACGCCACAATGTAGCTATTCACGTTCACTGGACCACACACTAATGACTGACATAGGTCACTGATACTGTTATATTTCTCTTATAAGGAAAGATCAAAACTAACCACTGTCTTTTTCAAAAGGGGGGGGGGAGTGAGTTCTGGAAGAAATGAAACACTATTTCCTGTGCATTGAAGAACCGCCAGTATAACATTGTGAAACAGTGCTAGAAAAACCTCTTCTCCCTCAGTGCATTCACTACTAGGGCAAGTCATAAAAACTCCCCTATGCTCAGCTTAGAGTATCAAGCAGAGAGAACAAGAAAAATCACAAACGAGGTGTACTTTAAAGCAACAATATAGGAAACATCCTAAGGCAGCCCAAGATTACTAAGAACAGAAATTAAGCTCTGGATCTGAAGGATATGGCCCCAACTTTACCATGTATTCTCAATGGGAACAATCATATCCCCAAGCAAACAGAAAAGATCGCGGTTAAAAAGAACGCTAACAATACTTTGTGGACATGCCAAAACGCAACTGTAACTAAGAAAATTTTATTACTTAGCATTTAGTTTTTCTTGTTAAATAAAGATTTGACTTTTCTTCTTAAAGAAGATCAATCATGACTCCTCTTCCAGAGGTCCTGAGTTCAATTCTCAGCAACCACATGGTGGCTCATAACCATCTGTAACAGGATCTGGCAATGCCCTCTTCTGATGTGTGTGAAGAGAGCAACAGTGTACTCACATGAAGTAATAAATAAATCTTTAAAAAAAAAAAAGATCAATCATAAAAATGAGAGTGAAGAGTTGTGCTCAATACCCTAGAAGTTCAAGTAGTCTCTGGAAATTACACAGGAAAAAAGGGATATGAATTAAATCTTGAAAAATAGTATAAATAATGGTATCATGGACTCCCAGATGTAAACACATCTATGTAAACTAAGATGATCTTTTCTTGAAACTTTGGCAAGAAAAAAGAAAACATTATGGGCTGGAAGAGTTAGATAAGAAAACATTTAAAAGAAAACCATGTAAGAGCTGAGAGGCTTGAGTAGTAAAGGAAGACAGCATTGGAGCTGAGACAGGCCAGGCAGGCCGGGGCCAGACTGCGGAGTACTTTGTGCTGCAAGCCACAGGGTTGGAAATGGGGATGCATCTCTGCAAGTGTCTAAGCAAGACAACTGCATGATACAAGATTAATCTAAGCAAAATGCATGAATAATTCAAATAGATCATTATAAAAGGAAGACAAGGCAAATAATGAGGGAATCAGGGCTGAATAAAAAAATAAAGGATAAACAATATTACAAGATTGCTGCTTGACTAGGTCTTTAAAAAGTACAAATGAGTATTAGAAGTCAAATAAAACAACTCTCCCAGACTAGTGTCCAGTCTTTTAACAATTCACTTGAATGCCTGATCTCAGCTGCATAAGGAAAAAAATTAGCAGAATGAGCCATTGTAGTAAATAAATGATCAAAATCAGAAAAGTTGGTCCCAGCAAAGCACAGCAGGTAGAAGTACTTGCTATGAAGCCAAATGACCTGAGTTTGATTCCTGAAACCCACATGGTGGCAGGAGAGAACTAGCTCTCTAAACTTGTCCTCTGAGCTCCAGGAGAAGATCATAACACATTCAGCACCCACCCTCATACAAACACACACACACACACACACACACACACACACACACACACACACACACACACACACACACACACAAAGTAAATGTAATTAATTTACTACTATTTTTTATTAGAGAAGCTGAGGACTGAGGCTATGACTTAGTGGGAAAGTGAAAGACCTGAGTTCAGATCCCTGGTGCCCATGGGAATTTGAGGTCAGGCATGCACATCTGGAGCTGATGATAAAGGCAGGCTCCCTGGCAGGCCAGGCTGGCAGACATGGCAAACTCCAGAGTCAGTGAGAGAGCCTCAAACAAATCACAGTCATAAGGTGGCAAGAAATAGATGAAGTCTCCTGATCTAACTGACCTTTGGACTCCACATGCATACACAGTGCAAGTGCACCTGCACACACATGTGAACATACATATACTACATATATAAAATTGCACAAAACAAAGAGAAAATGAGAAGAGCTAACACATAGGAAAACTACAAAAAGTTGAGTTTAAACAAAAATTATTGTGCCAAGAGAAATTCACTTCATTTCTTAAAGCTGATTATTAATTCAGTTGTCCCTTGAGCCAGGCACTTACAGAGGGTGGTTCATCTACTCTGAAACATGAAACAGGTATGATCACTAAGTATGTATTATAAGAGGCAAACAATTAATAAGAATAAACATTACTTTAAACAGATAGTAACAGTTCTGTGATAGAACACAGTGATGAGTTCAGAATTAGGGCAGTCAAAGGCTTCTTACCACGGTGGTGAGGAAATGTTGAACTAAAACCTAGAGATAAGAAAAGCCGGGTAAAGAGGAGACAAGAGGAAGAGCACCTCGGATGACAGAAGCAAATAAATTCATGGAAAATCTTGGAATGTTACAAAAGGGGAAAATGTTTGAACTAAGACTAAGGGTGTGTAATGCCAGGTCAGGCTGGAACCTGCAATTACCCCTAGAGCTTCATGTTTTGAATACTTTTCCCCCAGTGTAGGAAGGGACTCAGGGGAGGCTATGACATATTTAGGAGGTGGGACCTGGCAAACAGATGTTCACTAGCATCAGGTCACTAGCATCAGGTGTTGGAAGGTGAAGAGAAATAAGGAAGGCCTCTACATATTTAAAAAGGGAACAATCCACCAGAAGATATACACCAAAATTTCACACAAATACCAGTATTTTTTTTTAGATTTGGATTAAGTTTTGATGCAATAATAGTGGGTGACTTCAGTACCTTACTCATTTCATCATCCAAATGAGAACCCAATAAAGAATATTAGAGTTAAACTATCCCATACAGTAAATGGACTTAATAGATATCTACAGAATACTCCATTTAACCAAAACAGCCCCCTGACCCCACACTAGATAAGCATACTTTTACATAAAAAACATAGCTGGTCCATCGAAAGGAGCTGCACGTGAATGTTCTTCAGGAAGTAATGAGGTTTTTAAGAAGAAAGGGCTACAGGCCAGGACCTGGCCTTCAGGTTAGAAAGCATTAGATAGCAGAGGTACAATGGACTAGAAACAGCAGAGCAGAGCTTTAAAGGAAAGCTGGAGCTTCAAGCCTGAAGCGTGAATTTCATTAACAGAGTCTGAAGAGGCTGCAGAGGTGGCTCAGTGGTTAAGAGCGCTTGATGCTCTTACAGAAAATGAGGGTTTGCTCCCCAGCACCCACAAGGTGGCTTCACAACCTTCTGTAACTGTAACGTCAGTTCCAGGGGATTGATTATCTCTACAGACAATGCATGCACATGTGCACAGACAAAAGGCAGGCAAAGCACCCATGTACATAAAATGAAAATAAATCTTTAAAAATAAGTTTAAAGATCTGGAGTCCTAGGCCAATAAGACGGTCCAAAAAAGTGCCAAACAGCACTTGCTGCCACGCTAATGACCTAGGGTCAATCCTCATGATACAGACTGTAAAGACAGAGGAACTCCAGAAGTTAGCTATTGGCCTTCAAGTGAACATATGTCTCACATAAATAAAGAAGGTCATTAAAAATGTTAAGTATCGGGGCTGGGGATTTAGCTCAGTGGTAGAGCGCTTACCTAGGAAGCGCAAGGCCCTGGGTTCGGTCCCCAGCTCCGAAAAAAAAAAAAATGTTAAGTATCTAGACCTGGGCAGGGGATGGCTCCAAAGTTAAGGAGATTGCATCCATGTTTGGACTTGGCTAATCCCCAGAGCCCACATGAGGAGAACGGACTCCCACAAGTCGTCTTCTGACTTCCACATATACAGTGTAGGGGTGTATACACTCATATATGTCACTTATAATAAACAAATGGATATACATTAAAATTGCCAATTTGGAACACAATAGTTAATCTAATATCAGTTTACAAATATGGTAACATATGAAAGAATTCTAAAAGAACTGAATCTAAGCAATAAAATTCAAAGTCGGTCTTCCCTCTAATGCCCATCCCACCATCATTTTCTTTTCTTTAAAGCCCTTTTCTCTTGTAGCCCAGGCTGACCAGGTTCAGCACTTGTAATTAAACTCAGGGCTTCCTATAAACTGGCCCAGCAGCCTATCAGCAAGCTACATTCCTAGTCTACTGCTTTTGAACATGAAGATGGGGGCAGGGAAGCAGACACTAGAGTCTTTATAAAGTTCCTGTCTCACAGAATTTCATTCGAATCCACGGAAAACTTACCAGTTCCGTGAAATGTTGTGCCAACCACACGAACACAGCTTGGTACACGAAGATCCCAGAATCTAACAGTCTTATCCTGGGAACCAGATGCAATCATCCATCCACTCCAGGTATAAAGTGCTAAAATATGCCCTAAAAAAGACCAGTAGTAACATGCAGTCAGTCATCGGTGTGGGAGAGGTCTTTCCACAGATGTGCAAAAGTAAGTTCTCATCGCTGGTTAACCAAATATGCCATATCACAGAGATTGCATATACTATAAAATAGATTTAGGAATTTTCTAAATTAATCAAAACCACTCTGAACAAATTTAGTCCTTCTTTGGTGACTCTACTAGAAGACTAAGTTCTTTCTGTATTTCAAGATACAGTAAGTGGTACAGACAAAGATTTGTCACTTAAAACAATGGCAACTCTTTCATGAAGAGACTACAAGCAGCGATTCTGTGAGGTTAGGGCTTGGACGAAGTGATCTAGAGTCATTTCTGACCTGTCATTTACCAGATTCACCCCTGTGCCTCCCTTTCTTCAAATACAAACAGGGATAAAACTTCCTACATCATATAATGGCTGTGAAGTTGGAGTAAAGGAGTCCTGTGGTGAATAAATGGGTCATAATGCCATTAATATTACTCTGATATCTAACACTCACAATGCAAGTTTTTTAAATAAAAATCTGCCTCAAAAAGATCCATTACGAAGAGACCTATGCCACTAATAAAACAGCACCCAGCACAAATTGAGAAAAGGAAGACTGATCATCACATACCAGTGTGTCCACTCAAAGCATGAAGACCCTGTCCTCTCTGACAGTCTGTTGTATAAATGTTGCAATCTCCTGCTCCAGCACTTATTAAAATAGCTCCACCACTTTCTGGGCCTTCCATAAAGGCCAGATCTCGAATTGTCCCATCATGCATGCTAAATTCCAGGTCTGGTCCTGAAACAGCAGTAAGAATTAAAAGCAAAAACAATGCTGCTCAACTCTGTGTGTGAAGAGGACGCTGAACTGCCTAAGCACTGCCAAGGAGAGCACACAGGGTTAGATCACAGCATTTTGACAAGTATGTAGGAAATACCATAATGAAGCCCACTGTCTTGTATGCTAACATACTTAATTTAAAAAATTGTAAAGTATGATTTATATTAAGGAATTGACATAATCAACTCACTTACTGAACATAAAACTTCAAGACATTAAAATACTGATTCAGTTATTACTGCCCTTAAAACAGAACTACAAAAAAATTCATTGCCTCCCTGTCTTTCATTTCAAACAAAAAAGGAAAGGTACACTATAGAAATATCCATTAATTCAATTATGGTAGTTAAATTTAAAAGACTCTCTCAGTCTCTCTCTCCCTCAATCTCTCTGTCTCTCTTACATGCATGTATGTGTCTATGCATGCCTACTCACATGTTTATGCACACTATGCATGTGATCTATCAGTCAGCCCTATCCCTAGTCCTTAAAAATTATTTTTACCTTATGTTTTTCTAAAATTCACATACTACTTGACTACCTTAAGATTATTTTAAAAGAATGATGCCTCACTGGAACAGAGTAATCAGAACGAAAAATAAATTCTTTAAGACAATGTTCTCGGATTTCATTAGTGACAGCAGAAAGACAGGGCAAGCATACATGCACACTGGCATGTCAGCCACTGCTGTGCCGGGCCCTACCTGTTGCATTACAAGTCTCTGCATTGAAGGGCAGCACTTTCACATATTTGTCGTTTGATCCTGTTGCTAGTAACTGTCCACACGGGCTCCAAGCCACACAATAAATAGACCCTTTATGATGTTTGTTTCTTTTAAATCGTACCACTGGCTGCTTAGGACCGTCATGTGCACTGGAAAAGAAAAGTACATAAAAATATTTCAGTTTCCTGCTTTTGAAGATGAGTTAACATGAAATTACTGTAAAGGAAGGAGGAAAAAGAATATCCAGCAACAGGCTTTATTTGAGGAGAGGCTGGATTCCTTGGCTTCTTAAGATACATCCTACAAAGCCTACCTCTGAACTCAGTAATCTCTGGTCTCAGCCTCCAGAATGCAGATGTTAAATGTGGGCACCACATACCTAACTGACAGCAAATGATTAGATTTCCAAAAGCATAAAAGAAAATACTATAAATCAAACCAAATCAGTAAAACTATAACTATTATATGAATCTTCCATTTCAGATCACATAATAAATAGGACATATGGTTTATTTTTTAAATCTCCATTTATCTTATTTTCTGGGGGGCAGAAACTAGGAAAGTGAAATAAATATTTATTAACAATTACAAACAATGTGTCTGGGTTTAAGAAAAGGTGAGACGTGGATAAGAATTAAAAAGACAAGGCCTCTTTCAAGGATTTAACAGTCTAGCTGGTGATGTCATGAATGCTACATGTAAGTAGTTATGATGAAGTGTGAAGTTCTGAGCTCTAATAGACAGGAAGGTTTGTTTCCAAGAAGGTGAAAGTCAGAGAGAGCTGCAGGGAAACGTACATAGAGATATGAAAGTGCTTGCCATGGATCCCACGGTCAAGGCCAGCTTCAAACAAAACCCTGATCTAAAATTCTGCTGTCTCGTTTTAACGCATTTCTACTTAGTAATACAGAGCTGGAGAGATGGTTCAATGGTTAGAAGTATTTACTGCTCATGTGGAGGACCTGTGTTCAGCTCCCAGTACCCATATGACTGCTAAAAACTGTCTGTACTCCAGGATCTGACACCTTCTTCTGACCTCTGTGCATACTGCATCTTGTACTTAAAAACATGTAAGAACACTCATACACTTAAATATAAACAAATAAATCTACTTACTAATAAAAAGAGCAACAAGAAATTTAACACTGAATTAACAGGGTCTCATTATTCCTTTTCCTAGTTTTTCATTTTTATTATGTGTATATGTGTATGTCTGCATGTATGTATGGTTATGTGCATTGAGGTGACCTTGGAAGCAAGAACAGGATATTAGAATCCCTGGAACTGCATGCAGTTAACAGATGGTTGTGAATCACTTGATGTGAGTACCAGAAAATGAACACTGGTCTTCTGCAAGAGTGACAAGTGTTCTCAACTACTGAACTATCTCTACAGCCTATTAACTAACTCTTTAAATGCTTTAGCGGGACAAAAGTAAAAAAATATATACACATACATACATACATACATATATATACACACATACATACATATACACACATACATATATATACACACATACATACACACATACATACATATATATACACATAATACATACATATATACACACATACATACATATATATACACATACATACACACATACATACATATACACACATACATACACATATATATATACACACACACACACATACATACACACATACATACATATATATAATGAAAACTCCATCAATTCTTTTTTTTTTCTTTATTTTTTTTCGGAGCTGGGGACCAAACCCAGGGCCTTGCAAGCGCTCTACCACTGAGCTAAATCCCTAACCCCCAACTCCATCAATTCTAATCTATGGGTTATAATAAGCCTTAAAGTGCACTTTAAAAATTGGTATTGTTACACTAGTAAAAAGCCAGATAAGGGGAACATAGCCCTCGGGGGTAACCCACTATTGCTGTTTTGCTAAACTGTCACACTGTCAAACTGTCCTCTAAATATTTATGTTGATACTTACAGGTCTGTGCTAGTCTCAACTTTGGTGAAAGAAGCTTTTCTTTTTTGGCAGCAGCAACAGTTAATACAGAGATGCATAACTAATCAAATATGATTAAGACAGCTACATCAATCAGCACAGCATGACAGAAAGGGAGGAGTGCTGTGAAATGCTGTCTGTCGTCTATACATGGCATGTCCACTGCACTCATGAACTCACAGCAGCTGTGTTACCTACACTAGACCTGCAAAGGCCAAGCCAGTCAAAAGTGCAGCAGTGGACCAGACAGGGGCTTGAGACAGCCCACGGCAAGGTGAGGACCTATTGTCAGTTGACTGCTGTTAGCGGGGGGGGGGGGGGGGGGGGGGGGGGGGGGGACGGACGACACACAGTCAGTTCTCTTAGGGATGGATACTAATAGGTTAACCGTGTACCAGTGGATGGCTTCATACTCATGTATATGGGAAACACCAACTAGATTCAGTGTATATTTAACTTTTTTAAAAAGTGTATAAAGTTGGGGGTGAGTGGGATGTATATTTGGGAGAGACCCAGGAGGAATTAAGGGGGGGGGGGAGGAGTGAATATGATCAAAATACATATATACATGTATGAAATTCCCAAACGAAGTAGTACATTAAAAAAGACAAAATAATATGCTGCATGGTTCTTGTAATAATTAAAACTTTTAAAGCTTTATATAGGTTATTTGCTTGGGTATCTTTCTTTTGGTATGAAAACGAATTTTTTTCTACATAGGCACATACTCTCAGACTTTTGTTTTATTTGAACCAACAGTATATAAGCTACCATTTGGCTAAAAAGCAACTGTTCTAACAGCCCCTATGTCTTCTAGAATATTAATACAAACAGTTTTATTTTTCTAACTACAAAAATTTACCAAATAGCTCATAATCTTTTTTATTTTTTGGTTTTTTTATTTGATTTTCTGTATATCAGTATTTTATCTGCATGTACACCTGCATGCCAGAAGAGGACATCAGACCTTAGTACAGATGGTTGTGACCACCATGTGGCTGCTAGGAATTGAACTCGGGACCTCTGGAAGAGTAGTCTGTGCTCTTAACTACTGAGCCATCTCTCCAGCTTAATTTTTGGTTTTTTGAGCATGGTTTCTCTGTGTAACATTGTCCTGAACTCCCTTTACAGACCAGGCCGGCCTCAAACACAGAATCCACCTATATCTGCCATCTCAGTACTGGAATTAAAGGTGTGCACCACCACATCCAGTACTCATAATCTTTGTTTGTTTGTTTGTTTTGTTTTTTGTTCTTGTTTTTTTGTTTTCCCCTCAGAGCTGAGGACCGAACCCAGGACCTTGCGCTTGCTAGGCAAGCGCTCTACCACTGAGCTAAGTCTCCAACCCACTCGTAATCTTTATAATGCTCTTTTTTTAACTTTTATTTCATGTGTATGAGTGTTCTGACTGTATGTATGTCTGTGTCTGGTGGAGCTCAGAAGGTTATAAGCTGCCACACGGGTACTGGGATTCATACCCTGGTCCTCTGGAAGAGAAATCTTTGCTCTAACTGCTGAGCCATCTCTCCAGTCCTATAATGCAGACATTTTAATAATAAACAACAAAAACACAAAAACAGTACCTTATCATGAAGTTCCTATCTAGATTCCTGTGAGTTATATCTAAAACAAAAAATATATTTTTTGCCGTGCTGGGGACTGAACCTAGTCTAGTGTCTTATGCATCATAGGCAAATGCTCTACCAGCACTGAACTATAAATAATGCACATATAAATAATTTCCATGACATGTTGAGGTTTGTTCTGTTGCTATGTACTGTAATGCAGTTTTCACATTTACCAGCTTTAAAACATATATCTTGTTTTCAAATCCTATAATTTGCTAGAACAAGATAGTAAAACCAAACAAGATTGTTAAGTTAACCAAATAAAATTATTAATTTTTATAGGTTTAAAATGCCCAATATCAGTTAAATTATAGTAATAATTTAACTGAAACTCTTCAGAAACTACAGGAGATGTGTTCATGGTATGGTGGCGTGTACCTGCAAAGGAGAAACTACAGGAGATGTGTTCACGGTACGGTGGCATGTACCTGCAAAGGAGAAAGAGGCAGAAGAGCCTAGGACCTAAGGCCAACCCCATCCTACAAGTGAAATGCTGCCTCGAAAGAAAATAATGTGTATTTTCTCAATTTGTAATGAGCCATAATCTAGTTTTTGTCTTGCATCATTTAGATGGACTTTAAGAACTCTGCAGATATAAATATGTCTTGGAAATAAGGAAGGCTTTCTGATATAAAATGCCATACTCAGAAATATTTTATGGGGAAATAGATAAATTAATAATGATGGATATTTTCCTAGGCACTGATTCATGAAGCTTCACAGGAAGAAAGGAAAAACTGAAACATTAGTAAATGGCAACTATGAAGAGCAGCCAACAGAGCTACCTGTCCAACAGTGCAGCAGAACCATGCAAACAGCTGCTCTCACCTTGTGTCCAATTTTTCTGGATAGGCACACACTCTCAGAGTTTTTGAATTTGAACCAACGGCATATAAACTACCACTTGGGTGAAACGCCACTGCTCTAACAGCCTGTGTGTCTTCTAGAGTATTAATACAAACAAACTGCTTCTTTGACTTGTCATCCTATGGAGAGAACAAATATAAAAGTCAATATATGGAAAAAACAAGCTAGAGTTACCTTTATCCCACTTTAAATTAATTTCTACCATAGTATAGCTGTTTGATCATTTCATAGTAGCTACTAATAATCTTTTAAGTGACAAGTCCAAATTAACCATAATGTTATTAATTTTTGCTAATCATTACTAAATCAAAGTCATATAAAAACAAAATATGAAAAAAAACAAAAAATAAATTAAAAAAACAAACAAAAAAAATATGGAGCCTGGAGAGATAGCTCAGTAGTTAAGAGTATTTTTGCTCTTGTAGAGGACTTAGGTTGAGTTCATCCACATAGAAGTTCAACATCATGCATATAATTCCAGCTCAGGGGGAACTGATGCTGTCTGACCTCCTCAGATACCAGACATATATGTGATTATATACATACAGAGCATGAAATACTACCTTGAAAGAAAAAAAAATGTGTGTGTGTGTGTGTGTGTGTGTGTCTTACTATTTTTGCTGTGCATCATTTAACTGGAACATTATAGATAAAATATATAAATGTGATAGAAATAAGATTTGGGGTCGGGGTGGGTGGCTGGAGAATGGTCCAGCAGTTAAGAACATTGGCTGCACTTCTAGAGGTTCAATTTCCAGCAACTACATGGTAGCTCACAGAAATAAGATTGTACTGAATGCAAAACACTCAATATACTAACAAATAAATCTTTTAAAAAATAAAAAAGGGGTCTAGAGAGATGGCGCAACAGTTAAGAGCACTGGCTGCTCTCCCAGAGGACCTCCATTCAATTCCAATCAGCCACACATTTATAAATCCAGTTTCCCTATTGGGCTCCGTCCTGGCACACACATGGTGCACATATATATATGCAAGCAAAACAAAACACCCATGCATATAAATAAACACTGAAATTAAAATAACTATAACATTAGAATGTATATTCCCATATTAAACTTTCTTTAACTTTCATATATATAGTTCTAACAAATACAACAGAACTTCATTTGTGTTCTAATAGGAAATTCATGGGCTGCTAGTTGAAACTGAGGTAAGAGAAGTAGTTCTAGATGAGAGCCGGCAACACAGTCAGACTGCTCTCTTGGGAAGAAAAGAAGAAATTTAAAAGGCTATTATTAATTTGATACACTTAAAGAGTTAAAATCAGACAGCCTATGGCAATTACTATTTCAGTATTTCACAGTGAAATTGTAGAATAGCCTTTTAAAATTATGAAAGTGATTTCAATAAAAATATTTGAAAATATTTGTTTACTTAAAGTGTCAGCCTCTGTCCACACATTCTCCCAGAGAAGTGAGTTGAAGTAATTCCTGCTTGACGTCCTTTAGAAGAACACTGCTACCTTGAGCAGGACTGCCTGGACTTGGAACAGGCACCTCCAGACAGCATGACTGACAGCCTTAACATAATCTTTTTCTTTGGTGAAGATTAATGTCAAGTACGCAAAAATGCAAACCATTTCAGCTCTGGACATAGCCTAAGAACTGGAGACTCACAAGGACCAGTGAAGGGACTTTCCCTCTTACTACCCAAGCTTTTATGAATACCAACAACCAATGGATCCTCCTTAGGGAAGCAATGTATGTATGTATAATATATATATATACACATTATATATACACATTATATATACACAATATATATTATGAAATATATGTTTAATATGTATTTTTCTTACCTAATTGAATTCTTATTCATATGAGTTCTAAATCCATGTATAGGAAAGAGACACATAAATGAACAGTATGGGGAAGATAAAAGGATGGATGGTTGATTAAACACCCTCTGAACACTAAGAGGGTTTTCTTAATAGCACAAGTAACATAAGTTGGTTTTATTTGTACTGCAATGTATTAATACTTTTTAAAAACTGTAGCCATGGGGTTGGGGATTTAGCTCAGTGGTAGAGCGCTTGCCTAGCGAGCGCAAGGCCCTGGGTTCGGTCCCCAGCTCCGGAAAAAAAAAAAAAAAAAAGAAAAAAAAATATGTGATTCCAGAGCACACAACATATTGAGATAAAAAGCCCAGTAGAAATACCACTATAATCTCAACAAAGCCACCATAAAGTTCAGAAAGTAGCACAGTCTCAGCTTGAACATTCAAGGTCACCACTAGGTCATGAATATGAATATCTATAAATGTGTTTTCATTTAATTAATTATTGGGGGTGGGGCATATGCACATGGAAGTCAGAAAACAACATCTGGCAATCAGTTCTTTATTTCCACCACGTGGACTGAGTTCAGTTTATCAGGTTTGGTGTGAGCACTGGCACTGACTGACCCAGCTATCTGGATTGATCCCAAAATGTGTTTTCTTTTTTTTTTTTTTTTTTTTTTTTGTGGTTATAAGGCCAAGTCCTACAAGTACACAGGTGTCAAAAGGAAACTATACATTTCTAAATTAGCCACACCTGAGAAGTACTTTATGGTAATGCAAGTAAATATCCCTTGATTCTTCTCACTGCATAAATTAACCCGTTTACTAGTGACAGAAAGATAAAAATGTTCTAACTAGTGAAAACATGAATATGCAAAGTCTTTAGTTACCATAATGTTTTTCACGGTTGCCAAAATTGTCTTCCTATAATCACTCTAACATGTAGTTCCGTGAAACCTATCCAACTATTTTGAGATCAACAATGACCATTTCTATAGTTTTCTTTGAAGAAAGAATTTTTGCAGCAGGGTGGTAGTGGCATGCACCTTTAACCCTAGTGTTGGGGGCAGAGGCAGGCTGATCTCTGTGGGTTTGAGGCCAGGTTCCATGTCAGCCAGAGCTACACAGTGAGAGAGACCCTGTCTCACAAAATATTTTTTTTCTTTGCAACACATACACACAGAAACTTCTCAAAAACATTACCTCTTCCCCTTTTGACCTTGATAGATTCCCTGATGAATCTCCAGGTGATGGCTTAACAACAGAATGTTCTGATGAGCTGTGGGAATAGATGTTCAAATAAAATTTACTCTGAAACTCCAAATAGAAACTAAGTTAACTTAGTCTTTCAATATTTTTTTTTTTGGTTCTTTTTTTCGGAGCTGGGGACCGAACCCAGGGCCTTGCGCTTCCTAGGTAAGCGCTCTACCACTGAGCTAAATCCCCAGCCCCTATTTTTTTTTCTCTTAGCAAATGATCTTCAATAACTTTATTCAAGGCTACTACAGTTAGGGGCTATGGGTTTGATGATATCAAGGAGAGTTGTAGAGAAGTGAGAAAGAGGGTCAAGTCTTTACATGGCCCAGGAAGGATGGAGAACCTTTCCTCTGTTTGCCCCACAGCCATGTCTATTAATCCTGCCCCAAGCACCAGCTTAGAAACTGTTCTTTAGGAAAATTATCTGGACTTGGAGAAAAGAACAACTGAAGCTGCCAGGTGTCCCTTCCTAGAAGAGTGCACCGGTTCACCCCTTGTTTGGTAAGGCCAAGGACAGACAAATTGCCAGCATGCGCAGCTATTTTCTAATAACTTAAGAAAGCTCCACAGGACTCACAGGCAGCCAGAGGCTTCCAAATGCACAAAGAAGCAAAAGCTCTCCTCAGAGAAAGGAGACACCAAAGGAAATGAGGAAGGAGCAGCACTTCACAGAACAAAGTCCCAAATCTAAAACCATATACTCTGTATAGACAAGAGGATTTAATCTCAGGGAAAAAAAAAAAGGAGTGCTTTTTTAAAGTAAATTTTTAGAAAATGGGAACACTTAAACTAAAACATCACATCAGGAGAAAAAAAATTAATAGAAAATAGAGGTGAAGAAATCACTAACCATCTTTTCTAATTTCTTAAAACTTAAGTTTCTGGTTTCAGAATGTCCATGGAGGATTTGACAGAATGAAGTTACAGAACATCAGGACAGAAAATGACCTAAAAATTTTAGAGTGGAAAAAGCAACAGGCCTTACACAAAGGATCAAAAATCAAAATGGCCCTGGCTTTCTTCCTAAGAGCTCTGAAACTGGAATATCATGTTGCAGGGCTTTAAATACTGAGACATGGTTACCATCCCAAATCTATTCCAACACTATGAAATACAGCACCACAAGCAGATACACAGGGTCTGAGAAACCACTTCTGATACACATCCCTTTTCAAAGAACTACGTGAGAGCCTACAGACAGGGACCCAACACAGGAAAGGAAGATCCCAGGAAGATGAGAAAAGTCCCAGAATTTTCTAGGCTTGTTTTGTTGTTGTTTGTTTGTTTGTTTGTTTTTAAAATGGCTTAAAGCCAGTAAATAAATGCAAGAATGATGCTGGAGTCCTGTGACATAGAAAAAAACAGCAGCAAATCATTGGTGCTTTTTAACATAGCATGACAGACAGCTTTGCTTTTTACATTTCTCTCTGTGTGTGCATGCATGGGTGTATGCAATGCTGTGCATGTGGGGGTCAGGGCATTAACTTGGTCTCAGATCACAGGCCCTCTGAATAAAGCATAACTTTAAAATTTAGCTCCTATCTCTACTCACAGACATTTGTGTAACAGCCTGGGATCCAGTATCCTAGTTTCAAAAGTAGAATACAACATTAATTACAATGCTAAGTCCTACAAGCACACAGGTGTCAAAAGGAAACTATACATTTCTAAATCAGCCACACCTGAGAAGTACTTTATGGTAATACAAGAAAATACCTCTTGACTCTTCTCACTGCATAAATTAACCCGTTTACTAATGACAGAAAGATAAAAATGTTCTAACTAGTGAAAAATATGAATATGCAAAGTCTTTAGCTGCTATAATGTATTTTACGGTTGCCAAAATTGTCTTCCTATAATCACTCTAACATGGTGTAAAAACACCCTCTTGTTCCCTAAAAGTCTGTGAAAATATCTGTTGCATGTCAGAGGCAGGGGGTAAAATCAAGATAAAGTCTAACACTAAAGATTCAGTAAGATGGTTTGTACAAATGCAACTGTCCTGGTGCTGATGAGGAAGCAAAAAAGACAACAGACAGGGAAGATGACTACAAAGAGATTAAAATAGACAAATGAAGGCAGGTCAGAGAGAAATTGGAAGAGGCCCTCAATTCCGTAAGGCTCCAAAGCGAAGTTGAGGTTTATGTTCCTATCACTGCATAAGAAGTTAATATTTCAGGTTTTATACTCAAGTACTTACTTCTGGCTTCCACAAGGTGATTCTTCAAGGAAAGGGATGTGATTTGTTGATCCAGGATTACGAGGAGTACTTGTGTGAATATTAGAAGTATCATGTGTTAACCTCTGACTGGAATCTTGGGGTGGTGAACTGAAACTAGTGACAGAGGAATTATTTGACCCACTGTTTTTGCTCCCGAGGCATTGTTGGTTGAGTACTGGCACCTCATTGCCAAGACTGTCCATTCCAATATTTAGTTCGCCAAGCTTTTGAATAGACCTATAGAAGCAAACAACACAAGTAGTTTTTTTTTTAAATGTAGTTTAAAACATTCATAATATATCCAAGGCTAAAAGCTTGAAAAGTCAAAGTTGGGAATATATATAATCAAGGGGAAATTTTTTTATAAAATATGCTCACCATCAACTGAAAACATAACCAAGATAATTCAAATTTTCCCATAGTACCACACTGTAAAGGAAATAGGCTTGGTGCTTGGTGCTTAGCATATGTAAATTCAAAGCTTGATGCTTTGAATTTAAAAAAATCATAATTTCCAAATATTGTCAATAATAATACCAAGGTACCAATTTTTCCTCTAACAAAATAAGCTGTCTTCATTTATCTCTAGGAACATCCTGTCAACATGCTGTCAAGACATGGATGATGATAAGAGTAGACACAAATGTCAAGTAGTACCCTAGTATTCAGATCTGTGTTCATTCACTCACCCTTTATCGTTTGCTAGACTCTGATGGAGCACCGGAGACGTAACATACTAAAAAATGGGCCTTCACTATTTCTCTCTAAGCAATCCTTCCATCTGCACAGCCTGACTCCTTGGAAGCTCAGGCTTATGGAAGGCACAAAGAAGATGGTACCAGGCTCTCTTAGATCTAGGACGCCTTCATGGTGTATATCTGCAATCCTGCAGGAGGTGTGCTAAGGTAGGAGGATAAGATCAGCCTAGCCTACACAGTGAGACCATCAAAAACTGCACAGGTCTACCACTGACCAAGGATCACCCTTCAGCCAAGAGTCAACATAAGAGAAGACTAACACAATAGGCATGATGACTGAAGTATGATAGTCTATTGCTTTCTCCTTTCCCTTTACTAACCATAGGCAGGCTAACAAATGCCGATAATTATCCCGTTACTTGCGAAGCTGAGGCTAACTGAAGTACACAGAGACTCCCTCAACTTAAAAATGAAAACAAAAATCAGGGGGAAAGTACAAACTTATTAAAAAGAATTTCCAAAATTATGTTTTTATGAATACTAATCCTCTGATATGCTCCCCCACCCAAAAAGACCTAAGTAAATTTGAATATTAAGTGTAAAGAGACTTCAAAATGCTCACATCAGTCTGATTGTCATTTTAGAGTCAGTCAGTCAATGCCTCCCTCTCTGTCTCTCTGTCTCTCTGTGCCTCTCTCTCCGTTCCCACCCCCCTCCCCGAGTCTCGGTCTCATTCTATAGCCCAGTCTTTTAAAGTAGGGTAGGATGAAGGTGGACAGAATAGACCTTTAAGTGACCAATCACTGATGCCAAGTATAATGCAAACAATCAAGAATATAAAATGTTGGGGTTGGGGATTTAGCTCAGTGGTAGAGCACTTGCCTAGCAAGCGCAAGGCCCTGGGTTCGGTCCCCAGCTCTGAAAAAAAGAATAAAAAAAAAGAAGAATATAAAATGTTGGTATAGCACTATTAAGAGAATAAGAAAAATTGATGTATAAGTCATTTGCACACAGGATAAGCACACACTATTATAGACCTTACTATCCTGTGGACTTAGAACTTAATCATTCTGGGTGGTAATGGCACATGCCTTTAGTCCCAACACTCAGGGGGCAGAGGCAGGTGGATCTCTGAGTTCAAGTTCAAGTTCACCCTGGTCTATAGAGTGAGTTCCAAAACAGCCAGGACTCTACAGAGAAACCCTGTCTTAAAAAAGAAAGCAAACCCAGAATTAATTAATTACTAACTAATAATTAGGCTATGTGCATGTGCTTAGCATGCTTGTAGAGGCAAAGGACAATACAGAGGAGTCGGCCTTCTACTTCTGCCATGTGGGTCCTGGGGACTGAAGTGAGGTGTCAGTTGGCAGCATGGCTTTCTCCCCCTGAGCCACCTCAATGGGCCAATATCCCAAGGATTTCTAAAGCATACATTGCCTTTGATGTAATTTTAAGCTCCTATTACCAAGGAAAACAACTGTTTAATAACAGATAACTCTAGCCAGGCCTGATGGTGCAAGCCTGGTGGTGATTCTAGCAGTTGATAGACAAAAACAGACTGCTGTGAATTTAATGTTAGTCTGGTATAGCAAGTTCTAGGCCAGCCAGGTTACAGGCCAGCTCTGTCTCAAAAAGTTAAAACCACAAAAAAACAAACACTTTAACAACAACAAAAAATGCTCCAAAATGAAACTAAATTATTTTCTTTCTATTTCTGATTATGTTTAAAGGACAAATACTCCTGAATAATATATTTCTAAAGGAGTACATTTCAACCACAACTGGAGACCACAGATCCTTTTGATACTCTGTCCTCTTACTCACTGCAGGGAGTCTTCTTTGGGAGGTCAAATAGCAAGCATAACTTCTAGGAGACATGGAGAAGGCATTCTAAACCAACAAGTTGCAATTCATTAGATTAGGATCATTCTGAGAGGCAGTAGCTTGAGCCAGGATAGGGAGAAAACACTCCCTGGGGCTGGAGAGGTAGCTCAACAGTTAAGAGCACTGATTGCTCTTCCAAGTTTAATTCCCAGCACCCACATAACAGCTCCCAACTATCTAAGCTTTAGCTCCAAGGGTTCCTATGACCTCTTCTAACCTTCTTGGGCACCAGGCATGTATGTAGTACACATATATACACATGAATGTGGCAAAGGATTCATACACATAAAAAAATAAATGTTTAAACTAATAATAGAAATAAATTAAAAAGACAAAGAAAAATTTCCCAATGTGAATATTCAGAGGCCTACACAGATTGTGAGATCATCATCACGAACATTCCCTGTGTAAAGATTTGATGACAGGTTCAATTTCAGACTCCAATAATGTATACAACACTTAGAAAGCCAAACACATTACTTCTAACATTAATGAGCATGAAGAACTGAGAGACATCATTGTAGCTGCCTAACCATAATTATGCTAACCAACAGCTAAAGCGGCCATGGCTGGTCTAATACATATTCATACATATTAGATATAAACCCACAATCTTCCAACAACCTCTGCTCATTTAATTACATATATTCTGGTTTCTGAATTTTGAGAAACACACACACACGCGCACACACACACACACACACACACACACACACACACACATATACACACATAAATATTTAACCAATAAAGACAATACAGTTAATGGTTTAAGAAGAAATGCTGAGAAGAAATCATTTTAATATCCTGAATCCAAATGGATCTACAGATGGTAACTTTTTTAAAAGATAGTCTCATTTTGTTGGCCAGTCTGTTCCAACCTTAAATCCTTGGCTCAAATGAATATTCTACCTTAGCCTCTCAAATAGCTAGACCCACAAATACTTGTGCCTGGCTGTATCTGAAGGTTTAATCACTGATAACTATAAATTACAGCTATGGCCTGTGCTCACAGCATGCAGGTACTGTTTTAAGCACATGAACTCATTTATGCTCAAGGCACCCAGGGAAAGTGGATGAGCAAACAGAAACTAAGTAGAGAACTGGAGATTAAGAACACTCTCTTGACTGTCCTTCCAGAAGGTCTGGGATCAATTCCCAGACCCTATATGTATCACACAACAGTCTTTAGCTCCAGTTCCAGGGGATCCGATGACTCCTAGTCCATATGATGACCAGTCATGCTCAGGTGCACAGACAGGCACAGAGACAAAACACTAGCACATAAAACGTTAGAATTTAAAAAAAAAAAAAAGAAAGAAAGAAAGAAAGAAACAAAGTAACTTCTCCTATACCCTTATCTACCTTGGGTAAAAATGGGACCCAGCTAGCCCACAAACTTCCAGCCCTTGAACTGAACCACCACACTGCAGCTATAGTTACTCAGGGAAGAAAAATCCTGAAAATTCCAAACTACATGAAAAGTAGCAGTTACTGCATGTTTTTAAAAGATTTACTTGGGGCTGGGGATTTAGCTCAGTGGTAGAGCGCTTACCTAGGAAGCGCAAGGCCCTGGGTTCGTCCCCAGCTCCGAAAAAAAGAACCAAAAAAAAAAAAAAAAAAAAGATTTACTTCATGTGCATGAATGTTTTCCTGCATGTACATATGTGCAGCGCATGTTTACTTGGTGCTCATAGAGGCCAGAAGAGGATGTGGATGGTGGGAACTAAACCTGGAACTTCTCTAAGAAACATCATGTGGTATTAATTGTGAGCCACCTCTCCAGCCCTAGCCTTCACTGTGAGCACTGAACAGCTTTAAACAAATCTATTTACAGAGGCAGAAAACAAACCTATTAAGGAATTGCTCAGTAAGATTCTGCTGCTGATCAGGACCGTCCTCTTGGTTCACACCTCCTTCAAGTAACATCTGCTGGTATATCTGCCGCTGTTGCTCCTTCTGTTCGAGATGCTGCTGATAGCGCAATCTTTGCCTATAATATTCTTGAAATTGTTCAGTAGAATCTCGAAGCTTAAAAATATTAGAAAAACAATACATATTGTTGAACAGACCATTACTGAATTATGTTTTTTCGACATCATCTATGAATGCTGAATAAAATTGCAATTAAAACAATTTAAAAAATCACATTACTCTACGAAAAATAACATAGCATCAATGTCTTTTTTTTTTTTTTAAAGATTTATTTATTTCATTTACATGTATACACCGTAGCTGTCTTCAGACATTCCAGAAGAGGGTATCAGATCCCATTACAGATGGTTGTGAGCCACCATGTAGTTGCTGGGATTTGAACTCAGGTCCTCTAGAAGAGCAGTCAGTGCTCTTAACCACTGAGCCATCTCTCCAGCCCTGCATCAGTGTCTTAATCGTCACTAATTACTGGCCCTTTTGCTTTATAACAGACTGAAATGACTGGTGACTGCCTGTTCCTGACTAGCCCGAAGTAAACAACATGCAATAATAATCAGCACACCAAGAGGGAAAATGCACGTAGATAACGATAAATTTGGCACTACTTAAATTACATACCTTTTTAAAGACTGTATTACTAATCAGTAAAACTATTAACCGTATCAAACATATTTAATACTGAGCATATGATAGTTTTCTATAGATAGAAGCATATTTGCCTAAAAGCTGAGCTCAAAATATGCTTTTATGATGCTTTCATCATCCGTCTCAGTTTTTCCCATTCATCCAAACTGTTTAGAGGCTGGAAAGATGGGCAAGAGGATAAAGGTGCCTCCCAGGTAAGCCTAACAGCCTGAGCTTGATTCTGGAGAGAACTATCTCCCTCAAACTCTCCTCTCGCCTACGCACATGCACTGTGGCATGTGCACTTGCATACATCACACACACACACACACACACACACACACACACACACACACACACACACCCCAATATTTTTTAAAAGGAAAAACCACATTTAACACCTCTTCAGGGGTTGGGGATTTAGCTCAGTGGTAGAGCGCTTGCCTAGGAAGCACAAGGCCCTGGGTTCGGTCCCCAGCTCCGAAAAAAAGAAAAAGGAAAAAAAAAAAAAAAAAAAAAACCTCTTCAAGTGGAATAGCACATAAAATTTATAATTTGTCATAATACAATTACCTGTCAGACACATAAAATGGAACCTTAGGTTCAGATGAAAATACTGTAAATAATAAAAAATTTCTTGTTTATTAAGTACAGTAAGTAAAATATACAGTATATGCCGTTAAATGAAAATTAGCCACATTTGATGCAAATTCAATTACTTATGTCATGCAATGCCAATATATGGCATTGTGGGTTTCTTTTTTATAAATTCCTCTACTTCAAAGTTATAAAATACTCGAATACAACTAAACATTCTATAAATTCTTTGGGGATAAGCCAGAAAATGAGTCAATAAGAATATCTAAAATCTTTGTACTACTCCCAGACATTAAAAATCTTTTAAAACTTTATCTATTAATTTTTACAAAGAGTATAACTTTGAAACATATGGCATTCAATAAATATTACCTCGTTTTTTTCTTGTTGTTTAGCTGGAACTGGGTTCTGTGCTCCATTTGCAGGCTCTTTCTCTAACCCCGAACCCTGGCACATGGGTTCAATGCTCACAGGCTGCTGGGTCTCAACAGGGGTATCACTTCTTCCAAAAGAGTAGAAAAAAACAGATGGGAGTGAAAAAAATAAATTTAGAAGAATTTTTACTGCATTAAAAAAGAATATTAAAGATTAAGTGTTTATCAATTATTAAAAAAATAGATGTCTTTATTATTTTCTTTAACTACTGAAAAAAGTTTCAAAGTATAGAGCATGCTCAGAGAAGAGGTGTTTGCTTTGTCACGGGGTCTTGCTCCTGAGCTCAAGAGAGCCTTAGCCCTGCTCAACTGCAGCTGTGTGTACTGCAGTGCCCAGGTAGAGCACACATTTACTCAGGATGCAGGGTCTCTAATTTAATATCAGTAGTCTGTACTTTCAGGAAATTAACTTCCATTCTTTGTGGCCCAGAATCATCTACAAACTGAATAGGCTGGAAAATTTAATACCCATGGTCTCTCTCTCTCTCTCTCTTTTTTTTTTTTTTTGGTTCTTTTTTTCAGAGCTGGGGACCGAACCCAGGGCCTTGCGCTTCCTAGGCAAGCGTTCTACCACTGAGCTAAATCCCCAACCCCTTACCCATGGTCTCTTTATGCAATATGAATTGTGATTTTGGTATTCAAATATTTATTTTTCCCTCTCATATGTTTCTACAGAGTCTTAAGACTTTTTAAATTTTATCAAGAGTCTTTACTTGGCTTATTTATACTGAAGATAAAAGTAAAACATATCCGCTCTCCGCTCCTCTGTTCCAGAGACAACGCATCTTCTCTTACAGGGCTAGCCTCATCTGGCGGATAAGATGGTGAAGACCAGTGTGAATGGAATTGGCCATATTGGGTGCCTGGTTACCAGGGCTGCCACTTCATCTGGCAAAGTATCTGTTGCTATCAACGATCCCTTCACTGACCTCAACTACATGGTCTACATGCTCCAGTATCTCTATCCATGGCAAATTCAACGGCTCAGTCAAGGCTGAGAATGGGAAGCTTGTCATCAATGGTAAGTCCATCTGCATCTTCCAGGAGTGAGATCCTGCTAACATCAAATGGAGTGGTGCTGGTGCTGAGTATGTCATGGAGTCTACTGGCATCTTCACCACCATGGAGAAGGCCCGGGCCCACTTGAAGGGTGGGGCCAAAAGGATCATCATCTCTGTCCCTTTGGCCAATGCCCCCATGTTTGTGGTGGGTGTGAACCACAAGAAATATGACAACCCACTCAAGATTGTCAGCAATGCATCCTGCACTACCAACTGCTTAGCCCCTCTGGCCAAGGTCATCATGACAACTTGGGCATCATGGAAGGGCTCATAACCACAGTCCATGCCATCACTCCCACTCAGAAGACTGTAGATGGCCTTCTGAAAAGCTGTGGTATGACAGCCATGGGGCAGTCCAGAACATCATCCCTGCATCTACTGGTGCTGCCAAGGCTGTGGGCAAGGTCATCCCAGAGCTGAACAGGAAGCTCACTGGCATGGCCTTCTGGTGTATCCACTGTGGATCTGACATGCCACCTAGAGAAACCTGACATTAAGACGGTAGTGAAGCAGGTATCCGAGGGCCCACTAAAGGGTATCCTGGGCTACATGGAGGACCAGGTTGTCTCCTGCGACTTCAACAGCAACTCCCACTCTTCCACCTTTGATGCTGGGCTGGCACTGCTCTCAATGACAACTTTGTCAAGCTCATTTCCTGGTACGACAATGAGTACGACTACAGCAACAGGGTGGTGGACCTCATGGCCTACATGGCCTCCAAGAAGTAAGAAATCTTCTCCAAGGAGAAAGTTTGCCGCACCCCTCCTCCAAAAGTAAAACATATCTTTCTACTTTTTTAAATTACTCAAGATTATTTTTTATTTATTTTAATTTTTTTGAGACAGTGTTTCTCTATATAGCTCTGGCTGTCCTGAAACTTACTATGTAGACTAGGCTGGCCTTGAATTCAGAGATCCACCTGCCTCTGCCTCCCAAGTGCTGGGATTAAAGATGTATACAATCATGCCTGGCCTAACTTCCAACATTTTTAATAAATGATCTTTTTAATGGCATAATCAGTGGGGGATTTTGTCAAATTGTTCCTAATATACTTTTAAAATACTAATAATTTATGCTTTTCATAAATCTCAAGAGTGTTAACAGTGACCCAGGTGTGGTGATGTGCACCTCTAATCCCAGCACTTAAGGGGCAGGCAGAGGCAGGCTAGTCTCTGTGAGTTTAAGGGCAGCCTGCTCCACACAGTGAGCTCCAGGCCAGCCAAGACTACATACCTTGTCTCAAAAAATTTGTTTAAATTAAAATAATAATAATAAACTGTTATCTGATGATGAATACCAGACATTTACACAGATTTACCTATTTCTACAAAACACCAACTACAGAAGTTAAATGACATTTCACTTTAAAGAATCTAGCTTTTTAGTACTCGCCTCTCCTGGCAGAGTATATAAGGATACAGGGATCAGAGAGGCAAGTTAGACAGTCATTGTCCCAACAGCACCCTTTACTTAGGAGCTTGTCCTTTTGACTACCTAAGTGTGTGTGTGTGTGTGTGTGTGTAAGAATGTTCATTATCAGACTGTTGTGAGTTACTAAGAACTATGATAACCTTGTCCACAAAGAACCATATACAGAAGCAGAGACTTTCTGATAGGACTCTAAAAGCACAGAAAATAATTCCAAGAACTGGAAGAATGAAAGTAAAAGACTTCTGCAGAGCATACGCCTGGGAAAAGCTCTGTCAGCCATACATCAAACAATACGTAGCCTGGACAAAGAAATACAGAAATTGAACACCAAAGAGAAAAACCCACAAAAATCAATAAATGAGCTAATGACTGAACTGAACAGATGATTCTCAAAACAAGAAATACAAATAGCCAATAAATATTATACAAAATGTTCAACATCCTTAGTTATCAGGAAAATAAAAATTAAAACTGCTTTGAAATTTCACCTCACAGCCAGTTAGAATGGTTATCAACAGGAGAACATACGATAGATAGGTAGAGCTGGCATGGGTGTGGAGAAAGAAGAACCCATACTCAGGGGGAATCTGAACTTGTGTGGCCTCTATGGCAATCAACCCAGTCAGACTACTCTCCTGAGTACGTACCAAAGGCTGCAAGTCAACACATCGCAGAGATCCTTGCACAGCCATGTTTCTAAACAGCGGTGCAATTCACAGCAGTGAGAAAATGGAACAAACCTGGATGACCACCAATAAACAGAAAAAAAAATGTAGGACACACACAGCGGGATGCTTTATGGACATCTTATTTATTCTTGTATATTGTAAAATATGCTTTTCACCATTTGCACTTTACTTCTAATAGTGTAAAAATAAATGTCTGTGATCAGTCTCACCCCCATCACCTTTCTGCTCCCTTTCCCTCTCTTGAAGACTTCCTTCTACTCCCACATCTTTCTTTCTTTCTGTACAGCTAGTCACAGCTGCGGTGAGCTGGTGGTTGGGAAGCCCATGCCACTTCCAGAAAACAGTGTTTCGAGGCACTCCTCTCTATCTTCTGGCACTCAACAACTTCCACACCTTTGGTGATGTTTCCTGGGCTTTGAAGCAGGTACAGATGTTCCTTTAAGGACTAAGCTCTTGACAAACATTTATTCTCAGTACTTTGACCATTTGTGGGTCTCTACATTAACTTTCAACCTCTGCTAAAAGAAAAGTTTCTGACCCAGGCTAAGAACAGCATTGTTCTGTCAGTATAAATACAAATATTTAGAAGGCACTTTGACTAGATGTCCTGTACTGGCTGGTTTTGTGTGTCAACTTGACACAAGCTGGAGTTATCACAGAAAAAGGAGCCTCAGTTGTGGAAATGTCTTCATGAGATCCGCCTGTAAGGCATTTTCTCAATTAGTGATTAAGGATGGAGGGCCCAGCCCATTGTGGGTGGTACTGTCCCTGGGCTGGTGGTCTGGGTTCTATAAGAAAGCAAGCTGAGCAAGTGAGGGGAACCAAGGCAGTAAGACCCATCCCTCCATGGCCTCTGCATCATCTCCTGTTCCTGACCTGCTTGAGTTCCAATCCTGACTTCCTTTGGTGATGAGACAGCAGCATGAAGTGTAAGCTGAATAAACCCTTTCCTCCTCAACTTGCTTCTTGGTCATGATGTTTGTGCAGGAATAGAAACCCTTACTAAGACGTGTCCATTTAGCAAAACACCTGCAATATGTTCTCCACTGGGGCCTATAATCATCCCAGCCACAGGCTCAGTACCAGGCATGCATTCCCTCCAATGGAGAGGGACTTAGAATCCAGTCTGAAAGCAGTTGGTTGTCACCAAAATAGTCTTGCCATTAGTGTACTAGTGGGCACATCCTGACTGGCAGGTCAGAGTACACAATGGGATTATAATAAGCCATTAAGAAAAATGAAATCATGACATCCACAAGAAAATTGACACACCTAGAAATGCTTGTGTTAAATGAAATAAACCAGACTTGCTGGGCAGTGGTGGTGCCTTTAATCCCAGCACTGGGAAGGCAAAGGCAGGCTGGTCTTTATGAGTTCAAGGTCAGCCTGGTCTACAGAGTATGCTCCAGAACATCCAAGACTATACAGAGGAACCCTGTCTTGAAAAAAATAAACAAACAAAAGCAACAAAAACAGAAATAAGCCAAATTCAGACTACATTTTCTCTATGGAAGACCTATATTTAGAATTATATTTATGTATATGGTGTATATATAGGTCATCACACTAGAAAGGGGATTATGACAGGGAAGAAAGATATCTTAAGGAAGGGGAGAAAAAGGAAAATGGAACACATGTGCATGAAAACATTTGAGGGAAGGAGGAGATACGGTCACAAGCAGGCAGGAGCATGGGGGAGCACAGTGAAGGAGATAAATCGGAACACAGTAATAACAACACATGTATAAAAATGTGTGCCATTATGAAACCCATTACTTGATAAGCTAACTTTAAAAACAAACTTAAAATTCTCGAAACTACAATGTACTGAACACCAAGAGCATCTGCATGCACACACTACAGATTACCTGGAACTGACAATGTCCTAATTTTTAGGAGTAAATGCTTACCGCTCAGGAGATTCTTCATAGATACTATGACACTCTGTATTCTCAAGCAGAAGACTTCTGCTGAGGTTCTGTACCCCTGGGTAATGGAAGTTAGCAAAGGAGTGTGACATTGGAGAAGTTTTGTTCCCAAGATCTGAGATCCTCTTATCATGACTGGTTAATCCACATGTGAGGCCATCCAAAGCAGGATTGAGAGAGCGAGTCATATAGGCATCAGCTGACTGAGGTCTTCTCATTGGAGATGAAGGGTAGGGAGACAGTTTGCTGATAAGAGGAGTCAGCAGATCAGCATATGCAGCCTTAGTAGGCTTCAGGAGCTTGTCAACATGAATATTAAGCATTTTCTGTTCAAATGCACAAGAAAAGACAGAGGAAGGGAGATTCTGAAGCCAAGACAATAAACTTAGATCTAAATCATCACAACCGTTGCCACATAAGAGGTCGATGCCGAGAAGGACTTCACTTTCTGTAATTTCTTCACCAGTTGCTTTACTCTGACAAAATTCTACGCAGCATTCATAAAGTAGGCCCTTCATTACGAGCTGGAATAAGCGGTTGTTACTTGCTTTAAAACCAGCCTCGCTTAGCTTCCTGTCAGCAGGGATGAACTCTGCGACCATGACACAGACCTCTTCAAAGCAGTGGACCCGGGCAGTGCTGGGATTCCAGTCCTTAAATTCAGCATGGTTGGTCAGACGAGGCAGGGTGAGGAGCAGGCAGAGCTTGCTGTAATCGTCTTTAGAAGGGCAGTACTCCTCGAGAGCGTGTAGACACTGGACAGCTTCCTGCATGGTAAATTCCAACTGAAAAACAAAGGATAGCTAGAAAGCAGTGCAAGGCAAATGCTCACCTTAAGATGGAATATGAAAGCTGAGAGTATAAAAGGTAAGATATTGGTGCCAGAGAACACACATATAACCTGTACAGTGTGTAGTAATTTTTAACTGGTGATGTTTTCACAACTCAAAAATGAAAAAATTGGTTAATTACCAAATTAAAATTTTACCTCCAGAAAAATAGCATTCTAATTCAATTCACACTTAAAATTCTTTGAAAATGTTTGTTCTTTAATTTACTTTCACTTTGTCAGTGTGGTTAGATACAGGGTCTATATGTAGCTCAAGCTGGTCTTGAACTCAAGCTCCTCCTGTCTCTGTCTCCTCAGTCTTATGAATACTGGAATTAGAGTGGACAGTCTCCATGCACAGCTCAAGGAAAGTGAAAACCGAAGGATGGCAATAGTTTGTTTTAAAAATGTGATTATTTGGTTTAGCACAAATGCAAAGGAGCCATTTTCTTAGTCTCAACTTGTCTTAGAATAAATTCTAAGGGAAATAGGGATAAAGTGCAAAATTCACAACAGGGAACATTTATACTACAAAACAGCAGAAAGCAGGGAGAAGCTTAGATGACTGACAACAATGTGTATACTAAATATTATCAGATAGCCAGAGGGCATGTCTGACCTGTGGCCTATGAGTAGTATGTGCCCCAGGTTAGCTATGAATATGGCTCAACCCCAAAATGTAAACTCACTTAAACATTAAGGTGGCTTTCCCCCTGCTCAGTTGTGTGGTTCTTGAGTGTAAGCACTGTACATGATATTATCACCTTCCAGTGTCGGAAGTCTGGACACAGCTGATGGAATTTAAGCACATGGGCCTATCTTACATGTGGGAGTAACAGGGATACAGACTGAATCGGTTAATGACAAACTCAAAATAACAAGTTGAGTTTTTAAAACTTGTTCCATTGTTTTTTCTACCTGTGACATCATCTGGTAAAAATTTCTTCATCATGAAAAAAATGCCATTATATTATTGGTTGGGTTTTGCTATGCTCTGAATTCCCCATAATTCATCTGTTGTGGGTGGGGTTCAGTGGATAAAAACATTTGCTGCACAGGCATAAGGACTAGAACTGGGCCAGTAAGATGGTTCAGTGGGTAAGGTACGCACTGCCAAACCTGACAATACAGAGTCTAATCCCCAGGATCCACATGGTGGAAAGGAGAGAACTGTCCTTTAATTCCTACACTTGTGAATGGTAACAAGTGAGTGTGTGTGTGTGTGTGTGTGTGTGTGTGTGTGTGTGTGTGTGTGTGTGTGTGTAATTCTTGGGGGGTTAAAAATCTATTTTAGAATAGCTTTAAAAATCTCAACTCTGCTTCAAAAATTTCAATTCAAAGTTTATGTTTGAGTTGCTTACTTGAGTTTCATTTTAAAACTTTTGATTAATTCTGGTTTGAGATTAAAACAAAATTTCCAATGATTTCTAAAATGGTCCTAATCATACTTCTGCCATTTTGAATTATGTATGTATGCAATGTATTGTCATCATTAACACTTTTAAAATCAAAATATTGACCAAGGGCTGGAAAGACAGTTGAGAGGAAAGAGTTGCCTGCCAACTCTGAGGACCTTGGTTTGATCCTGGGACCTTGATGGCAGAAGGAGAGAACCAACTCCTGGAAGCTTTCTGCCAACCTCCACATACTTTCACTATGAAGTGTGTGATATACCCCCGTGAAATAAATAAATGATAAAATTTTAAAAGATGATCCAAAACTGAGTTTAAATTTGCTATATCCTTAATATAAAGTATTTAGCCAATATTTCCTCCATTATATAACATTGAGCAAGCATCAGGAGGCAGAGGCAGGAAGGTATTACAGAAGTTCAGTATCATCATGTTAGAAGCCAGCTAAAAGCCAACCCAAGCTACATGGGAGCCTGTTTCCCCACAGCAGCCCCTTTCTTCCTTTTAGGTACAGGAGTGTTTTGCCTGCACACATATATGTGACCGTATGTGTACCCAGTACCCTGGGACGCCAGAAGATGGTGTTGAATTACCTGGAACCCGAATTACAGATGGTCATGAGCCATCATGTAGATGTTAGGAACCAAACTCAGAAACCTTTTCTTTAAATGAGAAGAGAGTGACATGAGAGATGCTTCAGTAGGTAAAGTACTTGCTGTGCAATAGAATAAATTGGGTTCGAATCCCTAGAACCTACTGAAGCCCTAGAACACACTAAAGGTTTGCAAAATGTTCATAATTCCAGGGCTGGTACAGAAAGATGGGAAGTGGGCACAGGAGAATCTAAGGAAGCTCACAGATCAGCTAGTGTGGCATATACAGAAGCAAACAACAGAGAAACTTTGTCTCAACAAGCTAGAAAGTGAGAAAAGACACCCAAGATTGTCCTCTGATCTCTATACACATACCATAGCATGTATGCATGCATATATATTCTCTCTCTCTCTCTCTCTCTCTCTCTCTCTCTCTCTCTCTCTCTCATACACACACATATACAAATCATACATAGATACAATTTTTTAAATTTCAATAAATATATAGACGCCAAGGCTAGAGAGAGTTCAACTGATAAGAACATTTGTTCAGCTTGTAAGATGATCAAGATTCTAGCACCCATGTAAAAACCAAGCACAGTTCACACATGCCTATAACCCCAGTGTGAAGTAGGTGGATATAGGATCACTGAGGCTTGTTGGCTGCCAGCCTTGCTTAAAAACAAACAAACAAACTGTGGCTCAAAGGAAGAAGGCAGATAGTAACTGAGGAAGACATCCTATAAGGACACTCTGGACTCCATATACACGTGTACACACACACACACACACACACACACACACACATTGGGGTGTATACCTCACATATATACATATACAAATAAATGAATATACATAAATATTAAGTAAATATACACTTCCACCTCATTAACATGTAAATTTGCTTTAATCTTTAATAATGGTATGGTAAAACAATATGCATAACATTTTAAAATAAAATTCCTTAGATTTGTGATCACTAAATTCTGTATTTTAATACCAATAAATCCAGGGTCATATAAATTTTTCTAGGCTAAAAAGAATCAAAAGAGGAAAAAGTCTAACAGGCCATGGTCTAACTTACCTTAAAGGAGAATATACATATATACCTTTGGGGTATTCATATAGCTCTTTGGTTTAATCAGAGAGTTAAGTTTAGAAGGATTATAGATTACAAGTACTAAGTCTGCAAAACTACAGATCTTGCCTCATCATAGCTCACAAAAATCTTAGGAAACCTGTAACAACAATCTTCTGATTTAATAAATAAAAGAGCTGAAAACAAGACTAGGGCGCAAACCTTCAGGAATAAAAACCTTACATGCTGGGGCTCATCTTCTGCAGACATTGCATTGTTAACACACAAAGCTTCTAGAAACTTCTGCTTCAGGATTATATAACGAAACCTGTGAAAGAAGAAACATCAAAATGATTAAAAAGTTGAATGATACCAGGCATGGAAGCATACATCTGTAAATCTAGACTCAGGAGGTTAGATAAGGACAACCATGAGCTAACCTGAACTACATGGCAAGAATGAAAACAAAGCCAAAGCCTAGAGAAGGAACCAAAGCTTCTGAAGCACAGGTTTGCTCCACACAGGCTAAACCAGAACTCTGCACATGCCAGGCACATTCTGTCACTGGGCTAAAGCACCACTCCAGCCATTTTGATCAAATTGCAGCAGCAAAACCAGTCCTCAGATAAAGGTGCTTGCTATCACACCTGAAGATCCAACACCCTCTTCTGGCCTCATATGCACATATGCCCACATAGACACACATGCATGAGCATAATTGAAAATAAAAATAAATTTTTAGGAAAAAGTTTCCATCACCCTAGTTTGATACCGCTAAAATAGACAGAAAATGAGTGAAGAAACAAGACAAAAACAAAAACAAAGGGAAAAGAAAAAGAAAACAAGGGAATCACGGTAAGAGATGCATTAAAATGTACTATATAAATTCAAGTGCCCAAACTTATGGCTATTCCCAAAATGGTTATGATAAAAAGGAAATACCAAGGGACACTAAGAAAACAACAGAAAAAAAGGATAAAAAAAAAAACCAGTTAATTACTTGCTTAAATGATCAACACTTTTAGGAAAGACGGCTCCACAGTTGAGAATGCTTACTGCTCTAGCAGAAGGCCCAAGTTCAGTTCCCAGTAACCACATAGAGCAGCTCACAGCCACCTCTAACTCCAGTTCCAGGGATTCCACACCTCCAGTGTCTTCAGACACACACACACACACACACACACACACACACACACACACACACACACACACACATGAAGTCAACACTTTCACAAGACAATGACAGAATGCACAAGCTGGAAATACAGCTCAGTTGTACAGTAATTGCCCAGCATGTATGTGCAGGCTACTCGTTTCTGTCCCTAGCATTTGGGCTGGAAGAATCTTCAGGGGCAGAAAATATATAAAAAATAAGTACTTTTTAAAAGTGAATTAAAATTAGGGAAAAAAGATAATCATTAAAATCTGAACCTGAAATCACCAGAACTCAAACTTAGAAACAATACACAAGCTATAAGCAACTATTTAAGTTCAAAAACTCAGAGAAAAATACCACAGGAAAGGAACAGATAAGAATATCTCTGAAAAGCCAGGCAGTAGTGTCCCACACCTTTATTTCTAGCACTCGAAAGGCAGAAGCCGACAGATCTCTGAGTTCAAGGTCAGCCTGGTCTACAGAGTGAGTTTCAGAACAGCCAGGACTACACAGAGAAACCTTATCTTGGAAGCAGGACACAAAGACACAAACACACACACACACACACACACACACACACACACACACACACACACACACCAACCAAAAAAAGGGTATCTCAGAGAAAAATTATACAAGACAAAAGCTTCTGAGTTAGGCTGATACAAAACTCCTTATTAAGCACAGGAAACCTCCAACTCACGATCTTCCTACCTCAGCCTTTTAAGTACCAGGATTACCAGTATATACCACCATGCCTAATAAAAAATTTGAAATTGAAATGTTTGCTATCTTAGAACATAAGTCATTTGTGTTCTGTTCAGGAAAATTTCCCCTGCGTCTGTGTTTGAGGTGAAAGCGGGGAACACTTTCACTTCTATTAGTTTGATGTGGAGGTCCTTGATCCACTTGGACTTAAGCTTTGTACAGGGCAATAAGAATGGATTGATTTGCATTCTTCTACATGCTGACCTCCAGTTGAACCATCATCATTTGTTGAAAATGTCTTTTTTTCCACTGGATGGTTTTTGTTCCTTTGTCAAAGATCAAGTACTGATAAGTGTGTGGGTTCATTTCTGGGTCTTCAATTCTGTGCCATTGATCTACGGCCTCTCTTTGTACCAATACCATACAGTTTTTATCAGGATTGCTCTGTAATACAGCTTGAGGTTAAGGATGGTGATTCCCCCAGAAGTTCTTTTACTGTTGAGAATTGTTTTCACTATCCTGGGCTTTTTGTTAGTCCAAATGAATTTGCAAATTGCTCTTTCTAACTCTGAGAAGAATTGAGTAGAAATTTTGATAGGGATTGCATTGAGGGGATATAGCTCAGTGGTAGAGCACTTGCCTGGCAAGCCAAGGCCCTGGGTTCGGTCCTCAGCTCCGGAAAAAAAAAAAAAAAAGACAAAAATAAAAAGGGATTGCATTGAATCTGTACATTGCTTTCAGCAAGATGGTCTTTTTTACTATATTAATCCTGTCAATCCCTGGGCATGGAAGATCTTTCCATCTTTTGAGATGTCCTTTGATTTATTTCTTCAGAGACTTGAAGTTCTTGTCATACAGATCTTTCACTTGCTTGGTTAGAGTCGCACCAAGGTATTTTATATTATTTGTGACTATTGTGAAGGGTGTCATTTCCCTAATTTCTTTCACCGTGTTTATCCTTTGAGTAAAGGAGGGCTACTGATTTATTTGAGTTAATATTATATCCCGGCAGCAGCTCTCTGCTTCCAAACCCCGTGGGAGAGAGACCTCACCGCCTGATCAGGTGGGCACTCCTGAGGCTGCAGAGCGGAGGAGACCACCAACACTACCCACCCCTGCCCACATCCCTGGCCCAAGAGGCAACTGTATAAGGCCTCTGGGTTCCCGTAGGGGAGGGCCCAGGAGCGGCAGGATCCCTGCGCCTGAGACACCGCCGGAACCTGAAGGAAACAGACCGGATAAACAGTTCTCTGCACCCAAATCCCGTGGGAGGGAGAGCTAAACCCTCAGAGAGGCAGACACGCCTGGGAAACCAGAAGAGACTGCACTCTGTGCACATCCAGACGCCAGAGGAAAACACCAAACATCATCTGGAACCCTGGTGCACGGAGGCTCCCGGAAAGAGCGGCGCAGATCTTCCCGGTTGCTGCCGCCGCGGAGAGGACTTAGGCAGTACCCCACGAGCAAACTTGAGCCTTGGAACCACAGGTAGGACCAACTTTTCCCCTGCAAGAAACCTGCCTGGTGAACTCAAGACACAGGCCCACAGGAACAGCTGAAGACCTGTAGAGAGGAAAAACTACACGCCCGAAAGCAGAACACTCTGTCCCCATAACTGACTGAAAGAGAGGAAAACAGGTCTACAGCACTCCTGACACACAGGCTTATAGGACAGTCTAGCCACTGTCAGAAATAGCAGAACAAAGAAACACTAGAGATAATCTGATGGCGAGAGGCAAGCGCAGGAACCCAAGCAACAGAAATCAACACTACATGGCATCATCGGAGCCCAATTCTCCCACCAAAACAAACACGGAATATCCAAACACACCAGAAAAGCAAGATCTAGTTTCAAAATCATATTTGATCATGATGCTGGAGGACTTCAAGAAAGACGTGAAGAACTCCCTTAGGGAAACACAGGAAAACATTAATAAACAAGTAGAAGCCTACAGAGAGGAATTGCAAAAATCCCTGAAAGAATCGCAAAAATCCCTGAAAGAATTCCAGGAAAACACAATCAAACAGTAGAAGGAATTAAAAATGGAAATAGAAGCAATCAAGAAAGAACACATGGAAACAACCCTGGACATAGAAAATCAAAAGAAAAGACAAGGAGCTGTAGATACAAGCTTCACCAACAGAATACAAGAGATAGAAGAGAGAATCTCGGGAGCAGAAGATTCCATAGAAATCATTGACTCAACTGTCAAAGATAATGTAAAGCAGAAAAAGCTACTGGTCCAAAACATACAGGAAATCCAGGACTCAATGAGAAGATCAAACCTAAGGATAATAGGTATAGAAGAGAGTGAAGACTCCCAGCTCAAAGGACCAGTAAATATCTTCAACAAAATCATAGAAGAAAACTTCCCTAACCTAAAAAAAGAGATACCCATAGGCATACAAGAAGCCTACAGAACTCCAAATAGATTGGACCAGAAAAGAAACACCTCCCGTCACATAATAGTCAAAACACCAAACGCACAAAATAAAGAAAGAATATTAAAAGCAGTAAGGGAAAAAGGTCAAGTAACATATAAAGGCAGACCTATCAGAATCACACCAGACTTTTCGCCAGAAACTATGAAAGCCAGAAGATCCTGGACAGATGTCATACAGACCCTAAGAGAACACAAATGCTAGCCCAGGTTACTGTATCCTGCAAAACTCTCAATTAACATAGATGGAGAAACCAAGATATTCCATGACAAAACCAAATTTACACAATATCTTTCTACAAATCCAGCACTACAAAGGATAATAAAGGGTAAAGCCCAACATAAGGAGGCAAGCTATACCCTAGAAGAAGCAAGAAACTAATCATCTTGGCAACAAAACAAAGAGAAGAAAAGCACACAAACATAACCTCACATCCAAATATGAATATAACAGGAAGCAATAATCACTATTCCTTAATATCTCTCAACATCAATGGCCTCAACTCCCCAATAAAAAGACATAGATTAACAAACTGGATACGCAATGAGGACCCTGCATTCTGCTGCCTACAGGAAACACACCTCAGAGACAAAGACAGACACTACCTCAGAGTGAAAGGCTGGAAAACAACTTTCCAAGCAAATGGTCAGAAGAAGCAAGCTGGAGTAGTCATTCTAATATCAAATAAGATCAATTTTCAATTAAAAGTCATCAAAAAAGATAAGGAAGGACACTTCATATTCATCAAAGGAAAAATCCACCAAGATGAACTCTCAATCCTCATCTTCGGTTGGTTTATATACAAGTGTGCAATTTCTAGGCTTGAAAGTAAAATGATGCTATCTGGTGCTGGATAGAGGAGCCTTATTTCTTATTATGGCAGCTTGCTATTTTTGTAACATGGTGATTTGGTTGAACACAATAAAGTACAGTAGTAACTGATCTCCCCTTCTTCCTGGATGAGTGAGGAGATGATTAAATGTTGATGTCAGCATCCTTGAGCATATTCAGATGAGCTTCTGCTTCTGTTGAAAAGGATGCTGTGTTTGATTGTGGTCCGAAGCTTTGAAGCACTACTTGGCATCTCCTTCCTTGGAGGTCTCACTGTTTAAACATAACAGATTTGATAGCTTGTTGGTAAGGTGAGGTCCAGCTTGTCTCCACTAGGTCATCGTCATGTGAATCCGGTGGTTATACAGTTTTGTTCTAGGGATATTTCATTTTTTTAATAACGGTTTTAGCTGACATTCATGGAGAGAATGAATCCTTAGAACTGTGCCACTAGTGAAAGGAAATCCTGTCTAGAGTATGTTTCTTTACAAAGCTGTGTCATACCATCCTTTGGGCCCTCTGCTGGAAAAGTAGAATCAAGTCTCAAATAATGCCTTTTAAATTGTATCCTCTAGTATTATAGATGTAGGACAGTACTGTATCATACCTCTGTGGATGTAAAATAGCTTGTACCTGCTTTATGATACGTAGTAGTGACCGTGCTTTATCAGAGCTGTTTTTAATGATGTTGCTCAGAATGTTTTCTTTCCAGATGATGATTGAGAAGCTAATTTAAAAAAAAAAATGGTGCCAGATACCACAAGAGTAACAAACTGTGCTGTTTTCTCGGGTTTTGTTTTTTTACTTTTTTTTTTTTTTTTTTTAATGGAGTGTGCTGGATGTCTCTACAGTTTTGTTCAGATGACTGCAGGACCTGGAAAAGCTGTTGCTGCTGTTGATGCATAACACACTGCTATTATTGGTCTTGTTATATAAATATAAATATATATATACAGATATATAATTTGAATTTTTTGAAACTTTAGCTGTGCTGTCAACTTTGGAAAAAAGTATCCCCGTTTACTGTGTTGAGTTGGCACTGTACAGAAATTAACAGCCACATTGGTCTAGAAATGTTGAACTTAAGTTTTTTCCATTTGTACAGGGGTAACACACTGTATTAAATATGTAAGGTCTTATCTACGTGGGTTTGATTACAAAAACTAATAAAGTATTCTCTAAATTTAAAAAAAATATATTATATCCCAACACTTTGCTAAAGTTGTATATCAGGCTTAGTAGTTCTCTGGTGGAATTTTTGGGGTCACTTAAGTATACTATCATATCATCTGCAAATAGTAATATTTTTTTACTTCTTCCTTTCCAATTTTTATCCCTTTGGCCTCATTTTGTTGTCTGATTGCTCTGGCTAGGACTTCTAGTACTATATTGAATAGTACTTCTAGTACTATATTGAATTAGTAGCCTTGTCTGTCCCTAATTTTAGTGGGATTGCTTCAAGTTTCTCTCCATTTAGTTTGATGTTGGCTACTGGTTTGCTGTATATTGCTTTTACTATGTTTAGGTATGGGCCTTGAATTCCTAATATTTCCAAGACTTTTATCATAAAGGGGTGCTGAATTTTGTCAAATGCTTTCTCAGCATGTAATGAGATGATCATATAGTTCTCTTTGGGTTTGTTTATACAGTGGATTTCCATATATTGAACCATTCCTGCATCCCTGGGATGAAGCCTATTTGATTATAATGGATGATCATTTTGGCGTGTTTTTGGATTTGGCTTGTGAGAATTTTATTGAGTATTTTTGCATCAATATTCATAAGGGAAACTGGTCTGAAGTTCTCATTGTTGGGTCATTGTGCGGTTTAGGTATAAGTGCAATTGTGGCTTCACAGAATGAATTGGGTATGTTTCTTCTGTTTCTATTTTGTGAAATAGTTTGAAGAGTATTGGTATTCGGTCTTCTTTGAAAGTCTGATAGAATTCTGCAATAAACTCATCTGATCCTGGGCTGTTTTTGGTTGGGAGACTTTTAATGACTGCTTCTATTTCTTTAGGGGTTATGGGATTGTTTAGATAGTTTATCTGATCCTGATTTAACTTTGGTACCTGGTATCTGTCTAGAAAATTGTGCGTTTCATCCAGATTTTCCAGTTTTGTTGAGTATAGGCTTCAACAGCAGAGGATGGTGAGGATGTGGGGAAAGAGGAACACTCCTCCATTGTTGGTGGGATTGCAAGCTGATACAACCACTGTGGAAATCAGTCTGGCGGTTCCTCAGAAAATTAGACATTGTATTACCTGAGGACCCAACTATACCACTCCTGGGTATCAATCCAAAGGATGTTCCAACATATAACAACGACATATGCTCCACTATGTTCATAGCAGCCTTATTTATAATAGCCAGAAGCTGGAAACAACCCAGATGCCTTCAACAGAAAAATGGATACAGAAAATGGGGTACATTTATATAATGTAGTACTACTCAGCTAACAAAACCAATGACTTCATGACATTCTTAGGCAAATGGGTGGAAATAGAAAATATCATCCTGAGCTCTAAGGTAACCTAATCACAAAAGAACACACATGATATGCATTGATAAGTGGATACTAGCCCAAAAGCTTGGAATACCCAAGACACAATTTATAGACCATATGAAGCTCAAGAAAAAGTAAGACCAAAGTGTGGATGCTTCAATCCTTCTTAGAAGGGAGAACAAAATACTCATGGGAAGAAATCAGAGACAAAGTGTGGAGCAGAGACCGAAGGAAAGGCCATCCAGAGACTGTCACACCTGGGGATCCAGCCCATATACATACAGTCACCAAACCCAGTCACTATTGAGGATAACAAGAGGTGCATGCTGACAGGAGCCTGATATAGCTGTCTCCTGAAAGGCTCTGCCAGAGCCTAACAAATACAGAAGTGGATACTGGCAGCCAAACACTGGACTGAGACATTGGTGTCCAATGGAGGAATTAGAGAAAGGACTGAAGGAGCTGAAGGGATTTGCAACCCCACAGGAAGAGCAACAATATCAATCAACCAGACACCCAAGTGCTCCCAGGGACTAAACCACCAACCAAAGAGTACACATGGAGCAACCCATTGATCCAGTCACATATGTAGCAGAGGATGGCATTGCTGGGCATCACTGGGAGGAAAGGCCCTTGGTCCCGTGAAGGCTCAATGCCCCAGTGTGGGGGAATGCCAGGGAGGGCAAGTGGGAGGGGGTGGGTGGGTGGGTAGGTAAGTACCCTCAGAGAAGCAGGGGGAGGGGGGATGGGATAGGGGGTTTCTGGAGGGGAAACCAGGAAAGGGGATAACATTTGAAATGTAAATAATGAAAAGATCCAATAAACATAATAAATAAAAAATAATAAATAAAAAATAAAGTGAATAAATAAAGTATGCTATCTGAAATTTAAAATTCCATGCTTATCATTATAGTAGAAAAGTCAGTGAAGAGTAAAAAAAAAAAAATCCAACAAAGAAGAAATGTGCTTTTAAAAAGATTAAGGTGTGGTAGCAAATGCTGTAACCCCAGTATTTGGAATATGGAAGCCAGAAGATTACAAGTCCAGTCCATTCTGAGCTGTAGAGCAAAACACTGTCTCTGAACAAGTTTTTTTCAGGTTGGGAGTATTAGGCTGGGTAGCTCTGTTGATGCAGTGTGTGCTCAGCATGTACAAAGTCCTGGGTTCAAACCCCAACACTTTATTAACTGTGTCTGGTGAGACACACCTATATAAATCCAAATATCTAATAGGTGGAGGTGGGAGGATAAAGGTCATGCCCTAGTATCAAGTTTTGAGGCCATCTGAGACTAATGAGACCCTGTCTCAAGAGAAAAGAAAGAAGAGGGGAGGAGGGTCTTGATGATATAGTTTACTCAAGAGCATTTGTTAAGCATGCACCAGACCCTATGTTCAACCCCTAGAACTACAAACAAAAAAACTAAACAAAAGAAGTCCTCAGTGCTGTGGACATAATTCAACTTTATATTTTATCTCAGAAGGAAAATACAAAGTGTGATATATTTTTGAAGAAGTATGGCCAAAGATTTACCAAATTAGAAGAATAAACATATAGCTACCCCCCAAATCCTAAGCAGGAAATATACAACAAACAAATAAATGAGGAAAATAAAAATCACTAAGCATATCATAATTGTAGTGGTTTAAACACACTCGAGACAAATAGACTCATGTTTGAATGGCCCACAGGGAGTGACACTAATAGGAGGTATGTCCTTGTCAGCATAGGTATGGCCTTGTTGGAGGAAATGTGTCACTGTAGGGGTGAGTTTTAAGGTCCTATGCTTAAGTTCCACCTAGGGCAGAAGAGCCAGTCTGCCCTGGCTTCCTTAAAATGAAGATGAAGATGTAGAATTCTCAGCAACTTAGCACCATGGCTGCCTGCATGCTGCCATGGACTGAACAATAATGGACTGAACCTCAGAACCAGTAAGCCAGTTACAATTAAATGTTGCCCTTTTAAGAGTTGTCTTGGTCATGGTGTCTCTTCACAGAAATGAAAACCAAGACAATACTCAAACTGCCAAAAACCAATGATAAAGCATAAAACCTAAAGGCAGTCAGTGGAGGGAAGGACATTGGTTACACTAAGAGAATCAGGACACAAATTAAAATTGACTGCTCATTGAACAATGAAGGCCAAGAGTCAGCAGAAAGAGGTCTCTGAAGTATGCACTTCATGAACTGCTTCATATGCAGAAGTCTGCATACAGACTACTGAGTAGATCTACATATGGAACTTGCAATGACTTCAAGAACCGTTACTGTGTAGAGTGCTCTAATACAGCAGGACCCAGTGTGTGCTGGTTCATAGAAAGGCTGCATCTTAAATACATTTATTGTTCTGTTTTATTGCTAGGTTTCTGTCAATGACAAGACAACTAAAACTTTCAAATAAAATCCTACCTTTTTTTGTCAAATTTTTCCATACATTCTAGAGGCTGAATGAACTGAAGAACTTCATCCCATTGACCATCCAGAATAAGCTGCCTAAATAAAGAAAAAACCCCAGAATGCTCATCAATTCAGGATACTCTAATAGATGACAGAAGACAGGACAAGATAGACATTAAAAGCAAATAATGAGATTAGTCTCTGACTCTTCCAACATTAGTAGTACTCTTTTAGGATAACATTTTTTCAACTTTGAATGTATGAAAACAGTAAATATGGATGGGCAGAAAGACCAACATAACATTTCCAATATTTTATTTAAAGAATAATAACCAAGGGGTTGGGGATTTAGCTCAGTGGTAGGGTGCTTGCCTAGGAAGCACAAGGCCCTGGGTTCGGTCCCCAGCTCCGGGAAAAAAAAAAAAAAAAAAAAAAAGAGTAATAACCAATCACAATATATGTCATAGGAGTTTTATAGAGAGATGTTTTAATCGTTAAAATGGAGGAAGGACACAATTTCAAAGGTTAGATCTTAAATGAATACATTAGCTTAATAATTCTTTCCGGGCTGGAGAGATGGCTCAGCGGTTAAGAGCATCCGACTGCTCTTCCAGAGGTCATGAGTTCAATTCCCAGCAACCACATGGTGGCTCACAACCATCTGTAAAGAGATCTGATGCCCTCTTCTGGTGTATCTGAAGACAGCTACAGTGTACTTATATATAATAAATGAATAAATTAAAAAAATTAAAAAAAAATAATTCTTTCCATTTCACCTCACAACCAGTAAAATTTCATCACAAACCACCAGACTCCTAGAAAGTACTCAAGGATCAGTACTAAATTCTAGAAGAATCAGCACTTGAAAGATAAGGGCAAGCCAGGCATGGTAGTACACACCTTTAATGACAGTACTCAGAGGAGGCAGAGGCAGGTGAATCTCTAAGTTCAAGGTCAGACTGTTCTACAGAGTGGATTACTGGACAGCCGACTCTACACAGAGAAACCCTGTCTCCAAAACAAAAAGAGGGGGTGGGGGGAGAGAGTGAGAGGAAAGGAAGGAGGAAAGGAAAGGAGAAAGGAAGAAGGAAGAAGAAAAGGAGAGGAGAGGAGAGGAGAGGAGAGGAGAGGAGAGGAGAGGAGAGGAGAGGAGAGGAGAGGAGAGGAGAGGAGAGGAGAGGAGAGGAGAGGAAAGACAAAGGCAAAAGAACACTACTTCTGTACTGGTTCCTGAGGCTAATGGACCACAATGGGATTCAGAGAGTGTAACAAGTTTAATAAGCTACAGATAATTTAATAAACCTCTGTGTTCTCCTTTCAGCTTCATGTTTATGAATTAGTAACAGTTCATTTTTTTAAATACATACTCCATCTCAAGGATATGTGGAATCATTAAAATAGAATATATTTCTTTGTGAGAGACTGGTGTTTTCTTTTCTATCAAAGTCAGCCTGGGATATATTCAGTTTCCACTGTGGAAAATCTGGCAATCTCCCTTGCCTTGCAAATCCCTTCTAAAAATTGTGCCCTAGGAAAATAATTCAAGATACAAAAAGTCTCATGAATAAAGGCTGCTCAGCAGAGTGTTTAAGAAAACTAGAAACAGGGGTTGGGGATTTAGCTCAGTGGTAGAGCGCTTGCCTAGCAAGCACAAGGCCCCAGGTTCGGTCCCCAGCTCCGGGAAAAAAAAAAAAAAAGAAAGAAAAAAGGAAAAAAAGAAAATTAGAAACAATGATTTAAAAATGGGGGAACCAGGGTTGGGAATTTGGCTCAGTGGTAGAGCACTTGCCTAGCAAGCACAAGGCCCTGGGTTCGGTCCCCAGCTCCGAAAAAAAGGAAAAGAAAAAAAAAATGGGGGAACCATTAAAAGACTAAATTGAAAAGTTTTAAGATATATATTTGTAACCACAGAGAATTCCTGTGAAACAAAATTACTTTTTATTTTTTTGGACAGTATATATGTTGTTCTGGCTGGCCTAGAATTCTGCCTGCCTCTATGGCTCAAATGCTGAGATTAAAAGCATATACTACAATGTCTGGAAACATTTTGCTATTTTAAAAAGTATGCAAAAAAGGGGTTGGAGAGATGGTTCAGTGGCTAAAAGCACTAGCTGCTCTTCCAAAGAACCTGGATTCAACCCCTAGCACCCACATAGTAGCTCACAATCATCTCTAACTCCAGTTCTAGGGAATCTGAAATCCTCTTCTGGCTTTCATAGGTACCAGGCATGCACATGGTACACAAAATACACATACATAAAAAATTTTTAAAAATTATATATATGTTAAATATATAAATACAACAATCACAATTGTTTCTAGGTAGTGGTGAATTTTCTTTATTTTTAATAATGAATATATTTTACAATAAATGCTTTATTTTATGGAATTCATTTCTATATGCTCCTTGTGTATATTTTAGAAATGTTTTCTTTATCTTCCCAGTGCCTTGGATTTCTTCTGTACTTTCTAAATTGATAGCACATTAAGACTGTGACTCTGAAGACCTCGCATGTTACCACTAAAAACATTATATATTACTGTGCATTATTGTAAATATTGCAAATATTCCATATGAGAAAAACTATACTTATAGTACTTCATGAGATATTATGCATATTACCCTACTAATACTCTTCTTTAGAAGAGCTACTTGTAAGCCTCATAGTAATGATGTTAACATACCTCAGGAAAAGCATATCATCTGAAAATAGACCATTTATGACTCCGCTTTCCTTCTCAAGCGCCAGCATACTAATGTGAAGCTTCTTTGAATTCAAGAAGTCCAAAATCAGCTTAATGATCTCAACTTCTTTTACATTCACGGTTTCTTCAGCAGTCATATTGCTAGCCTAAATAAACAGTAACAACAACAAACTTAATCCTATTGCTTTATGTGGAAATTTAATTGCCTGGAAATGAGAATGTTGCTTGGGAATGTTTAGTACATTGTTTCTCAGAGAAATTAACTATCAAAACTGAGTCATTCTTTAATATGCTCATGTTTTTTAAAGTACTAATCTGTGAGAAATACACACTGGAGTAATGACATTAAGTTTTGAGGTCTGAAGTGCCTCAGAATAATCTAGCAAGTGACAGTATCAGGCAGGTCTAACACCCAGACACAGTGCCACAATGCTGTCACCTATAACATCCATCTGAAGAACACTTCCCCTTCCCCTCTGGAGTTACCAAAAACAAAAAAAAAAAATCATAATTCTAAGTAAGTTTACAATTTTGTTCTAGGCTGAATTCATATCTATCCTAGAAAACATGTAACCTGTTATAGATCAAAAGTTGGTCATCTGTGAATCATTTTGGAGTTAAATAAGGTTCAACTGAAATCCAGAAGTAGATAATATCAGTGTCATGGTGGTAATATCAATTATTTTTCAACACTTTAAAATTCCTTCTATTGAGATTGAATTGGAATAAAATACTATTGTTCTGCCAAAGGAACATAGCAACAAAATAACTCCTAACAACCTTCTGTTGTACCTGTAGATCAGTATCCCACTCAGCCAACAGAGAAGCTTCCTCTTGCAGTAGACAGGAACTAATACAGAAACCCACAGAGCTGGACAAGGTGCAAAGAGTGAGAGAGTTTAGAACACTCAGTCATAGATGATGACTTCATCAACCTTCCCCTCCCCTCAGGACTCAGTGAACTATGTAGAAAAGGAAGCAGAAGAGCTAGAGGGGATGGAAGACACCAAAGAAACAAGTGCTTTCCAGCCATAATAGAACAGTACTGATGTGCATATGAATGCACAGGCAGTATGCATAGGGCCTGTACAGGTCCAAGAGTTCCTATTCCTAACCAAAAAGCTATCACAACCACTGGCAAAAGAAAAATGTTTTGTCCAACAGTCTTACTGGGTATATAAAACACACTTAAGGGCAGGTCCCACGCCCAGCAGTAGGTGCCAACGCAAAACAAACTCAGTATGTTTGTGCCCTTTTGTTTTGTTTTGTTTTTTCTGGTCTCGTATTGCTTTGTTTGGGCACTTTTTAAAAAATCTTACTGATCTTTTGTTTGTGTATTATGGTTTCCAATTTTGTGTTTTTATGGATTTTGTTTGGGTATCTGTTTTTGTACTTTTTCTTTCACTGTTTTTTATAGGTTTTTGTTTTTGTTTTTGTTTTTTGCCTCTTTGTTTTCTCAAAAGAGAAAGAAGGTATGGAATTGTATGGATGGGGAGGTGGGGAGGACTTGGGAGGAGTTGGTAGAGGAGAAACCATGACCAGAATATTGCACAAAAAAATAGTTTTCAATAGAAAAAAGTTAAATAAAATTCCTCCTAACACTTACCTATATATCTGTAATGATACAACTAAATATAGATGCTATGAAAGTAAAAATATTTATAGCTAGGAGGACTAAAAAAATTATTAGAACAGTGCTCTCATTTTGTCAAGTCATATGTAATTGTATTTTTCAAATGTTAATAGTCATAGGAAACACTCAGGCCACCGACAGATCACAAGAACAGAGATGAAGGTTGTTCTCTTTGCTGCACTTACTGTGAAAATGAAGTCCTGTTGTAGGATATTTGGTCACATGGTGAACCCTGAAACTGTGTTAGTTACTGGAAAAACCTGTTTTTAGTTGAGGTGTGAGAATTGGTCTCTGGTTGAAATCTGAAATTTCTTGGGTGAAAAATACATCCTCAGGGTTTGGATGAGTTCAGATGCTGCTAGTTCCGTTTCTCAAGCCCCAATGGGTGAGTTAATCCTTGAAGGAAATGATATTGAACTTGTTTCAAATCCCATAGCTTCATTTGACAAGGCAGAACAGTTAAGAACAAAGACAGCAGGAATGGCATCTGTGTCTGAAAAGTAACCCTGCAGCATGTGAGAGGAAGACTGCAGCTACCCAGCCAGATTATAAGGATGATGTGGGATATGTGGAACGATATTAGAAGGAAACAAAATCCTTCTAATAAAGAAAAACAAACTCATAGGAGGACTGACAATATGGCCAGCACTAAAGACACTTGCTATCAAGCCTGTGTTCAAGGTCCAGGACCCACATAGAGCAAGCAGAAAATAGACTCCTGGCAAGCTGTCCTCTAACTTGCACACTCCATGACATACAAAGACTCACACATACACAAAATAAATAAATATATGTAAAAAATTCTTCAGACCAATGCAAAGATTACCATGCCAATGGACTGGTTGTAACGAAATGTTACCTGATGATTAACTTTCTCACTGGTCTTTCTAACCAAGCTCACAGAAACATAAGCACAGTTTGTAGATAACCAGTTTTGTTCCTTTCAATCTGCTTTGTCAATTTATTTCTTCATAAAAAGGAATACAAATGTACAGTCAACTAGAATATTCTCATCAGCAAATAACATATTGTCTCTTATGCAAAGAAGTTAGCATGGATAAGGAACAGAGTTTGTTAAGAAAATTATTCAGTTAAGAAACAATTTTTTTAGAAATATGCTCTCACTACACCCCCCCACGCCCCACCCTGCTATGGACCAGATTGGCCTCTATTCACTTGCCTCTTCTTCCTATACCAGGCTAATTTATTTATGTGTAGGGGTGTTCTGCCTTGCTTGTATGTCTGTACACCACATATGCAGTACCTGAGGACTCCAGAAGACAACATGAGATTCCTTGGACTAGAGTTACACAGATGGTTGTGATGCTGGGAATCAAACCCAGGTCTTCTGGGAGAATAGCCTGTTGGGATAACCTACCTCCATACATACTATATCAACTGGCTTGAAGGTATGTCCCTGTATTTTCAATTGTTTATTGCTGGGCCTACAGAGTCAGGTACTAGCAGGATATATGGTGTTGTCATTTCTACAGCACACAAGACCTGCTTTATTGCTTCCTCACCTGCCCAAGAGGATTCGCTGAGATTGTCACGTTAAAAAGCAAGCTGCCATGAGGAAGCACATTGCCCTCAATCTGGCCAAAAGGAAACACTGCGATATGAATGGGGTGTAGTCAGGCTGCTGATTGGCTCAAAATGAGTAAGCTGTCCCCCACTTATGCTGATAGCATTTTTGTATGAGAATAAGAGTGTGACGTTTGATAAATAAAGAGCAGGCTGCTGGAGCTGGGGTAGAGGGAGGGAAGCAGAACAGGAGCAAATGGGTAGCTGAGGGTAGCCCCAGCAAACAAGCTAATAGCCTTATATTATACAGATATCTATCTTTATCACTGAACCCCAAATGGGACCCCTGAAGCCCTCACAATAGTATCCAGTGTTCTTAACTGCTGAACCATCTCTCCAGCCCCTCAACTCAAATTTTACTTATTGATAGAAGAGTAAAATACTTGGGACAGGTGGGATGATTCAGCAGGTTAAGATGCCTGCTGCTGAGCCTGAAGACCTGAGTCTGATTCCCAGGACCTACACGATCAGAGGAGAGAACCAACTCCTGCAAGTTGTCCTCTGACCTGAGTTGGGGTAGGTGTGCACAGGCGTACAAATACACAAAAGATTTATTTTATTCATACGAGTACACTGTAGCTGTGTTCAGACACACCAGAAGAAGGCATTTGATCCCATTACAGATGGTTGTGAGCCACCATGTGGTAACTGGGAGTTGAACTCAGGACCTCTGGAAGAGCAGTCAGTGCTCTTAACCGCTGAGTCATCTCTCCAACCCAAGAGAAATCCTGTCTTGAAAAAACAAACAAACAAACAAACAAATAAATAACAAAAATATTGGCTGCAGCTGGGTGTGGTAGGCAGACAGAGCTACATATTGAGTTCTACAGAATGAGTTCCAAGAGAGCTAGAGCAACCCTATCTTGAAAAAGCAAATAAATAAATAAATAAATACCAAAAATACTGGCTGCAGCTGGGTGTGGTAGGCAGACAGAGCTACATATTGAGTTCTAGGACAGCCAAAGCCCCATAGAAAAACCCTATTAAAAACAACAATGGGGCTGGAGAGATGGCTCAATTGTTAAGAGCACTGACTACTCTTCCAAAGGTCCTGTGTTCAATTCCCGGTGGCTCACAACCATCTGTAATGGGATCTGATGCCCTCTTCTGGTGTGTCTAAGGACAGCGACAGTGTACTCATATACAAAATAATATTAAAAACAACAACAACAAACCAAAAACAAAACCACTTTCAGGAGATGTGGGGTTCAATTAACAGCACCCACATGGCAGCTCACACCCTTCTCTAACTCCAGTCCCAAGAGATCTGATGCCATCTTAAAGTCTTTTGGGGCATTACATATAGGCAAAAAATACATAAACAAAAAATATAAATAAAGCAAAAAGTTTAAATATGAAATTGGTTTTAGAGCTGGGTATGGTGGCACATACATTTAACCCCAGTAGTCAGGAGGCAGAGGCAAGAAAATCTCTGTAAATTTGAGGCCAGCCTGGTCTACAGAGTGAGATGTAGCACAGTCAGGGCTACACTGAGAAACCCTGTCCTGAAAAACCAAAACCAACCAAACAAAAAAACCCCTTAGTTTTAGTACTCAAAGATTAAAGGTCAATGTTAACAACAGATTAAAAATGATACATAGAAAAAGAAAAGATGGGGTTGGGGATTTAGCTCAGTGGTAGAGCGCTTGCCTAGCAAGCGCAAGGCCCTGGGTTTGGTCCCCAGCTCCGGAAAAAAAAAAAAAAAAAGATGAAAAAGAAAAGATATCACTAGCAACAAGTGGTGACACAGTACAAGAGGCCAAAGCAGGCCTACTAAGAATGTGAGGTCAGCCTGAGCTATCTAGTATGTCCAGGGCAAACGTGGGCTACACACCAAGACAGAGTCTCAAAAAAAAAAAAAAAAAATCAGTGTTAGCTTTCTAACCAAATATAGAGATGACTTCAATGTTTCTTTGTAATGATGTTGCTTTCTTAAAATACAGAATTTAGAAAGAAGGAAAACACGGGAGACTAAGAATGGTTCAGAAGTTAAGGCTGAGGAAATAAAGTCTAAAACTTCATGATCGTGAAAAAGTGCTTACAGTCCCTTTCTATGATTTATTTATGATTTACTTATTTATCTATGATTTATTTTTGTGATTTATTTCAATTCATACCTTAGTAACAAGATGCATATATTCTGTTGGGTACTATAAAGTCTGAGATAATCAGAAATTTTGAATTTATAAAGATCAAAAGTTAAATAAAAGAAAACAGATTTTCTTTAGGTCATTTACAAACAAAACTGTCCTCCTAACTACGAAGCTCCACTGTGCCTGCTAATAAACTGTTTATAAACATGTGTCCTTTCTTAATGTTGATAACCATCTTTTGATCAGATTGTTTTAACTTACTTTTCAGAACTATGAGTGATTTTTGTCCCATGGAAACAGACTGTGGAGGAGGTTAACATAAAGTGCTTGACTAAATGCAAGAAGTCCTGTACTGCATAAACCAGCTGTGGTGTCCTGCACCTACAATCTAGCCCCCAGGAGGAAGGGGACAGAAGATCAAAGGTTCAAGTCATCCTTGCCTACAGAGCAAGTTCAAGGCCAGTGGAGGCTACTGAAAACATGAAAAAGGGCACAGAGAATTGGTTTGGTACCTAAAGGCACTTGCCACCAAACCTGAAAACCTAAGTTTATTCCCTGGGATCCACATGTTAATAGAGTGCCTACTCCCACAGCTTATGCTCTGACCTCCAGGTGTATGCAACGGTATAAACATACAAATAAACATGCACATGCACATGCGCACACATGCACGCACACACACAGAGAGAGGGAGGGAGGGAGAGAGAGAGAGAGAGAGAGAGAGAGAGAGAGAGAGAGAGAATATAAACCTTTTAAAGATAAAATGGAGGGGCTGGGGATTTAGCTCAGTGGTAGAGCGCTTACCTAGGAAGCGCAAGGCCCTGGGTTCGGTCCCCAGCTCCGAAAAAAAGAACCAAAAAAAAAAAAAAAAAGATAAAATGGAATATAGTATACACTTCTAAATTACAACAGTGGAATAAAACGCTGGAGGAGTAAGACAAGAATATGAATTAGAGTCAACTCAAAACATAGTGAGACACTATGTCAAAATAAGCAAAAGAAAACAAATTATGTCTAAAGCCTGGTGCCCTTTAGCTATAGAATAAAGTAAGATTAAGTCATCTTGTACATATACCTAAAATATCTGTAGAAAAAGATAGAAGGAATTGGTAATAATGGTTGTATCCCAAAGACCTTGATAAATAATAAGAATGATTACATGACTTTTTATTATGTACCCTGTTAAATCTTTTGAATTCTATACCATGTACAAATATTACACATCCAAAAAATTTAAATGTGGGGCTAGTTAAGAAAGCTTGTTGCTTTTCCAGAAAAACCCAAGTTCAATTCCTAGCCCCCATATCAAATGGTTCTCCCATATCAAATGTAACTCAAGCAGTAGAGTATCCAACTCCCTCTCTGCTTCTGCAGCCACCTGCATACATGTGGCATACACACATGAAATTAATAAAAAAAAATTCTACTTAAAGTTCAGTGTTACACAATATAGTAATCCTACTACAGAGAGGTTGAAGCTGGTGGATGGCAAGCTCAAGGCTACATAACGTTGCAAGCTGACCTGATCTACACAGCATGAGCCTAGGTCAAAAAACATAAGCAGTTATGTCCGCTATGGTAGTGCACACTTTAAAAATATTAGCATCTGGAGATAGAGGCAGGCAGAGCTCTGTGAGTTTGAGGCCAGTCTACATAGAATTCTAGGCCAATCAAGGATGTATATTGAGATCTTGTCTCATAGACATACATGCGTGCACACACACACACACGCGCGCACACACCCAGAGAGAGAATGTGTGTGTGTAAGACAGAGCCAGGTATGGTGACATACATCTGTAATCCCAGTACTTGGAAGCACTAATTCTAAGTCAGTCTAATCTATATAGTGAGTGCCAATATGGCCAGGCACCTGCACACATGTGCACATATTCCCCCACATACATATAACTAAAAATAAACCCTAAAATAACAAATTAGTATATATAATGAAGTAATATTACTTCAGAGTGATTTGTACTTTCTCACAACCCAAAACAACTTCTCATACTTGCACCAATCTATGGATATAGCAATATGTAATTAGGAATAATTTTAATATTGCTATGATCATTTGGCAGAATAACAGTAGCAGGTTTTCCCCTAGAACCCATGACTTATCTAGTCATTACCAGGTATGGATTCCATCTTATAGACCAGGCCTTAAATCCACCCAAAACTGTAGGCGACTCTCATGACATCTGTGCCACTATCGCACAGTGGACTATCTTGTAGCATACATTGTTATAGCTCAGAGATCCATAGCTGTGTGAGATTCATCATTAATTTTCTTCTCTGGCATTGCTTATAATACCTTCCAGCAGTATCAACACTATGAACACTAGCAAATAATGATGGCGCCTCCAGCTGAGGACCAGCAAGGTTTCTCCTGACGTGTAAATGTGGTGTAACTAGCAATAGGCTCTTACTGTCAGGTTGTGAAGGGTAACACTGCATTGGCAATAGCTTGTAATGGGGGTGGGGGAAGGGTCCCCACTGGTCAACAAATCAAAAAGATGTAATCATTCTGGGTGCTACAGGTTTTGTGGTGGCATACAATGTATAGTTGAGCTATGGTAATGCTACTTAAACTCCTTTTATATGTTTACACTTTAGGAAGCATCCACTATAGTAGGTTTCCAGATAGCTTTGCAAGAAGCTGTTAAAGTTAGTTGTCCCTCCTTATAGTGCCTCCTCTACCCTGTCCTCCCATTCCCCAACCCCAATTAATCCTCCTGTCCTCACTTCCTCTTTATCCCTTTATAATATTATATCCCTTCTTTCCCTCAAAGTGCCCTGCTCACTTAATAGCTACCTAGCCTCTGTATGTAAATGAAACACATATCGCTAAAGCTTAAAAGCTAACATCCATACATGAGAAAAAAACATGCAATTCTTGTCTTTCTGGGTCTGGATTGCCTCACTCAGGATGACTGTGGTGTGCACATGTAATTCCACATACTTGAGAGGCTGGGGCACCTCAGGAGTTCTGGGAAAACAGAAAGATTCCATTTCAAAGGAGGAGAATATCATCATCATCATCATCACCACCACCACCACCACCACCACCAGCACCAGCACCAGCACCAGCAGCACATACATTCACACATGAATAAAAATAAAATAAACCCTTGAAATGTTTAAATAAAATTAAGCTAAAATGTATAAAAATAACAATTTTTAGAATTAGATCACAAAAGTTCTGTTCTATTACTGAGCTAAAAACTAGAGCAGAATCCCCAAAACAAGATTAACTGCTGTGCTTTCAATATATAATATTGGGAGTTATTCTTGGATCTTACGAACATTGTTAATGAAGGAGTACAAACCAGTCTTCACATCTCCTTCCATCTGGATGATATTCCTATGAATACACATGAGTATCTATCTTAATTAAAGCACCTAGAATAGAACACAGTATTTCTGGTATAGTTGGTCAGTAACTATATACAGTTAAACTAAGACTTTCATAATTTGTGATCTTTTTGTACACCTAAAATTTCATCACTGAGCCTATTTTCCCTCCTCCCCTCCCCACCTCCTCTTTTTCTCTTTTCTTTCTTTGAACTTACTGTGTAGACCATGGTACTTCCAAACTCAAAACAATCCTGATGCCTCAGTCTCCGAAGTGCTGGATTATAGGCTGCCCACCATGACAACTGCTCAGGTCAGCTTCAAACTTGCTGTGTAGCAAAATCTGGTTTTGAACTAATGATCCTCCTGACTCCATCCCCAAGGGCTGGGATTACAGGTATGTGTCACTATACCCTGCTCCCAAATTTTTTCTTTAAGTTAGTAAACAAAACTTACCTAATTCTATCCCTAAGTTTTCAAAGTAATGTTTGAAAAAAATTATTAAAACCAGAAGTTGAAGAGATGGCTCATGAGTTAAAAACATGTACTGCTCTTACAGAGGGACTGAGCTCAGCTGCCAGCACCAACTTCACAGCTCATAAAATCACTTGTAATTCCAGCTCCAGGGCATCTGACACCTCTGGCCTCCTTGGGTACCAGCACTAACATGCACACTTCCCTAGATACATATATCTCAAAGATACAGACAGACAGACAGACAGACAGACAGACAGACAGACAGACACACACACACACACACACACACACACACACACACGGACACGGACACGGACACACACACATACAGAAGTAGGAAGAAAGTATTAGATCTACTGGATTAGATTCACAGATAAGTCACCATATGAGTGCTGGGACTTGAACCCAGGTCCTCTAGAAGAGCAGCCAGTGCTCTTAGCCAAGGAGCCATCTCTCCTGCCCCAGATTTTAGCCTTTGATTCAACAAGAGAAAAGTGAAAAAAATACTAACATTTATTTACATTGTGTCCTGGCTGGATACTTCCATACATCATCTATATAATTCTCATGCCTGTGATCATCGTTTTATAAGTGACCACACATGCTCAGAAGTGTGAAATCTGCCTCTAGAGAAAACACATTCACATCCCAGAATGAATCAGTCTATCTAAACCTGTGGTTCTCAACCTCCCTTAATACAGTTCCTCATTTGTCGTGACCCCCAATCATAAAATTATTTTCATTGCTACTTCATAATTGCAATTTTTCTATTGTTATGAATCATAATGTAAATATTTGATATGCAGGATATCTGACATTCAACCCCTGTGAAAGGGTAGTTCAACATGCCCCAAAAGAGGTGGAAGCTCACAGACTGAGAACCACTGAGGTAAACTAAAATTCTGCACCATTCCTATTACAATACTCTAACTTTTTACAGGGCTTAACACAAGAGGGAATAAGCCTGGACAGTGGTGGCACACACCTTTAGTCCCAAAACTCTTTGGGAGGCAGAGGCAGGGGGATCTTAGTAAATTCGAGGCCAGGCTATTCTATGGAGAGTTCTGGGGCATACAAACAAACAAACAAGGGGGGTGGGGTGGGAGTTAGAATTTAAGTAATTGTGAACCTTTTTAAAATTGGAATTGCAAAAATGAAATTTGCCTTTTTTCCTATGCTATGTGGGGATTTTCCATTCATTAACTAAGAATGCCTAAGACAAAGCTTCTTAAACATTGCATTTAAGGACAAAAGAAACTAAACACAGCTTAGAATTCACTTAGCTTCGGTCAATTCCAACAGGAAGTCTATTTTGAAAGCTCTAAATGTTATCTTAGAAATTAATGTTAATATTGCCTTCTCTTTGTGTCATCTTTGATTTGTATGAATATTTCCAATTCTTCAAGTGAAATTAAGGACTACTTTATGTTTCATTTACACACCTATAGACCTCGTTCTTAGATTCAGAAGCTTATTCATCCTTTATTTCCGTTGTTCCAAGGATCAAGCCCAGGGTCTTGTGGATGCTAGACAGTACTTAGCCACTGAACTACAGACCCAACCTGAGTTGGTGTCAATACCTCAATTTGAAAAACTTAGGTGAGAGGGGGTAAAGTTATGTTTGCGTTAGTCAAGAACCTGTGACCCGCAGTGAAGATTATCTAGTGCCAAATATAACTCAGGTCAGGTTATTAGCAGGAGCCTTATTTGCAAGAAAGAATCACAAACAACCCACATACAAAAACAAAACCCTCTTTCCCCACATCACATCACCACAATTTAAACAAACAAATTCTCTACTGAGAAAGAGGATATACCTCAATTATTCCCATAAACCCTTTAAGGCTACTGTAATAAATAAGGTCTTGAATCTAGAAATGTTAAAAAGATTACACAGGAAATGATAATAATCCCTGTCAGTGTTCCCCTCTGGTAAAAGGTAGTCAACAGATTCCTTAATATTTTCCAAAGCACTTGCAAATGAATTGATTCATTCAACAACACAGTCCAGACTAAAACAACACCAGGCATTATCCCTATTTTACAGAATAAGAAAACAAGGTCAATGACAGGATAAATATCTCTTCCAAGACTGGAATTACAGTAGCAAACAAAGAGAAGCTTACAACCAGGCAATCTGATTTTCAGGGAACTGACCTACCAAGGAAAACTGGACATTTTTCTTATTTTGACATCTTTCTTATTTCTTATTGTTTTTCAAACTCTGCATATACTAAACAAATCATATGGTATCCATTCAATAACAAACTACTTCACAAACAAAAATAAAAGTGCACAATTATGTAACTGGAAACATTGGTTAGCACTCTTGGCTCTCTTATGATACATTCCTACTACTGATTTGCATAAAGGACAAAAACTAGAAAGGTGGCAAGGTGGGAAGGAAGTTAAATGTCACACATACAATTGATAATGGCACCCCCCAAGTCAAGGAGTTTATGTTCTAGTTGTTTACCTTACATATACTGTTATGGATTATTTACTTGTCTTTCCCATTTAGGTGTTACTTTGCTGCTAGAAGCAATGTACCTTCTCCCCAAATCTTAATGCACAATGATTCGTTACATCTTCCACCTAAATAAGACCTCCAGAATGTGCCACATAAAGAAAAATCGACTGCAAGGCATTTCTCCTTTCTAGTAAAATGCTAACATAACATAGGCCAATCCTTGAGACCAAAAAAAAAAAAAAAAAAAAAAAAAAAAAAGAAAGAAAGAAAGAAAAAAGAAAGAAAGAAAAGAAAAGAAATGGTATTCTCTGTGAAAAAGATTTACAGTCCTTTTAAACCTGTGTTAATTCCTGTGCCATTAACTTTTTATAGCATTCTATGAACTCTACAACAAAGGGGGGAAACTAAGTGTCAGGATTTCAACCGATGAATCTGGGTGGAACAAAGACTTCTCCTTTCATTATGCAGTGAGAACCAAGTTGCCAAAAAAAAAAAAGCTCCCCTCAGACATCAGACACCATTCACAGTTACTAGCTGCATGCCTGGATGTGCAGGGGGTAAAATCATCAGGTCAAATACTGACCCTGTCTTCTTGGTTCCTACCTCTTTGCCAAAGGTGTCGACCCAGGGCTAGAGCCCTAATCTTTTTCTCCCCAATACAGCTAAGGAACTTAACCCTCTGAGTTCCATAACCCTGTCTTACGCAGGCATCCTCCTGAACAACTCACGTTCGAAATTCAGTCGATGACCCTGTCCCCACTCTCCCAGACCCCCACAGGACTGCTCCTAATAGCCACTGGCGTCTGGAAGGGATCCCCCACCCCGACCCCCCCCCCCAAACCCGCCACTCCCTACCCATTCGCCGGCCAAGGCGAGCTAGGAAAGGGACCAGAGCGCAGCCCTCAGTCTAGCCTCAGTCCAGCAGAGGGGCGAGGCAGATGCAACTCAGTCAGCCTACTCGCGCCCCTCAGCAGCGGCGAGGTGGGTACTCCATACGACCGAGAGGAGCATCGCTCAGCCGCCCGAATCAGGCTGGCAAGGAGGAGAAGGTGTGGTCCAGGAGCGGCGGCGGCCTGGATAGACAGTCTGGTGAGTCCCAGGTCCTGTCCCTGATACACCCGGGCCTCGCCTGCATCCCGTCTTCTCGCAGTCACCACCGAAGCCTACCCAAGACACTCCTCTCGGCCGCGAACGCCGCCCAAGGGGCCGTGGGGTCTGCGTCTCATCAGGCTAGTGACAGGTGGCGACGGGTGACCATGGCAACCCACGGTGCACCGCGGCCCGCCCCCGCCTCCAGGAATCCACTCACCTGAGGGCTCCGGGCGGAGCCGGCAGAAGCGGCGGAGGAAAACGCGGCGGAGAGGCCGGCGGCCAGGGCCCCAAGGCAGCCAATTCCAGGCTAAGGCGCGAGCGCGAGGGCGGCGGTCTGGGCTCAGCAGCCCGCACGTCAATCCATCAGCTCGTCAGCCGGTCCTTCTCGCGTCCGCCCCTATCCCGCCTCCGACCGCTCCGCTCCACAGACTGCGGTTGTCAAGCGCCGCTGGAACGGAGCTCCAGCCGCCAGCTGCAGCCAATCACTGCTCGTCCCTGGGGCCGCCTCAGGACCCCTCCTCGCGAGGCGGCTAGGCAGGTGCCTGAGCAGAAGAGTCTGCTGGGCCAGCCCAGGATAGGGCGGGGCATAGAGGCGTGGCCTAACACGAGGGGCAGAATTTAAGACTGGCGCCGCCTAGAAGCTCCTGGCCCTTAGCTCTCTTAGGGTTTAGGAGATTCCTGTAAGGAATAGGCTCAGAATCTTCGGGTGACGCTATGTATGTCCCAAAATAGCGTGGACAGGTGTGGTAGTTTGAATGAGAATTGCCCCCCTAGTCATGCATTTGAATGCTTGTCTCAGTTACTGGACTGTTAGGGAAGGATTATGATAGTGGTTCTCAAGAATGGGTCCAAACCCCTCCCGGGGGTAACATATCAGATAATTACAATTCATAGCAGTAGCCAACTGTTATAAAATAGCAACGAAAATAATTTTATGGTTAGGACAGGGGTTGGGGTGGTCACCAAAAGATGAGGAACTATATTAAAGGGTCACAGCATTAGGAAAGTTAAGAACCACTGGATTAGGTGTGAACTAGTTGGAAGAGATGTCACTGTGGGTGGTCTTGGAGGTTTCAAAAGCCAGACCTTTACTAGTCAGTCTTATGTCCGGTGCTTGTGGATCACATGTAAGCTATTAGCTACTGTTCCAGCATCGTGCCTCCCAGTCTGCTGGCACATTCCCTGCCAAGACAGTCATGAACTAACCCTCTGGAACCCTGAGCTGAAAATTAAATGCTGTCTTTTATAAGTTGCCTTGGTCATGGTGTTTTGTCACAGAAATAAAAAAGTAACTAAGACAATCAGTCTTACTGTAGAAGTTTTCTGTGCACTGGGTTTGACTCTTAATTCTATGTCCAATAATTTACTAATAAAGGTTAAATAAATCTCCCTGCCTTGCCCTTTTCCATACTCCATCTCCCTCCATGAGAACTATCCCCTTCCAGTTTCTTTTTTTTTCTTTTTCTTTTTTTTCTTTTTCTTTTTTTTTTTTTTTCTTTTCTTTTTTTTCGGAGCCGGGGACCGAACCCAGGGCCTTGTGCTTGCTAGGCAAGCGCTCTACCACTGAGCTAAATCCCCAACCCCCCACTTCCAGTTTCTTAATGTGTAAAACTAATCCCATCTTGAAGCACTTAACAAGGTTGCTAGTTTGAACTGCCCTTTTATTTACAGTAGTAACCTCCCTCCGACAATATTTGTGTAGCAGTATTCTCCCAGATACATGATGCTCAAGGAGACAAACTTCCAGGAATTGTAACAATACAGAAGCTATAGAAGACGACTAACCTTAGCATAACACATTTTGTCCAGCCAGTTCTCCAGCACTCAGGAGGCAGAGGCAATCCTCTGAGAGATTTGGCCAGACTGGTTTACATAGTGAGTTCCAGTCAGCAAAGACTGGGACCTCAAAAACAACAACAACAGCAGCAATCCAGTTCAAAATAAACAGCCAGGTGAATCACAGCACTGTTGCATGCATATATCCAATAAATAAATCCAATATTTTTTAAAGGCCAGGTATGTTCCTGCAGGATAGAGAGTATTGCAGATTGGAGGCCAGTCTGAGCCCAGCTACATAGTGAAGCTGTCTCAAAACAAGATGGGACCTAAGAGATGGGTCTGTAGTCAGTGCCTGACATACAATCATGAAGAACGGGGTTGGGATCATCAGTAGTTATGCAAGACTGGTGATCACCTGTAATCCCAGAACTTCAGAGGCAGAGATGGATCATGGGAGTGAGGGACAGTAGCTGACTAATTGTCAAGCTCTGTCAAGGAGAGATGTTGCCTCAAAAAATAGGATGAAGAAAGAGTGATCAGAGTCAAACAATGTCAACCTCTGGCTTCCCCCACACACATACCACACACATATACACATACACAAAGAAAAAGGAGAAAGAAGAGGAGGAGGAAGAGGAGGAGGAAGAGGAGGAAGGGGAGGAGGGGGAGGAGGAGGAGGAGGGGGAGGAGGAGGAGAAGGAGGAGGAGGAGGAAGGGGAGGAGGGGGAGGAGGAGAGGAGGAGGAGGAGGGGGAGGAGGAGGAGGAGGGGGAGGAGGAGGAGGAGGAGGAGGAAGGGGAGGAGGAGGAGGAAGAGGAAAACCCAAAAAGATAAGTCATAGTTTAAAGGAAAAGTTGGAGAGAGAACATTTTTACTTTTGGGGAGAAATTAAAATATCTGAACTTTGAAACTTCAATTGCCCAGTTCACCTAAATCCTAGAAGAAAATCATATAAGAAGTATCTTAGTGACTATCCTATTATTGAGAAGAGACAAACGGATGAAGGGAAATATTATAAGAAATGGCATTTAATTGGGGCTGGCTTACAGTTCCAGAGGTTCAGTCCATTATCAACATGACAAGAAGCAAAGCAGCAGGCGGGCAGACACTAGAGGAGCAGCTGAGAACAGACGTCCTGATGCTTGGGAAGAGAGCCCCTGGGCCTGGTGTGGGCTTTTAAAAATCTCAAACCCCACTCCCAGTGACACACTTCCTCCAACAAGGCAGCACCTCCTAACCCTTTGAATTCTTTTTAACAGTGCCGTGCCCTGGTTAAGCATTCAAATATTTGAGCTTAGGGGGCCATTTTCATTCAAACCATCACAAGCAGCTTGGCAGGAATGAAGGAATTGTGAAGAGAAATGTGTGCCCCTCCTTTCAGTTGCTGACTATTCACAATGGTCCCTAGGAAATTGGGATTTCACTGAGAATCTCATGCTGGAAAAGGAAAAAGCCTGGTGTAGGCTAGAGGAAGACTTTGTCTCCAGGAAAGAGATTTCGAAAGGTTGACAACTGTTTACACTGCCTGGTGGCAGAGGCAGAAACCCAGGCCAGGAGGGCTTAGCCATGCGTGCTCTGGCCCTCTGCTTGAACCGAAACTGTGAAGATAGACTTGGAGGGTCACTGCTCTCCTCTGTTCTTCTTCCTAATGTTGCCACATTGAATGGATCTTTCTCTTCCTTTTGCTATTACTTCAGTTGGGATATTGAAGGGCAGGTAATTAGTGTCGCCAGGACCTAGGCTGTGTTCCTAACAACTCTGGTAACATTTATTATGATTCTTCTCAGCGTTTGGTTTCAGACACTGGAAGGACTGACTGAGGTGCATATCTACCAAAGCAGACTTGGCCTCCTTTTTCTCCCAAGCATCCCTCATTCCCTATGTGTCATACCCTGCCCCCAACCCTGCACTTGCCAGCCCAGGGACTGCCCTTCCCCCAGAGGCTCTTACCTATGCAATCCAGACATTTCTCGGTCTCTTTCGTTCTCTCCCTCTCCCTTCCTCACCCTCTCTGCACATGCCCTCACTCTCTCTTTTCCTCCTTCCCTTTCTCCCTCCTCAAGGCAATAAACCTGCCTTATATATTTTAATCTTTCATTTTAATTAAAATCTTTAATATTAATTCCTTCCACAAGCAGGGCTCCTCTCCCTCACCAGTTTGAAGTGGTCAGACATGTTCAAGGACAGCCCTGAACCCATTCCTGAAGCCTATTAGCTCAATAGACCAACCCATCCTCAAGGCAGAGGAAAGGTACTTGCCCCGAACCACTGTAAATACATATTTTCCTGAAACTGTGGGTGTATGAACACCCCTATCTTTCTAAGCTGGCCAACTCAAAGTTAGGGGAAGGGAACCTATCCCAGGCCACCAAAAGCATTTAAAACTCCCAGTACTCCCCTGGAAAAACAGACTTCAGATCCTGACATCCCCCTCTGCTCTGTGTGGAGCTGCACTTGCAGCCTCTGTGTCACTTGTAATAGTTTGTTGCCTGCCATGTCTGAGTTTTTTTTTCCTGCCTTTAATTTCTTTAGTTGCCTGAGAAAAACAAACACAATCAAGACCCCGCAGACAAGAACTTCTCTTTTTTTTTTTTTTTTTTTTTTTTTTTGGTTCTTTTTTTCGGAGCTGGGGACCGAACCCAGGGCCTTGCGCTTCCTAGGCAAGCACTCTACCACTGAGCTAAATCCCCAACCCAGAACATCTAACTCTTAAAACCTTATTTCCCTACCCAAATTCCTTGTATCAACCCCAAACTTTAACTTAAAAAAAATATATGAGCCTTTCAGGCAATGGTGGGGTACACCTTTAATCCCAGCACTGAGAAGGGAGAAGCAAGCGGAATTTGAGGCCAGTTTGATCTACAAAGAGAGTTCCCGGACACTCAGAGATACATACAGAGACCCTGTCTTAAAGGAAAAAACAGAAAGAAAATGAACCTTATTCTGATGAGGTAGGGAGGATTTGGGGTGTATGGTTTATGTCCTCCACACCCTGTGACAGCGTTTCAGCATACTGTTAGAAGCAAATACACACTATTTATACTTCTGGGAAAGAGGAAGGACCAGACTGGAATCAGACAGCTAGTATACCTTACCACTTGTATGTTGATAATGCAGTGACTATTTGTATATTTGCTTCCTAATGTAACATCAGGTCTTACCCAACCTTACTTAGTATGTTAGGCTGCGGTATCACCTTTCAATACTCAGCCACAGGGCTAAGATTAGATCTTCTTGCCTTTCACTCTCCTAGCTGCACAGCAGTGAACTGTTCAGAAAAGACAAAGCTTTCTTACATGAACCGTCCTTAGATCCTGAGGTGTTGCCTCAGTCATTCACTAAACATCTACTGAATGCCTACCGTGATTCAGGAACTAGGTCAGGCATCATTTGAAAGCGCAGGTTCTAACACGACAAAATGACTCATGGCGCCTTATGACTTAAATACCTACAGGCTAGGGTGGATACCGTTGAATGAGATTCTCAAATCTCATTTCTAAAAAGGTGAATAGAAGTTTTTGGTTTCCCCCAGATGTCACAAAAGGAATCCAAGCAAAAAGCTAAACAAGGACATTTTAATCCAAGGTGTCAGAGAGAGAGTACAATGGAAATAAGGGGACATGTTTTAAAAGAGCCACTCTTATGAAAACTTAAGCACACTAAGGAGTTTTGTGCTTCAGGATCAGCAGCATCCTTGGGAGAACAAATACTATTAGTATGGCTTCTCCTTCAACAGATTCAAGGATTAAATCCAGGGTCAGGTGTATTAGCATTCTGTCTAAGCTCCACCCCCGCAGTTACCAGGCAACAGCCAGGTATGCTCCGCCCTACAGTTACCTGGCAACAGCCAGGTATCCCTGACACTATGAAAAGGGCTGCTTGTCTCTTTCTTGCTCTCTTACTCCTGCTTCCTCTTGCTTTCTCTTGCCCCTTTGTCCCTTCTCTCCCCATTCCTCTCCCGCCTTCTCTCCACATGCTCATGGCCAGCCTCTACTCTATTCCTCTACACCTCTACTTCTCTCTACTCTCTCTACTCTCTCTCTCTCTCTCTCTCTCTCTCTCTCTCTCTCTCTCTCTCTCTCTTTCTGCCCTACTACCTTCTTAACTCCCCTCCCCATTCCCCAAATAAACTCTATTTTATACTATACCGTCGTGTGGCTGGTCTCTCAGGGGGAAAAAGATGTCTCAGCCTGGGCCCACTGAGGCACCCCCTTTCCTCAGACCTTCATAGAACATATCCCTGTCTCTTTATCTTTGTATAAGCACATAAAGGTGTGGTAGCCCACATCTGTATTCCCAATTAGTAGGAGGTACAAAGATTAGAAATCCAAGGCCAGCCTCTTATACATAGGAAGTTCCCGGACAGCCTGGGCTCCATGAGACCCTGTCATAACTCTTTCACTCTCATTCCAAACTCCCCCAAACAACCAACCAAAACCAAATGTCCACGGATCTAACCAGGGCTCCTTGACAAAAGCTTAAATTATACATGCATGATTAAATCTAGTTTAAAAAATACATCATTGTTTCAAATGAAGACATTTATATTTATATTAAGTAAATATATGAGCATTAATAAAAATAATTTTATAAAAAAATCATCAATATTCTAGGGTCAGTAAGATGGCTCTGAAGTTTAAGGTACTTGCCACCAAACTTGATGGCCTAAGTTTGAATCCAGGGACCCACTTGGTAGAAAGAAAGACCTAACTCCACAAGTTGTCTTCTGTGGGAAGACACATAAGCGATACGGCATGTGCATGCACCTAGGCAAACACACACACACAATAAACAAGTGCAATAAAAAAAATAAGCAATGGGGGTTGGGGATTTAACTCAGTGGCAGAGCACTTGCCTAGCAAGCGCAAGGCCCTGGGTTCGGTCCCCAGCTCCGAAAAAAAGAAAAAAAGAAAAAAAGAAAAAAAAAGCAATGAGCTTGAAGACATTTAGAACTTTCTATAAAAATCTGAGTAGATACCATATGCTCCTATGTTGTATTTGCTGCTTTTTTTTTTTTTAAATCAGTGTGACCAAATACCTAACAAAAGCAACTGAGGAAGAGTAATACGTTCCTTGTTTGGTGGGAAAGAATGACCTCTAAACTCAATATTTAAATAAATTAGATGTTCAAAGTCTCATTAAAGTGAGAAGCAGACCTGCATGGACGACTCTTGCTAATGAAGGTAAAACATCAAGCGAAGTGTCCAATGTCAGCCACAAGACAAATCACCTGAGGGCATTTCCCAGGCACTCCACCCCTCTGCTCTGTTCAGACCTGGTGAGCTACTTCCCATGTTTGCATTAGCGTTTTTTTAGGTTATGATGCTCTGGATACATATTCCCATAATTTCCCTCATTGATTTACCCTCAGAATACTGTTTCTGTTTCAGTGTGTGCCTGCCTAGAAGCAAGAAGACAAGTTTTACTTACCTTTGAAAGCAGGCATTCACTCCCTTACATCAGTCTTCTTTTTTTTTTTTTTTAAGATTTATTTATTTATTATATATAAGTACACACTGTCGCTGTCTTCAGACACACCAGAAGAGGCCATCAGATCACATTACAGATGGTTGTGAGCCCCCATGTGGTTGCTGGGATTTGAACTCAGGACCTCTGGAAGAGCAGTCAGTGCTCTTAACCACTGAGCCATCTCTCCAGCCCCTACATCAGTCTTCTGAGCATGGTTTCTACAGCTGCTCCCTTTGTGAGGTGGGTGTGTTCTGCGTTTGCTGATGAGGTTGACTTAATATTTCTCTCAGAAGACAAGTTGGCAAAGAATTGGTTATTTGTTGACGCTGCGGCTCATTATGCTTTCCTGTGACACAGTATGTGCCTTCGCTACGGTTTCATTGCTGTGAACGGACACCATGGTCACGGTAACTCTTAAAGGACATTTCATTGGGGTTGGCTCACAGGTTCAGAGGTTCAGTCCATGATCATCAAGGAGGGAAGCATGGCAGCGTCCAGGCAGACATGGTGCAGGAGGAGCTGAGGGTTCTACATCTTATCGAAAGGCAGCCAGGAGAGACAGTCTCACAGGCAGTTCCTAATAGTGCCTCTCCCTGGACCAAGCATACTGAAACTATAGTAAAGTGTTTATGCAAAACAGAGGAACTGAGGAGGGAACTCTGTGCCCTCTAATCATCATTGTTCAAAATTTTTTTCTGTGAAAATGGAAACCTGTTAGATCAGCTCTGTCCAACGCTACACTAGCTACTACCATGGAGTTGAGAACCTGGAATACGTCCAGCGCAATTGAGAAACAAGTTTTCAGTTTATTTATTTTAAATGAAGTTGCCACATGGAGCTGACAGTTACTTTAAATAAATGTTGGAAGGTAGCTATAGTGCCTTAGTATTAGAACTCAAAATTAATAAACTCTGCTTGTAATCCCTAGATGAGGGAGACGACAAGAGCTAGAGGAGGATCCTTGAGTTCATTCATGGACTGGATGATGGACTATATAGTGAGACTCGGGGGCAGGGCAGTCATGAATCAAATCCCTGTTCCCCTGCTATCCAATCTCCCCTTCTTTTTGCTTTCTAGGCTTACTCTATGCCTTTTCCCTTGGGGGCATGTGTGTGTGTGTGTGTGTGTCTGTGTATGTGTCTCTGTGTGTGTCTATGTGTTTGTGTGTGTGTGTGTTTGTGTGTGTGTGTGTGTGTGTGGTGTGTGTGTGTGTGTGTGTGTGTGTGTGTGTGTGTGTGTGTGTGTTAAGGATCTCACATTATCCCAGGCTGGCCACTAACAGTACTTCTGGTCTTCCTGCTTCCATATCTTGAGAACCAGATTATAGGTTTGCACTATACTAGGTTTATGAGGTGCTGAGGACCAAATCCAGGGCTTTGTGCATGATTGGTAAGCACTCTACCAACTTAGTGACATCTTCACCACAGAGGTGCGGCAGGGAAGACAATAGTAACTTTCATTTGGAATTTTCCGTTCGGTTACTGCTATTGCTGTGAGGAGACACCATGACCAAAGCAACTTTTAAGAGAAGAACATGTAATGACAAGCCTGCTTACAGTTTCAGAGGGTAAGTATGTGACCACCATGGTGAGGAGTATGGCAGCAGGCAGGTAGACATGGTGCTAGAACAGTAGCTGAGAACTTATATAAGATCTGAACAGCGGAGATAGAGACAGAGGGAGAGATGGAGAGGGGAAGGAGAGAGGGAGGAGTGGGCCTGGGGCTTTTGAACTATCAAGGCCAACCCCATTGACACACCCCCTCCAACCAAGCCACACCTCCTAATCCTTCTCTAAAGAATTCCACTGAGGACTAAACACTAGCTATTGGAGCCATTCTCATTCAAACCACAACTAAGAAGTACAACGTTCTCAAGTGGTGAAGGATGGAGCCCTAGGGACTGGAGAGGGCTAAGCGGTTAAGAGCATTGACTGCTCTTCTAAAGGTCCTGAGTTCAAATCCCAGCAACCACATGGTGGCTCACAACCATCTGTAATGGGATCCGATGCCCTCTTCTGGTGTGTCTGAAGACAGCTACAGAGTACTTATATATAATAAATAAATAAATCTTTAAAAAAAAAAGATACAAGATGGAGATAGTCTTGATTCTTCTTAAGTACCTGGCTAAGTCCAGTCAAGCCTGACGTTAGCTCCATTTCTTCTTTCCAATGTTTCAACTAAGCAAGCCAGTAAGATCCTTTTCTTCTTATACTAGCTTTACATTCTATCACTTGGCACCTTAAAATGTGTTGAGATTAAAGACAAAACAAAAAGCACACAGTAGTGACAGTGGTACATGAGCGTATTCCCAGCACGTGGCAGGCGGGAGCTCCAGGATGAAGTTTAGCTACAGGATGAGGTGGTTCAAGGCCAGCCCACACTGTAAGAGACCATCTCAAAACAACTCCTTCCCCCAACAAACAACAACAAAAATCCAACCAGGGCCAGATTAGTTCAGCAGCTTAGAATGCATACTGCTTAAAGATGACCAAGACTTGGTTCCCACCACCTTCATCAGGTAGCTCACACCTGTGAAACATCTGAAATCCTCTAACCAGCTCCTTGCGCACATGTACTCTTGTGCACATACTTACAGATACACAAATATACATGTATGTGTGTGTGTGTGTGTGTGTGTTATAAAACACTAAAATTATCATTAATTTATGGGCCCTAAATTATGGGCCCAGGTCATTAGCAGAATATTAAGACACTTAAAATGACTGAGATACTGAATCAACTCAGTGTGCGTACACTCTTCTGCATAAAGTGGGTAAAAATTGAGTAGCACTCAGTACAAATTCTTTAGTACACTTTTCAGAACAGGCCCTGATTAGCAAAAACAGTGACAGATAGTTACTGGCACACGCCTTTATTCACAGTACTGGAGAGGCAAAAGCAGGTAGATCTCTATGAGTTTAAGATCAGCCTGGTCGGGTTGGGGATTTAGCTCAGTGGTAGAGCGCTTGCCTAGCAAGCGCAAGGCCCTGGGTTCGGTCCCCAGCTCTGAAAAAAGGAAAAGGGGAAAAAAAAAAGATCAGCCTGGTTTACATAGTGATTCTAGGACAAATAGGGCTTTGTAGAGACCCAGTCTTACCCCATCCCACCCCCCTAATAGTGACAGATATAATGCCACTGCCATGTTGTTTTAAATATTTTATTCAGTGTGCCATCTTGTCAGCACTCAACTGCCATCTTTTATTTTAACATAGACTGAGGTAGCTTTTCAATTGCTTTTTGAACATTTTAGTTTACGTACACGAGGATTCTACTTGTGGGCGTGCTTGTGCACCACTTGCTTGCCTGGTACTCGAGAAGGCTAGGACACTGGATCCCCTGGAACTGGAGTTAGATGGTTGTGAGACACCATGTCAAGTGCTGAGAATTGAACCTGAGTTCCTCTAGAAAAAGCAGCCAATGTTCTTTTTTTTTTTTTTTTTTCTTTTTTCTTTTTTTTCGGAGCTGGGGACCGAACCCAGGGCCTTGCGCTTGTTAGGCAAGCTCTCTACCGCTGAGCTAAATCCCCAAACCCGCAGCCAATGTTCTTAACCTCTGAGCTATCTGAGCTCTCTCTCTCCAGTCCCTTCAACTGTTTTTTTTTTTTTAATAAAATGATCAGTTCAGTTATGCATTAAATCTCATCATCAGCTGGGCTATAATATAAAAATAACATAGAAAAACGGGAGAAGAGAGCTAGGACTATCCTACAGTAAAGGATGCAGAATCCTGAGGAAGAGGTAAATCAGAAAATCAGCAGTGTGCGATGGTGCAGGCCTTTAATCCCAGCACTTAGGAGACAGAGGCAGATGGATCTCTGTGAGTTTGAGGCCAGCCTGGTCTATAAAACAAGTTCCAGGACAGCCAGGGCTACACAGAGAAACCCTATCTTGTAAGAACCATACACAAACAAACATAAACTCAAGTACTGGTGTGTTTAATTCCTCATTCTTTATTCCTTGGATCAGTAGATTAAACAGGTAGTATTTCCCCAAGCATTGAGTTAGAGACGTTAAGGAATACCAGCAGGTTTCAGAGACACAGTCAGTAACCTCTTTGAATGCAATTTTAATCCTCATTATAAGCTAAGCAGAATAATTTAATGCAGTAAGTGAACTACACACAAAGTCTGCATATCTTGAACTATAAAAATGGCTTGCACACCCACATACAGGTTTAATCAACCATACATTCTCACAATGAAAGTATTTATGTGTATATCAGTGGAACACAACCCAGAATACCTGTCCTGGCCTCTGCTTCACAAGCTGTGCCATTCCTACGGCTGAAGGCATTTGTTTTTGGAAGCATTACAGTCATCAAGGAAGACGACGAGATTACTAATGCTTAGCAAATACTAGTTTCTCTTTAAAAAAGTGTTCTTTAGAAAAGAATATTAAAACAAATGATCGATTAAGACATTCTGACAAGAATTTAGTTTTCTAAAAAAAAAAAAAAACCACACAAACCAGTTCATTATCTTTAATAGCTTCTCCCACTACTGTCGTCTAAAAACTTGAGATTCATAAAGCACAAGCCCTACCATTCATAAAATCAAGAGGACATTTAGATTGCATTTTATGCAGCGATGTACACAGCTTGGAATGCACATGTCTACCTGAAGAATAAGTACTACTTCCCCCTTTCGGGTGGAACTGCATGGTTTGCAATACTTTAAGTTAGGAGTTATTCAAGGCCAGTAAGCAACTCAAATATGGTCAGATAAAGACAGGCAACAAAAGGCTCACGTTACAAATCTAAAATCAAAGGCCTCTGTCATTGCATGCCTAGCTATCACGATATTACTGCAGACAACAAATACAATGTATGGTTTCCACAGAAAATATCAAAATCCCGGGCATCACAAACGGTGTCAAGATCCATAGTTGGCTTCGTCGAAAGCTTTTCTAGCCCGTTTCAACTCTTCATTCATAGTTAGTAAGTCTTTAACTCTAGCGAACTTCCTCGGATCCTTTCGAATTAGGAAGACAATATCTTCAACTTGCACTCGACCTTGTCTTCCAATTGACATTGCCTTATGAGTCTATGACAAGGAAACACATCAATTTTTAAGGGCCAAATATTTTTGTGTTTTAATTTTCTATTAATCACGCTAGTGTTACATTTGTGAACCAGCTGTCTGATCATCTCCTTACTTAGGAATTTATTTATTTCATGCATGTGAGTACACTGTAACTGTCTTCAGACACCAGAAGAGGGCATCAGATCTCGTTACAGATGGTTGTGAGCCACCATGTGGTTGCTGGGAATTGAACTCAGGACCTCTGGAAGAGCAGACAGTGCTCTTAACCGCTGAGCCATCTCTCTAGCCCTCCTTACCGCCTTTCTATTGCATAATCGACAGTATTTTCTTTCTGCATTACAGGACTTCTTTTTTCATTACGGACAATAAAACTACCAAAATGAGCTAGACAGAGTGATACACACTTTTAATTCCAGCACTTGGGAGGCAGAGACAGACAGATCTCTGTGAGTTCAAGACAAGCCTTGGTCTATAAAGCAAGTTCCAAGCTAACCAGGGACATATAGCGAGACCCTGCCTTAAAAATAGATGGATGGACAGATAGGCAGATGGATGGTCAGACAGACTGGCAGACTAAAACAACAACAAAACCTAGCAAATTGGGGTTGGGGATTTAGCTCAGTGGTAGAGCGCTTGCCTAGGAAGCGCAAGGCCCTGGGTTCGGTTCCCAGCTCCGAAAAAAAAGAAAAAGGAAAAAAAAAAACCTAGCAACTTTTGAAGATACTTCTGTTTTATTTTATGATATAGGTGAAGTTTTTGTCTTGTTAAATGTGTTCTGGGTTGGCTAATGAGTAGGTAATAGAGATTAGGAAAATAACAATTAGGCTTTAGTAGGCTGGAAGGAAAGAAGGGAGGTTTTGGGAGGCTAAATAATAAAACTGATCCTAAGACTAATGCTTAAATCTTTTATATAAAAAAATCTATACTTGGAGACACAATTATAACATTATTTTTGTTGCTGTTTTGTTTTTGAGACATGTTTTTGAGTCTCACTATATAACTAGAACTTACTATGTAGATTGGCCTAGCCTTGAACTCAAGCCAACTTATCTCTGATTCCTGACTGGCTTTTTTTTTTTTTTTGGTTCTTTTTTTCGGAGCTGGGGACCGAACCCAGGGCCTTGCGCTTCCTAGGCAAGCGCTCTACCACTGAGCTAAATCCCCAACCCCTCCTGACTGTTTTTTATAGAGACAGGATCCAGAAACTAGGCTGGTCTCAAATGAGGCAATCTTCCTGCCTCTGCTACAACTTCTAGAACTAAAAGCATGCACCACTATGCTCAGCTTTGTTTCTGTTTGTTGAGAAAGGGTCTTACTACCTAGCCTACCTAGCCTGGTCTTAAAACTGGGGTCCACCTACCACAGCCTCCTGAATGCCGAGCACACCGAAATGACATCTTCTCCTGCCTGGCTGCTTTGTTTGTTTTTATCTGTTTGTTTGTTTGAGAGATGTCTTTATTTCATTTTATTTGTTTGTTTGAAATCCTAGTCTTGTTATGTAGCTCTGGATGGCCTAGAACCTGCTACATCCTGTAGTAGATCCTCCTGACTCTCTCTGGAATTCTGGGATTACAGGTAGGAGCCACTATGGCAGGCTCTGTCATTTAATATGCTGCTGGGGACTGAGCCCAGGGCCTCGCACACGCATATTAGCATAATCTGGCACTACTATGGCTAATGTTTTCCCTGAGCTGAGGTAAACTGGATTAAATACTCGCCACATGTGCAGGCCCTTGTACACACACCGAACAGCCTCAGCCCTGGCTGAGTAATCCTTTCACTTATTCTGTAGTAAGGAGATGGTCCAATGTAAAGGGTGAACACTCATAAGAACTAAAACCAACCAAACTCAGTGACCTCACCCCTGCTAATCCATCCAAACAAAGGAAAAGAAGAAAACCATAAAAATGGTCATTCAAGATGTTAGACCAGGGGCTGGAGAGATGGTGCAGATGTTAAGAGCACTGGCTGCTCAGGGTTGGGGATTTAGCTCAGTGGTAGAGCGCTTGCCTAGGAAGCGCAAGGCCCTGGGTTCGGTCCCCAGCTCCGAAAAAAAGAACCAAAAAAAAAAAAGCACTGGCTGCTCTTCCAGAGGACCCAGGTTCAGTTCCCAGCATCCACAAGGTAGCTCACAACTGTCTTTAACTCCAGTTCCAAAGTATCTGACATCCTCACACAACATACATGTAGATAAAACCAATGCACATGAAATAGAATTTTTTAAAAATCCCAAAGGTATTCCATGAGCTGTACATACCTTTTTTTTTTTTTTTTTTTTTTTTTTTTTTTTTTTTTTTTTTTGGTTCTTTTTTTCGGAGCTGGGGACCGAACCCAGGGCCTTGCGCTTCCTAAGCAAGCACTCTACCACTGAGCTAAATCCCCAACCCCCTGTACATACCTTTAAATAAATACTGGAAGGGAAAGAACTTAGGCTGGGTGAGATTATGGGCAATACTTTTAATTTTATTCAAAGATACTATGTTTTTACAAATAAAACTCAGGGGCTGTAGAAACATCTTAGTGCTTAAGAACAATGGTATCTTCCAGAAAACTGGAGTTCAGTGCCCAGCACCCACATGGCAGCTCACAACTGTCTGTATCTCCAATTTCAGGGAATCCAACACCCTCTTCTGGCCTCCAAGAGCACCAGACACACATAACATACAGGGACATACTTGTAGGCAAAACACCTGTACACACCAAGTGAAATATAAAACAAACAAAGCTCAGAAGTTCTGAGATACATTTACGTACTATCCATAGTAAGGGCAAATAGAAGCCAGGAACTTGCACAAAGCAGGCACTCAAACAGATAGTTTATTTCAAAAATTCTAGCATTATCTAAAGCTTAACATTTTAAACCTTCAATTAACAGTTACAAAAATCAACACAACAAAAAAGTGATAGTTACAAAGTATCTTACCATTTCAGTGATGAACTCTATGACAAGGTCTTCGAGAATATCCACTGACTCCGTATAAGGATTCTGGTCATCCCCAAACCCATACATCATACAGCGCACTGTGAGAGAGCAAGAGTGTTGCGTGACCCAGAGATGGACCAGTGTCACCAGTACACTTTGCATACCAAGTAGGATTAAACCAAATTATAAACAATGGTTTAAACACAGTTATGGCTGGGCGTGGTACAGCTTGGTTTTTAATCCCAGCAGTCAGGAATCAGAGACAGGTGGACCTAGTTTGGTCCAGGCTGGTCTATGCAGTAAGACAAACGAAATATTACAGTTGTGTCTGCAAGTATGGATTTTGGTATAAAAGATCAAAGTTGTCTTAGGACTGCTCTTACTATTTAGCCTCCATAAATTTCTCTTCCTTCCAAACTACTAAAGACTAACCTTATTATATGCACACACACACACACACACACACACACACACACACACACACACACACCTTTCAAGACTGAGTTTCTCTGTGTAACAGCCTTGGCTGTCTGTCCTGGAACTCACTTTGAAGATCAGGCCGGCCTTGAACTCACAGAAAAGCACCTGCCTCTGCCTTCTGAGTGCTGGGATTAAAGGCATGGACCACCACTGCCCAGCTAAATTTTTTTTTAAAAGAGAAAGTTGAAGGGATAGCAAGATGGCTCAGTGGCTAAAGATGCTTGCTGTGCAATCCTGATGACCTAATTCAAGCCCTGGAGCCCATATAAAGGTGGAAGGAAAGAATCAACTTCACGAAGTTGTCCTCTGCTCTCCCATGTCATGGCATGTGCACACCCACACACAGACCAATAGCTTTTTAAAAGACAGGGTCTCACTATGTAGCCCTGGCTGTGCTGGAACTCATAAGTAGACCATGCTAGCCTAGAACTCACAGAGATCTACCTGCCTCTGCTTCCCTAGTGCTGGGTTTAAGACAAGCAGCACCATGACCAACTCTAATTGTTTTTAAAGGAACTCAGGATATACTTGTAGAAAAAGAAATAAGTACATTAGCAATTCCTTTTACATTGTTTTTATTTTTATGACTATTATCATTATCTAATTAACTACTTGGGAGGGGAGGGACTTGAGACAGTGTCTGTCGGTGTAACCCACACTGACCTCAAATTCAGAATCCTCCTGCCTCAGCCTCCTGAGTATTAGGATTATATAGGTATATATCACTATATTCAGCCTTAGAATAATTCCTCTTTAGAGCAAGAACTGGCAGAGCAGAATGAATGTGGTGACTTGGAAGCCAGCTTACAGTAGTTATCCCGTGAGTTCACAATGCCAAGAGACTCTGGGTCCCAACACAGAAGGAAGAAAGCTGCTATAGGAGCCAATATTATATATATATATTTTTTTTTTTGAATTCTATTTTTTTTTCTTTTTTTCGGAGCTGGGGACCGAACCCAGGGCCTTGCGCTTGCTAGGCAAGCGCTCTACCACTGAGCTAAATCCCCAACCCCTGAATTCTATTTTTAAAACTTGTCTTTTTAAGAGACAATTTTAGACTTACAGATGAGTAATAAAAAAAGAGAGAGAGAGAGAGAGAGAGCTCCCATATGCCCAGTATCTAGCTTTCCCTTACATTTATATAACAAATATTCATCAGAACTAAGAAAGTAACACTAGTCCCTTATTCAGACTGTACTGATTTTTCTACTTAGGTCCATTTTCGGTTCAGGTTCCTTGTTTGTACCCCAACCCCGACCAGAGCTTCCCATGTGCTAGGCAAATGCTCTTATCACTGAGCTACAGTCCCCAGGCCTCTTTCTCAGACTCCCGTTAGACGTCACTCTCCTACCTGTTACACCTCTGAAGTTTGCTCCATCTAACCTGTGGCAACTTCTTTAGCTCGTCCCTGTCTTTCGAGACCTCAACAAGAATCCTAGTCAGATATGGCAGACTGTTCTATCTGCTGCTTTCTTGTGATTATCCTGGGGTTAGAATGCTTTTACATGCTATTGAAGAATACCAAGGTCAACACGCTCTCACACCAAGGGTACATGCCAATGTATCATTGACGATGCTAACTCTGATCTTCGCTAAAGTGATGTATGCTATAATTTCCAACTATGAGCCGTTTTTCCCTTAAGTATTTGAAGAAGATACCCATCACAAATATTTTTTTTTTTTTGGTTCTTTTTTTTTTTTTTCGGAGCTGGGGACCGAACCCAGGGCCTTGCACTTCCTAGGTAAGCGCTCTACCACTGAGCTAAATCCCCAGCCCCCATCACAAATATTTTGATGGGCATAATTTACCTATCTCATTGGGAGTAGAAAATTTGTTATATCAGATGCACATATTTGGCCAAAGGGTTGATAAAGGCATAGACAAATGACAGTAGGTGCTTTGAAACTCTGTTAGGGTAAGAAAAAGACGTCTGTAGAGTTGGAGATGTGGCTCAGTCAGGAGGGTCCTACCTAGCATTCGCAGAGCCCTGGGTTTGATTTCTAGCACTGAATAAAACTGGTCATGGTGGCACACCCCTGTAATCTCAGCACTTTGGAAGTAAAGGCAGGAGGATCAGAAGTTCGAGTCCTTTGCAGTTACAAGGCAGCCTAGGCTATAAGAAACCCTGTCTCAAAAGCAAACAAATAAGCAAGGGCAACCAAAACAGATGTGCGAATGTGGAGCGGGGGAAGCCCAGGAGGCGGCAACTCTCCTCAAAGAAGAACGGGCAACTAAGGAGCTGAGAAAGGGTGCAGTAGTCTTCCCAAAGTTAAGCACACCAACTGTTTGTCCAAACCAATGGTAAGCCCTTGGAAAGAAACAAAGCAAGTTGTACTGACATATTTAGGATTAGGAAGGAGGGAAGGAGGGAGGGAGGGAGAGAGAGAGAGAGAGAGAATATGTATGTATATACGTACATATGTATGTATGTATGTGTATGTATGTGTGTGTATGTATGTATGTATGTATGTATGTATGTATGTATGTATACAACAAAAATAAAGAGCCCATGAATTTGAAAGAGCTAGGAAGAGTATATGGGAGGGTTTAGAGGGATGAAAGGGAAGGGGAAAAATGATATAATAATTAAAAAACAACAAAAAAGCTCAGGGAGGTAGCTCAGCACATCAAGTCACCTGGTGCCAAACCTGAAGACCCAGTTCCATCTCTAGGACCCATGTGGTAGAAGGAGGGAATCGTGGAGGCAAGAGAAACACCAGTTTAAGGTCAACCTGGACCACATAGCAAGACCCTGTCTGAAAAAAACAGCAAAAAGGAGGAGACACAAAGACTCTATTAAGTCAGTGAGAGAAGCCTAGGAGGATCCCAAACTTCTGTCATCACAAAAGTGGAGCGGTTGAAACTGAACTAAAGGTTTGGACAGGCAGCAGCGTGGGCACCATTTCTAGAGCGCTTTGATGTCACGGTCCTTTTCATATGTCCACATGACTGGAAGTAAAACCACATACAAATCACGTAACTAGCATCAGTGAGACGGAATGGAAATGGTCAGACTTTAAGGAAACCTGAAGGTATTGGCAATGGTTTCTCCATTGTGGTTGTGAGTCAGTGTCTCCTACAGCCCAAGCTGACTTCAAACTCAATGAGGACGACCCTGAACTCCAAACCTCCTGTCCCTATCTATCCCAAGAGCTGGGATCAAAAACAATGTAGACAGTTAAAGGCTGCCTTGCAGTTTTCTAGAATTTTTCGATCCCACTGCATCCAGGCATTTATAAATCTATGCTGCTACACTTCTCAATGCTCAGACAAGGTCCCTGGGCACGGGGATGGAGAGGGCATTCTCAGGAATTAGTATTGGCATGACAAGAGGAAACAGCTCACCCTGCTGCTCTAAGGATTTAACTTGTCTGCCTAAGGAGTATGATGGAAGGTTAACGACACTGTTAGTACCCCAGACTTCACTTTCTTGCCCTGATCAGTGCCTTAGTCCAAAGCCTCAACTTACATCGTTTGAAAGGTGGACACAAGAGGAATATAACATCATAGTCATCCCCAGCTACGTAATAAATACAAGACCAATCTAGGGTACATGAGACCCTGCTAAACACAGAAAGGGAAAAACAACAACAAAAACAAAGCAAACAAAAAAACAGAAAGGGGGAGGGGCAGCGGTGCAATGAATGTAGCTCAGTTAGTAGCTGAGTGCTAGCCTAACACACACAACTAGGGTCAATCCTTAGCTAAACAAACTGGGAATCATGACATATGGGCCTATGTGTAGCACGAGGGATACAGACAGGAGAAGTTCAAGGTCATACTCATCTACATACCAAGGTTGAAACCATACTGGGATATAAAAACCCTGCCTCAGCTGGGTGGCTGTGGTTCACAGTGTCAATCCCAGCACTTAGGAGGCAGAGGCAGAGGTGGAGGCATATGTATCTCTCTGTGAGTTCAAAACTAGCCTGATCTGCAGAATGAGCTCTAAGACAGCCAGAGCTACACAGAAAAACCCTGTCTCAAAAACCTCAAAGAGGGCTGGAGAGATGGCTGAGTGGTTAAGAGCACTGACTGCTCTTCCAGGAATCCTGAGTTCAATTTCCAGCAACCACATGGCAGCTCACAACCATCTGTAATGAGATCTGGTGCCCTCTTCTGGTGTGTCTGAAGACAGTTACAGTGTAATTATAATCAATCAATCAATCTTAAAAAAAAACTAAAAGAGGGGTTGGGGATTTAGCTCAGTGGTAGAGCGCTTGCCTACCAAGCGCAAGGCCCTGGGTTCGGTCCCCAGCTCCGAAAAAAAAAAAAAAGAAAAGGAGAAAAAAAAAAACTAAAAGAAATAAAATAAAAAAAACCCACCTCAAAGTGTATGTGTGGGTGGGGGGGAATCACATTCATTATTTTACGTCACAAAGAGAGAATTAGTATACATGATAAAGAGACTTATACCAACCACAGGAGGCACACCGGCAATCCCAATACTTGAGAGGCTAAGGCAGGAGGACTACCGCCACCCAAAGCTAGCTTGGGCTAAACAGTGAGCACCAATATAGCCAAGCCTATGCAGAGCCTATCTTTAAAAAAAAAGAAAGCAAAAACAAGGGGAGCTAGAAAGATGGCTCAGCAGTTAAGAGCACTAACTGCTCTTCCAGAGGTCCTGAGTTCAATTCCCAGCAACCACATGGTGGCTCACAGCCATCTGTAATGGAATTGATGCCCTCTTCTGGTACTCATATACATAAAATAATTTTTTTTAAAAAAAAAGCAAAAACAAACAGGAATAAAAACAACCTTACAGGCAAGTCTGAGAACACTGTCCCTCTAAGCAAACATATGCAGAGCAATGTACCTACTCTCCAAGGACATGTTTAAAAGCTCTCACCACCTGTAATAAAAGCATTGGAAAGTACAACTTACGTTCTTTAGAGAAAAGTCTCTTTCTCTTCCCCTGGCCACCTTCTGCTCCTCCTCCAATTTCTTCATTTTCCTCCTCAAACTAGAAATTTAAAAATACAGAAATGTCAAATGATGGCAGTGCACGTGATATTCTCCAGAGTCTCCTCCTGCTCTCTCTTTTGAGTGCTATGAATTGAACCTAGGAGCTCACGATTCTAAACAGTTAATTGACCACTGAGCTACACTCCAGTGCCCTTTTCATCTTTTTTTGAAAGACATTTATTATTTATATGTATTGTGTGTGCCTACATTGACTATGCCTGCAAATGCCCGTAGAGGCCAAAAAAGGGGTCTAACTGCTGTAGGTAGCCAGATGCACTAAAGCAAAATCTCTAGACTTTTTTTTTTTTTTTTTTTTTGAGACAAGGTATGTGCCCGTCTGCCTGGAACTCAGAGATCCTTTTCTGAGTGCTGGGATTCAAAGTGTGCACCACCATGCCCAGTGACCCTTTTGCATTTTCAAAAGTGGTAAGCTAAGGCAAACAGCACAAAGTCATAGAAACTTAGCATCAGAGGGCTCTTATGTCCTAGTCCACTTCTCAAGTCGTGCAAGAAGTCTTTTATTACGGCTCCTAACTAACAACCCTACCCGGGGTGTGTGTGTGTGTGAAGTTCAAATGGACGTCAGGTTCTGGGTTTGGTTTTAGCCCATTTAGTGGTCATACTGCTAAGCAATGCTACTACTGTAAAAGACCTGATAGTTTAAAATCTACTCTCTGCTGCCATCAGAAGCAACATTTACTAAGCACCTGTCAATACAGGGCTAAAAACTTTCCTTAACTGGGCTTGACCCTATCTCACGACAAGAAAACCGATGCCTTAAGTTAAATAACTCCAAAGGAGAATCTGGATCTCAAACTTCCTGACTTTAGTTCATCTTTTCTCCACTATTTTCACTAGTTTTGTTAGCAGATGGGCTGCTGGTTCCGCAGTATTTGCTTTGATCTCCTATGACTCTCTAGACTCTCAGTGTCAGGAAGATCCAGATCAAAAGGAGATCCTGTCTACTTTTCCTTCCCTTCCTGCCCCACGCACTGACTAAGGTACACCGAAGGAAGAGGAAAACACCGCGGAGACCCCGAACTCTCGGCGGGATTCCCTAAGGCTCAGGAGGGTCAGACTCTGCCTCCGCTAGTGAGCCAGAGGGAGTGAGGAAACAGGCTGTGACGGGCGCTCACTCACGGTGGGATCTTCCTCCTCATCTGCCATGCTAGCAGCCCGCCAGCCTTCTGAGCCCGCCCAAGGGCGGCTCGCAAGATTTATAAGATATGTGCGTCACTTCCGGCCTGGCCGGAGTTGCGCAGATGGGTGTGCACTCTCATTCTCCTAACCCCGGCCTTGAGATTGGCTGAAAATCAGTGACGCGTACTTAGGCGTGGAATCCTGAAGAAGGGATTAAAAATTACAAAGATGCCAGGCGTGGTGTACTATACCGAAAAAATTCCGTGCACTTGGCCGAGGCAAGAGAGCTTAGAGTTCGAGACCACTCAAGCTTCATGAGCCCATATCTCAGAAATCATAAATGATAAATTTGTGCATACTAATGGAGACTCCCAAATGCCTGTAATTCCAGCTCCAGGGGAATATGATGAATTTTTGCCTCTGGGACTGATGCATTCAAGTACACAAGCCCACATAGATATACTTTTTAAAAATATATATATAATCTTTATGTATATGAGTGTTTTGCAGACACGCATGTGTACCATGTGTTCGCAGCGCCAAAGAGGCCAGAAGAGAGCAACTAATTCCCTGAAACTAGAGTTAGATGATTGTGAACCGCTATGTAGGGGCTGGGAATCAAACTCAAGTCTTTGGAAAAGCAGCCAATGCTCTTAGCTGCAGAACAATCTTTCCTGCCTCCGTAATTTTGTGTGTTTGTGTGTGTGTGTGTGTGTGTGTGTGTGTGTGTACATTGGGTTTTATGAGGGGGGTGGGTTTGGGTTTGGTTTTTTAATTACAAAAGATGTGCGGGAGAGATGGTACAGTCAGTGAAAGCTCTCACGGAATAAGACTAATATTCAGGTTTAATCCCTGGGCCTATATAAAAAGTGAAAGGTAAGAAGACAGATTCCACAAGGCTGTCCTCTGGCTTCCATACACAGTAATAAGTAAAACATTTTAAAATTATCAAAGAGCTAAGTGTGATGGCACACGTCTTTAATCCCTGCCTGGGGAGGCAGAGGCTGGAAAATCTCTGAGTTCAAGGTCAGCAACAAACAAAACAGCAGAGACATTAAATGCATTAGAAAGCTGGCAGCACAGAAAAGGTAGAAATAGGGCATAAAGGAAAAAATAAAAAGCAAAGGACTATGGACAATGCTAGCAGGGCTATAAACTATGAAGTGTGGATAAATTCAACCCTCTTAACTCAAACTCCAAAACAGAAACCGGGAATAACAAAGCAATGTAATGAGTAGATCAGACACAGAGCAGAGGGAACAGCCCGGGGTTCTTCTACAATTTCAGAGTGGACTCCAGAGTCCAGTTTAGGGTTGGAGGAAAGATATCAAATGACAGAAAAGTATCTCATAGCCAGCCATTCCTGAGGGTGGACAGGGCTCAGAGGGCAAGGACCTAGAGAGATTAGTCTCAGGTATTACCATTGTTTAAGCCAAAACAAGGGACCTTTACAAAATGGAGTGGCCTTTGCTGACAATCATTTGCTATTCTGTCGTTTGTCAGTTTTCTCTGATTGAAATATTCCACACAAGAGGGAGAGAAAGGCCCGTGTCTTACATATCTGGGAGAACAGAAACACAGATGAGTTTTGAGGTCCTGGCCCCAGCAACTGAAAACAGAGTGGTTAACAACTCAGGGAGTCACAGCTAGTCTAGCTCCCTGCCAGCCGCACACAGAGCGGCCGGCACGCAGGTTTCATGAATTACCATCTGGGTTGCAGTGGGCTTTTCTGTGATGCAGCTGCTTCTGAGTCATCTCCATCCCTCATCTGAAACCCCTTATCCATACTCCTGCTAGTAATTCCAATACAAGTCAATCAGGTTACCAGGTTAGACATTGGTCCAATCGTTTCTTGGGTTTGTTCTTGGCTCCCTTTCTGATCTAATAGATATATGTGCCTCTCATGGTTCGTGCTTCTGTGTGAGTGCATACATGCCTCTCTCTCTCTCTCTCTCTCTCTCTCTCTCTCTCTCTCTCTCTCTCTCTGTGTGTGTGTGTGTGTGTGTGTGTGTGTGTGTGTGTGTGCACGCGCGCCAATTTTGACATTCCAGTTTTTTGTGACCACGCTCGGCTATTCATGTAACAAATTTTCAAGTTCTTAACATTTACTTGTTTGTTCGTTTGCTGTTTGTTGTGTGCATCTGTATATATGTGCCATGGTGCTTATGTAAATGCCAATGGACAATTTGCAGGAATTGGTTCCCTCCTACCACCATGTGGATTCCAGGGATTGAACTCAGGCTGTCAACTTTGGCAGCAAGCACCTTTACCCACTGAGCCATCTCCCAGACCCTGCAACAAATAATTGTCAAGCAGTCACAAAATACATCCAGCATCAATAAAATGATACAGAATGCAAGTGGACACTACAGCGTAACTTGGATACACTTGATAGCTTATACTTTCCAAGTGTCTGTTGCAGTAGAGGACCCCACATCGGAGGAAGCCTTGTTGGAGCAGGCAGGAAGTCAGCTAAGGCCTGAGGCATGCGCGGAGTGAGCTAGCGAAGAAAGAAGTGCAGGGTGCTCCAGACTGGTCTTGAACTCTCCCTCTCCAGCCTTTGATCAGAGCTCCTTTCCCACTGGAATGTTTTTCCCATTGAGATGCTGCCTGCTTTTCAGGCCCAGTGAATGGTCTGTTCTTCCATAAAGCCTCCTTTGAAGGCGTGTCTCCTTCATCCTCCCACAGCATTTTGTTTTCATTTTTAACAACTCTCGGTTTCTGCCTCATTTTCTGCTTGCTGCTATATGTGACTTACCTGTTTCCCTTAAACCTTAAACTTACTCAGAGCAGTCGGTTTCTCATCCGTCTCTTGATTCCCTAAGGTTAGCTCATTCCTTAGACATCTGGAAACAAATGTGTGTAGCATCTATGAATGCCTGTTTGACGTGGCTTTTCAAGTAGTTTTCATTCAAATGAAGCTATTGTTGCAAGCCGTGCCTTTAGGACTGAACTTACTCTTCAGTTAAACCAGAATGCTCTGGTCATGGTCCCCAAGACTGATTGGCATTCACCACAATGACCGCAATGATTCTAACAAACAGGCTACTGTTCTGGACTGACAGGCATTTGGCAAGAACTGGCAGCTCTCCAGTGTCAGCTGAAATGAACTGACGAAGTATGAATTGGGATGCCCCAGTTCAGCCAGGCTCTATTTATTCCTTGATTTTGTGCTCTAAGAACCAGTGACCCGGGGTTAGCCTGACAAGAAACATGTCTGTCGGGGATGGATGGCACTGAGGCTATCCGGGTGATCCAGGCAAGACAAAAGCATAATGCTTGGGAGAAAATCATCAAAGATGGAGATGGTGAAGAGCATGGAAATTTGAGGCAATGCAGTAACAACCAGAAGGGAGCTTTGAAGTTCCACAGACCTACCTGGACCCCAGCTACCTACAGGCTCTCATCCACATACTTACTTCCAGACTCTCACTTAATGTTCTTACTTAAAAAAAAGTCTGCAGATATTTTAAAGAGTCACAAATAATGTCACATATATAACGACTATATACTCTTATTGTTTATTCACCTGTCTTACCCGGTATGTTTTGTTCTCTTGAGAGCAGAGACTGATTTTTGTTTCTGCAAAACCTACCAAGTGCTCAGCAATGTTCACTTTGTTGCTTTGAGACAAAGTTTCCTCCACTCACTCTGTGGACCATGCTGACCTTAGATTTGCAGAGATCCACCTGCCTCTGCCTTCCAAGTGCTGGAGTCAAGGCATGCACCACCATTCCTGCTTGGTAAACACTTTTTAAGCAAATGAACATCAACAGTGGTAGCTAGTCTTGATGGAGTAATGCCAGGTGTCTGTCAACTATTGTTGTAAGTAGTAGTTCAGTTAATCAAATAACCCCAGAAAGGATCCACCATTTTAATGCAATATTTATAGAGGAGAAAACAATATATATGAACACATTCATATAGGAAAAATCAATATCTATGTATAAACTGACAATATGACTGCTTCCAGGTATGGAGAGGTTATATTGTAGATATGAGAGAGAGAACAGCCAGAGGCATCTGGAAAAGTCCAGAGCAGAGAGAGAAAGTAGTAGACTGAACATGGTGAGCAGATTGAACAGGGCCATGGCTAGGGGTGTGGGAGAAAGTGGAGAAAGCATCTTGAGATAGTAGGAACCTAAGGGGAGAAGAGTGAAAAATGCTGCTTCTCAAGGATGAGTAGCTGTCAAGAGGGAAGCCCAGGAGCTAGAGGAAGTGTAGAGTAGGAGAGGAGGTGGGAAGAGCTAGGATACCAGAATGGACTTTGAAATATATATACTTTAACACTGAAGGAGCCTGGAGGTCTTCATGTGCTGTGACTGCTGAATGACTCCCATTGATAGACAGTAGCTGGCTTTGCAATGAGGAATGCTGGCTTTTACCAAGCTGCTAGAAATCCTTCTAGAGTCTAGATTGAGCTCATTCTACATATTTGGGTTGCCTTTTGGAGTTTGGGGAATTTGGGCCTGACATACACATATACCTATTTTGTTGAGTCAGGATCTATACAGTCCTGGTTGGCCTAGAATTTGCTGTGTAGACCAAACTGGTACTGAATTCACCAAGATTGCATTATCTGTCTCCCAAGTGCTGGGATTACAGACATGAGCCACCATGTCCAGTTGGTAAGGGTAGAAACTAGTTAGGTATTTTTAGGGTAAGGACCTGTGTATGCCATTATTTTATGGCTGTGAAGAGACATGGCCATAGCAAGTCTTATAAAGGAAAAGCATGCAATCGAGGTTTCCTTACAGTTTCTGAGTCTTGGTTTATCCTCATCATGTTGGGAAGCATGGTGGCAGGAAGCATGATGGCAGACAGGCATAGTGCTAGTAAAGTAACTAAAAGTTATGCCCTGGGGTTGGGGATTTAGCTCAGTGGTAGAGCGCTTGCCTAGGAAGCACAAGGCCCTGGGTTCGGTCCCCAGCGCCGGAAAAAAAAAAAAGTTATGCCCTGATCCATAGGCTGAGAGGTTGGGGGCAGTTTTTAAACCTCAAAGCCCACCCCCAGTGACATCCAACAAGACCACACCTCCTAATCCTTCTCAAATAGTGCCACTCCTTGATGACTAATCATTCAAATATATGAGCCTATGAGGAGTATCTTATTCAAACCACAACAGTCACTTAGAGCAAGTAATTTATTCCCAAGGACCTGTTGGCAGTTCCATCCCTGTCTGAGACCACGTCAGAAGGGAGATGGAGTTTCCATATTATGGCTCTTCTCTTAAATAAATCTCCTGTTTTGTAAACTATACCTGAAGGAAACCAGGAGGAAATACCTTAATACTTCCTGGGTGGGCCAACTGGAGTGACCCCTCCCCAACACCTCAGTTACTAACACCTTAATTTACCAAGAGAAGCAAATGCTATCAACCACTAAGCCATCTCTACAATCCTGTCTTGGTTTGTGGAATGTCTTGTGTGTACAATCCAAATGATTGTATTAATTAGTTTTTTCTATATATTCTTTGGTTTTTGATGCTATAGTTTCATAATTTGAGCTTGTTTTCTCAAGAACTCTTTCCCGCACCAAACATTGTTATAACTATTGTTGCTGCTAGTGGTTTCCTCCTCCTGACTCCGTCCATTCCAAACCTGACAGTTTTGTTCTAGGTAACCAGGCAGTTCTCGGCCAGCAGATGGCACTGTAGCAGGAATGGACAGAATTCTTAGGGTTTTGACAACCACTCTCAGGACTGAGTGCAGCCCTGTTACCCAGCCTCTAGGGAAGCAGACCCAACTGTCTCTAAAGGTCCTGGCTTACAAAGCAGAACCTAAAGCTTTGTCTCCTGCACCCCACCCCATCATCAGACTATCACCATACAGTAAAAACACTTCAGAAAAGCCATGGTAGGGCAGATTCCTGAAAAGATGAGGCTGGCATGACTTAAACTCAGGAAATAAAGGAAACTATCCTGTTAGTTTAAGGAAAAGAAAAGGGAAGTCGTCTGAATGCTTCTGACAACCGAAAGCCTTACTATCTGAAATATGTGGCTTTTATAATAAACTTTCTTATTTCGTCTACAAAAGCCAAATGTAGCTTGGCTAGATTTCTGCCAGGAGAAGCCACCTAATGAGGGCTGTCCCAGGAGCCTGGGTAACTACTGTGGTATCCCCCCTCCACCCTGGGTTTCAGATATTACAGGGCATAGTACTACTGCAGAACACAGAAGCAAAACAACAAAACGAAACAAACCGTGTCTCCAAGAAAACAGTTCAAAACACTGACAGTGGTGACGTTTTCAGCTTGGTGTGGTAAGATAAAGTACTGCCCTGCTGTAGTATTCACATGTGCGCCCCTTATGTGCAATTCCTTCACATTGCAGCCTGCTTTCCAAGGGTTTTCTCTTGGAACTGTACCTGATTTCATTACCAGTTGTCTCCTAAATAAGTTGGAGGAAACGGAATGGTTCTGTTTCTTAATCATGAATCATTTGAACCTTAAAGTTCTGTTCTCAAGAAGATAAAGAGAAGAACGACATGTTCTGGCATACTGCGTCACAGAGAAAAAGAAAGCAGTTACTCTCCCACCATTGTAAGCGGGTGGCTCACACACACAAAACACACACACACACACACACACACACACACACACACGAAAGCAATAGCCGCAGAGCAAACCCTACATACTGACTTTTTTTTTTTTTTTTTTTTTGGTTCTTTTTTTCGGAGCTGGGGACCGAACCCAGGGCCTTCCGCTTCCTAGGTAAGCGCTCTACCACTGAGCTAAATCCCCAGCCCCCTGACTTTTTTTTTTTTTTTTTTTTTTGGTTCTTTTTTTCGGAGCTGGGGACCGAACCCAGGGCCTTGCGCTTCCTAGGCAAGCGCTCTACCACTGAGCTAAATCCCCAACCCCCTGACTTTTTTTTAAACACACTCTCTCAGTCCAGTCCCTCTAGTTACACAGTTACACACGGCAAGTAGGCAGACATCCGGTTGCCATGACCACAAAGGAAGCCTCGCCCACCACGCGCTCGTCACGTACGTAGGGACGCAGACGTTACGCAGGCAGGGTGGGGGCCTTGGCTCAACGATCAGCTACTTTGGTCTGAGTGCGGCGTTTCTCTCTCTCTCCCTCTCGGCCCTCGCGCTTGCGTACTACGGCTCGTTCTTGTCACCACGGCCCGGATCGGGAAGTGTCAAGTGGGAACCAGGTTCCCCCGCCTTTGCAGCCTCTACAGCTGAACCCGGACCCCTCACCCGGGCCGGGCACTACCGCCATGACGAACGGTGAGTGCTGGGGGCCCAAGCGGAGGTTGACGGTAGACGACCAGGACCAATCGTGGCGGGCGGGGCTAGACTGACGTGGCCGTTTCCCCCCGCCCCCTCCCAGCCCGGCCCCCCTGGACCTTGGGGAGCCCCTAACTCCTGTCTGGGACGCTCCTTGCAGTTTCTCTTTTCTCAAGCCCATAAGGGTACCCTAGTATCCACGCCTGACTCTTTGGTTATCACCCTTTACTCTCTTCTTTCCTAGAAGTTGGTTCTGGGGAGGTCGGTCCCTGTAGAATTATGCTGTTAGTCCCCAGGGAGGAGAAGCTATTATCTGGTTCCCTAAGATCTCATACTTTCTGACAATAAGCTGGTTGAGAGGACCTGGAAATGGTATCAAATTCCACAGTTTGCGGAGGAGGTGAATGTAGACATCCTCAAAGTTTTGTTTGTTTTGTTTCTTAATTTAAATAACAAAAAAACCTTCACTTACTTGACTATAAAGTCCTAGCTGGGTGGCTCCACCTCGAGCTTCTGGCTAATATTGCAAAAGGTGGATTTAGAAGCCGCCTTTTATTAATGATGGAGCACTTATAATTTTTCCAGGTTGCCTCAAATAATTTTATAGTCATGATTTTCAGGTTCTAGAAGATAAATTAAGACCTTTATAGCCAATCTTACAGGAAAGGAAGTAAGAAAGCCTTTTTAGACACTATGATTGGAGAGGCTCAGGAAATTTTTTCTCATAGACTTTCATCGACTTAACACTGAAGACTGAAATGTCATTTCCTTGTGAATTTTGGCATTGTCTACAAGAACTTATCGGAGCAAAATAATAACACATAAAACTGTCTGTGAGTTGACTGATATACTGGAACTAGCTATGAAATAGTTTCACTGGAACAAGACAGAATGGCCCAGAACTGGCAGGAACTGGCAAAGACCCTGGTTGTATATAATATCCATTTGAAGCTTTCTGGGTAGTCAGTCTTACCATACTACACAAAGTTAAAGAAGGAACATCACCCAAAGAAAGACATGGTGTAAATTAAACTAGGAAATAAAATATTCTGGCACCATGATTACTGAATAAATTCTGCCTTTATGTAATTCATTTTGCTTACCTGTATAACACATGTCAGAAGCAGAACTAAGAGCTTTCTGTGTCATCTAAGCATCAACTACAGTTTTGTTCTGTTTCTGAGAGTGTACTTTGCAGGATGTTATGTGGCAAGCCTCTAAGCCCAGCTTAGAGTAGGAGGAGGCAGACAGACCAGCCCTGTCTAGGCAGCAGGACCCTGTCTGGAAACAAAAACAGGACATGGTCTCCCTTTGTAATTGGCTGTCCTTTGCTAAGCCAGTGTCAAAGGAGTGCATCGTTATGCCTTATGCTCGTCAGTTTTTCCTGTCTTTCGCTTTATGCAAATCTTTTGTTCAGGCAGGACTATGATTTGTAAACTGTACTGTACTTGAAATATCAACTGGGTAGAGCAAAAGTGTGGCTATATGAGGTCTAACTCTTGGGTTTTCCACTAAGCTTTATGGTCCGCCTTAACATACGCTTTACCGGCAGATGCAACTCTGGAAACCTTGGCTAAAGACTGAGCTTTCCTGCATCAGATGAGTGATTTACATCAAGAACATATGTAAATCTTATGCACAGATAGTACTAGCATCAGTCACTCCAAGAGCTCCACACAAATACACTCGTGTTTTCCAGTCTGAAGTGGGGGCAGGGGAGTGAAGTGGTTAAGGGGCTGTTTATAAGCAAGTTGGGGAAACAGTGCCAAAATGGTTGAATCCTTCCTGTTCATTGTTGGCACTGCCGTTTGAGGTGATGTCAGCACCAAACTGGGCAGGGTCACCTTTCCCAGGCTAAACCAGCGTCAACGCTCTCTCTCTCTCTTCTTTTTTTTTTTTTTTTTCGGAGCTGGGGACCGAACCCAGGGCCTTGCGCTTCCTAGGCAAGCGCTCTACCACTGAGCTAAATCCCCAACCCCTCTCTCTCTCTTCTTTATGCGACAGTGTACTCCTTGGATGGGATTCTGGTGTTTGGTCTGCTCTTTGTTTGCACCTGTGCCTACTTCAAGAAAGTACCTCGTCTCAAAACCTGGCTGCTTTCAGAGAAGAAGGGAGTTTGGGGTGTATTTTACAAAGGTAAGGTCTCTCTGGATACAGAGAGAGAACGTAGCTATTTCTGAGCAGTGTGGTTCTATAAAATACAAGGCGTAGTGCCGGGGTTCTATTTGGACTCATCTTTACTATGTGAGTGTATGTGATGTGTTGTGGGTGTGTGGTTGTAGGTGTGTACACCTGGCTAGCTGGCCCATGTGAGTCTAGAACTCGTCATGCCCACTTATCCTAGAAGTACTGGGAGTACAGATTTGTATCACTCTAGCCATAGTTTTCATGGCTTCTCGGATTTTGACTTAGGTCCTCACAATTGTGTGGTAAGTGCTTTGCCTAGAGTCTGCTAATAAGATAGTCAAAGTTGAGGTAAGAGGTAAAATTTAAATTAGCTATTCCTTAAGGCATACTTGTTTATTTTACTTTCTAGGTAATTTTGATGTTCTAGGATTAAAGACTACATACAATGCCAGGTGTGACACATGTTTGTAGTTCCAGCTACTTGGGAAGCCAAGAAGTGAGCTTGTTCTTGGCCAATGTTGTAATATTTGGTCCCATGAGATGAGGGAGAGATATTTTACAGGTTAATATCATTTTAGGCTGGCCTGAAATTCCTCTTAGCAGGAAGAATAATTTCTCACTTTTGTTTTTAACAGAACACACTGGAAACAACTTTTAGCTTAATTAATTCATATATATTTTAGCTTTTTTTATTTTGGGCACCTTCATCAGGAATCCTATAGAAATATTTCTTTTAATTGTGTAAAATAAGGACAGGCATGGTGACTCATCTCTCTAATCCTATTGAACAGTGAGCCTTTGTCTCAAAAAGGTTTAGGGAGGACAGGCATTGCAGCACACACCTTTAATCCCAGCACTGGGGAGGCAGAGGCAGATAGGCAGACCTCTGAGTTCAGGGACATTCTTGTTCTAGCTACAAATTAGAGGCCAGCCAGGGCTACACAGTGTGATTCTATCTCAGAAAGTAAAAGGGGGCCAGGGCTAAGCCATTTCATGTAGAGCCTAGAACATAAGGGTATCATTTAAGAACATTTCCAGACTCTCGGAACCGTTGGTTCTCGTTAGAGATTCAAAACATGGTTTGAAAGCAAGGCTTTTGTGAAGAACCTGGCGTGACCTCACTTTCCATTTGTCCCCTAGCTGCTGTGATTGGAACCCGGCTGCATGCTGCTGTTGCAATTGCCTGCATCGTAATGGCCTTTTACGTCCTGTTTATCAAATGAATTCCAAACCATCCAGCTCATCAGCTGCCAACCCAGGGGATAAAGATGAAGAACTTGTCGGAAACCTGGACCCAGCATAGGAGAGTTGAGCTAAAATTGTCAGTGTCCCCAAGATGACACTGAAGCGTCTGCCTGCCACATGTGGGGAAAACTCATGGTCACAAACATTTTTGTTTCAGGGGATTCCAGAAAGCCAACCTTTTTTGATCTCTGCATTAATCAGCTCCCAGCAGCAAGTCTGTATATCCAGATAAATTACATCGCCCCCATCGATATGATTATGTATCTCCTGCTTAGAACCCAGGCTGGGCGGTAGCTCAATGGTAGAGCATTTGGTTAGTATTGACACGATCTTGGGTTCACTCCAGCATTGATAAAACTAGCTAGAGCTGGCCATCGGCTTTGCTCTCTAGCCCATCATCAGAATCTCTGAAAACTGCGGCTCACGGGGGAATGATACAGGCTTTGTTCAGACTTCCCAGATTAAAGAGAGGCACTCTACATAGCCTTGGCTGTCCTAGAACTCAATGTAGAGCAGGCTAGCCTCAAATTCACAGAGAGCCGCCTGCCTCTGCCTCCTGAATTAAAGGCATGTGCCAGGAAATACTTTTTAAGGCTTCATTTTTTTCATTGGCTACTTTTGATCTGATGAATTGGTGAGAAGAGTGGGGCTGGATGAGAACTAGGAGTTATGAGAGGCAAAAAAAATTGTTTGGCTTTGGAAATGTGTTCTTTCTGTGTATCTGGGGGCTTAAGAGGGGGTGGTTCTCACTGCAGAGAGAACAGACTGCCACATTCTGGCAGCTTGAAGGTTCCCCAGAGAACCTGAGTGCTTGTGAAATCTAGGGTTATCAGTAAGAAGCAGCGAGTGGGCCAAGGCAGCTTACCAGTGTCCCCAGAGAAGATTCAGTCAACCGACTGATGTAGAGAAAATGAACCAACTCTCGCTATTTCCTAAAGCTTTTTAAACACTTTCTAAATTACCTAGTGCTAAATACTGTTACTCAGTTTTAAATATGAATGCTGGGGGAGGGGACTATTGAAAAAAATCATTGATTAATATATTTGAAGTTCGGGTAGAAGAGAAGTAAATTAGTATGTCAATTCATATACTAGTAAGTTCATCTAGTATAAGAATTTATTGCCATAAAAATGTATGTAGATGGGGGTTTTTTCATAAGAGATCCAAGCTTGTTCTTCAGTCTGGGTTACAGCGATTTTAGTTGTCTCTGCCAACTCTTATGTTCATGCTGCAGTATTTCCCTCTCTGTCAGACCATGAGAAACTGGAATAAGAAAAGTCACTGACACTAGCATTTGGTCAGCCAGGAGAATTCATTAATAAAATGAGTGTGTTTCTGAGGAAAGAAAAATGAAGCTTTGCCCCTGAGTGCTGAGGGCTTTTCCATGGGGTGTAAGAGCTGTGAGCAGGTGATGTCAGATGACTCAACGTTTGAAGGGAAGATTTCTCCATTCCCCCCTATGCCTGCACAAGAATCAGCTGGTAAATGTGAAGTCTGCAATAGTGGAACAAAAAAGTAGGTCTAACATACACACGAGCACACACATGTTCAATCGTGTGTCATAAAGCTTAGCAGGACAAGTACAGGGGCTCACTCCCAGGAGAAGTGTAATTCTCTGCTGTCCGTATACTGCACCAGAACAAAGGCTGCTTGGAAGCACAGGTCCTGGTGTAGACGAGTGCTGTGAGGGTTTGCAGCAGGCTAGAAAGTCACCAAGTACTCGCTACCGCATGTGTGAGCCTCTCTAGGAATTGGTCCACAGGCAAATTGCAATTATTGCTGTTTTCTGGTCATTCCTAAGGATCCTTCCTCAGGAGAGAGAAAAATTTAATGGGGCTAGAGAGATCTTCTGGGTGGGAGTTTGGGACCTGTTGACCAACTGGGTGTCCCTTGGGAAGTAGGCACAACACTAGTTACTTTGTATTTGATGGCTTGTTCTCAAACAGGGCTGGCTTCTCCACTGTGCTCTAGAACCAGCTTCACTCCCTAAACAGCTTTCCTTCTGCGGCTTCCGTCATAGGTCCTCTGGGCCTAAATGTTCTGCATTGTTATATTTTGAGATGTTTTCTTATCAGAATGTATCAAAAAGTACAGGAAGAAGCAAATGGCCGACTTCATTTTTGACCTTATGTAATCAGGTAAATAGAAACCTGGTGTACTTATTTAGCCTGCGTTTCACTTTTGGCAAAGAAGAAAATGATAAAGTTGTAGAGGTCCTTCAGGGGTGGTATGAGGGTAGCACTATTACTCAGATTCAAGCTGGATCCACCCTGTGCCAGGGCTGGAGGAAATCAGCTCCTTTTTTATAGTGGAATCAGCTGCTTTTTTATTCACCATTGTTGGCACAATCCTTGAAAATAAACTTTTCTCCTTGTGGTTTTTGCCTGCTTTGTCGTGTGTGTTTATTGAACTGTTCAGTGCTCTCGGGTTCTACCCATGCCATAGCGTGTTGGCTCACTGGAGTAAATACTGCCATTCTGGTGAGCTTTGGTACACTTAGCCAACAGGCCCATTGCTACTATTAAAGGACTAGTGTCTTAGCAGCCATGGTGGCACCCGCCTTTAATCCCAGCACTTGGATCTTTGTGAGTTTGAGGCCAACCTGGTCTACAAACAGCTCCAGGATAGCCAGTGCTGTTACACAGAGAAACCCTGTCTCAAACACAAAACAGAAAAAATTGTGTCATTTGTCATTATTGGTGAAGTTCTTCATTCTGAGGTTATTAGGTTAACCACCCAAGCCCTTAGAAAATATCTGAGCCAGTGGAATTCAGGAGCATATATTGGGTACTTTCTTCAGTATTTGTTTATTGAACAGCCAATTAGGACTGGTATAAGTACAAATGACAGCTTCAGAAATCATTTTCTACTAATGGTTAGTTTTTTGTTTTTTGTTGTTTTTGTTTTTTTTTTTTCCTTTTTGGAGCTGAGGACCGAACCCAGGGCCACTGAGCTAAATCCCCAACCCCTAGTTTGTTTTTGTTTTTTTTTTTTTTTAACTTTGCCACTCCTTGCCCCTTACAGAAAAAGGACAGGAGGGGATGGAGTATTAATGCACTTTCTATATGGTGAGAGGCACATCTACTGTCTTAGTTTGGGCTCCTATTCCTGCACAAACACCATGACCAAGAAGCAAGCTGGGGAGGAAAGGGCTGATTCAGCTAACACTTCCACATGCTGTTTCATCACCAAAGGAAGTCAGGCCTGGAACTCAAGCAGGTCAGGAACCTAGAGCAGAGGCCATGGAGGGATGTTTCTTACTGGCTTGCTTCCCCTGGCTTGCTCAGCTTGCTCTCTTATAGAACCCAGACCACCAAACCAGGGACAGCACCACCCACAATGGGCTGGGCCCTACCCTCCTTGGCCACTAGTTGAGAAAATGCCTTACAGCTGGGTCTCATGGAGGCATTTCCTCAAGTGAGGCTCCTTTGTGATAATTCCAACTTGTGTCAAGTTGGCACAAAACCAGCCAGTACATCTACCTAATTGTTACTTCACTCATGGAATTTGAAAATTAGATTTTTTTTTTAAATTGGGTCTGACTACATGGCCCTGGCTGACCTGGAATTTATAGTATGCACACTAGACTAGCCTTGAACTCAAGACGTCCAACCTGCCTCTGCTTCTCAAGTGCTGGGATTAAAGGCATGCACCATCGAGCCTGGAGAAACATCCGATATATTTTAACGGAATGAGTGTAAATGAAGGCTCAGCGGTCTGACTCTCAGCACCAAGTTCTGGACAAACAGGAGGCTCTGTAAGCGAGGCTAGGGATATGCAGTCCCCATTTTACAGATGCCCTGTGCCTGAGTACTCAGAAATCCTTTGATTAAATGGTATTTAGTGCGCTACAAAGTGGTTAGTGGGTAAAAGGCGCCTGTTACCCAAGCCACCAGACTCTTTGATTCCATGACTCATATGGTGGAAGAAAACCGACTTTTAAAGTTTGACCTTCACGTCTGCACCATGACACATTGCTCAGACTCTGTCAATAAATACATACACATGATAAATTATATTGTCAAGGAGAAGGCACGTCCCTAAGTGTTCCTATGATGCTCTTGTTAATAATAATCTAGGATTAATAAGTCCATGAATAAGTCAGCACGTATATGTCTGAGAATGGGTCATTTCATAGCTACAAATTGGATATCTTTTAATTTAGAGCAAAGAAAAGGTCAAATCAAGGAAAAACTAAGTGAGAATATAAACATTTACATTTTATATAAAACTGATACATAATAAGGAAGGTGGGTTTTCTGCCTGATTGTAATCGCAGTACCCGGAGCCTGATGCAGAAGGATCTTGAGTCGGTTACCAGGTTGGGCAACTTAGAATTTCAAACAAAACACAACAAAACCTAAGTCCATCTGTGGAAATCAAGCTTTCTGTCCTGGGACCTCCCAGCCACAGGGTGGCAGAAGAGAACACTCTGGCTAAACAAGGTGTACGGAAACCGCCTGACTACTCTGTGGTTCCTCCCAGAATCCTTTGAGACAAGACCGAGTGTTTAAAAGAGGGTGCAACTGCCCTTTCCTCGCGAGTGGGAGCGCGGCTGGGGTGGTGGGTAGTTTTGGGTTGTGTTGTGTGCTGCGTGTGGTGCATGTGGGCCGAGTGCGAGTACGGATGTGCGAGTGTGTGCGCGCGGGTCTGCAGCATGGAAGGCGAGTGTGTGTCCTCCCCACGCCCCTCCCCTCGCCTACACCTTGATCTTATTTGATCGGGTCGTGACCCCCGCCCCGCCGGGCCGCCCCGAAATGAAAAGCAGCCCTCCTGCGAAGCCCCCTGGGTGGGGCGCTGTGCAGTGAGGCCCTCTGGGCGGTGGCGACGCCGCGGTTCCCGAGGTTCCCGGATCGGTCCTGCGGGCCCGGCGCTCAGAAGTGATGAATTGATCAGATAGACGAGGCCGGGTCCGTCCCAGCCGCTGATTACCGAGGCGATTCTGATCTGAGCCCGGCCCCAGGACCCCGCCGGCGAGCCCTGGTTCAGGTCTGTAGCCTCGTGTGCTGCAGAGGCGCGCCGCCGCTTGTAGATGGAGGCTTTGTCCCCGCTGCAGTTTTTCTTCTCACCGTGTGTGTGTGTCCGCGAGTGCCCCTTTTAGTCTGGGCTATTAATAGTTTCACCTAGGCCTTGTACAGACTCTATAGTATATCCTGTATAGTGTATCCATTAGAGAGCATACATTTACAAACTACCAGATGCATGGACTTGCCCTATATGCAGTAAATTAGAATGGGCTGTGTACGATTTAAGGCTTCAAGGATGGATGTGTTGTTTTGGATGGGTTGTGGACCGCATTGATTTGTATTTTGCGGCGTGTGTGGTGCATGTGGACCTAGTGCAAGAACGGATGTTGGAGTCTGGGGCCTAGAAGGCGAGTGTGTGTGGTCCCCCCTACTCCCGACGCCCCTCTCCCTGCCTACACCTTGATCTTACTTGATCGGTCTTAGGCTGGGGAACTTGGTTAGTAGTTGAGGATGACCTTGAATTCCAGAATGCCTGCCTCTACCTTCCAGGCTCCCATTACAGCCACTTTATTAACACATTGAGTTAAAAAAAAAAAAGGTGTGTGTGTCCTGTTTGTAAGATTATAGGTGATTGTGTGAAGTTGGTGTCAAGTTTTTCCACCACCAGCCCCCCCCCACACACACACACATAATTTTCTGAGGCAGAACCTCTCCTCTCTTTGAAGCTTCTGCTCTTCTAACTAGCTGATTGCATAGACATAGACACACACATACACACACACACCCCAGAATTACAAGTGTGCCCACTGGCCTTTATGTGGTTTTGGAAACTCAAGAGTCCATTCCTCATCCTTCTGGCGCTTTATGCACTGCGCTACCCTCCTAGCCCTAATAGATTTTTTGTTTTGTTTTGTTTTTTTCTTAAGACAGGGTTTCTCTGTGTAGTCTTGGCTGTCCTGGAACTCACTATGTAGACCAGGCTGGCCTTGAACTCAGAGTGATCCAGCTGCCTCTGCCTACCAAGTGCTGGGGTGACAGACATGTTGCATCCTTCTAGCATCCTAAAATAATTTTAATTGGCACACAAAGTACTTAATTAGAGGTTTTCAGTACATTTGCACATTATGTAATGTCTACATTAGGGTAAGGGTACCTGTCTCAAATAGCATGTGGGTGTGTGTATTTTCCACAAAGGGGGACCTTTCCCCCATGCCCCATCACTATTCTCCCGGCCTCTGGTAATTTACTGTATGCCGACAACCTGTAGGAGAGCAACTGGTTTAGAGCCCACATGAGTAAGATTATGTTTTTCTGTGCTTGACTTATTTAATGATCCCCAGTTCCGGATATGCTGCACAACAGGATCCCATTCGTTTTTGATGGGTGCATAACCTTCTATTGTGCTGGCTAGTTTGATGTTAACTTTACAGAGGCTAGAGTCATCTGAAAGAAAGGGTACCCATCTGAGAAAATGGCCTTCATAAGATTGACTTACGGGATAGACTGTAAGGTATTTTCTTAATTAGTGACTGTTGAGGAGGGTCCAACCCAATGTGGGTGGTGCCCCTCTGGGCTGGTGGTCTGTAAAGCAGGCTGAGCAAGTTATTAAGCAGTGTCCCTCCATGGTTTCTGCATCAGCTCCTGCCTCCAAGAACCTGCCCTATTTGATTTCCTGTCCTGGCTTCTTCCAGTGAAGTGTGGAAATGTCAGCCAAATCTTTTTCTTCCCAAGTCGCTTCGATCTTGGTTTTTCATCAAACCAATGGAAATCCTAAGACAATTGTGTACATACACCATATTTTCTTCATGACTGAGCTGTTTTTCCCACTTCCTTGTGTGTGCACACAGCTCGTGGGCATGTGAAGGTCAGGGTAGCCTGTGTTAGTCATTTCTCTCCACCATGTGGGCTCCAGGGATTAAACTCCGGTGGCAGCTGGGTAATTCACCAGAGTCGACTGCCTAGACGTGGGTTTAAGCCAATAGAAAGTCTTTACTAGCTGGCTAATGCTCTAGATGTTCTGGATCCCAGTGTAATCTGAGCCTTCTCAGGCTTGTTTTCATTTTTGGTGGGTGGTGCTGTCTTGTTTTACAGCCTGAACTGCTCTTCCATTATTACAATTGACAGGCATGGCAACAAGTGCTTTTACCTATTCAACCTTCTCAGCCCATGGATGATGCTTTGATGCTTCTTTTTTTAATCCATTCATCGATGGATGTTTAAATTCTTAGCTGTTGTAATTCCGTCTTTTTTCTTTTGACTTGTTTAATGTGTATTGATACACTGTAGACCTCTTCAGACACACCAAAGAGGGCATTGGATTCCATTACAAATGTTTGTGAGCCACCATGTGGTTGCTGGGATTTGAACTCAGGACCTCTGGAAGAGCAGTCAGTGCTCTTAACCGCTGAGCCATCTCTCCAGCCCCTGTAATTCATTTATTAGTGCTGCAGTAAACATGGAGAGGTTGATATCTCTTCAAAATAACTGATTTTATTTTCACTGATACATAACAAGTTATAGACTTACTGGATGGATCCTGTGGTTTGGTTTGGTTATGAGACAAGGTCTCTAGGCTGTAGGGTTGATGTAATCCTGTTGAATAGCTAGGACTTCAAGCAAGCCACCAATCCTGGCTGATAGGGTTTTTTCCCCTTTTTGAAATAGGTCTCACTCTTAGAACCTTGGCTGGCCTGGAACTCACTATGTTGGAAGGTGTATGCCACCAAAGCTCCGATTATAAGTGCGAGGTTTCACCACTCCTAGTGTTTATTCGGTGCTGGAAAGCAAGCCCAGGGTTTTATTCGTCCTGGATAAGCACTCAGCCAACTGAGTTACATCCCCAGACCTCCTCCTGGTACTTGGATCTTCAATTGCCTTAGTCCCATCCTAACTGAAGTGGGGTGATACCCGATGGTGGTTTTGGTTTGCACTTCTTGATTAGTGATACCAATCTTTCAGATACTCGCCGGTCAATTGTATGTGGTTCTATATTGCCTATGATAAACACTACGACCAAGAGCGATTTGGGGAGGATAGGATTGATCTTAAGTCACAGTAATGTCTGAGGGAAGTCAAGAAAAGCTCAAGCAGAACCCTGAAGGTAGGAACTGAAGCAGAGACCATGAAGGAATGCTGCTTACGAGCTAATTCTCCAGGTGCTCACTGAGTCACCTTTCATACCCAGAGGTGGCACTGCCCACAATAGGCTGTACCTTCCCATATCACTAATGGAGAAAACTACTGGCCTACTGGCCAGACATGCGTCTTTCATCCTAACACTGACGAGACATGGGCCTTTCCTGCCAGCACTTGGAAAGCACAGGTAGATGGATCTCTGTGCATTCAAGGCCAGCATGGTCTACACTGCAAGCTCCAGAACAGCTAGAGCTACTGAAAGAGCATACCCCTAAACGGGGAGCTGCGTCTCTCACTCCAATCGAGGGGTGGGGTGCCCCCAGGAATCACGAGTAGCCAGCCTTGATGTAACAGCAGGAGGTAGCTTTTATTAACGAGATCCCTATTAGCGGGATCCCGGGTCGATATGTATCCCACACAGGAGACAGAGGAATCGACCCCGAGCTTCCAAACTCGGGGGTTTATATAGGGGCATTCGTGAGGTTACACATGATTGGTCAGTTCAAATGGTGCACAGTTTCTTTCGGCGCGAAATTACATCAGCAAGGAGTACGTGCTCTCTAGCAGCTCGGCAGGCAGGTAGGGTGGCTCATCTCACTCAGGGGGGTGAAGGAAGGGGAGGGGGTGGCTACAGATGGTCAATGTCCTTGGGGCTGATAGCTGGTTTGGCAAGTCCTATCTCTGGCTCTCCCTTAAGCACGTCCGGCCCTGCACATCCAGACTCTGACAATGAGTAACCTTTTTAAAACTCTAGTTCTAGATTCCCTTCTTCTTTGTTAATAGTTCTAATCTTAGAACTACATAGAGAACTCAGTTTCATCTAGCATAACAGCTTGGTATTGTTGTCTTAACATGAGGATTCTAATCTGGACACTATCCAAGCCTATACACCAAGGTCAGGACTAGCTTTTAGAACTTCTAAATTTATACAGACTGTGATCCCTGAGGCACAGTCCCAAGAAGTATTAAGAGTACTAACATATGTAATGTTACATCATTTGTAATGGAAATCAAGCCTATCCCACACCTATCCTGATAGAACCCAGGACAAACATGACTGAATTTCCCTCTAGGTCCCAGCTCTCAGCCCTAACAGCTAGTACACGGCTGGTGAGGGCTGAGAATTGACAGCTGTCAGGGTGGTCAGCAGCACCAGGTATGGTCCTTTCCAGCGAGGCTCGAGTGTCTGGGCTCAGTGTAGCTGCAGTCTCCTGGAACTGATGACTGATGAGATGTCTCAGGGGTCTCCGAAGCATAAGCTGCTGTCAGCTGTGAGCAGATTTCTTTCTGTATCACCTGTAGGTCTTTTAACCTGGCACACATGACGTGTTGGTTCAGTAACATCATCTAATACAGTCAGGGGAGCTGAGGCCCCATATAAGATCTCAAAGGGGGTAAGGCTGAATCTGGAAGGGGTATTTCTTGCTCTGAAGAGAGCAAGAGGGAAGGAGTGTCACCCAGTCTGCGCCAGTCTCCATGGTCAATTTAATTTGGTCAGGGTCTCTTTTAAAATTTTATTTATTTATTCTACCTGTCCTGAACTTTGAGGTCTGTAGATACAATGTAATTTCCAATCGACCTCTAAATACTTGGCCACACCCTGGCTTACCTTGGCAATGAAAATAGGGCTGTTGTCTGACCAGATTACCTTGGGCACTCCAGACTGAGGGAAGATTTCTTCCAGTATCTTCTTGATGACTATCGAGGCCGTCTCTTGCAGTTGTTGGCTTCACCAGGGCATCCAAGAGATGGTAAAGGCATCTTCAGTGCTGATGTGCTGGGGGGTAGAAGTTTAGCCATCCCAGATGACGTCGTGTTGTCCACCATGGCAGCACCCACTTGTCTCTGACCTTCATTCATGAAGAGAACTGTTCCCATCTGTGGACAAGGTCCTCGGCTTTCAGCAGGGGTCAATCAGCCAGTCGCAGAGGTCTTTCCTCCACCCATGGGCTTCTGCCAATTCCGGATTGGGCAGCAAGGTGACCAGATTGTCCCCAACCGGTGGAGAATCTAGTCTATGGCAGCTGACCAGTGGTCCCATCTTTTGGGACACTCTATTTAAAGGCAAAACATCAGCCACTCTATCACAGTTTAAGTCCTGGATTGGGTGATAATTGTTAGTGCCCGACTAGCAGGAGTGATATGTTCCAAGCAGAACAGCGCTAAGCCATTCATCTCCCAGCATCAGGTACTGGTGCACTGAGACAGGTCTTAAGCTCCACATACACAGTCTGTAGATATGCATACACATGGCCTCACCCAGCCATTTAAGCCCACGCAAGCCAATTTGGAGAGCAATTTTCTCATGAGCAAGGGATAGGGGCAGTCAGGGATGACCATGAATTAGCGGGTGGGTTACCCGGCCCACACCAAGGTCCACTGTTCTTCGGGCAGTCCATAAGTATTGTTTGTTGCCTGTAGCCCCTTGCACTCAAGGTCTTTGGATATTGGCCCACTGGGGGCATAGGAGCATAGAGCATTGGGTCCCTGTCCAGCACTCTAGGACCAAGAAGCTCTCCAGTGGTCCCTCTTGTTCTTTCTTGGGCAGTCCCTGACCCAGTGTCCTTTTTCTTTGCATTAGGCACACTGATCTTTAGCCAGGAATTCTCTTCTGTTGCCAGGTACTATCTTCCTAGGTTACCTAACTACTGTGGCCAGTATATGTTCCTCTCTCATTTTTTATCTCTCTTTAGCTCTCTAACTTCCTCTTCTTTTTGTCTCTTTTCTTTCCTAGCTTCTTGCTCTTTTTATCTCTTTCTTTTTCAACCTTACTTTCTCTGTAACTTATACTAACTCTCAGCAACTTAGCTTAACCCTTTAAATTTCTGTAACATTCTCTTTATATCCTTTCCTTATCTTAGCCAGATTGGTGGGGCACTTTCTAGCCCCTCAGAGACCCACCCTTGGAGCCTGGCGGCAGACCTGGAGCACTCCCTACCTTCAGGCGTCTGAAGAGAGCAGGCAGAAGTGAGGGCCTTCCATCTGTGTCTGGAACATTTTTTCTGGCCTCTAGTAGGATTCCGTCTTTCCTCGGTGGTAAAGAAGACCTGTAACAGTTACTAACAAGCATCTCAAATGGGATGGTGAGAAAACAAGAGAATCTTGAGAATAGAGGTCTACTGAAGAGGGCAAACAGCATTTAGTCACACAGCTAAACCAGAAGGCCTTTCTTTTTCTTTCTTTTTTTTTTTTTGAAACCTTTCCAGTGAGTTTTTATTAGTAGTTGCATCATGATTCAGGGTCCCAGGGTAGGGACCATCATATACTGAGGTCCCCCTTTTCTATCGGGGAGAAGGTCAAAGAGCAGAGGAGAGGTGGGCGGAGCCAGGTCAGATCTTCCCAGGAAATGTGCCTTCTGCTATGCGGTCATCCCAGGCTGAGACCCATGAGACGGGGCAGAGGGACTTGTACACACGCCGGTACCACTCACACACGGAGACGTCACCGCCCTTTGCCGTCATTGCCTTCTCACAGCGGTGGAAGTCCAGGTAGTTCTGCCAGCAGTTCTTAGTCTGGTTCTGGTTTGGGAAGCGGCTGTCAAAGGGGGCGGTTTTGTAGTTCTTGATTTTAGTCTTGATGTCTTCGGCCATCCTGACTCCTAAAGACTGTCCCGGAGCAGCGTTACTTCAATGTGACCCTTTGCAAAGACGCCAATGTCAGACGGGAAGCCAGAAGGCCTTTCTTGGAACAAAAAGGCCATTGTACAAATAAGCACAAGCTTAGATTTTCCCTCAAGGAGTATCTCTCTTCAGTGTCAGCTTAGTGGCTTTGCCTCTCAAGAGAACCAGCCTCCAAATGACACTAGGCTTCTAGTAACAACTAATAACAAAAGGATGGAGAGATGGTTAGAACCTGGGTGCTAGATGCCAGGTGGCTGACAAAAGAATCGTAACCAGTTCACCTGGGGCTATCAGGACCTCAGTAGTAGCCCTTTACCAAACTGTCTCACTGGGTTTAAAGGCCCATGGAAAAGAAAACATTAATCCTGACCTTGGCCACCGCCTGATAAGGCAGGCTCCCTTAAAGAACTTCTCTAAATGAGCGCTCTCCTACTGTGAGCAAATGTCAGAAATTCCTTTCTTGTTCTTGTTTTCCTTATAGTCCTCTCCCACCTAGCTCTCAGCCTTTTCAGATGGTTCCTCCTGTAGCATTTCTAATGTAGCCTGTCCCTTTAAGGTTCTTTGCTCCCAAGCAAAATTTAAATATTTCCCAGCTCATCACAGCTGGCTGCGAGTACAAGCTCAGATAAAACACTATGCTTTAAAAATTAACTTTGGCTATCAACCAACACACTGCCACTAGAGCGGGGTCCACAAAATTAAGTTCCTTACTCACTAAACATTAAGGGGACCAAGTAAAACTCTTCGACGAACAAAGCAAACAGTTTCATGATTTCAAACACAGTCGTAGGTCCAAGATTCAAACACAGTCGTCAGTCCAAATTCAAATACGAAACAAAAGTCAAAAAGACACTGGACAATACCACAGAAAACAATCCAGGCAAACAAGACCAAGACATCCTATCCAGAAAACCACAATCAGGTACACAGAGTGGGATTCCACATCCACTCTCTCAACACAGATACAGAGTGGGATTCCACATCCACTCTCTTCCCCTTGACTGGCCACAGCCGAGCTCTCCCGACTGTTCTCCGCCCGTAGAACGTCTTCCAGGGGCTGCAGCTTGCGGGCCCGGGGCGTCCCCCCTTCCGCAGCCAGGGGGTCGATACACATCCACTCTCCTAGCACAGGGCAGGAATACACATCTACCCTCTTAGCACAGGGCAGGAATACACATCTGCCCTCTTAGCACAGGGCAGGAATACACATCTGCCCTCTTAGCACTGACCAGTACTAAGGCACACATATATACACACACGGCGGAACCAAAACAGAGACAGACACAGACTGACAATTGTGGCGCCGCTCACACAGAAACACTCAGACAAACATCCAACTCACCTCCAAGGGGCATTCGGGGTTCCGGGGGGTCACGCTCTGATCTCGGTGGGACCTCCAAATGAAAGAGCGTACCCCTAAACGGGGAGCTGCGTCTCTCACTCCGATCGCGGGGTGGGGTGCCCCCAGGAATCACGAGTAGCCAGCCTTGATGTAACAGCAGGAGGTAGCTTTTATTAACGAGATCCCTATTAGCGGGATCCCGGGTCGATATGTATCCCACACAGGAGACAGAGGAATCGACCCCGAGCTTCCAAACTCGGGGGTTTATATAGGGACATTCGTGAGGTTACACATGATTGGTCAATTCAAATGGTGCACAGTTTCTTTCGGCGCGAAATTACATCAGCAAGGAGTACGTGCTCTCTAGCAGCTCGGCAGGCAGGTAGGGTGGCTCATCTCACTCAGGGGGGTGAAGGAAGGGGAGAGGGTGGCTACAGATGGTCAATGTCCTTGGGGCTGATAGCTGGTTTGGCAAGTCCTATCTCTGGCTCTCCCTCAGGCACGTCCAGCCCTGCACATCCAGACTCTGACAATGAGTAACCTTTTTAAAACTCTAGTTCTACATTACATGATAAAGAGACCCTGTCTCAAAAAAAAAAAAAATCCTACATGAAATACCTATAGGCCAATCTGACAGGCATTTTCTGAGGTTCCCACTTAACGATGGTTCTAGTTTGTGTCAAGTTCCAAAACAACCCAGCACAGGGTTTTATTTAATCTCTAGGCAGGGTTTTGTTCTGTAGCTCTGGCCTGGAACTCACTGGCCTGCCTGCCACTATCTCCTGAGTGCCAGTGCTAAAGCTGTGTACCACCTCAGTGGCTCCAATATGCTTCCTTAGCAGCCATGTTGAAGATGAATTGGTTGGAGAAGTGGAGGCATTATTTCTAGGCTTCTTCTGCCTAGAAATAGATAACTTCTGCCCATGGGTCTAAGTACCTATTTTTGTCAATATACAGTTTCTATACTACGTTTATGATATATTAAGAGAGGTAAGCTCAAGATTTGGCTATGATGTGAGTTCATGAATGCAGATGCATGTATGGGTGTATGTATGTGGGCTATGTGTGTATGGGGGACAGAGGCACTGTCCACTCTCCCTCCTCCTCTTCTCTTTTTCGTCATCTTTTGGTTTTCTTTGGTTTTTGAGCCAGGGTTTCTCTGTGAAACTCTGACTGTCCTGGTACTCTGTAGACCCAGGCTGTCCTCAGACTCAGAGATCACCTGCTTCTGCTCCCCAGTGCTGGGATAAAAAGCATGCACCTCCACACTTATTTGTTTGAAATTTATTTTTATGTGTATGAGTGTTTTGCCTGCACATATGTCTGTGTGCCACGTGTATGGGATGTCTACCAAGTCCAGGAGAGGGTATCAGCTACCCTGGAACTGGAGTTAAAACTGTTAGCTACCATGTGAGTGCTGGGAATCAAAGCCCGGTTCTCCCTGGGAGAGCAGTCACTGCTCTTAACCACTGAACCATCTTCCCAGGGCCCCTGCTCAGCATTTTGAACGTGAGTTCTGGGATTGAAGTCAGCTCCTTGGTTTTGCAAAGCAGCTTGCTACTGGGACCTCTCCTCAGCCTTATTTGAAGGTTTTGTTTTGTTTTTTGTCGTTCCATGTGATCATAGCACTGTCTTTCCTAGGTCTCTGAAGACTGCCATTAGTGTTTTGATAAGGATTGCATAGACTCCGTACAATGCTTTGGACACTTTAACAGGACTGATTCTTCCAGTGCATGAACACAATGTCTGTATGTGTGCCTGTCCTTTGCAGTGTCTCCGTGTTTACAGTTTTCTCAATAGAGCGCATTCACATCGTGGTTCACATTTATCACAAATGGGGTTGCTTTCTTGATTTCTTGTTCACGCAATTTCCTATCGGTAAACAGAACTGCCACTCCCCCAGTTTACACTTCCACTGCACTGTTCATCATTGAAAGAAGTCAGGACTGGAGCTCAAGCAGGGCAGGATCCTGGAGTCAAGAGCTGATGCAGAGGCCGTGGAGGGATGCTTCTTACTGCCTTGCTCTCGTGGCTTGCTCAGCCTGCTTTCTTCTAGAACCAATAGTCCAGGGATAGAGCCACGTAGGATACCCATCACGGGCAGAGCCCTCATCCATCAATCATTAAGAAAAACTGTCTTTTATGGAGGCATTTTCTCAGTTGAAGTTTCTACCTTTCAGATTACTCTAGCTTGTATGAAGCCAACATAAAACCAGCCAGGACATCTTCCATTTTTATCCTGAGGGGATGCTGGATTTTTAGAAAAAAATTATTTTATTTATATGGGTACACTGTAGCTGTCTTCAGACACATCAGATCTCATTACAGATGGTTGTGAGCCACCATGTGGTTGCTGGGACTTCAATCAAGACCTCTGGGAAGAGCAGTCTCAGCCGCTGAGCCACCTCTCCAGACCGGGGATGTTGGATTTTATCAAATGCCTTTTCCCATCTGGTGAGATGATTAAGTGGGTTTTACCTTTCAGTCTATTGGTTTTTACATATTGAACTATCGTCCTTGGTATGAACCTCATTTGATCACAGAAAATAATCCTTTTGATGAGCCATTGGGCTTGGTTAGTACCTTGCTGAGTTTTACATCTATGTTTGTCTCAATTACTGTCCCACTGCTGTGAAGAGAGACCATGACTAAGGCAACTTTTTAAAGAAAACATTGAATCGAAATATCGCTTGAAGTTTCAGAGGGTGTCAATGACCATCACGGCAAGGAGCATGGCAGCACCAGGCATGGTGCTGGAGCATAGCTGAGAGCTACATCAGACTCACCAGTTAGAAGCAGAGAAAGAGATGAGACTGGGCCTGGTGTGGGCTTTGGAAACCTCAAAGCCACCCCCAGGGACACGCCTCCTTCAACAAGGCCACACCTCCTAATCCTTTCAGAACAGTTCCTCAACTGGGAAACATGCAAATATGAGCCTAGCCAAAAGAGATGGTGCCCACCTTTAACCCCAGCCTGGAAGAGATGGTGCCCACCTTTAACCCCAGCCTGTCTTTATTCAAGCCACCATAGCATTCATTACAAATATAGGCCTTTCCTTTTCCTTATTTAAAAAAAAAGTTCTTAATTGTGTGTGTGTGTGTGTGTGTGTGTGTGTGTGTGAGAGAGAGAGAGATATGTATTTAAGTGTGCATAAGTGTCTCAATGTGAAAGTATGTGTGTATATGTGTGAGAGCATTGTAGGTGTGTATGTATAAGTATGAGTTTTCTGAGTGTGTACAAGTGTCTTTATCTGGTTCTGATATCAGGCTAATGCTGCCCTGAGAAATGAAATTGTAAGAATCACTTCTTGTTCACATTTTCAGAATAATGTTAAGATTTTATTTAGACAGTGCATCATATACGATATCTCAGACTGGCCTCGAACTCACTGATATTCCTGCCTCAGCCTCCCAAGTGTGGAAACTTCATATTGCCACATGGCAGCGGATACTATCTGAGGAGACTGGAAAGTTTCAATATAAAGGGACACCTCAGTTCCTGGAAGAACCCCCTTTGTATTTGAATTATACACGAAGCAATGCTGTCAGACTTAATTAGCAATGGGACTTTATAGTCCAATACTTTTTGTTTAAATATTTTGAAACAATGTTTATGTAACTCAGACTGGTTTTGGATGAGCAAATCCTCTGTCTCTACCTGTTGAGTGCTGGGATTAAAGCTATATACCATCTCCATACCTTATAGTGCGATCTCCAAAAGGACATTGGATCATTTTTTGCCCAATCGTTTTTTGACACAGGTTCTTATCAGTGCCTCTTAATTTTTAAGTGTTTTTATTTTTGTGCATATTTGTGCAGATTCACATGCCTCTGTGTGTGCACCAGTGGAGGCCAGAGGTTGAAGTTGGGTGTCCTCATCTATCTCTGTCTGATTTATCATATTGTTTATTTGTTTGTTTATTTATTTGTTTGCTTGAGACTGGGTCTCTCACAGAACCTGGAACTCAGTTAATTCAGCCAGACTGGCCAGAGAACCCCTAGGATCATCCTTTGTCCCCTCATCCCTGCCTCATAACCCCAGAATTACAGATGTGCTGGGATATAAACCTCAAGTCCTCATGCTTGCACAGCAAACACTATCCACTGAGCCATCCACCAACCCCATAACTTATAAGATTAGGAACCATGTTACTGCATCAAATTTTAGGGACCTTGAAATCCAAACACCGAGTTTTTGAATGACGTTTATGAGAATCAGGTCTACATGCCACAGGCAAAATTAACACAGAGAAGACAGTTGAGTTCCAGGAAGTGGCAGAGTCAGAGACTGAACGACAGCAAGGAGTAGGGCCAGGGAAACGAACCCTCAAAGAGAAAGAAGCAGATGACTAAACCCAAGAGGCCGATAATGTGACATTAGCTGTGGAGTGTGGAGTATCATAGTGATAACTTGCTTGTTAAGAAAACAGGCTATTCTGTAGTAAGGGCACCAGTGGAAGGGGAAGACCTTGGTCCTGCCAAGGCTGAACCCCCAGTGAACGTGATTGTTGGGGGGAGGGTGGTAATGGGGGGAGGATGGAGAGGGAAAGCCCATATAGAAGGGGAGGGGGAGGGATTAGGGGGATGTTGGCCTGGAAACCGGGAATAACAATCGAAATGTAAATAAGAAATACTCAAGTTAATAAAGATGAAAAAAGAAAGAAAGAAAGAAAGAAAGAAAGAAAATAGGCTATTCTGTTTCCTGTGTCCCTGACTCTTAGTGCCCAGTGCACCGATGTGGCTCTGTGTAGTTGTGACTTTAGTTATACACTAAACTTGTACACTAAATACTTGTGTCCAAACCAGTACGGTTCTGTCCTAAACCCTTACGTCTGGCAAAAAGACTTTCCAAGGCACAAATTTACCCAACAGGACTAGTCTCTAGAATTGGGGAATTTTCAAAAATGTCCTAGGCAGCAGACACATCGGGCTTCATCTTGAACAAACCTATTTAATGAAGATGGGTGACTGCATGTTCCACCATGGCAAAATTAGCCCAGTTGTCACCACTAGGTGGAAAAGAAGCCACCATCATTTTTTCGGGAGTAACCTCCATTAGTAGCCGCAGTGTGAGGGGACACTGTGAAGAAAAGAGAATGGGGTGAGCTGGAATTTCAGACCCTTTGCCCCAGCCCCCTTTTAATCCTGTAATCAATGCACTTATCAATACTATGAGAAAATTCTTGTAAAAGTAGAAAACTGAGATATGATGGACCAATGGAAATGAACCAAGGTCTTCACTCTCACATTCATGTCCAGTGCCTTCCTAGAATTAATCTAAAGATAGAATCCTCCAGTTCTACTATCAACAGATCATCTAGTATTAGTCTGGTAGGTGACAACTTAATCGATAATTCCCACCCTCTATAGTCTCTGATCTTTCCTATTGACCAGTAACCACGAGCCTCTGATCCCCGCCATCCTCTAGCCAGCCCCTCCCACCCATCACCCCCACCATGAGCCCACCCATCATCTAATCCTCACCTATGGATCCCTGAATGCTATGGATGGATTCTTTCTTAGGGTTGATCCAGTGCCGGATGGTAGTCCGGGAAGTGATGGGGGCTGAAGGAGAGTGGAAACATTCTCCAGGAAACTGGAGTTTGGTTCTAGACAATGGTGGAAAGAGAGCAGAGGAGAGAGAGCCAATCAGAAAGGAGCTGGTGAGAGGAAAGCATGATTTCATAAGACCTCAGGGCCCCCTTCGCTCTTCTAGAATGATCAAAGCAGTGTTTGTTTAGCTACACGAACTTACCTTCATGGAGGTGAACTATGGAGATAGGACTTCTGCTCATGTTTTAAAAATGAAATACAGAAATGAGGGCTGAGGGATGTAGCTCGGCGGTAGGGCACTTGCCTAGCATGCAGGAGACCCTAGGTTCAGGCCCTAGCACAGTTAAAACAAAGACGAACAACAAACTATGTTGCAGATAAAAACGAAACAAAAAACCCCTCAAAATAAACAACTGTGGGCTTGTTCACAGCACCTGCGTTGCAATTGATGCTTACATCCTTAGGGTGGAGGAGCTTTGTTTCCATTACTCACCCCTGCATATCCTCAATGGTCTCTTGGTGTAACAGTATTTCAGTTTTGTTCTTGAATGCCCCAGTGTGGTGGTCATACAAGGCAGCTAAGCGGAAATCCAGATCATCCTTTGGTATCTGTAGAGGAATCAGTCCTCCCACAGTTAACCTGGCTGCTCTATGCCTGACTCCTCAGATTGTACCCAGCTATTGTATTCAGATCAGAGGGAGCGCTTAACCCCACACTGCAAATGATCAGACTTCTGGTCAATAGAAAGTGTCTTTTTTCGGTTACGGCTATGTTACTGGTGACATGGAAAATTGTCTTCGATTTGGGTTTAATCAGCCCTACCTCATTTACAGTTATATTCAGCCTTTGAGGGTTTTTTTTCGTTGGCTTGTTTTTGTTTTTTGAGACAGGGTGTCTCTGTGTAGCCCTGGCTGTGCTGGAGCTTGCTCTGGAGACCAGGCTGGCTTCTAATTCAGAGAGAGATCTGCTTGCCTCTGCCTCCCAAGCGCTGGGATTCAAAGTGTGCACCACCACAGCCTGGAGCAGCCTTTGATTTGATACAGTGTGTGATCTGGACCAAGCCTTGTGACTTAATAGGTTGGTTTTGGATGGTAATATCTTGAATTGGGAACAAAGGGAAAGATACTGAGGCACTCTGGACTATCTTTAGAAAAGGATATGAATGCCAGGTGTGCTGGCATATGCCTGTAATCCCAGTATTTAGGAGGCTAAAACAAGAGGGATCGAGAGTTCCAGGCCAGTCTGGGCTAAATACTAAGTTTGAGCTCAGCTTTGGCTATGTAACAAAGCTCTATTTTAAAAACAGATAAACAAACAAACCAAAAAGAAAATAAATTTATTAAGGCCTAAGTAGATGCAAAAAGAAGTAGTATTTCATATTACAATGCTAAGTACCTTCGGATCATAAAAGTAGGCGTCTCGCCTTATGGATGTGGCTGTAGAAGCCGAGCTGAGCCGATTCCAGGTATCCTGCTGCTGCACAAGGTGGGTTGGGTTCTTAAAAGTCGATTTCTGCAAGAGAAACCACATGCAGGACCCAGTTACCAGACACCATGCTGATGCAGTGTGGGCCACGGTCATTCCTGTGGTGCATCCCATTGCATGGAGAGGCACAGCAGCAGAGGCAGCTCCCTGAGCCTTCTGAGTGAGAAATCATAGAAAAGGGCCAGGGAAACAAGAAACCAGTGGGTTGGGATCCTGGAAATAAGAGGAGGGGCTCAGGGAACTGGGCGTAACAACAACCTGGTCATGATTAGAAGTTCCAAGTTTGGAGTTCTAATTAACGGAAAAGTGGTTGTGCATGGCTCGCTGGAGGACTGGAACCAATGACATAAGTTGTCCACATGCAGTAGTAGTTGGGGCCTGCAGGAAAAGAACTTGACCAAAAGGCTCCATGAGGACAGAATTTTCACTGGGGCAGGGAGGGTTCCATGAGAGGCAATGGGGAACAAAGAATGTGTGCTGTTTAGGTGACAAAAAGATTACACAAGGGAGAATAACTCACGGAGGAAAGGGACATCAGAAAAGAGGTCACTGGACACTCGGTTCTATAAACGCCACAGGCGTAAGTGAGAAAAACTGTTGATTTTTCTTGTATACAAAAATGAATATTTTCACCACTGCAGGTGTCCTCAAGTACAGTGACCCAACACATGTATTTAAAAACTGGGGCCTGGGGGCTGGGGATTTAGCTCAGTGGTAGAGCGCTTACCTAGGAAGCGCAAGGCCCTGGGTTCGGTCCCCAGCTCTGAAAAAAAGAACCAAAAAAACAAACAAAAAAAAAAAAAACCAAAAAAAAAAAAAAAAAAACCAAACCGGGGCCTGATCAAACCAATGACCGAATTCTAGTGAGCCTACTGTCTAGCCTCCTCTCTCTCTCCATGTAGCAAACTGCTGGGTGATTTAACTCAGATAAATCTGGGTTTGCTTTGCTGTGTCTCCGAGTGGCTCTGCCACATTCCTTAAAAGCTATACGCGGCTCAACATCTTCTCTATTGGCACAAGGAGATTGCCTTTCACTAAGTGGTGGTGGTGGTGGTGGTGGTGGTGGTGGTGCACAACTTTGGGAGTCAGAGGCGGAGTCGGAAGCAGAGGCAGGCAGATCTCTGAATTAGAAGCCACCCTGGTCTACATAGCAAGTTCCAGGACAACCAGGGCTACATAGAGAAACCCTGTCTTCAAAACCAAAACCAAACAGCAACAAAATCAAGGGCTGAATATAAGCATAAATGAGAGGAGGCAGAGGTAGGAGGATCTCTGTGAGCTTGAGGATAGCCTGGTCTACAGATGAGTTCTAGGTCTGCCACAGCTACACAGAGAAACACTGTCCAAAACAAACAAAAAGAAACAGAAAAAGCCAAGTATCAACACTGATGCCAGTCTGAGACCCTCTCTCCTTTGATCACAGGGAGAAGTCCCTTCACTCAGGAGGAAGCTTCTCTATACCCAGCCCTTCCCTGTCCTTTCCATCAGTGCCATTCCCTGCCCCTCATCTGGTTCTACCTTCTCTACCATCTGTTAATGGAGGCGGATCTGCCACTCTGTCACCTTCTCCAAGGGTCAACAATTACAAACTCCCCTTCTTCACCACTCCTGTCTCCAACCCTTTGTGGTCTAGCCTCTCTTCCAGTGCCCACTGAAACTGGCTATTGACCTATGGTCTCTGTGGCCACTAGGAAGATCCTTCCAGTTCTGATCTTTCTTGGTTCCTGAGACTTCAGGCATGGAAACTCCGAAACCCCACCAATCCTTCTCCATCCTATGAGGCCAAGCGGTTTAACTCTGGTCTCTGGCTGTTACACCTTCCTTCTCTGCTCAGTCTTCTCAAGAGAGCGTCTTTCTGTTTGTTTTATTTTTAAACTGTTTTCATTTAATGTGCATTGGTGCACGTACGTCTGTGTGAGGATGTCAGAGCCTGGAGTTACAGACACTTATGAGCTACCAGGTGGGTACTGGCAGTTGAACCCAGGTCCTCAGAAGAGCAGTCAATGCTCTTAACCGCTAAGCCATCTCTCCAGTCCCTCATGTCTTATTTTCAGCTTCATGGGATAGGCTGCTTTTCTACTACAATTTTAAACAGCACATAAGCTGTGTAACTCCCAGGCACACATCTTCAACCCTAGCTTCTCAGGCCTGCATACCACACAATCATTTAAAGATTTCACAGGCACCACAAAGCATCTACATAATTGATGTCAACATCTTTCTCTTCAAACCCACTTCCTTGGGATGCTTCATCTCAGTGAGGGTGTGTTGAACCCTCAGAAACCCGGGAGTCTGTCCTGTATTTATCCATTTTCTTTAGACCATATGGAATCAGCCATCAAATCCCACTGCCTGGTCTGCCGCGTCCTCCTCAGACTCGAGTTTTATCACCTGTCTTCGGTGTCAGTTGCTCTTCCAGGACTTCTGCGCCTGCTTCTGACTACTGCACTCGGCTCCCAGCTGATCTGAGGGGCTTCTGTCTCATGCCCAGCCTGATCAGCTCACTGCTTCATGTGATTTCTTTCTTCTTCTTTTTCAAGCCATAAGAGCCTGTACTTATTGGTCACTAATTCCGTGATAGGTTTCTCCGAACATTAAAAAAAATGTAATCTTTTATTATCACCCACACTAGCTAGACGAAGCAGGCTTCATCGTGATATTACGAGCAGCACAAAACTCCGACCATATTTGTCTCCCATTATCCTCTCTCGCTTCTTTTCCAAACAGTCCCCTTTCTGTGTCACGTTTGGTCCCTGCTTGCTTCATTGTCCAGCTCACGCTAGGCAAGTTCGACCACTTGGCCACTCCAGTCTCACATGCTTAATTTTAGAGTAGATTTTACACATGCCACTCTGCCTTTCTGAATCTGCCTCGACTTCCTTATGTATGCACCCAACTTCTGGAAAACATACCTGTTCTTTATGACTAAACGATACTTGGCTGTGCATGTCTCGAACACTTAGCCATTCATATGGACAGGTACCTACGCTATTTTTATTTTATTTTTTTAAATTGGGGACTGTGATTATCAGAGCCATAGTAAACATGCGTTGGCATCCTTCTGCTAACTCAATTCCTCTGGGTGTCCAGGACTCACAGCAAGCTATCTTTTTTTTTTTTTTCCTTTTTTTCGGAGCTGGGGACCGAACCCAGGGCCTTGCGCTTGCTAGGCAAGCACTCTACCACTGAGCTAAATCCCCAACCCCAACACAGCAAGCTATCTTGAGACTCTAATTTCACTTTCACTGCAGCCTCACATGGCATCCACAGTTGTCAAGGATATAATAAAAGTACACTTCCAGCAGCAGTGACTTAGCTTCAACAATCTTTTGGACAGAGCATACAATACTCGTAAGACCAGTCCCATAAATGTTAACAGCATCCTCTCTTGACCAAGTTTACCCACATAGGCCACCAGTTTTGGTGTTGGGGACAGTGTCTCATATCATCTAGGTTCGTCTTGAATTCGAGATGTAGCGATGTAGCCGAGGTGGTAGGCCCTCCATTTTGCTTATACGTATACATTTAACACACATTTACTGAAAGGCATGTCACAGCGGTGTGTGATTCCCAACAGCTCTGGGATGGTGCCTAGCCCACTAACACAATGCTCACAGCACTCAGCCATCAAGGTCTGGTCTCTAGCATCCATCAGTCCTTGTCACTATTTCACACTGACATTTGGCTTTTCTGGAGTTACAGGCCACTCTGTCTCTCCTTCCAACGCATCTGTAACTACTGCTTCCCCCCCCCAATAGCTGGTTTTTCTTTCTTTCTTCACTACACACACACACACACACACACACACACACACACACACACCCTTTGCATGTGTCTCAGTTAATTCATCAAATGTCACTCACTTTCTTTGAGAAACTCCTCCTTCCTGGTCCTATTCTCAGGCGGAATGCATGTGCCACTGAGGGAAGTACATTTTGGTTTTGGTTATGTCTGTGGGTTTGTTTGTTTGTTTGTAAACAGGTTCTTATAGCTCAAGCAGGCTTAGAGTTCCTGATCCTCCCCTTCACCCACCAAATCCTGGGGTCAGTTGTATTACCCACTAAGTGACTTATGACGCAGTTGCTGGCCCATCTTCCTTACTAAGCTAACCAGACAGTAACTATATCTAAGTTTAGGCTCAGTGTTTCGTAGGGCGTCTGGCATAGAAGCCACAAATACTGAAGAAAAGCAAGTTCTTTGGTGTTGTTATCAAGCTCACATTACCATTTTTTTTCTTTTTTCTATTTTTCGGAGCTGGGGACCGAACCCAGGGCCTTGCGTTTGCTAGGCAAGCGCTCTACCACTGAGCTAAATCCCCAGCCCTCACATTACCATTTAATTCACTTTAATGTGCCTCTCTTCAAATATCCCAAAGAATTAGACTAGGAAAAAGATGGTTTGTATTTCTAACCACTGAACATAATTAAGTTAAACACACACATATACAAATCTGTTCTTGCATCAACCAGAGGTATCGCGAAGACTTGTTTGAAGTATGACCTTCTGTCTTTCAGAGATTCTCTTCTATTCTACATCTCATCTGTCTTTAGAGTACAGATGCCAAAAGAAGAGAAAACAGTAGCTTGGCGCAACCCAGACTATTATATTATATTACATTATATTATATATTTCCCATTATTTATATTCCCCGTCACTGCTTTGACAGACCTTGTTCTTCTACATTAGAGTTCAGTTCCCTCTGCTCAAAACCACTTCCAAAAGGTTATCAGACGCAAATAGCTGGCCTAGGAGACAGGCAAAAAAGATTTCTTGGGTACCTGGTGATCTCACCAGAGTTAGGTGACCAAGAATCTGCTGGAGACCCCACTGGGAATTTGCTGAGGAAACCTCAATGTACCTTAGAGGCCAGCAGATTTCCCAAATGTGTGTCTTTGTCGCCTACGGCAGGGTTCGGGTAAGATTCCTGAGAGTGAGGCATGCTTAAAGGCCCAGGGGTGCACGCTTACTCCCTGGAGACCAGTGCGCCACAGGGCGACCCGGCTTGAAGAGGATCCCAGGTCTCAATTGTTTGGAACGCCCAGTTTTTAGTTGCTAGGCAACTGCCCCTCCAGTTATGACAGATGTATTCCCTTGGAGAGATGCGCCACCTGGCGGTTCAATAAGAAGACAGAAGTCTCCAAGAATGGGAGGAGACTGCTGTGAATGCAGAGGGAAGGCGACCTGGATACGCAATCTGGAGCCTCAGTTGGAAAACGCTGGCTTCCCACGGCGTGGGATTTCTGCAAAAGCTAACGAAAGAAGTACTAAAAGATGACCCAAAGGTTTCCTTCTCGCCTTCACTTAAAAGAAAGCTTCCCCATTTTCAAATCAATGAGAGTAAGAGAATGTCAAAAAAAAAAAAAAATCAAAGATCTCACGTGTCCTAGTTGGAAAATTGTCGATTAGGTCACCCTCGCTGTTTAACTATGCAGACGTCAGGGTTGCTCACCGAGACGGCTGTAAAAACGTGAATGGACTTGGCGGGGTGGAAGGATGGAACTAAATTTTGCAGTTACTGCTGGGGCCACTCTAGGAGACGATCCCTGGAAGATGACGAAGACCTCTGTCTTCCCCCAATCGTTTTATAAGCCATGTTTACAAAATAAGAGAAGCTTAGAAATAGCCTCCCGGCCCGGAAGAGTAATAGGTGCGAAATGAGCCGCTGCAGATGTTTTGAAGGTTCTTCTACTGCGTGCTTTACGTAACGTAAGCCTATTCGGTTACTTGCAAACCCTGGCGCGTGCACTCCCATGCCGCGCGCCAGCGGTGGCGGCTGCCATGGAGACCGGCAGGTGAGCGGCACAGGCGCGCGTGGTCCTTGCCCCACCCGCGCTGAGCGAAGAGGATGCGGTTGTCAAGGCGACATGGATAGGAGGAGGAGAGGACCGAGGGAGGAGGGATGGGCGGCCTTGGCGTAGCCGCAGGGAGGTGACTGAAGCGAGTCCAGCCCCTTGCATCCTCCTCTGTGTACCTCCCTCCTCTTTTTCTTTTTTTTTTTTTTCCTCCTTCTGCCAGCATAAGCAGCTACCGCAGCACCTGAGCCGCTACTGCCGCTGGCTCAGGACAGCGCTATGGCTGAGCCTGGTCACAACCCCCAACCTTCTGCCAGAGAAGGCGGAAGAACTGAAAGGCGCACATCCCGGCTTCTGTGGCTGTTGCTTTGGGCTGGGACCACCTTCCAGGTGACCCTGGGAACCGGACCCGAGCTTCACGCCTGCAAAGAGGTACTGTCCACTCCACCCCCTTGACCTGATCTCACTTTGGTCACCAAAAAAAGAAAAAAAAAAAAAAAGAGCTTAGATCCAGAATACAGACCTTGTAGATCCAGTCACAGTTTCAGGGACCACAGAGTTCAATTTTTTTTCTAGGAATAAGTAGGGGTTGGGGGGAGGGAAGCAGGCTGGCATCGTCATGGGTGAGGCCAGCCCATTGGAGGACTCCTAAAATAGACTACCCTCACAAGCTCTCAGCAGCTCTGGCTCCAGGAGTAAGGTCCGAAAGAGTGACAGTTCTCAGAAAGAGAAAGAAGACAGGAGTTGCTTTCCAGATGGGTTACCTAAAAAGTGGTTGAAAACACTGAGAAGCTAAACAGAAAGAGGAAAGGAGGGGACTGGGATAAAAGTAAAGTTAGGGACCAGTAGTAGACTGGGGTCAGAAGCCCTGGAGTCTGAGGATGGGAAGCTCGGGATATCGACCTTAGGATCCTAATAAGTGCCCTCTGTGGTAACATCAGTAGCCCACAGCTGCTGGCTGTGACCCTGTTGGAACGCTTTGCCTGTCCTCTTGCACACTTCATTTAGTGTTTAGCATATGACACACCTTTTCTTGATTTTGAATTCTTTAACATATTTCTCCCACTCTCTCCTTTGAACTTCTCTTAACATATGCCATAAGTCTTTTTCAAGGTGTCTCTAAAATGTTATCAACATAATTCGCGCAGTAGGTAGTGAATGCCTTCTAACAACAACAACAAAATGCTTTTGGAAAATTGTTTTTTGGGGGCCTATGACAAGACCTTAGGAATAGCAAAATTAGTTTCTGTATTAGTGAAATAACAATGTTTGGTTTGTGCTCTAAGTGACTTTTAAAAAACATATGGTAGAAGCTACGTTGAAATATTTACAAAAAACTCTATTGGGGAAGGCAGAATAAAATTTATCTATGCAGAATGTGAGAGATTTGAAAATACGTCAGAAGTCTAGCGCTGTAGGAGGGATGCTAAATATCAAGCCCAGCCAAGGTTTTGAGGGGTTAAATTAGTCCCTGTAAATCACCAATGTTAATTGACAATGCCAGTGCAGTCCCATAAATACAAGTGTTATTATGTAGGGTCCTAACCACTAGCCTGACTATAACATAGCAAATCCCAAAAGAAGCAAGTGGGATTTTTATATAAATAATGTTTGCCTAAAAGATTCATTAATATTTGAGTGGCCCATGGGTACCAGACTTGGTGGTGCATGCCTTTAATCCTAGCACTTGGGAGGCAGAGGCAGGTGGATCACTGTGAGTTCGAGGCCCGCCTAAACTACCAATCGAGTTCTAGGACATAGCATGTTCCACAAAGGAAGAAAAAAAATGGCTCTGGCTCAGAGGTTAAGAGAACTTGCTGCCTTTGTAGAGAACCTGAATCCAGTTCTCAGATCCCATATGGCTGCTCACAGCCATCTGTAATTCCAGTGTCAGGGGATTTGACACTCAGTCTTGGCCTCTGAGGGCACTGCCTGCATGTGGTACACATACATGCATGCAGGCAAGCATTCATATACATAAGATAAAAAAATATTTTTTTTTTAAAAATGAAGTCACCCCACGACTGGGACCTAGCTACGGGGACTATTTTAACCTCTTGCCACCTTAACGTTTGACAGTTGGCGTTCCTCCTAAAGTGCTAGACTTTTGTTTTCAAATCTCTCACCTTTTGCATAGTTGATAAGTGCTGGCCTAGCATGTGTGAGGCCCCAGGTTTGATTCTCCAATACCGAATAAACCAGATGTCGAGACACATGTCTGTAATCTCTGGCACTTGGGAGGTAGGGACAGCAGGGACAGAAATCCAAGATCATTCACAGGTCCGTAGTGAGAGGCAGGCTCCACAGTCATCTCTGACCTTCACGTGCATGCTGTGGGATGTGTTTACCCATATTCATACCCATGTCAAGAACACACTCACAGGAGAACAAAACAGCGATCCCTTGAAAATGGCCCGAGTCAGAGGGCCTTTGAGAACGTTTACTAGTCCCAATGATACCCCGGCTGTGTATACTTTTACCAAGCCACTTCATGATGGAGTTTAAAGATAACCAAGAACAGGATGGCTTCCCAGTAATGTTGGTTCACCGGCCTTGGTGGCCTGTGGTCTAATTGCCTTGCTTAAGAGTTAAACACTGCCATTTCCTTTGTAGAAGATAAGAATTCTACCATACAACTGCCACTGATCATTAGGTCTTTGTCCACTGTGACAGATGAGACCTTGAAGGCCTTGGATACTTACACCATCTTGGTTGAGAGGAAGGGAAGAATATTAACGTAAGAGTTTTACATTGTGCGAATATTTTGTCTTTAGACCTGTTTAAACAACCCATATTTGCTTAGGAGTAAGTGAGCCAGAGGCAGTGGGAAGGGAACACTCCACTCTTTGGGGAGCTGTGAAATGGGTGTCCTGCTAACACCAACCCCAGGGATGACTGTCTTGAAGATGGTAGATAAAAATGGACCTCAAATACAAAATACTTCACCCCTACTTCTTGGTTCAGCTTCTTTAACTAGACCCCCCACCTCTTGCCATGTTGAAATAGCTTTGGAGGCATGCTCTTGGCCTGGGGCACCAGCAAGCTCTGTTTACACTCTCCTTGAGCAAACAACTTCTGAACACCCTTGACTCCAAAATAATCAGGAAGAGAATGAGTCCATTGTTGCAAGTTCTTCACTGAGCACTGTGAACGGATCCAACGAGTTTGGGGGTTTCTAACCCCAAAAGGTGAAAATCTAGTTTGAGGGAGACTGTGTCTTCCCAGTCTCTTCTCTTTTTTCTTATGGATTTCTGAGGAGCCTATAGGGTATTAATGCCGGGGCCTCTTATCAATCCAAGGCTGACCCAAGCGAAAGCATTGCTATCATGGACTATTTATTTATAAAAGCTGAGAGCTCCAACCGGAGCAAGGCAGGAAGAAGGGTGACTTGGCCACAGGTTTTATTGCGGTGGCAGTGCACAGGGAGAGGAGACAGCTGGACGTGTGCCAGGGCCTGGCACTCCTGTCTCAGTTTTACAATAATCAGGGTCACCACTGGATCTAAACATCCTGGACGATGTTTGTCCACATGAATCACTCCTTTAGCGCTGTGCTGGCCCAGGCTAAGTGCCGGCTGCGACCCAAACATTTCTTTAAACATAGTGCAACGAGAAAACTGCCTCTGACATGCTCTGCCTGGTCCTGAGGCTGTTGTTCTAATAGCCCCCAGAGGGACTTCCCAATCCATACTGAAAAGCCCAGGGGGGCCTAGGAAGCGGAATAAGATTTGTTGAGTGAGTGATGACTCTGCCATTTAGTAAGGAATCAAGATTATTAACTTCTGACAGCCTCAGATTCCTATCCTATAAAATGGAGGGAGTCATGTCTATCTGGAAGGGCTGTTGTGAGGATTGAATTAAATTAGATAGCACAGTCAAGTACCTAGTACATACTCCCATTGTATGGTGTTTAAGAAACACTGGTGGGCAAACTAATCATACACACACATAAGAACATATAAACTTTGACCTAAGGTTAATGTGTGTGGTCAGCGGGGCTGCAGTGGTGAGGCAGGCGAGAGAAAAAAGAAAAGAAAGAAAAGAAAGAAAGAGAGAGAGACAGAGAGAGAGAGAGAGAGAGAGAGAGAGAGAGAGAGAGAGAGAGAAAGTAACCAGAACCGGGCTACTTGACCTGCCTGGGTAGTAATGATTGTGCAGACAGGGAAGCAGGATGCTTTCTAGATAGAGGGAGGAGTCTGAGGAAAGTTCAACAGATGGAAAAAACAATCCGGGAATTGCAAGTAGACCAGTTGGCTGAAACTTGAAGTGGTGTAAAGCTAGTAGGAGACAAAGTCAGAATGTCAGAATCCATGAAGGATTTCTGGTCTGGAGGGAAGCCTGCTCAGGGAGTATTCCCATAGATATGGTGAAGGGTTGGGGTTATATCTCAGTTGCTAGAACATTTGCCTAGTATTCAAGAAGCCCTTTGTTTGAACCCCAGCATTTATAAACCAGGCATAGTGAGTCATACACTCCTGTAATCAATTTTAAAAATTGTATTTTGGGGAGTCTCTATGTGGGTATGTGTATGTGAATGTAAGTTCCCATAGACGTTAGGGGCGTCAGATGCCCCTGGAGCTGGAGGTTTAGGGCGTTATTGTGAGCTGAATTTGGGGGCTCTGCCTCTGCCAGAGCTGTATGTGCCCTTAACCAATGAGCCATCTCTCCAATGCCATTACCTCCTGTCATTCTTAACGCGCTGGAGGTGAAAAGGAAGGAATTCAAGGTAACCTTGGGCTACACAGAAAGTTCAAGACCAACCTGGGTTATAGGAGACCTTGTTTAGAAAATAGGAGAGGGAGAGGGGGGAGAGGGGAAAGAAGAGGAGAGGGAAGAGAGGGGGGAGGGAGAGGGGGAGGGGGAAGGAGATGGAGAGAGAGAATATGAGAGAATGATTCTTACACTGAGGCTGGATGTTTAAAGCATCTGTCGCTACTAACAGAGGAGGATATTCACTATCAGAAGGGACTAAGGAGCAAGATCTTGGGATCCAAACATTTAAGAAGCAACTTTGTCTACTGAAAACACACTAGAATAATGATTATCAGACTTAAGACATTTAAAAAATGGTACATATCATAGGCACATAAATTGGAATACACTGACAAGAAGGAGAGAAGATTTTTGGTTTTTTTTTTTTTTCTTTTCTATTTTTCAGAGCTGGGGACAGAACCCAGGGCCTTGCGCTTGCTAGGCAAGTGCTCTACCACTGAGCTAAATCCTCAGCCCCGAGAAGGTTTTTTTAAAGCATGTGGAATCCCATCACTTGAAATTCCATACTTGTGTGTACACCTGCGAGGGAGGAAGGTATACAACCTCCCAGTGGCCCAGAATGTGAGGAGTTGGTTAAACTGGGTTCAACTTTCTAGCACTTCCACTCAGTAGCCAGGAGGTTGTTTGATCTCCTCAGTCACTTCTCTTTGATACGGGGATGTTGGGAGCCTGGGATACAGTTTGGTATAAGATGCTTGTCTGGCCTGTGTGAGCCCATGAGCCTGATCTCTAGCACTGAAAGAAAAAGAAAAGGAAGGTACTAATAACCCTCCCTTCATACAACAATTTAGGTGAGTTAATCCGTGGGCAGAACTTAGACCATATCTTGGCATAGTAAGTGTCCAATAACTGTTAGTGGTTACAACTGTGTTTTAGAGAAAGTCAATCTGACCCTGGCTTATGATAATGAAAAGTCGTTAAGTGCTGAGGTTGGGGCAGTGGCTCAGCAGTTAAGAGCATTGGCTGCCCTTCCAGAGGACTAGGGTTCAATCCCTACACAACCGTCTGTAACTCCAGTTGATGGAAACCCAGAGCTGGCTTCCCAGGCACCAGGAGCACACTTGGTTCACAGACATACATGCAGGCAATATTCCCATACACATAAGAATAAATTAAAAAGAAGTCATTATGGATAAGGGTGATGGAGGTGGGTTGAACTGAAAGCTGAGTGTAATGTCACTCACCTGCAGTCCTGGAAAGCAGAAGTGTGTGTGTGGAGCAGGGGAGGATGGGGGAATTGGGGTGTATGGGGGAATTGGGGTGTATGGGTTATTACACAAGGTTTAAGATCCTTGCCTCAAAACTGAACCAACCAACCAACCAACCAACCAAATAAATAAATAAAAAACCAACAACAAATGTGGGTAACCCTGTCATGTGGGACAGAAAGGCCGCCTCAAGTTAACACAGGGGCCTGGGCCACCCTGGGAGTTTTAGGGCACCTTGACCGCATACAGAGTTAAACCCTGTCTGAAAGCAAAGCAAACACATGTAATAAACAAGGAGAGGGAAACAGATGCAGAAGGCATTCTGGGGAAAAGGTGCTTGAACTTGGCAAAGAGTCTGGCGCTGTGGTATTCTACTCTGCGGCCACCAGCCGTAGGAGGCAGTTAGTTAGAGGTGTCAAGGACCCTGAGGAACTAGAGCATTGATTTTGTTTCATCTTAATTAAGTGAAGTTAAAGTAGATACTCAGTGTCTGAAAACCTTTTCAACTCAACTTAAGATCATTTGGGTAAATGAGTACATTCCCCTTGCTGCAATTTTTATAAAGTCAGAATGGAGATCAAGCACTTTTGAATGAGTATTTGGTGCCAAAATGAGCCGTACCTTAACACCTGTCAATTTTGAAGACTGAATATAAGAAGAACACTGCAATAGTTTATAATGACTATAAGTTGATAAGGCCTACATAGTATCTAAATGCAACCTACCATTAAAATTAATTTAACCCTTTTTGTTCTCTACATTTTTGAGACAAATTGAAAAGCCCGAAGGAGGCTCACGTTTCTCTGGGACATTGCTGGCCTGCAGGTAGCAGATTTGGCCCCGTTCTCCTTTTCAGCCACAGAGCCTTGGCAAGACGTCTCACCTTCACCTTCTCGTCTGTAAGATGCGAGTAACTGGGTTCTTGCCTTTTTCACAGTTGATTGGAGGATTGAGTGAGTTCCAGGACATCCAGGGTTACACAGAGAAGCCCTGTCTCAGGAAAAAGGAGGAGGAGGAATTTAAAAATTCATAAATAAGTGTCTGGAATAAAATTCAGAAACAAATAATCATGGTGGCTTAAGTCTTCAGTCCCAGCACTGGGAAGGCTGAGGCAGGAAGCTTGTTTTTCTAGAAGTTCGAGACCAGCCTGGCTACCCCGTCAGACCTTGTTAAAGAAAGAAAAAGACAAAAGAAGAAAGGGAGGAAATAGAAAGAAAAGAGAGAGAAGAAAAGGAAAAGATAGGGTTGGGGATACAAGTCAACAGTAGAGCACTGACCTAGAATAAATTTGATTTCCAAAAAAAAGAGACTTCTCTCTCTCTCTTTTTTCTGAAAAAAGATTTATTTATTTTATATATGTGGGTACACTGTTGTTGGTGGTGTCTTCAGACACACCAGAAGAGGGCATCAGATCCCACTACAGATGGTTGTGAGCCACCATGTGGTTGCTGGGAATTGAACTCGGGACCTGTGGAAGAGCAATTGGTCCTCTTAACCGCAGAGCCATCTCTCTAGCCCATCTCTCTAGTCTCTTGATTGTCCATCTCCTTCCAGCTGCTGTGTATGTAACTCTCTATATAGCTAGCTGTTCCTCCTGATAATCTTGTCTAAACTCTTGAAAATCTTGTCTGACCCCTCCAGACCCCTCTAGCTTCTCTAGGCCCCTCTCCTTTATCGACCACGTTCCACATTGGTTTTCACCCCCAGCGTTTTCAGGAAAACTGCACTTGTCCAATCCCTTGGTAACCTTTCTGCCCCCAGCAGGCTTCATCTACCAGCACTTCACAGAGCTCTGATGGCTCTCACTGCCTACCTATGCTTTCTGACTCCAGCCCCACTCGAGACTTGGCTTTGTTTCTGCCTCCCTGGTGGCTCCTTCTCTTCTCTACCTGATTTCCAGCCTCCTTGTCTCCTTGAGCTGTGAATCTGTCAGTTCCCAGAAGTCAGTCATCAAACGTCCCTCTATTCCTCCGTCTCTCTCCCCAGCCCTTGAGTTTTACTCCCTAGACGACTTCAAACAGCAACAAGGCAAGGTGAAAGGCCGCATATGTATCGATGGGTCTTGGATTCATACTTCTAGTCTGGACCTTGCCCCTGAACGCTACACCTGTATATCCGGCTGCATCTGGATATGCATTTAATTGGCAGTTCAGGTTCAGAATGTCCAGACCTGGTCCTCAGCATCACTTTGATGTTGATTTTTTTTTTTTTTTTTGAAATCCTGTGCCTCAAAGAAACTTTCTCCTCTCAGCTGCCAACAGCCCTTTCCTTCCCAACACTCAGGCTGCAAGTCCTGACTCCCCTCTTTCTCCCTCCTCTATCAGAATTCATCAGAAAAATTTTACCAGCCCTTCCTTCAAAATATACTGAGTGCGATGGCTTTTTGTCCTTGTCCAAGACTCCGTCTCCAGGCCTCCTACTGAGCTGCCTTCCTTCCACAATAATGTCTTGTTTCACGCAGCCTGAATAAATGTGCCAAACATAAGCTTGATTTCTGGCCTCTTTTCCTCAGCCTTCGAGCGTTTTCTTCTCAAGAGCAGGAAAGATGGCTCAGCAGTTAAGAGCACTGGCTGCTCTTCCAGAGGACTGGGGTTCAATCCCTGGCACCCACATGGCAGTTGATAATGATCTTTAATTCCAGTTCTAGGAGCTCTGACATCCTCCTGTGGCCCCTGAAGGCACTAGGCAAATAATACTTTTCATGTGGTGTGCAGACATAAGTTCAAAACATCCATATGCATAAAATAAAAATAAATTTTTTCGTAAAATGTTTTCCTTGTTAGAAAATGCTCAGACAATGAGATGACCGGGTCTTTTTAAAAAAACCTCTCTCGGGGGTTGGGGATTTAGCTCACTGGTAGAGCACTTGCCTAGTAAGCGCAAGGCCCTGGGTTCGGTCCCCAGCTCCGAAAAAAAAGAATAAAAAATAAAAATAAAAATAAAAAAACTCTCTCTACTCATTCTTCAGAGGCTTGAAGTGAATTTGGCAGCGTTCATTGAACACTTCCAGCTCCTGTCATTACCACTTCTTCGACATTTAGTCTGACTGCATCCATTTCAACTTTATCTTTTCTTTTCTAAGTTGTTTTAATAACGTTAAATCACCCAGATTCTTTTTTCTCTCTTCTCAGGGACGTTTTACTACTGCTGAGGTCTGGGCTATACAGTTCTTTATAACTCTGTCCCTACTGACATGAGCTGCCATCAAAGACTCATATAGTTGTTTACAGATTTGGCTGGCATCAATTTTTCCTGCAAAGGAAGCTGTTGGAACCATAGTGTTTAATTCATGTACTATCCTGTCATCAATTGTCCTCATCACCTTGAGTAATTTCCGGAACTCGGCGAACTCTTCACAGTTCACACCGCCACTGAGTGCCGCCATATTGGACCATGTTTTGCTATTTTAACTAATGCTTCTCTGTGCCTTCCTGCATCTGTCTCCTGCTAAGAAGGCACGTATTTCTCAGTGCCGCAAGCCTACAGGAGCCTGGTGCTGGGCCCTGGAACATGCAGATTCATCGTTAGGAGGTGCCAAACTGTTTTCTCAAGGGCAGGAACTGATCATGATTTCCCTTTCAATTATTTTAGAGAGTAAGGGATTAAGATTCACATGTTGATTTCTAATTCCCAAAGAACATAATCCCCACATTTAGGAGGAAGAGGCAGGAAGATCTACCAGCTTAAGATTAACTTCGGCTACAACGTTGAGTTCATGGCCATTCTGAGCAATATAGCAATATTATCTCTCAAAAAAGGCTGGGGATGTAGCCCAGTAGGTAGAGCACACAAGACCCTGGGTCCAGTTCTAGCACTGAAGGGACAGTAGATGGGTATGGAACTTAATACTGTCCTTGACACTGGAGAGACTCCCAGAGACAGGATATTAACTAGAACTTTAGAGTCCTAAGGAATAGGGATAATGTTTGCAAATATGGATCAATAATGAAGGGTATTCTTGCTGTTTGGAGACCCCAACAAAATCCCCGTCCATAGCCCTGCCCCCATACTGTGGATGTTGAATGCAGGGCCTTAGGCATGTTGTATCTGAAGTGTGTCTCTGGCTGGACTCTTACATTTTCAACTCAAATGTAGCTTTTGCTTAGATAATTCTTCAATTGAAAAACAAGGAGGAGGAGGAAGAGGAGGAAGAGGAGGCAGAAGAGGAAGAGGAAGAGGATCTACGTCAGCATTTGCTGACAAGCCTCCTTTAAGACTTAGTGGTTTAAAGGAGTAACTATTGTTCGGCTCAGAATGCTATAGTTTCTCCGGGTCGATTGTTGAGGTCTAGGCAGGATGGCTAATCGCTGCTAGGCTCCCATACAGGACTGTGGTCAGTGGGTGGTTGCAAGCTTACGCATCTAGGATGCCTTGTCAGGCGTCTGGCAGTCGGCAGGCTGTTAGTGGGACACCTGTGTTCCTTCCCTTGATTCTTATTTTCCCGTAGGCGAGCTCAGACCCACTTCTGCTATGGTCTCAGAGTTCCAGGCGGTGAGAAAGCACACCCAAACATACACACACAAGCAAAATAAATGTAAAAGTAGTATTTTGTTGTTGTTTTTTAAAGACCAAAAGCAATTTAGGAGAAAAGGATTTGCTTTAACCTAGAAGTTATATACAGCTCACCATTAAGGAAAGCCAAGGCAGGAACTTGGAGGAACAGAAACCATGAAGGAATACTCCCCACTTTCTATGGCCCATTCAGCTTGCTTGCTCTTTCTTTCTTTCTTTCTTTCTTTCTTTCTTTCTTTCTTTCTTTCTTTCTTTCTTTCTCTCTCTCTCTCTCTCTCTCTCTCTCTCTCTCTCTTTCTATTTATTTATTAGAAAAATTTTAATTTCATTTTGTGAGTACATTGTTGCTGTCTTCAGACACACCGGAAGAGATCCCATTACAGATGGTTGTGAGCCACTGTTTATTGTTTTATGCATGTGAGTACACTGTTGCTCTCTTCAAAGACACCAGATGTGACAGATGGTTGTGAGCCACCACGTGGTTGCTGGGAATTGAACTCAGGACCTCTGGAAGCACAGCCGATGCCCTGAACTGCTGAGCCATCTCTCCAGCCTCAGCTTGCTTTCTTTTTTTTTTTTTTTTTTTTTTTTTTTTCTTTTTTTCAGAGCTGGGGACCGAACCCAGGGCCTTGTGCTCGCTAGGCAAGCGCTCTACCGCTGAGCTAAATCCCCAACCCCTCAGCTTGCCTTCTTATGTAACTCGAGACTGGCTGCTCAGGGGTGGCACCATCCGCAGTAGGCTGAGAATTCCCACATCAATCATCAATCAGGAAACGCACCACAGATATGTCTGTAGGCCAATCCTGCGGAGGCATTTTCTCAGCTGAGGTCCCCCGGTGACTCTACAGTGTGTGGCAAGTTGACAGAAACTAACCAGCATGGTAACCCAGGTTGGTTTTGAACCTGCAATTCTCCTTCTAATTTCAGCCATAAAGTTCCTATACCGAAATGAACATGTGCATGCATATTTTAGATGTTTGCTCCATCACCATTCAGGTAACTTTGCCCCTGCACTCCCCTCCTCTCCTGTTTCCTCTCCTCCTCCCCTTCTTTTTGTGAGGCCAGGGTTCACTGAATGGCCTAGGTTCACTGGACAGCCAGGTTCACTAGATAGACAAGCCTAGAACTGCTTCTCCTCTCCCACAGCTTCCGAGTGCTGGGATTACAGGTGTGTACCACCACACCCAATGGGACATTTGAATGTTTGAGACGGGGTTACTCTGTGTAGCCCTGGTTGTCCTAGAACTCACTCTGTAGACCAGGCTGGCCTTGAATGTATGAAGATCCGCCTGCCTCTGCCTGAGTAGTGGGATTAAAGGCGTGCACCACCACCAACCGGCTTATTTCTTCAGCCCTTAAATTATGTTCTTAGTCAAAATGGAAATCCTTGAGTCAAAGGATGAATTGTATAGCTTATATTTCTCATTTTCCCTCAATTTCTCTTTTGGAGAAATTGTATCAGTTTTATTTACCATTAACCTTGTATAGCCTCATCCTTTATCGAGTTGAAGTTTGTTAATGAAAAATGTGAGATTTTAATTAAAGCTAGGGGTGTGGGGTTTTGCCTCTTTTTTTTCACGATAAAAAGTGATCCACACCCATGTATGTGTCTGGAGCCCACGGGGATCAGAATACTTGCGAGCCATTTTGTGGTGCTGGGACTGAACCCAAGTCCTCAGGAAGAATAAGTGCTCTTAAACGCTGAGCTGTCACTGTCTCTTCGGTTCTATTTTTTCTATGTGTGTGTGCGCATGTGTACATGTCTGTCTGTGTGTCTCTATGTGTGGGTGTGCGTTTAACATGGACCATGTGGAGGTCAGAAGATGGCTTGTGGAAGTCTTTTTCTTCCACCATGTGAGTCCCAGGGAATTCAACTCAGGGGGGAGGTGTGGGGGCAAATGCCTTCACCTCTGGGCCATCTCAGACCCAGTGCCTTCACCTCTGGGCCATCTCAGACCCAGGCATACGTCTTAATTATCCATCTTTTCTGGCTAGAATGCAAACTCTATATGGGCTAATATCTTCATATACTTTATTTGTTTCTATACTTCTAAAACTTATCATGTTGGAAGTACATCACTTTCTTTTCCTGAATTAAGCCCCATTTTGTAGATGATGAAATTAAGGTACAAAGAGCTCTTAGCCTGTCAGAACTTCCGAAGCAAGTGAAAGGGTAGGATCTCAGGCAGCTGGGTTCTTAGCCACCATGCGGTCTGCCTGTCCTTGCCCCAAATCCAAACAGTCCAAATGGTCTAAGCAGCAAAGAGACCACTTTCAGCTTCCCATTGTGTCTACAAGTCCCCAAGGACAAACTTCTGTCAGCACCTCCACATGACATTCTCTGTTTGTTTGTTTGTTAAGACAGAATTTCTCTGTATATCCCTGGCTGTCTGGGAACTCATTATATAGACCAGGGTGGCCTCAAACTCACAAAGATCCTTCTGCCTCTGCCTCCCAAGTGCTGGGATCAAAGGCATGTGCCACCACCATTCAGACACTATTTTTGAAATACTTTGTTCCCTAAGAAAAATATATGTCTTTTAGAAAACTCTATGAAAATTGCATCAGCATCTCTGTCTTATTTATATTTGGTTTTCATTATGGTAGATCTCATTACTGTATGTGTATGATGTGTGTTTGGTCGTCAGAGGACAGCTCTGTGGAGCTGACTTTTGCCTTCCACCTTGACACAGGCTCTGGGGGTTGAACTCAGGTCATTAGGGCTTGCTTGACAGTTAACCTGCTGAGCCGTCTCCCCAGGCCTGAGCATAATATATTGAAATTAGCTTCTCAGTGATCGATTCCAGTCATGTGTAACGATGCTTCAGGGAATATCCTCTTACAGGTCGGTGAGGATTTGAGTCTATCTCTAGAATAAATTCTTTAAAAATAAGACTGCTGTGTCAAAGGGTGTGCTTAACATTTCTATAGGAGTCTAGTGTCTAGTCAGCAGCACTGACTTAAAGACATCATTAGCCTTCTCCGTGACAGGCTCAGGGGAGACAGGCTCTGAGAACAGCCAGCAGAGCTCGTTGACCTCAGGGAATTACTGAGACATGAAGGGCAAGGCTCGAAGGCCTGTCAGCTTTATCAGGCTACCAGTTGTCTAAATCAAGGAAATTAAGCAGTGGCTAATTTAAAAAAAAAAAAAAGTATATGTCGAGCGCCTAGGTTTTGCTTAGTCTGTACCATTGTCTAGTTCTTTCTTAAGCTACTGCTGTAGATTGTACCAGGTTAAAGAACAGAACAGATCATTAGAGTCAGGGCTTGACAGCTGCTGGAGACAAGTACATCTTCATACCCACTTAAGTCTGAAGCTTAATGTACGGTTATCATCCATTCTTTACCTTCCGCTTGTCACAGATCATTAAATGCATTTTTAAAGATGTAGATAGCGATGTATCCTGAAAAGGAAACAGGTTAAGGCTCATGGCTTTCTACTCCTTTTAGAGTGTATGCATGCTGCTGCACGTGTGTACATGCGTGATGTCAGATGACAGCGTGGGAAGGTTGGCTCTTTCTGCCACATGGGTCTCAGGGACCGCACCCGGGTCTGCCGTGATTGTCCGGCAAGTGTCTTTGCACGCCGAGTCAGCCTGCATCAGCACAAATTAAAGGTTTTCTAAGCCTGCATCTTTCTACTGATATGAAGTAAAAAGCAAAAAAACAAAAAAACAAACAAACAAACAAAAAACAGACAATTGCTTAATGCTTTCTTAGGGAGATGGTGAGGGAGATAAAGGGTGTGGACCCAGGTGTGAACAGCAAAGGTAAGACCAGCCTGAGTGTGCGACACAGATGTGAGCAGCAAAGGCAGGACTGGCTGGAGTGTACAGACAGGAGTTACTAGGAGTGCCTCACCATGAAATGAATAACCCTATGATCTAAGATTAAAAGAAAGCCATCAATACACCCCAACTTACTATTATTATTTCGTATATGTGCTTAAATTTGAATGCATGCCGCAGTGAACATGCAAAGGTCAGAGGGCAACCCTTGAGAAGTTGGCTCTTTCCTTCCACCATGTGGATCCTCAGGCTCGGCAGCTGATGTCTTTGCCGATTGAGCCATCTCTCCGCCCTAATTGCTCTTATTAACATCTTAATTTTTTAATGTGCAAAACCTAAGTCTTAAGGAGATTAACTGGTTTGCTTGTTCTAGGGAGCATCATCCACATGGTGCCTTTAGAACGTTGAGGATGTTGAGGGGGCATGGACGTGGGGTCCTTTCTGTTCTCACCTTCTTGAAAAACAGGTTCAGCCAAGATACACAGTTTAAGTTTATTTAGCAAAAACAACAGAAGCAACAAGGCAATGATAGTAGGCACCCTAAAGTGATTGTAGTGGGTGCCCAAAATGGGGAGCAGCTTGGTCGGTTCTGTGTTGTGATTTTTAAAGATAAGACAGGTAGCACATTCCTGAGGTAGGAGGAGGCCTCTTCTGTCCCAAGGCACGGCAGGCTAGATCTTTCTCTTAAGTATTTTCTCTTATACTTGCCACAAAAAGGAGGGGTACCCAAGCCACAGTGCAAATGCTGTTATCATGAGTCAGGTCCTTTAAGGAGTCAGACTCCTCATTAGTGTGCATGTGTGGGTGATGCCCTGGTGTGTTGTTGATAAAGTGGGAACAACCCAACTGCAGCTTCAAGGTTTTAATCGCTTACTGGCTCTCGGATTGTCAGCAGCCTCCAGACACAGCTGCCGTTTTCTCTGGTGACCTCACATCTAAATCCCAGCCTTCCGCATGTCTCTAGGGCAGACTCCTGTTTCTGGAATAAACAGGAGCTTCTTAGAAATCGTCCTTACAATTCAGTCTGGGCCAGGCAGACTGCATGCTTTTAATCACATTCGGAGGCAGAGGCAGGTGGATCTCAATGAGTTTGAGGCCAGCTTGGTTTACGCAGTGAGTCCCAGGCCAGCCAAGGCTGCACAGTGCAACCCTGTCTCCAACCAATCAACTAGCCAGGCAGCCACCCAAACGACCAACAACAAAACCAATTTAGTCTGTTGCAAGTAGGCATGAGGATATATGGAAGTGCCTGTGTGCGTTCCCTGGGAGAGGCTTCGTGGGAGCCGCTGCCGCCTTCCAAGACTCCAGCACCGCTTTGTGGTTTTCCCTGGAGGCCTGTCCTTCCTCTAATCCATCGACTCGATGGTGTAGACTCAGCTGTAAGCTCTTTTGCTTCGCCTCTCTATCATCCTGAACCTGTCCTTCTAACCCTAACTCATTTTAACTCACACACTTGTTTTCATTGTAACAGAGTCTGGACTTAGGGGAGCTCTTAGGGGAGATCCAGTCATAAGGGATGTGCAATTCCTAAGACTGTTTGCCTCTGATCCTGAGCAATGAAGTGTTTGATGCCGTGTGTGTGTGTGTGTGTGTGTGTGTGTGTGTGTGTGTACACGTATGTGTGTATGTACGTATATGTATGTGTATGTATGTATGTATGTGTATGTATGTATGTTTGTGTGTATATATGTGTGTGTATGTGTACATGTACACGAGAGTCTATGGGTGGTACACCAGTGTTTGTCTATGAGAAGGTCAGAGGAAGACATCTGAACCTTCCTCCAAGTCTTTGTCTGACTTATTGCCTCAAAGCTCTGTTTCTGTGAGGACGAGTAGCTGGTGAACAAACTTCCAGGGTCTGCCTGTCTCTGACCCCTAACTGCTGGATTACAGCCGGCTTTCTACATGGGTTCTAGAGATTCAAATCCAGGTCTTCATGCTTGCACAGCAAGTGTTCTGAGCCACTGAGCCATCTTTCCAGTCCCATACATTTCTAAATATTTCGAACCAAAATGTGTTAAGCACCTCCCTTTCTATATTTCACATTTAGAACTCAGAATTTTTCTCCTAATTTGAGACAAGAAGCCCAGATAGATCCAAGGAGGGGTCATACCCTACTCCACAAATTTTCTTCTGTTGTTCGAAACCAAAGGGCGCTTTCTCAAAACTCTATCTTCCAACTTACATCATAGGACAACTGGTCAGGTTTCAGTTTTGCTTTGTTTTTGAGACAGTGTCTCGAACTGGCTTTTGTGGCTTCAGAGGACGTTAGATTTATAATTTTCCTGCTTCCACTTCCCAAGTGGGATTACAGAAAATCTAATTTATGGTCTCAGGCACAATAGGCAAACACTCCCCCTCCCCTCCTTTCCCCTTTGGCTCTTTTGAGACAGGGCCTCACTTTGTAGTTCTTGCTGTTGTAGAGCATGCTGTGTAGACCAGGACAGCCCCATACCGGCATGATCCGGTGTAATCCGGCGTGATCCTCCTCCTCTGCCTCCCAGGTGTGAGCCACGGCGACAGACTGCCAGGTTCTTAAAATCTTGGTCGGACTGAGAACCTGAACTCTGATCATTAGTGGAGGTTCACTGATGGCTTGCTCTGTGAAAAGAAATCAGTGTTATATGTGTGTATGTAATATGTACATACATGTGTGCATATGTATGTGGTTAACCTCTTTAATCACTGCACTATCAGAAAGTGCAGATTTTTCCTAATACATGACTGTGAATTGTTAACACACAAGGAAGGTTGTTAGACACTTGGGAAAGCATCTTCAATTTGGTCCGCATAGGAAGTTCCAGGCCAAACAGGGCTACCTAAAGGCACCTTGTCTTAAATAAACAACAAAGTGCACATTCTTCAACTGGAGTTCCTTAAAAATGCCCTACCAGTACCTGTCGCTGCTGATCCAGGAGAGATGACTACATGGTCCTTTGGGTTCCACATATCCGGTGTGGAGGAGGAGATAGCCTTTTCCTCTGAGAGGTTCCACCTTTGCCAGCCCAGCAGCAGAGCTGCCCCCTAACACTCCCTTTGCTTAAAGTTCTAATTTCCTCCACAATATACAGGCTCTGGGTTTTATTTATTTATTTCTTTGACTTCTTTGGACTATCGAGAAATCTCAGTCCCTGGCTCCAGAGAACAGACATGTCAGAGCAGTTAACATTTGAAAATATCAGTAACAAGTTCTCTCTGGAAATTGTGGGTTGTTACTGTTTATTCTATAAGATATTTACCTTTTCTCTGATGTTTAAAAACTTTTAAAAGATTACATATTTTGTGTATGTGTGGGAGTGGTGCAGGTAGGCCATGGTATGAGTGTGGAGGTCTGAAGACAACTTGCAGGTGTCTGTTCCTTCCACCATAAGGGCCTTAAGGATCGAACTCAAATTATCAGGCTAGACAGCAAGCACCTTCACCCACTTAGCCATCTCACTGGCCCCTTAGATTTAATAATTTTAATATCCAAAGTTTTAAAATAATTTATTTATCAAGTTATCTCCTTCGTTTGTTTGTTTGAGACTGGTTCTCACTATGTAACCCTGGCTGGCTTAGAACTCACTGTGTAGACCAGGCTGGCTTTGAACACACAGAAATCTATCTGCCTCTGCCTCTGGAGCACTGGTATTAAAGTCATGCTTCACCACACTGGTCTCTAAGTTACTTACTGAACACGATGGACTAAAAACAGAAAGATAAGGCAGGAACTACACACCTACAAGTATAAGGCTGTTAAAGGAACAGGCAGTTGCAGGAAGTTACAAAGAGAAATGAAGGTATGACAGAAAGGGGTCAGATGGGAAACAGCAACAGACAGAGCAGCCTCTGGGGCCCAGCATCAGATCCTAGCCCCACAGACTTCCAGACTCAGGCATCCAGGGGTTAGAGGCATGGCTCAGTGGGTAAGGTGCTTGCTGCTCTTGCATTAAGATCCCTAGCACATAGTGGGGAAGCCCAGAATGGCTACTCTTGGAGAGATGGACTCACAGTGGACCTGGCTTGGGTTCCTAGACTACATGGCAGCCTACAGCCATCTATAACTCTAGTCCCTGGGGATGTCATCTTCTGGCCTCTGCAGGCACCAGGCACACCCACACTGTATATACATACATTCAGGCAAAATACTCATCCACATAAAAATAAAAATAAAAATAAATACTTTCTTAAAAAAGAAGTCTGACATGATCATACACACCTGTGAGCTCAGAACTGTTGAAGCAGGGACAGGAGGATCACTGGGATGTGCTGATTATCAGCCTATCTCTAGGTTTAGTGTTGCGAAGAAATAAAGGGGAGAGGGATAGGGAAGACCCAGTCTCTCCCTCATGCACACACGTGCTCACACATACACGCATGCATGCATACACACACATGCATGCATACACACACATGCATGCATGCATAGGCACACACATGCATGCACACGCACACACGTATGTACACACAGTAAAATTTTGATAAGTTCTGAAGCTGTAGCAGAGCACCTCAGGTGCAGAGAAAGCAGAGCGTATCAGTGTTCTAACAATGGAATTACTAATCTCACAGAACCAGCTATCACTGACGCAGAAACTTCTTTGTTCCGGCCAGAATTCCAAAGTACAATTCTCTTCTTGACAGAGCTTTGGAAGTTGTAGAAATGGAGCGTTTCTTTTAAACCACTGTAATTTCTTTTGTCTCAAACTTAAGTAGAAGGGACTATGGTACTTAATTACTATCTATTAACCATTCCGAAAGCTGGCTGCGATTAGAGCAGCAGGGAAACCTAGGCGGCTTGTTTATGGGTGGTCATAAAATACAGGAGTACCGTGACTGTTCTGCTCTCTCCAGTGACTGCTAAGCAAGCATTTCTCCAAACCTTCCTGAAAATGAGGGGTGTCTGGCGTGCTGCCTTAGTTTCTTCCACCAGATTTCATTCTTGGGCCTACGCCACTTGTGCTCCCTCCAAGTATGAGGTGCTCGTGTGCACTCAGCCCTGGGTGATGCGCTGCCCGGAAGGGTTTGGGGTGGGAATGGGTGGGCTGCCAGGTGGTGGGAGGGGGACACAGAAGCAGCAGGGCTGTGCTCTCACCAGGTTTAGCACAGGGTAAAGGAACACTTCGCCTGGTAGCAAACCGTAACTTTGGAGGAGGGCGGGAGTGAGCTGAGGATCTCATGTCGGGTTCCTGTTTGAGTGATGGTGGCTGTCCATACTTGTAATCCCAGCACACAGAAGGCAGAGGCAGGAATAGACCAGGCAAGCTTAAGAGCAGCTAGGTCTAAATACAGGCTACCAGCCAGGGTAACACAGAGCTATCCTGTCTCGAACAAACGAAAAAAGTCATAAAGAAAGAAAAAGAGACAGAGAGAGATACATGGCTCCATCAGCAAGCCAGAGGGTATGAATTAATTCCAGAACTGATGGAGAGGAAAAGACAGAGGATTCCTGGGGTTTACTGAGCAGGCAAGCTAACACAAATCAGCAGGCTCCAGGTCATCGACAACTCTGTTTCAGAAAAATCAGGTGGACAGTGTTAGGAAATATAATGTAGTGAGGGGGTACCGGGCAGGCCCATGCCAAGATGTCCCCCTGGGTAATTATGCCATGCAACAGATCTGGTATAAAGGAGGTTTATTTGGGGGAAGGGAAGGGATGGAGAGTGAGGGCCTGGAGAAGGAGTAGAGCCATGAGGGCAGAGAAAAGAGGACAGAGAAGGACAGAATGGGGGAGAGAGAGACTGGCTGGGAACACGTGGAAACAGAGAGAGAACTGGGGTGGTGAGCCTGTACCTGGCTGTGGCAGGTAATGGCAGCAGATGATGACATAAGCCTTGCTAGGTCACTGGGAGGAGGCAATCTAACAGATAGTTATTGAAGATGGCACCCAACATTCATCTATGGCCTCCGTATACACACACACACACACACACACACACACACACACACACACACACTCCATTCTTTGTGCTTTTCTATAAAACTGCTTCCACCTCTCCTGTGCACGGAGGATAATACTATAGTTTGCCAAGAAGACTGAGGGTGGAGCAGGGGCAGGGCCCCCTCCTGTGGCTTTAGCCTCAGATGCTTTCAGGTTTTTGCCCCGAAAACTTTCTACCCTTCTCCATAAGAGGCCAGTGTGCAGGCCTGGCTCTAGGTCTTGAACCAGTCTTTTCCAGAGTTTTAAAGATTCTGGCTTCTCTCCATTGCATGCAGTCTGGATGCTACTCTCTCTCACCGCCAAAACTCCCAAGAAGAAAAGTGGTATCTTTCAAAACTTAGGCTGTGGGTCAGGCCTGGTGGTGCATGCCTGTAATGTCAGCTCTCATGAGGCTGGGGAAGGTTAGGAGTTCAAGGTTACCCTTGGCTGCTTTGCTAGTACAAGTCCATCCTTTACTACATGAGAGCCTATCTTTAGAACAAAATGAGAGAAAGACAAAGAGGAAAACAGCAACCATAGAATGAAACCATATTGTTCCTGGGTTAGGGGTACAGCTCAGCGATAGAGGCCTTCCTGGCAAACAATGTTCTCCTGGTTCCTAAAAGAAAAAAAAAGACCTAGTCAAGGCTTCCAGAGCCCAGCCCTCTGTTTAACACAAAGCAAACATCTGCCCAGTGAACAGCTGGCACGTATGCCCATCCTGTTGGCTTATTGATAAGACAGGATGCCTGCTCGGCCTGCCCAGCATCTGCTGCTCTCATCATAGCTGATCTGTGTAGAGCTCGGTCAGTCCTTCCTCCACCGCCACAGCCTGAAGGCCTGTGCCAGCTTGAATAACACCGTTGCTGCCTTTAAATTTTTTTCTTAATTTTATGTGTATGGCCATAGTATGTCTGCTTGTCCATCTGTGCTTGACAGGTGTGCCCCTGTGAGAACAGGGATTCAGATCCCCTGGAACAGGAGTTACAGAGGGCCACTGTATAGGGTCCTGGGAACTGAACCTGGATCCTCCCGTCTCGCCAGCCCCATACTCTGGCTGTCTTATCCTAAGCAAAAGTTGTGGCTGAATGGGGCCTTCTCCTCAGGGCTGCCTCCCAGGAGGTCTCACCATTTATGGAAGAAACCTAGAGGAAGTTCTGATTCAAGGAGCTCCCTCTAAGCTCTTTTGTCTCCCTCCTTTTCATTTCAAAAATAGTGCTGTGTTGGGGCTGAGGGTGTACCTCAGAGGCAGAAACGATGAGTTTACAAGTTGCTGGATCCATCCCCAGCTCTGGAAAGAAAGAAACAAACATAGTGGAGGGTCAAGCCTGGACCACCATGAAAAAGACAGCCACAACAGTGGGAGCTGGAGGTGTGATGTAATCGATTAGGTGAAGCGCTTGCCACAGAGCCCTGGGCTCAGGCCCAGCTGTGTGTCTTGGTTCGGGCCTGTGATGCCAGCACTTGGGAGACAGAGGCAGGAAGATTAGGTCAAGGTCGTCTCTAGCTATGTGATGAGTGTTGCTTAGAGTACTTGAAATGGGGTGTGTGTGTGTGTGTGTGTGTGTGTGTGTGTGTGTGTGTGTGTGTAAATTTTTAAAAACATACTCAGTAGAGTCGGAGAAGGAGTGGAAGTTCCTGGAAATCCTGCAATTGCATAGGACACTCAAAAGAAAAACGGGACAGTGTCAGTTTAACTCCACGGCCACTGTCAACTCCAGGCAGGCAACATTCATTCTCTTGCCTCTGTCTAAATGCTAGGATTACAGCCATATGCTTGGCCCTGATTTGATCTTTTCAATTTTCATTTTTTTTTCCATCTAAGATGCCATTGCTACACCTCACAGCACAGAGCTGAGAACCTTGCATCTCTCTGTCTAGATAGAAAACTTGATTTATGGGCACTGTAATGAGGTCACTCATCTCCTCCAAATATTTCTGTGAATCATAGTGTATCCAGAGTGTACCCCAGTGTGACCTGATCTAGAGACAAGGTCTTTGCAGATGAAGTTCAAGTGAAATCCTTAGGGTGGGACCTAATTTGACTGACGTTCTTTTTTTTTTTTTTCTTTTTTTTCTTTTTTTTCTTTTTTTTCTTTTTTTCGGAGCTGGGGACCGAACCCAGGGCCTTGCGCTTGCTAGGCAAGCGCTCTACCACTGAGCTAAATCCCCAACCCTTGACTGTTCTTAAGAAGGGCTGGGGCACTTTGGGTTTAGAGGTACACACAGTTAAAGTGGTGTGTGAGGACAGTGTTGCGAGGTATGGTAGCACCTGTCCGTAATCCCAGTGTTCAGGAAGCTGAGTCAGAGGGATTATCAGTTCTAGGCCAGCCTGGTTTTACAGATAGACACTGACTAAAAAAAGCCAAAACACAGTGTCATGCTGTAACAGACCCAGGAACACCCCAGAGTGCTGGCGGTCACCACAGGCTGGGACAGGGATGTAGGAGATATTCTCCCTGTCGGCTTCAGGCATCTCTCCTAGCCCCCTGCACTGAGAGACAGCAAAAGCTTGTGGTTTCAGTCCACCCAGATTGGGGTGCTGTCACAACAGCTTTGGCAGACTCCCATGGGTATGCTGAGGTGTACCACGTCAGCATCCACAGGGCACACTGAGCAGGGGTCAACGTGTGTGTGGGGTGTGTGTGTGTGTGTGTGTGTGTGTGTGTGTGTGTGTGTAGTGTGTGTGTGTGTGATTGTGTGTGTGTGATTGTGTGTGTGTGTATGTGGTGTATGTGTGATTATGTGTGTGTGGTGTGTGTGTGTGTGATGTGTGTGATGTGTGTGTGTGTGATTGTGTGTGTGGTGTGTGTGTGATGTGTGTGTGTGATGTGTGTGTGTATGTGGTGTGTGTGTGTGATTATGTGTGTGTGTGGTGTGTGTGTGTGTGTGTGTACGCATACATGCTTACTTGTGCATGCATAGAGGGAAGAAGACAAACTCAGGTGCTGTTTCTTCCCTCAGGCAGTACCTATGGGCTTTTTTGTTTGTTTAGTTGTTGTTATTGTTGTTGAAACATTGTTTCTTACCGGCCTGGAACTTGGCCTGGAACTTGCCCAATTGGTTAGGTTGACCGGCTAAGCAACCTCTGGGTTTGTCTTCCCAAATGTCTTTGTCTTCCCAGGTCCGGGAAACTAAGCACAGTCTGCCACACTCAGCGTTTTTTGAGGTGAATCTACCTCAGGTCTTCATGCTCACAAGGCAAATACTTTACCAACTGAGCTCTCTCTCCCACCCAGCTTCTGTTTTTCATTACATAGAACTCCCTATTGTTTGAAATGGATTAGTTAATTAATTCTTTTTTGTGGTGCTGAGGATCTAACTCAGGGCTTTCCATGTGCTAAGCAAGTGTCCTGTTTCTCAACTACACCCCCAGCCAGCCCTGTTAGAACCGTTGTTCTCAACCTTCCTAATGCTGCAACCCTTTAATATAGTTTCTCATGTTGTGGTGACGCTCGAAGTCAAAATTATTTTTGTCCCTACTTCATAACTGTAATTTTGCTACTCTCTAAATTGCAATATAAATATCTAGTATTCGGGATAGCCGGGATGTAACCCTGTAGGTGGTCTTGACCCACAGTTGAGAACCACTGACTTGGAGCAGTGTTACACCAAGAACATCTGCATTGAGTCAGAGTGGATTAAAGGCCTCATCCTGTTCCCAAATCACATGAAATGTTTCAAAATAACTGTGGAGCATCTGCTGCAGGCCAAGCACAGACGTTCAAAGGTTGTCAATCAGAAACCAGAATCAAGGCAATAGCGTCACTAAGCCCGCCCCTGTCTAAGCCGGTTCCTGGCCTAAGAAGCAGCAACCCAATGTGGCAATCGTCAATCCCTGATGGCCTGTTGTTCTTCTCAAGGAACCTGGACCAGCATCCGGAAGGATTGTGAAAGGGGTCCAGGGTAGGCTGGTGGGATGTGAGGGTGGCAGAATATTTTGAATATTCATAGGAAGATATGAGATAGGGTTTTATATATCTCAGACTGGGCTCAAACTCACTACGTAGCCAAGGATGACTTTGATTGGACCCTGTGATCCTCCTGCCTCCACCACCCAAGCGCCAAGGTCGCAGGTGTGCACCGCCATGTCTGTTTTATGTGATGCTGGGGATTGAACACAAATTAGTTCCTCGGAGTAGCATCAAGTGACAACAGAATATTAATTACCCCAAGTTGATCTGTCCAGCCGTAAACAAACGGAGCAGGAACACGAGTGCATACAACAGAGGGAAGGAGCCACTCTGAGAAGGCCGCACCCTACAACTCCATCTCTGTGACCAGAAAAGGCAAAGTTGTGAAGACGGAGAAGACCTGGTGGTTGGGAGGAAGGGGTGGACAGAGCCAAGGCAGCAACACTGTGTATGATGTGGCATCATATATATGATTCTACACAGTAGACACAGCGTCACACACACATTCATCCAAAGCCACAGAACACATACATAATCCACGTGACCCCCAGGGCAGCAGTGGATCTGAGCGGTAAAGATGCATTCATTGCTTCATCCGCTGTGGTGGGCGAGGTTGGTAGTGTCCTAGGGAACACCCGAAATGTCTGTTTTCCTTTCACGTTTGAGAGCTTACAGTTGCTGTTTGCTTGTCTATGCTTGTTCTTACTGTTGTTCTCTTTGCAGATTTGTTGTTTGTTTATTAGACGAGGTCTCACCTCACAGTCCTGGCTGGTCTGGAACTCACAGAGATCCTACTGCCTCTGCCTCTCTGAGCCCTAGGGATTAAAGGTGTCTTATATAGCCCAGCCTATCCTCAAACCCAAACTGTGTGGTATAGGATAACCTTGAACTTGTGATATTTCTGTCTTCTGCCATGACACCTGGTGGTTGAACCCTTTTTGCCTAGAGTCCGTGTTTGTTCCAGGCAAACAGTCCACCAAACCACTATAGTTCTCGGCCCTGAGAACCTATAATTGATTTTAAAAATAAAATAATTTTTTAAAAAAGTTTGAGGAAACATGAAAGCACACACGGGTGTCCTTGGGGATCTAGGGAAGCTAGTATGGGGAATAGTCTTCTGTTGTGGGGTTGTTGCAACTGGGAATTATTTGCTACAACCGTAGTGGAATTAAAGCCCTGTTGACTTGTATCTGTAGACAAGTGTTCTCCATGTTACCGTTCTCGATCTGAGACAGGTGACATCCAGACAGGCCACGTCCTTGGACAGGTTTGTGAGGGCCAGGCCCTCCTTGGCCCAGTGTTCACGGGTCTGGTTGCAAGTTCAGGCAAAAACAATCAAGTGGAACACGTTGTGCTCATTAAAAAGCAAGAGAAACCATCTTTGAAGTTCAGTCTCAGAGAGCCCCACCCCCTGGGCAGACGTGTGCCCTCCTCTTACCTGTCAGAAAACGATGAGGTTTCCTAAAGTGGCATTTCGTTCCTTGGTGACAAAGCCTTTTCAATCCCAGGGATATTTACGGCTGGCACTGAAAAGCCCTTTGCACCTGACCACCTGGCCGCAGTGACTGGGTGTCAGCAGCCAGCCTTTGTCTGTGAGAGATTAGCTTTGGGGGGCTGCTGGGGTGAAAAACGGAGGGAGGAGACAGATGTTATTTCATATGTATGAGAAGACTCAGGTGAGAGAAGAGGTGAGTCGGGGCTGGAAGATCCAGTGAGGCAGAGAAGGCTGTCACTGCAGGTCATCGCTGACAGGCAGCAAAGTCAAGGGCTCCTTCTCTTGCTCTTGCTCCCTGGCAGGGTCACCAGAAGTCCGAGTGCTCCATAGGGTCCCCCATCCTAGTCCTAGGAAGACACAGATTTTTTTCTTTTATTCTTTTCTTCCTTCCTTTTTTTCCCCCTTCTGTACAGAAGGTTGAACATAAGCCTCACACACACTGGGTGGGCAAGTGTTCTACCCTCTGTGAGCTTCGTCCCCCTTTCACCTACTTTTAAAATTTTAGCTTCCAAGAACCTTCCTGAACAGACTCTCAATCATCCTCAGAGATGGTTGTTGCCAGGTTTTGAGGTGTGGAGTGGACTGTTTCATCCTCTTAGCAGAGTGTGTGACGTACCCAATTTATAGACTCGGGAGATGGATCCACAGCCCTGCAGGGTGGCGTGGTAGGACAAGAGCAGGATCCACACCTCTAGGTTCTAATCCCATCACCTTGCACAGCTCCAGAGCTCTGCCATTCAGTCGTTCAATAAATCCTTACGGCCAGCTGCTGTGTCTGTCGATATTCCAGGCATTTGTGCTACACCTGGGGACAAAATAAATGGTCATGTCCAATAGAGCTCGAAGCTGATCTAGCATGGGGCTGAGACACTGGACGACTAGGTTATAAAGTGTGTTTGAAGGCAGTAAACTCTATGAGAGGGGTGGGGAATCACTCTGGATTTGAGGGAACAATAGTTCAGTGAGACCCAGGGGAGGGAACTGTCACTGTCAATAGGAAAGTGTCTCAGTACTTCTGTCTTAGTCAGGGTTTTACTGCTGTGAACAGACACCATGACCAAAGCAACTCTTTTAAGGACAACATTTAATTGGGGCTGGCTTAGAGGTTTGGCTGTTCAGTCCATTAGCATCAAGGAGGGAACATGGCAGCATCCAGGCAGGCATGGTGCAGGAGAAGCTGAGTGTTCTACATCTTCATCTGAAGGCTGCTAGTGGAAGACTGGCTTTCAGGCAGCTAGGAAGAAGGTCTTAAAGCCCACGCCCACAGTGTCACACCTACTCCAATATGACCACACCTCTAATAGTGCCACTCCCTGGGCCGAGCATATTCAAACCATCGGAAAGTCAGGCAGCCCGACTAAATCAACAAGACTTCGGGAGAGCTGTGAGGACTAGTGATGCACAGAAGCCAGCCAAGTGCCCAGCACATAGCTCATTGGTTAGCGCCTTATTATCTTCTTTATGTGACTGCTCAGGAAAGACAGACCGTGCTACTACAGACAGATGGAACAGTGTCAGCCTGGCCCAGGGCATGGAGGAGCCAAATACCTGCTCTGTGTGGTGTGTCTCTGGCGTGACTGGGAGGGATCTCTTTTGGGTTTGGGTCAAAGGAGAAGCCAGAAACCCCGAGCAGAAAAGAACAATGCTAAGAATAAGTAATCTAAGGCCAAGATTCTCCCAGATTCCTTAACCTGGGATCCCAGTAATCCTGGTACCACGTTGCTAGGCAACCTCACACAGTAGAGGACAGCTGGCTGGGACCAGCTAGCTTGAGACCTATTGCTTAGTAGCTCCTGGGTCTGGTGCTCACTGTGAAGGGAGGAAGTCTTATATATTAGCAGAGGAAACAACTGGTCACTCAGGCACTCAGAGGAAAGCCCTGAGGCCTCCTTAACCCTGTGAGTCTCCTTTGGTGCCCAACATTCACGTAAAGACCCTGGTACTCTGGGATGAGATGGAGCTCCGTTGGCAGTAACATGCTTGCCTAGCATGCTTGAAGCTGGCTTTGCTCTCCACACCACATAAAACCAAGCATGGGGCTCAGCATTTGCTTCCAAGCCTGACAAACTGAATTCAATCCCAGAAAGCTACAGGCTGGAAGGAGAGAACTGAAGCGGTCCTCTGACCTCCGCATGGACATCATGGCAGGTATACACTCCCATCCCCATGCCACACACACATACACACATATGCACAAACAGATATAAAATCTAATTTTAAAACGGGCATGATGGTACATGCCTGTAATCCTACCACTGACAGGACAGGAGGGCCAGAATGGTGTCCATAGTCAGCCTTGTCTCAAAAAGACCCTGGCAGCTTAACTGTTCTGAAGTGCAAATCCTTCAGTGCAAACAGAATTTCACCTACGAAGAAGTATAAACATGTAATCCCATTAAAAAGACAGCTTTCACCAGAGCTTCCAGGGACTAAGCCACTACCTAAAGACTATATATGGACTGACCCTGGACTCTGACCCCATAGGTAGCAATGAATATCCTAGTAAGAGCACCAGTGGAAGGGGAAGCCCTGGGTCCTGCTAAGACTGAACCCCCAGTGAACTAGACTATGGGGGGAGGGAGGCAATGGGGGGAGGGTTGGGAGGGGAACACCCATAAGGAAGGGGAGGGAGGAGGGGGATTTTGCCTGGAAACCGGGAAAGGGAATAACACTTGAAATGTATATAAGAAATACTCAAGTTAATAAAAAAAAAAAAAAACAGTTAATAATCTAAAAAAAAAAAAAAAAAAAGACAGCTTTCTACTTCTCTTTGACGGGGCAAATCCTTGGTCTCCTGGTTAAAGTATTATAGCCTTGGTTTAGTAAAATATTAAAGGACTTCAAACTTCTGATCCGTCATTACACAGTTACATGTTTTTCTGTGTAGAGAGGAGGTGGCAATAAAGTTGACAGAAAGTATGAGACTGCAGGAAAACACACATGGCGGAATTCTGACTCCTGTCATACACAGAAGTGATCTATAAGCCACAGGGTAAGAACCATATCTTGTGGGAAATTTATCATCTAACAAATGGGATAAATAACTTATTTTTAGATTCATTTGTTTGTGTGTGTAAATACTTTACCTGCATGTATTTCTTTTTTTTTTTTTTTTTTTTTTGGTTCTTTTTTTTCGGAGCTGGGGACCGAACCCAGGGCCTTGCGCTTCCTAGGTAAGCGCTCTACCACTGAGCTAAATCCCCGGCCCCACCTGCATGTATTTCTACGTACTAAGCTTGTGACTGTTACCCTCTGTGGACTAAAGGGCATCGGCTCCCCTGGAAGTGGAGTTATAGGTGGGCGTGAGCCATCATTTATGTGGGTTTTTGGAATCCAACTCAGGTCCTCTAACCGGTGCTCTAACCTCTGAGCCATCGCCCCAGCATCAGTAAGTAACTTAATACTTAGAGCACTAAGCCCTGAAAAAGGGAAGATGATGGAGAGATCCAAACACACTGTCCAGGAAGTTTCGATGAACAGACTGATAGAGTACTGATGTATAGGTGGTCCTAAACGGGTGGGGATGGGGAAGCAGGTGGCTGCCCTCCCTCCCCCACTTCCAGTCTGGCAAGCTACAGAATGGGCAAAGATCCTCCCACCACCGCCTTCACAACAAACAAGGGAGTTCAGGTTGCCTCGCTCCAGAGCCTCAACCCAACCACACACCACAACTCAAGCTGGGTCAATCCCGGTGCAAAAAGAATAAAGGTCATCCAGGAAAGCATCCGGCTGGCACTGTGCTTGAAGACTCAGGAGGAGGAGGACTGACGTTTCAAATGGTGACATTTCTCTGACTTTTTCCAAGTTTCTGAGCAGAGTGAGTTTATTCCTACTTCTCGGTAAACAGTAAGTCCTCCTGACAGAGAGTGGAAGGACTGAGAGGAAACAGAAGGCTGCCATTACCTGGTGTTAATCCACGGGATCCAAGAAGCAACTACTACACACTGGCCAGTGTCCCCAGCTCTTGACACTTGAAACATCTAACTATTATGTCCAAAGGAACTTCTTTTCAGGGACTCTGTGAGGAGAAGGGAATGACCTGGGTGTCAGAGGGACAGGAAGTGTCCTTCCTCAGAACCCAAGGCTATAGTCACAATTGGTTCCAGCAATAACTCAGGTTTGCTTAAGAACCTGTTCTGAAGAACCCTGAGGCCAGCCAAGACAAACCCTGGCGCTGTATGTCTGCTTCCTGGTGCGACTGGGACCACACAACCTTGGCTTTGGGATTCAAAGACTCAGAAGGGGAGACTCCTGCCTGGTTCCAGATTCTCCCCCAGGATAGGGGAGACTCTCACCAGCAACCTCTCGGTAGCTGTTAATGTTTAATTCAATAACATCACCCACTAAAATGATGTGGTTTGGACTTATGCATCACGTATGTGTATGTATGTATGTATGTATGTATGTATGTATGTATGTTGTACATTTAACAGTGAAGGAGTAGTAGGATGTGTATAAAATAGTCTCCAGTGGGGAGAGTGAGTGGCTGAAGCAACCGTGGCAGAAACAGGAAAGGATTAGGACGGCAGTGGGCGCACAGGGCCCAGTGTACTACTTTGACTTCTGGAAATAGATATTTAAAAGCTTGACGTGGCGGCATATGTTCATACTTCCACCTCGAGGAACCAGGAGGTAGGTTGATGCCCACCTAGGCCACATAGCAAGACCTCGTCTCAGAAATAATTGTAAAGACATGAACTTGGATCTCACCATAATGAAGTTTTCACATCTTCGCTATGTCACAAGTCTAAGGCTAGCCTGGGCTACATAGACACTGTCTCACAAACAAACAAACAAAACAACAAACAAAAACACGTTTTAAAGGGATGTCTGTCCCTCCTGGAAGTTTCCCTTGCACAGCAGTTATACAGAAGCTCATCACCTTGAACCTGATCGTTCCAATCCAGGGACTCTGTCCAAAGGCAACAGGAGACTCAGGCGCCATCACGGGAGTGCAGACTGAAACAAGGGAACTCTGGATGAGAATCACTGTCCAGCAACGTTAGAATGGTACAGAATCGTTAAAGATGGGGAAACACTCTCAGCTGCCTGGGGGCAACCGAAACAGTCTGAACACGTGCATCCTGCAAGGTCTTCACTTGTACTTGTTTGCGTCCTAGGGACAAAGCCAGGGCCCTGTGCATGCCCAGCACCCACTCCACTGAGCCGCACCCAGAAGACTGGAAATGTAGCTCGCTGGTGGAGCACGTGCAAGGACCGTAGAGTCCAGTCCCCATCACCGCCTCACCCCACACAGCATTTGCACATACAGAAAAATAATTCGGAAAGACAGACAGACAACAAAACAGCAAAGCTACTTCTCCCAGGCCACCTTTCACCCAGCATGCAATGCACATTTCGGGGAGCTTGTTACATTGAAAAATGACCCGCTTCTGGGTCTCAGACAGGGTCCTTGCTGTGGTCAACTGAAAGCCAGCTTTGGTTTAAAGATTTATAAATACAGGAGTGAGGTAAAATTGGGAATGGGATGAATTATTTTTTCTTAGTGGACTATAGCAAATCTATATTTTCTTTTTAAAAATTGTTATTACATAATGTGTATGTATATATATATATGTATGTATGTGTATATGTATGTATGTATCTACCTACCTGTACAGCATGTGTATATATGTGCATTTGCACATGTCTATGCATTGGTGTGACCAAAGACTGACACTGGCGTCTTCCTTGATTTATTTCCACCTCATTTTTTGAGTCAGATCTCTCAGGGGACCTGGAGCTCACCTACTCAGCTAGACAAGGCAGCCAGTGAGCCCAGGGATCCTTGGATTCCATCCCCCAGTTCTGTGATTAGATGTCTGGCTTTTTAAACAATCTACAACATTTTTATTGATTCTCTAAGAATTTCATGCATGTGCCTGGATTTTAAGTGGGTTCCTGGTCTCACATTGGACGCAGCTCCCATGCCTGTCCTGCAAACACTTCCCTGATTAAGTCGTTACACCCGGCCCCCTGCCGGCCTTTTGACTCTGCTGCCAGCCCAGGCCATCTGTAAACAGCACCCTTGGCAGCCCTGCTGGAGGATTGCCCTGTCAGGAAGGAGGATAGGATGGGATGCCCCACTGTCAACAGGCCATCTAGTCTTGTCCCTTAGGCATTTCTGCCGGCCATCTGTTCTGTTTCTAACAGCAACGCTAAGTGTCTTTGGAGGCCTGCTTGCCACAGCTTTCAAACCTCTCTGAGTCAAAAAAGAAGCAGTGCCGTTCAGTGGTTAACGTCACCTTGGCGTTAGAGAGGTGTTCCTGTCTTTGGCAGAGTCCTTAGGCATCAAGAGCTTCTGCCTAGGAAATGGTGGAGGGAGTGGGGGAGGGGTGAGAGGTAGGGAGGAGGGTGGAGGTGGGGAGTAGGGGTGGGGGTGGAGATAGTAGTGGGGCATACAAGAGCACGGAATAGCAGTTACATTCCTTTGTATTTTATGACCGGTCTCCTCTCCACCTCATTCTCATCAGCACACTGTACAGCTATCCTCTCTGTGAAAACTGGAACTCTTTCAGATCCCGGGCGGGCTTCAGACTCATACTGCTGAGAGCGTCTCCCTAGAATGCCAAAGATCTGGCGGCCCATGGCACCGAAATTGCCAGAGTTTAAATGTTTTAATTGTAAAGGAATGGAATGCTCGAAAACAAAACATTTTTAGCAGTTAATTTTCCTCCTCCTCCTCTTCTTTTTCACAGTTGCAACAAAAATGCTTTGAGAAATGTCTTAATAATAATCTGGTACACCTCAGGGAGTCACCGCTACAGGGGCATAGCCAGTAATCGCACACGATGTGCAGCTGCCTTCCACTGCTCCCGCTTGGTGTCCTTTTGAGTTCGGTCAGTAGACTGGTAACTGAAAATACATTTTTCCCTAAAATAATTGGAGCTGTTTCTTGCATTTAGACTGCCAGGTAATCGGATTTCCACCGGAAGGCCTATGTGATAGACTAACCTGAGGCTGGGCATGTTCTCTGGCCTATGGCATAACCCATTTAAAATGTAAAGTTTTTAAAATATACCTCGGACTAGTCTTGAATTTGCAATCTTTCCCCCTCTACTTCCCAAGTGTTGGTATTACAGGATTGTGTTACCTCACCAGTCATTATGTCCCCTGTCCCCCACTGAGAGTACAGGGCTGGTGAGAGGATTCAGCAGGTAAGGTGCCTTCAACCAAACCTGAGGACCTGAATTCAATCCCTGCGACCCACACGGGAGTGGGAGAGGACTGACTCCCGAAGATTGTCCTCTGGCCTCTACGCGCGTGCACACAGTGGCACACAAATAAGTTACCATAATTTTTTAAATGTAGTTTTTTCCAGTTTTACACACAGCAAAATCTACCGTCTTAGCCATTTTTATTTATGTGTGTGTTTTACGGGCACGTGTGTCTATGCACCACCTTTAGGCCTGATGCCTGGAGAGGCAGAACAGGGCGTCTGATTCTTTAGAACCAGAGTTACAGGTAGCGTGTGGATGTGCCAGTGCAAGCTGCACGTGGGTGCAGGGTCAAACCCAGATCCTATGGAAGAGCAGCCAGTGATCAGGGTCAGATCATTTCTTCAGCCACCAAAATAGCCATTAATGGTAAACATTAATTTGTTTATTCATTTGACCTCACCATTGCTGTTCCCCTACACCACCCCCCACAGTTCCTTTGCTCATCCCCCCTTCTCCTCTGAGAGGGTGAAAGCTTCCCCAGCACATCAAGTCTCTGCAGGGATAGGTGCATCTTCTCCCTCTGAGGCCAGACAAGGCAGCCTAGCTAGGGGAACAGGATCCACAGACAGGCAACAGCTTTAGAGACAGCCCCTGCTTTGGTTGTTGAGGGACCCACATGACCACCGAGCTGCACAAAAACAGTGGTTAGGTGCCACAAACCATGGTGGCAGTGCCTTAACCGTGTGCATGTTGTTAGGCTCAAGGGTCTCCACCATCCTTGACAAGGGGAGTGCTAACCTTCCCTCCTTCATACACCACCAAATCAGCCGTTTATAAGTGCTCTGCTCACTAGCTTTAAGGACACACACACTGCTGCATTGTCATCAGCACGCCACAGATCTGTCTCATGGAACTGTCTCCATGAACACAACCACTCTTCTCTATCTCATCCCTCGACAGATGCAGCTCTGCTGTCTCTCTGATCCCAACTACTCAGGGCACAGCTAGATGTGAACTCATTCAGCATTCTTCCCTTTCTGACTGGGTTCTTCCCCTTAGTATAACTGTTTTACCTCTGTGGACTCCAGTGGGCAGGGCTGTGGCCAGGTAGAACTGGGAAGAAGGACTGCTTCTCCACAGCAGTTCCACTTCTCTGTCCTGTCCCTGACTCAGTAACAACCCACTTCAGGCTCTTACTCAGTGACCAGATGTCCTCACTCCCTTCATCTTGTCTCTCACCTGTTCTACAAAAGTATCAGATGGTGTGGTGTGGGCTACATGCAGTCCCATGGTAGGCGAGCCACCTCATTCAGCAGTCCCATCAAGGCTGTCCACCTGGTGCCAAACCTTCCTAAAGGGGCCACAGTTTCCAGAGAAGGGGGCTGTAGTGACACTAGGCAGGCTGCAGCAGTATATGTCCACTGCCGAGGTGGTTTCTATAAAGTTACAGCATGTGTCCAGCCTTCCTAGTCCACACAGCTATGCCCCTTGTTTGAGAGATCTGTGAAACACTTTCCTTGTCAAGTCCCCAGCATCTTGAGAGCCAGTGTTGAGGCCCAGACACACGTAAGTGTGATAGAAGCATGTACTGGCTGCTCATAAACACGGACAACCTTACACATAGACTCCAATTCTAATGGCTGGGTCTCTGTGGCTATAGGGAGCAAATGACTTCCACCTCTTGGAATTCTTCTGTAAAACTGTTAAGGGGTTGAGAACATCACTTAGGTGGAACACTTGTCTAGCAAGCTCCAGCTCCCGGGGCTCATTCCCCAGCACCACACCGATTGATTGATTCATTAAAATAATAGTTTCTGCCTTGTCAGAAAATATTTTAAAAATTTAAATTATTTCATGTGTATGAGTGTTTTGCCTGCATGTTTGAATAGGCACCACATGTGTTTGGTGTCAATGCAAAAGAAGACATTCAGTCTGGAACCAAAGTTCACATGTTGTAGTAAGCTCCAATGTGAGGGTTGAGAATCAAACCCAGATCCTCTGGAAGAGTAGCCAGAATCCTAGAGCAGAAACTCTTTTTTTTTTTTCCTTTTGGAGCTGGGGACTGAACCCAGGGCCTTGCACTTGCTAGGCAAGCACTCCACCACTGAGCTAAATCCCCCAACCCCGAGCAGAAACTCTTACCAACTGAGAGGCATCTCTGTCCCAAGAAGGGTAGATTCCCATTCAAATCCCATCCTGACCTGCTGATATTTTTCCGTCTGTGCCTGGAATTTCCGTTTGACACCTGAACAACAATGACAGAAACATTGTGTGAATGAATTCTAAACCTGGAAGATCGCTGCCATCAGCAGATAGTGCAGTGCCAGGCAAAGAGAACTGTAACCTAAAGGCTTTCTTCTCTTTTTCCTTGAGTGCCCAGGAGTGTTACTTGGCTGCGTGGTGTGGGATGGACAGAGCACGGATTAATTAAAAGCTTAGAAAAGAAATCATTTCCAAACCCTTTTGTGATTTCCTAGGAACAAGGAATAATCAGTCTTTTTGTGCTGGATTCTGGAGATGTGTGTCATACATATGCATGGAGGGAGGAAGACATTGTGTGCTGAATAGAATTGTGTGTGTGTGTGTGTGTGTCCTCTGTTAATCTATGGCATGTGCTGGTTGTACACTTTCAAAAGTAGATGGTTGAGTCATTGAAATATTGTTTGTTTGATGATGAATTGCACCAAGCTGATGGAGTTAAGAAAAACCTAGGATATGGGGCTGGAGAGATGGCTCAGTGGTTAAGAGCACTTGTTGCACTTATGGGGGACCTGGATTTGATTCCCTGGACCCGCATGATCTGCAGTTTCAGACACATAACGTTAAAGAAGACTCTGAAATGAAAAGAAATGCCCAGGGCATTAGTGGGGCACACCTTTGGGTAGTACATCTGTGAAGATGTTTCAGGATTGACTGAGGCGGTGCCCACACTGAATGGGACTGGGGTCCTTGAGTGAATAAGAAGGGGGAGGAAAAAGCCAGATGAGGGATGGCGTTCCCTTTTCTGTGCTTTCTGGCCCACTGACAGGGGAGCAAGCAGTCTCACGTTCCTACTGCCATGTCTTCAGAACACAACCCCAAATCTCTCCTTCCTCCCTTAGGTTGCCTTCTGTCAGCCATTTGACCAGAGCGATGAGAAAAGTCACTAATATCCTTGGGGAACTCATGTTCTCACAGGACACTGAGCAGCACTGGGCGAATCTGTCAGTTTTCAGACAGCTGCCACAGAGCTAGCAACCCTGCGTGTGCTGTGACCCTCCCCGAGTGGCACAGAGAAAATTAACACACATTAGGAGGGAAACTTTCTAAGGCTCAGAGCAACCATTCTCCCAGAAAAATCTCTTAGCCTCAGAGCACCTGGAGACACCAAATGAAAGCCAATGAAAAAGGATAGATTTGGCCTGTGTACCATCATGGGCCAAACGCAATTAGAGTGAATTAAAATTATCTGCTTGAGTAGATTAGCAATTTTCACACCAATTCTCAGGCCTCAGAAGAGAACTGAGCTTGGCTGCTGACAGGCCACCGATACTGTCATATTTAATTTTTAGACTTGGCTGTGAAATTGGGCTCAATGTGAGTCTGTGTTTTGTCAGACCTACTAAAGTGGGAAAGGACACCTGCTGGGACAGCCTGAGTTGGGCTCAGTGACTTACAGGTTGTGTAATGGACAAGCAAGCCATTTCACCCCATGGACAGCCAACTCCACAAGGAAGAAAACAACCAGTGCTCTGTGTGCCTAGGAAGCTCACAGGAGATGGCGTTTGGGAACTGTGAAAGTACCATAGGGATAGCCAGGGCAATCGGGTTCGCAGACAGAATAATTTCTGCCTCATTACCAAATCTCTGTTGAATATGCATACTGTGGATTTTACTTAACCCTCATTCTTGCAGCAAGACCCCTTTGAAAATGTCATTTTTAGAAATGAAATCAAGATATGCTTAGTCGGCCTTCTTACCTCCCAGTGACGGGCTTGTTATCTGATACAAGGAAAGACTGAAGCCACGAAGAAAAGGAGGCCTTGAGAGGTGGTAGCTCAGGCCAAAACCAATTCTGATCCTGATGGTCTTTCTTTCCTTATTGAAGCCGATATGTAAGATATTTAAATCCAAAGTGGCAGATTCTGGTAAAATTTAGGCTTCAGAAGACAGGTACGGTGGTGCACATCTGTTAAGTCCCAGCTTCTGACAGAGGCAAGAAGGTCGAAGAATTTAAGGCTATCTTTGCTACACAGAGACCCAAGGCCAGGCTGGATCATTCAGTGAAAGCATCTGCTGCCCAATCTGACATCCCGAGTTCAATCCCTGGGACCGCATGCCGGATGGCTTTATGTCAACCTGACACAAGCTAGAGTCATCAGAGAGGAAGGAGCTCTCAGTTGAGGACAAGTCTCTACAAGACCAGGCTGCAGCAAACCTGTAGGGTATTTTCATAACTAGTGATTGATATGGGAGGGCTCTACCCATTGTGGGTTCCTTAAAAAGCTCGTTGTGCAAGCTGGTAAGCCTCATCCTCCATGGCCTCTGCATGAGCTCCTGCCTCCAGATTCCTGCCCTGTTTTGAGTTCCTGTCCTCACTTCTTTCACTGATGAACAGTGCTGTGGAAGCCAAGTAAACCCTCTCCTCCCCAAGCTGCTTCGGTCACGGTGTCTCATCACAGCAATGGTAACCCTAACTAAGGCAGACTCACATGTGGAAAGTTTTTCAAGTCTTCTAACCTCCGCATGTACAGCGTAGTACATGCACCCACACAGAAACACACACAAATCCATGTAGTTCTTAAAAGCAGCTCAGGACTGGAGAATGGTTCAGCAGTTAAGATCACCAGCTGCTCTTCTAGAGGATCTGGGTTCAATTCCCAGGTTCACAATTGTCTATCTGTAACTCCAGTTCCAGAGGACCTAATGCCTTCTCCTGGACCCTTGGGGTATGAGGAATACACGTGGTACATAAAGGAACATACAAGCAGAACTCCCATATACACGAAAATAAAATAAAATACTCATATACACAAAAATAAAATAAAATAAATACACAATCAGTTCACAATTCAACCTGGGCTGTGAGACCCTGTCACAAACAAACAAACAAACAAACAAACAAACATAAAGGCCTCGATTCTCCCAACTTCTTCCGTTCTTCGTTGTTTTCCTGAAGGCGATGTGTCAAGTTCAGGTTACTGCCCAAGCTAAACTCACTGGTCCAGCTCGAACTTGTACATGCTGGGCTGACAATGTGTACTCAGCAAATGTTTACCGGGGAGGGAAAGGAAGATGTAACCTATGATTATTCCTTCTTTTTACTAAGTTTCTGGAATCCCGGATTTGGAAACACCGTGCTTGAATTCATATTTCAGCAAATCTGAGATCCCTCTACTTCTGAGACAGGCCATTTTATAAAGGTAGCACATAAGAAAGAGTTCTAGTCAGTTAAAATAAGACTCCATGCCTTTTTTCCCCTACCATCTCTACACTTTGATTTTATAGATGTTAAGTGGAAAAGTTACATATCCTAAGATAGATAAGACTGCTTTTCTAAAAAACAAATAAACAAAAAAAACGAGAAAAAAAAGTAAAGCTTTTCTTCCTCCTGATAGGACAGATTAGTGGACTTCAGCCTGTCTCGACTCAGCCTCATCTCCTTGCATTCATGCTATAGAATCACTCTTTTGTGTGGATGGAAGGGGGGGACATACTGCTTCACTTACAGATACAGCAACACAAATATAATTGTAACTTGGACCATGAAATACTTGAAGAGCAAAAGCAATCAGTTCTGAGGTTTCTCAGGAGGCTCTAAGGTACTGAAGGCTCCGTCTTCGCTCGCCGTCTTAGCTGTGTGAGTCGTGCTTAGGCTTTGTGCTTTTTCTTGCTTTACTTCTCTTGATTTGGCGGCTGTGCTTTGTTACCCTGTTGTTCTAGTTCAGGTAGAGCAGCTGGAAGGCGAGCGCCCCTTGCACAGGGAAGTTAAGAGTGGACAGGTGCGTGTGCTGGCAGCGCCTCACCTGCTGAGTAAAATGACATTTATGTGACACACTGGGACCTTCAAAGTCTTTTTGAGCAGAGGGAGAGCTAAAATAAAGCTTGTGTGACTATTGTAATTGGTTCTGGGGGGCGGGGCTCTCAGTTTAGAATGTCCTCATTCTTTGTTTTTAATTCTTCTCTCATGTAATACATCCTGACCATAGCTTCCTCTCCCTCCACTCCTTCCAGTTCATCCCCACCTACCCGAGATCTACTCTTCCCCACTTCCCCACTTCAAACCCCTGTCTCATCCCAGAAAAGAGCAGGCCTTCTAGGGGACTGTCCTTTGTCCATAAATTCTATTTGGACTAAAAGAACTCCTCTTACTTCTAGCTTTTTGTTTTTTTGACTATCTTATGTAGCCAGAGCTCACCTTGAACTTGATATACAGCCAAGGATGACTTTGAGAACTGTGAGCATTGTATGCCATGTAAGCACCCTGCAGCCGAGTTACAGGGCCAGCCTCAGATTGTTTAGTTACCCCATTCCTACCATCCACCATCCTTTGGGACATTAGATATACACAACAGCAAAGAGGATCACACACACACACACACACACACACACACACACACACACACACACACATGTTCTAAGTGACTAGATTATAGGTAGGTGTGGGGGAAATGATCCAAATTATTGTAGTTATCCTAGGGGCCATGTTATCACGGGGTACCATGATGCTTTGCTCTTTGCAAGGGTCCATTACTGTAATAAAGGGTGTCAGTAGCCCTCACACTGGGCAGAAAACTGTTGATGTTTGATCTCTGATGATGGACCGTTTGCCTGCTGTTCTTTCCCTTGCAGTCAGAGTACCATTTTGAATACACAGCGTGTGACAGCACAGGTTCCAGGTGGAGGGTCGCCGTGCCACACAGCCCGGGCTTGTGCACCAGCCTCCCAGACCCCGTCAAGGGCACCGAGTGCTGTAAGCAGCCTTCCTGTTCCTGGGTCTCCCTGATACTTAGCTCTGACCTCTGACCTAAGCCTCCTGTCATCCAAGCCAGGCTCTTCCTGACAGCACAGACATCAGATTTTTCCCCTAGTTAGTTCCACTCCCAACCCTTCTGACATGTGGTGCAGCTGCGGAAATTTTATTTGTCTTTAAGCCTAGCACTTGGGAGGCAGATGCAGATGGATCTCTGTGAGTTACAGGCCAGCCTGGCCTACATAGTGAGCTCTAGAACGACTAGGATTACATAGAAAGACACTGTCTCAAACACATACACACACACACACACACACACACACACACACACACACACACACACACACACACGGTGGGGGGAGAGAAGAAGAAGGAGGAGGAGGAGGAGGAAGAGGAGGAGGAAGAAGATGAGGAAGAGGAGGAGGGAAGAAAAAGGAGGAGGAAGGAAAGAAAGATTATTCAAATTGAGTATCTAAATTTGCTTCTTTTAAAATATAGCTCCAATGAATATAATATAAATAATTCTGAATGCCTGACAACACACACACACACACACACACACACACACACACATACACACACACACAGACACAGATGCACTCATGCACACACCCCCTTCATTTGTCTTTTCTGCCTGTTTCTGTATTTCTCTCTGACATGAACCTACCAGCTCCAGCAGTCATCAGGCAATATTCCAGTTCGCTTTTGTTCTTGGAAGGAAAACCAAATTAAAAAGGAGTTTGTGCAGACTCAGGCTTTAAACTGCACTGGCCATCAAGTCAGGAAGCCAGGTCCTTCCCACTGTCGGGAAAGGGAGACCGTGTGACCATGTGACCGGAAAGCCAGTGAGTGTAGCTCCAAGCCCACCTCTCTGACCCTGTCCTTATGGCTTTACCATCTCCAGTGCCCTGTTCCTGTAGGATGCAAAGGGAATAGCAATAAACAGTAGGGACTAGCTAGACTCCAGGGATTATTTAAGGAGTCACAGAGGAGATTAAGCACATGCAAATTCCAGCACCAGTTTACCCCACTGTTTGAGCATTGAAGAATGGATATGACTGAGATCAGAAACAGTTGATATTAGTGAGTCCCTAGCATATGTAAGTACCTACTATGTGTGCACATGATGTACTTCTGCTGGGCGAGTCCTGCCTACAAGCACTAAGGGCTTAAAAGAGAGAACAGATTGCAGTCCATCTCTTCTGCAAACCTTTATGTGGCTCCTTGTGATGGCAGTGCCCGCTCTGAGCCAGTCACTTTCTGGGGGAGCCCAGGGCCCCAAGGGTACCAGGTAGATAACGTGTTAGTACAATGTGAGAGAGTGTGAACTGAGGATGTGTATGACAAGGAGTAGCTAGGAGGACCAAAGCAGATGCTTAGACATGGAAAAGTGGAGACACAGGGGGCTGGGCTCACATGAAGTCGGCACAGAGAAGGCATCAGGGTTGAGAAATGTGTGACAGGAAGCCAGGCTGGAAAGTTAGGGTCCAGGAAAATTGCAGAAGGCAGGATGCCAGGCCAGAAGCTCAATATCATAACCCAAAAGCTGTGCCAGGCTGTTTGATGTCTCTGCATAGTTCCAGTCTGACTATGCACTACCGAAACAAAACAAGCACTTATTTAAAAAGAGACAGACACCCAGAGAGACAGACAGACAGAGGGGAGGGGGCTGGAGAGATGGCTTAGCAGTTAAGGGAACTGGCTGCTCTTTCAAGGATCCTGAGTTCAATTCCCAGCAATCACGTGGTGGATAACAATCTATAATGAAATCTGATGCCCTCTTCTGGTCTATAGGCATAACTGCAGGCAGAATGTTGTGTACATAATAAACATCTTATTTTAAGAGAGAGACACTAATAGTTATAGAAAGATACCTAAGGCTATAGAATGAACTAAACCAGGAAATCAGGCAGTCAGGAAAGCATCACAATGACTTAGCAGAGGCTGAGAAACTCAGCTCCATTGGTAATAATAGAATCGAAAAAGAAGACACAGAGGCCATAGGATAAGGGGAATGAAGGCTGAAGGACCTTACATGGTCCAGAAGGCCCAGCGTCTTCCTGGCTGGAGTGCTTTAAGAATAGCTGAATCAGGGGCTGGGGATTTAGCTCAGTGGTAGAGCGCTTACCTAGGAAGCGCAAGGCCCTAGGTTCGGTCCCCAGCTCCGAAAAAAAAGAACCAAAAAAAAAAAAAAAGAATAGCTCAATCACCTTCAAGGAAACTGATCATCAGAGATATACCCCAAAGTCCCAGTAAAGCAGAGCCTGCCTGACCCGAAGTCTTTGCTTCTCTGTCTCTGTCTCTGTCTCTGTCTCTGTCTCTGTCTCTCTCTGTCTGTCTCTCTCTCCCTCTCTCTCCCTCTCTCTCCCTCTCTCTTCCTCTCTCTCCCTCTCTCCCTTCCCACCCCCCCCCCCATGTCTCTCCCTCTATCTGTCTGTTTTTCTTTCTTTTAACAGGTCTAGGATTACAGGAGAGTCACCACTTTGCCTGACTTTAAATCCTTTCTTTATTAAAAAAAAATTAGCTTTATTAAGACACAACTACTTTTACTAAGCTGTTTTGTTTTATTTTTTAAATCGAGATAGTATCTCTGGGTGGCTTTGGCTGGCCTAGATCTCGCTGTATAGGCAAGGTTGATCTTGAACTTAAAACAATCCTTCCTATGCTTTCAAAGATACTACTTCTTACACACAATGAATTCACCCCTCGTTGGGCAGCCTTCAGGGCTGTTATAATCTTCACAGCAATGCTTTTTTGTTCGTTCGTTTGTTTGTTTCGCTGTTCTAGAACTCAAGAGATTCACCTGCTGTTGCCTCCCCAAGTGCTGGGATTAAGGTGTGTGCCACCACAGCCCAGCTGTTCACAGCAACTCTTAACCACTCAAGTTTGGGGCCTTAAGAGTCTGAAAAGAAAGTTCTTAGTGGCAGTCTCTCCGCAGGAAACCACAAATCTGCCCGATGTCTCTCTGACTATTCCGCACAGATATCATCACACAGACGTTCCTTAGCCCTGAGCTTTAGTGGTCCAGACCCCAAGTTCCTGACCCCAAGGTCTCAGCTTTAGATTGTCCTCAGCCCCATCCCTGCTCCAGAGACCACGGTGATCTCAGCACCCGTCCCTTGTCCCTGCTCTGCCTTTCAGCTTTCTCTTGCAATGCCGGGGAATTTCTGGACATGAAGGACCAGTCCTGCAAGCCGTGTGCGGAGGGCCGCTACTCCCTCGGCACTGGCATCCGATTTGACGAGTGGGATGAGCTGCCTCACGGCTTTGCCAGCCTCTCGGCCAACTTGGAAGTCGATGACAGCATCTCAGAGTCCACCGAGAACTGCACTTCGTGAGTTTGGGAAACAGAACACAAGTCTCCTGCGGAAGGGGCCGAGGTGCACTCTGGGTAGTGTTCTGTGATGCTCCTGAGGCTGGAGGGAGGAGGACGGCACACCCTCTGCAGGCCGGGGTGGGAGTAAGGTCTACTAGATGTGACCGCTACTTTGAGCCATTCTGACCTAAGCTTACCATTGACTGAGGGACATCTGTGAGAAGGAAACATAAAAGCAATAAAGGCAGGTAGATGAAGGGCGACAAGCATCTAAAGGCTCAGCAAGCTTTTGTTTTTGTTTTTGTTTTAAAAGACAAAAACCACAATTGTATTTTCTCTGTGGAATCTTGAGTGACCATATAAACTTCATCAACCTGATTAAAACTCAGCGTCTAAAGTATTAATTGCACCACTGTCCTTGGTGCCAAACTTCTAAAACCAGTTTTCCCTGACATGTTGTCGTGGGTTTGGAAAGGATGGAGTAGGGTAAGAGCTTTGACTTGGGAATGAGGTCCTCTAAATCCCTTGAGACCCCATGTCTCAGTTACTTTCTCTTGGAGTGAAGGGATGAGCCATGGCAACTTATAAAGAAAGCATTTCATTGGGGGCTTGCTTACAGTTTCAGAGGGTGACTCCAGGTAGCAGGGAAGCAGACAAGGTTGGCCCTGGAGACCAGGCTGGCCTCAAACTCAAAGATCTATGTGCCTCTGCCTCTGCGCCTGTGCCTGTGCCTGTGCCTCTGCCTCTGCCTCTGTGCCTCTGCCTCTGCCTCTGTGCCTCTGCCTCTGTGCCTCTGCCTCTGCCTCTGTGCCTCTGCCTCTGTGCCTGTGCCTGTGCCTCTGCCTCTGTGCCTCTGCCTCTGCCTCTGCCTCTGTGCCTCTGCCTCTGTGCCTGTGCCTCTGCCTCTGCCTCTGCCTGTGCCTCTGCCTCTGTGCCTCTGCCTCTGTGCCTCTGCCTGTGCCTGTGCCTCTGCCTCTGCCTCTGTGCCTCTGCCTCTGCCTCTGTGCCTGTGCCTCTGCCTCTGCCTCTGCCTCTGCGCCTCTGCCTCTGCCTCTGTGCCTCTGCCTCTGCCTCTGTGCCTCTGCCTCTGCCTCTGCCTCTGCCTCTGCCTCTGCCTCTGCCTCTGCCTCTGCCTCTGCCTCTGTGCCTCTGCCTCTGCCTCTGTGCCTGTGCCTGTGCCTCTGCCTCTGCCTCTGCCTCTGTGCCTCTGCCTCTGCCTCTGCCTCTGTGCCTCTGCCTCTGCCTCTGCCTGTGCCTCTGCCTCTGCCTCTGTGCCTGTGCCTCTGCCTCTGCCTCTGTGCCTGTGCCTCTGCCTCTGTGCCTGTGCCTGTGCCTCTGCCTCTGCCTCTGTGCCTGTGCCTCTGTGCCTGTGCCTGTGCCTGTGCCTCTGCCTCTGCGCCTCTGCCTCTGCCTCTGCCTCTGCCTCTGTGCCTCTGCCTGTGCCTCTGCCTCTGCCTCTGTGCCTCTGCCTCTGCCTCTGTGCCTCTGCCTCTGCCTCTGCCTCTGTGCCTGTGCCTGTGCCTCTGCCTCTGTGCCTCTGCCTCTGACTCTGCCTCTGTGCCTCTGTGCCTCTGTGCCTCTGCCTCTGCCTCTGCCTCTGCCTCTGTGCCTGTGCCTCTGTGCCTGTGCCTCTGCCTCTGTGCCTGTGCCTCTGTGCCTCTGCCTCTGCCTCTGCCTCTGCCTCTGCCTCTGCCTCTGCCTCTGCCTCTGTGCCTCTGCCTGTGCCTCTGCCTCTGCCTCTGTGCCTCTGCCTCTGCCTCTGTGCCTCTGCCTCTGCCTCTGCCTCTGTGCCTGTGCCTGTGCCTCTGCCTCTGTGCCTCTGCCTCTGACTCTGCCTCTGTGCCTGTGCCTGTGCCTGTGCCTGTGCCTGTGCCTCTGCCTCTGCCTCTGTGCCTCTGCCTCTGCCTCTGCCTCTGCCTGTGCCTCTGCCTCTGCCTCTGTGCCTGTGCCTGTGCCTCTGCCTCTGCCTCTGCCTCTGTGCCTCTGCCTCTGCCTCTGTGCCTCTGCCTGTGCCTCTGCCTGTGCCTCTGTGCCTCTGCCTCTGCCTCTGCCTCTGCCTCTGCCTCTGCCTCTGCCTCTGCCTCTGTGCCTCTGCCTCTGACTCTGCCTCTGTGCCTCTGTGCCTCTGCCTCTACCTCTGCCTCTGCCTCTGTGCCTGTGCCTGTGCCTCTGCCTCTGCCTCTGCGCCTCTGCCTCTGCCTCTGCCTCTGCCTCTGCCTCTGCCTCTGCCTCTGCCTCTGCCTCTGCCTCTGTGCCTCTGCCTGTGCCTCTGCCTCTGTGCCTGTGCCTCTGTGCCTGTGCCTCTGCCTCTGTGCCTGTGCCTCTGCCTCTGCCTCTGCCTCTGTGCCTCTGCCTCTGCCTCTGCCTCTGCCTCTGCCTCTGCCTCTGTGCCTCTGCCTCTGCCTGTGCCTGTGCCTGTGCCTGTGCCTCTGCCTCTGCCTCTGCCTCTGCCTCTGCCTCTGCCTCTGCCTCTGCCTCTGCCTCTGCCTCTGCCTCTGCCTCTGCCTCTTGAATTAAAAAGGCCACCACCACTCTGGCAAGAATTTTTAAAAAGAAAGTAGACCCGCTTAGGGTGTGTAACTTAGTGGTAATACACATGCCTTGCATGTTCAAGACCTTGGGTCCAATCCCAGATCCCCAACACTGGTCAATGAGTGGAGGAGAAGAATCTAGAGCGATGCCTCTGGCCCTAGAAATCAATCAAACATGTTGTGATTGTGGAATGTGAAGTGTCTTTACCAGGGACAACTAGCAAACACCAGCATGCAAATGTGACCCACTTATGACATCCTTTCCATTATTCATAAAACTTCCAGAGTTATTTATAGCTGATACTGTAGAATACATAAGCATTAAATGTCTCTTTTAACAAGGGAATCAATGCTGTTAGGTGGGATGGGTCATTTTGGAAGGATTTGGTTTATGTTATGTTTCTATTTTGGTAATAATTCTGACTGTTGCTGGGGCAGGGGTGGCACACACCTTTAACCCCAGCCCTTGGGAGGCAGAGGGAATCTGATCTCTGTGAGTTCCAGGCTAGTCTGGTCTACAGATGGAGTTCTAGGACAGCCAGAGCTACACAGAAAAACCCTGTCTTGGAAAACAAACAAATAAAAAATATTGACTGTTAAGCTTGTAAGACTATGTAGTTGGGGCAGACATAGGGGGAACCCTAACTGGCCATTGTTAAACAGTTGAGGGTCTTGGGATAGTCTCAGACAAAACAGAAACACCAGAACTGTCTCAATTTGTTCTTTTCCGGAATCGCCCTGAAGTCCTTGGGTACCAAAGCTGGAAACTGTGGGGAACACATTATTATGTAAGACAAGGTTGATTTTTGTCCTCCCAAAAGCTACAGGCTAGCCAGGAAGAATTAAAGTATGGCTAGAAGAAGATACCAGATTGCAAGAAAACTTCAGAGATCACAAGTAATCGAGGAAATCAAACTAAAGCCCATCTATCCAGTAAATGCCCTATTACATCATATAGCAATACTCCACCACATCATAGGGCAACCATAAAGTCTGTTAATTTCAAATGTGCAGAGGATGTGGAGCAATGGAGACCCTCTTAATTTGCCAGCTGGGATACATTGGTACACATTTTGGGGAACACGGTATCAGTACTGGGTAATGCTGGGAGTTTCCATACCCTATGAGCCAGCAACTGCTCCCAAGCACTCTGCTCAGATGTATGTATGGACACAGGAACAAGACATTCACATCAGAATGTGAACAATTATAAAACCCTGGAAACCTGCTACATATCCGATAGTTGTAAACAAATAAACTAGAACCACACAAAGAATATTAGACAGCAGGAAAGATGGAAAGAAGGGCTAGGAGTGGGTGAGTCATATAGAATAGACCTGGGTTCCATCACCTCTGTGTGTGTGTGTGTGTGTGTGTACACGTGTGTGTACGTGTGTATACTCACACACAGAAAAAGATCTATATGCATGAGTTTGGATAAATCTCACACCGTTGTATAAAAATCACCATCTCAACTAAGTACATTTTAGAAAATTAAGAATGATACCATTTACATGGCCTTTCAAAATATGCAAAATACCATAGAGATACTTACAGAAAACTTCATGAGAAGTTAAACACCAGAGTCAAGAATTCACCCCAACTTTGGTAGTTGGGGCAAGAAATGCTGGAAGAATGGGAGGGGCTAGCGAAGGTGCAGGTGGCCTCTGCTGCAGTTGACTTCTCTGTTTTACTTTTAATAATATTTATTTAATCGTTGATAATTTTATATACATAATGTATCTTGAACATGTTTGTCTCCCATGTCCATTTCACTCCCTTTGGAATCTCTCTTCTTCCCAACATGTGAGACAAGTGTGTGTGTGTGTGTGTGTGTGTGTGTGTGTGTGTGTCTGTCTGTCTGTCTGTCTGTCTGCCTGCCTGCCTGTCTGTCTGTCTGTCTGTCTGTCTATAAGAATCAGTTTAATTAGAGTTGTTTGCATGCTCAGAGGTGATTTACCAGAGGCTACACCTATAGAACTCCCTCCCAGAGATCCTTAGTTCGGGATAGGCCCCACTCTCCTCCATGCTGGAATCTGGAATGTTGATTGTCTTGATCTTGAACAGGCAACCACAGCTACTATGAGTTCTTTAATACAACACTCATGCCATGTGCAGTGGACAGCATTTCACAGCCAGCATTCTTCCCACCCTCAGGTTCTTATTTTTTTCTCAGCCCTCTTCCACAATGTTCCCTGTGTCTCAGTAGTTCCCTGTGTCACATGGCTGCTCCATTCAGAGAGCTGAACATTCAACAGTCACTTATTCTTAGCCCTTTGACTGGCTAGGAGTCTCTGCACTGACTTTTGCCCATTGCAAAATGGGCTTCTCTGACCAAGGTTGACAGCAATCTATGGATGTAGAATAAATATTTAGAAGGCAGTTTGACTTATCCCGTTATCAAAACAACAGTAGGTGGTTCCCACCTAGGACCTATGCTATCTCCAGCCATGGGCTTTTGACCAGATTTACAATGGCAGACACGAATTACCTCCTGTGGAACAGGCCTCACATCTAATTGGAAGTTGTTTGGCTCCCCATATAACCTTTCATGCTGTTATTGCACCAATTGGCCCCCTTGCCTGGCAGCTCAGTACTGTGGCATTCTGAGTATATTGCTGGGTGATACTACTGATGACTTTTCTCCCCCAACAACCAGCGTAGCACCTCCTGGCACTATGAAAGCTTTACTGTGTTGGATTTCTCAAGCTATGTGATGGACGGACATATGCTCATTTTACCTGTGCATAATTCTTAAGTGGTTGAGAACATTCGAATTTTAATATTATGAATAGAATTATGGAAATAAAAAATATCTCAGGGCATTCTTGCAGAGATAAAGTCAAGGAAGGCTTTTATTTGTTTGGACAAGGTGCCACTATATATCCCTGGATGACCTGGAATTTACTGTGTAGACCAGGATGGCCTCAAGTTTGCACAGCTTCACCTGCCTTTGCCTCTAAGTATGGGATTAAAGGTGTCTGTGATCGTGCTTGACACAAGGCTGACTTCTTAACACTAAGTGGCATTTTGTTTATTTGTTTGTTTATTTATTATTAGACAGGAATAAGAGAAGGAGGAAGAAGTTTGTTTGGGGAAGGTGGCAAGGCCAGGGGCAGAGAAAGCCTGACATAGGAATTGAGAGAACTCCTACAGGTTTGCCTGATAAAGTGTAGGCCAGGAATGTGGGCCCTGTCCCAAGAGCAATGGGAAGTCATCACAGGGTTTAGAGCACTGAAGTGGTTTGGTCGTGTTTTCCTTCTGGATGTTTCTAACCATGGTGTGGAGAAGGATCGGAGGATGCAGGGCCAGACACAAAATGAGTTTGAAGGCTGTTCAAGGGACCATGTTGGTAGAGAGCGAGGAGGAGCCATTGGGCCAGGTGGATAGAGTGAGTTTGAACAGACCAGACTGAACGTCTCTGGCTCTCCTGAGATGCTCTCCCTTTCTGATAAAATGTAGCATTATAAAGTAGATGTTTCTGGAAAACCAAGTGGGATTAGATTGGATGAACTTCTGGGTGCACAAGGATATGTTTGCTTTATGGGCTTGAGAACTTTTGAACTTGAATCCAAGTCTTGTCAATTAAAGGCTTCCTGATATTGGCCAAGGTATACTCCAAGCCTCAGTTTTCTCATCTGTTAAATGGCCCTCCCTCTTACTGATGAGCATCAAGCATGAAGGTGAAGCATGCAGCTCAATAGCTGGTTGATGTATAGCTTCCCATGCCTGAGTTTACCTGACATCCACCTCCACCCAGTTGGGTGAAGCATGGAGCCACACCCAACTGTCTTCCTTTTGTTGGCTATGTTAGTCCCTACTCTAACCTGAGCATGCTCAGGTCTTTCTTAGTTACTATTTTATTTCTGTGAAGCAACACCATGACCAAGGCAACCCCCTCCCCGGCCCCCAGACAAGGTTTTTCTGTGTAGCCTTGTCTGTCCTAGAATTAGATCTGTAGACCATGCTCGTCTCAAACTCACAGTGAACCGCCTGCCTCTACCTCTGCTCTGCCACTGCCAGAACTCTGAGATTAAAAGTGTATACCACCGTCATGCAGCCAAGGCAACTTTTAAAAGAAGGCATTTAATTGGGGGCTTTGTCAGGGCTTCACCATCATGGTGGAAAGCAGACAGGTACAACACTGGAGCAGTCACTGAGAGCTTTACATCCTGATCTTAAGCCTTGATAGAGGTGGTGTGGGGAGACTGGCCTGGTGTGAGCTTTTGGAACCTCAAAGCCCACCCCAAGTGACACACCTCCTCCAACAAAGCCATGCCTCCTAATCCTTTCCAAATAGTTTCACTAAATGGAGACTAAACTTTCAAATATGTGAGCTTCTAGGGGTCTTGTTCATTCAAACCACAAGGAACACGTTTCAGCTTTTGACTCCAAAGCCTGGAGTTCCCCCAAAACTCCTAATGGGAGGACATGGAACCTAACGCACGTCACGAAGCTTCATGGGGTTGTTTGGCCGCCACAGTGCTTGGTCCCTGCTCTTTCACAGGTCCAAGTGGGTTCCGAGGGGAGACTACATCGCCTCCAACACGGATGAATGCACAGCCACACTGATGTATGCCGTCAACCTAAAGCAGTCCGGCACAGTTAACTTTGAGTACTACTACCCGGACTCCAGCATCATCTTTGAGTTTTTCGTAAGCTCCTGGGTGGGAGGGAGAGAAGAAAGGGCTTGGGGAGAGGTCAAGATTCCCCAAGGCTCAGATCCATTTTGTAGGAATCAGTCACAAGTGTAGTCATGTTTGGGATCCTTTTTTTGTTTGTTTGTTTGTTTTCCCTCTAGGGAAAACTGTGAGCAAAATGAGCCGAGGCTTGGGGATCTGAGGAGAAAAGACACCAGGCAAAGGACACTGATGGGGAGGGCAGAGCCTGTGAAATTCCTAGGTGTTTCATCCTGTTCAGACTTGTTATGACACGCAGGGGACTGAGTTGCAAATTCTTTCCCTGAGGTCAATGCTCAGCCATTATTGTATGTAGCTTACTTGTTCTCAGTTGGCTCTGGAAGGAATTGGCTGCCCCTCTCCTGTGAGGACAGTGTTGTAGAGCATCACACAGTATGGAGTAAGGCCCTCGTTTCTTCAGGAAGCTGAACCTCTCCTCCAAACCCCTTCTGCCTCAGGTCCAGAATGACCAGTGCCAGCCCAATGCTGATGACTCCAGATGGATGAAAACTACAGAGAAAGGATGGGAATTCCACAGTGTGAGTACCACCCCAGCGATCTGTCCCCGGGATCCTAGAGGAGGACTCTAGTGCCCATGAGGGGGCAGTCTGTGACGTGTGATGCAGTGGTTGACAGGTTATGCTATACAGTGGCTGGTTTGCCCCTATGACTTCATCCCAGGAGCCAGAGCTTTCCAGCTTTGAGGCTGTGTTTTCTGGAAAACCATAGAAGAATGAGCAAATGCCAGTCTCCCTTACTGCCAGTGCCTTCTGGTCCTATTCTCATCTCACTGTAAGAGATGCTTCCAGTACATGATGAAGGATCAGGGAAGAGTGGGGGCGGGTTAGCAATGCCCATCTTTGTGATGAATTAACACCTACCTTATGCCCTTTTTTAAGGTTGAGCTAAACAGAGGCAATAATGTCCTCTATTGGAGAACCACGGCGTTCTCAGTGTGGTCCAAAGTGTCCAAACCCGTGCTTGTTAGAAACATCGCCATAACAGGTACAGAAAAAGAGCTTGGATCTGGGGTCTGCTGCTGACTTCCTGGACTCTTGGCTTCTAGGGGAGGATGGGAATTGGTCCCCAGGGCCTTGGTATCCGGACCCAGCCTTTGATTTTCTATGCCATTCTTTCTTCCTAGGGGTAGCTTACACCTCTGAGTGTTTCCCCTGCAAGCCTGGCACCTATGCCGCCAAGCAGGGCTCCCCTTTCTGCAAGCTTTGTCCAGCCAACTCTTACTCAAACAAAGGAGAAACTTCATGTCATCCGTGTGATGCTGACAAATACTCAGGTGATGTTTTCGAGGGTAGGATGTCGGGGGAGGGCACAGGGGGCGGTGCCAGTGAACACACAAAGGAAGCCAGGAGGCCCATCCTATTGGCTGATGATGATAATTCTTTGTTGTTGCTTGGTCCTTACTGGCTTTACCCTCGGTGTGTATGTGGTCAAGGCTCAGAGACTGGCTTTTGGTTTGGTTTGTTTATTTGTTTGTTTTTTGAGACAGGGTCACCCTGTATAGCCCTGGCTGCCTGGCACTCACTTTGTAGATCAGGCTAGCCTCAAACACTTTGCATCTTCCTCCTGAACACAGGAATTAAAGCTATGTGCCCAGCTTGACTTTGAATTTCTGCTCCCTCTGTCTTTACCTCCTAAGTGCTGAGATTATAGGCAAGAGCCATCATGCCTAAGAGTTTAAAAGCAAAACAAACAAACAAATAAAAAAAGCTTAATCACCATACTTAATCTATAAGAACCAAGAGGCTGTATTGACAAACACTAACTTTTCAAATTTTATTTTTTGATAACAAAAAGTAATTACATACGTATTGAGGAACCAGCCTACCTCCATTTTGGGCTTGAAAACCATCTTGTAATAGAGACGAACTAGGCCCATTCCTGTTTATGATGAAATCTCTATTTCTCAAAGACAGGGCTGTGCCCCACCTGTAGCCTTAACTACAGTGGTTCTGCACTGCGGGTTCCAGGAATGCGATCTGCCTTTGTTTCGGGAGGATGTTCTCACCACCTTGCAACCCTACCGTTATTTCAAAAAGTTATTCTGACCACCTTGTTATGTTCCGCTCTTGGAACCCCATCTCACCTATTTCCCTGCCAAATCCCCGACTTGGAAACCCCCTACTCATGAGCTATAAAAACCCTTATCTGGCCCATGTCCAATGCTGACCTCTTGAACCCTACCTTGGTGGGGAGGGGTCAGCCCATGAACACATATTTTTTTTTAGTTTGTTTTGGCTATGATGATTTGGGACAGTGGTTTTTTTTCCTTAAATCTTTGTTAACAGTATGTATGAGATACAGTGTGATATTTCAATACAAACCTACCTTATAGAATGGCCCTACCACACTATGAGCATAACCATAAAGCGAGTCTCAGTGCTCTAAAACATACTGGAGAGAGGCCTCCACAAACATTCTGATTTGAAAAACAGGACTGGAGAGATGGCTCAGTGGCTTGAAGTGTGCGCTACTGCTGTAAATGACCTGAGTTGGATTTCCCAGAACCCATGGCTCCCATGTGTGGCGGTTCACAACTGCCAGCACACAGCTGCCTGTGACACCAGCTCTAGGGAACCTGACTCCCTGCTCTTCTGGTCGCTGTGGGCATTGCACTCACACGCACAAACCCAACCACAAACATATTTTTTTTAATTTATTTTTTAAGAAAAGGAAAAAACCAAGACCTGGTCATTTAAGAATATGTCAGAACACTTGTGTAAGAGAGGTAATGTCACCAAAGAGTGCTGCTCAGACAGCCCAGTGATGGGTGCCAGAGTAGGCTATGAAACAAGCAGGAAATAGGAGAGTTCTGCTCTGCCCTTTCCCTAGGAAACTCATCAGACTCTTTCTTCCCCTTCTTATACAGAAGCATGTGCAACCCCAGTACAAAGCCCATGTGTATAGACGCACACCCCTCTGTAGACTTTCCCATGTGTCACGCAGGTGTTAAGATGTGTGGTCGCTAACCCAGGAGCAGCCATTGACCTGTGGCTTGCTTATGTCTCCATTCCTAATACAAAAGCCCTATTTTTCTACCCTGATCTTATTCCCCTTCCCTGCCCCATCTCTATCAATGGTGGCCTTTGTTAGTCTATCTTTGGCTCCATTCCTAACTCTGCAGTTGGGCAAGGGTTTGAATGACAAGGTAGTTGTAGGAAAACCGTGTCAGTCAATGCTGTATAAACTGGTTTCTATCCAAGAGTGGTCATGAAATTGTTAATCAAGGAGCTGAACTCATAGAACTGTTCTTCAGTCACCAATTTCTCAATCTGCCCCTTTGACCCCACCTCATCAACTTAGATTACAAAGAAGAGTCACACTTATTGCAGATATAACTCTTTCAAGGGGAGAGGCTGGGGGAAATGCAGCGTCCAATAAGAACCCAGCATGGAGTGCATGTGAAGGCAGCGACTGGTTCTCACACACATACACCTTGAGTGCCTGCAAGGACTGGCCATGGTGCTACAGCCAGAGTTGGTGCCTGTCCTCCAGATTGAACCAAAAAGAAGGAATCTGCCTATGTAGGAACTTACCATGGTGCAACAGAGATCAGTGGAGGCAGAAAAAGAAATGCGGTTGACCTTCCTGGGGAAGTGGGCAATCCTTCATTGGCTGAGATCTTTCCAGGTGAAGCTGCAGTTTCACGGGGACACGATATCTGGGGTGGGAATGATATAAAGCAAACTAGAAGGCTCGTGGGGTGGGGCAGGTTAGTACGATGGCTCACCCTCTGTGCTAGTTAAATACTAGCAGTCCGCTTCCTAAGAGAAGTGCATGTGATTCAGGATCTGGGACTCCAGAACACCCTCGCCAGGTTCAGATCTCATCGTCACCCCTCATTAGACACCTGGGGCACGTGGTTTGCTCGTGCTGCAGTTTCTATACGCAGTCTCAGTGGAGGCCTGAGAAGCAGCTGCCTCCATGTCTTTACCTCTAAAATATTAGAGGTAATGATCACGTCCACCTCACGCTGTCACCGTGGGGATTGGCTAATACAGGAAGGATCCAGAAATGGGCCTGGTATTTTGTAATTGCTTTTTTTGTTCTTTTCGTTTTGTTTTGTTTTTTTGAGACAGGATTTCTCTGGGTAGCCTCTGGGTAGTTCTGGAACTCACTCTGTAGACTAAGCTGGCCTCAGACTCACAGAGATCCACCTGCCACTGTCCCCTGAGTGCTGTGTAATCGCTGTCTTAAAAAAGTGTTTCTCGTAGTGTTGAGGACAGATCCCAGAGCTCTTGCACATGTTAGGCAAGCTCTCCTCTGCTGAGCTTCAGCTCCAGCCTAAGCACTAATTGTTGTTACACGTATTTATTTTATTGTGTGTAGTGGGGGGGAGGGTTCGTGCATGAACATGTATGCATGAGAACAACTTGCAGGAAGGAGTCCAGTTGTCAGGCTTGGTGGCAAGGACCTTTACCCACTGAGCCATCCTGCTTCCCTTACCCCTTCAGCATTAGTTTTATTAATTAATTTTTTTATGAAGGCCTGTCCAGATACCTCTCTTAGAATATGAAGATACTCTAGGTATAGTTTATAATAATAATAGGTCACTTGTATAGAAGTTTACACTTAATACAACATTATCTCATTTATGACTCAAAGCATGGTGTGGGTGTGAGCTCTCCATTTACAAATGAAAGGTAAGCTCAGAGAGGTCCAAAGGCCTGCCCAGCACCTGAGCTGCTGTGAGCTGTGCTATTATTATGAGTATTATTGGGGTCTTATGCCTGCTGACGAAATGCTCTCCTTTGATGAAATGGGTGTCAGAGAGAACACTGGACTGGAAGTGGGGGGAAGATATTGGCAGGAGAAGGGAGGTACAGAAAAAGGACCCAGAGTCCTGAGACAAACGCCTCCTTACATTTTTTTCCCCCAGGAGAAATCCTCCTCAACCCACACTCAGTCCCTGCCCTCCCAAACATCCAGGTGACTTTTTCACACTTGACCAATGCCCAACTTAAACCTCTTGGTTTTAAACCCGTGCTAGGAAAGGAGGTCTGTCTCAACATTCCAGTTAATCATTTATTAAAGCCATTTTCACAGTGGTCTGTGTGTAAACAGCTGGGCCATTTCTGCTAATGCTTAGACCTAGGGTGTCAGGTTAAGCAAATGTTTAACTAGCAGAACAAAGGTCTTTGTGCCAAATACATTTTTTTAACCCTTGTGCTCTGCCAGACCTGATACCCAAGGCCCTGGGAACTGGCACGTGTTCAGCACCTCCCCTCCTAAATCTCTCCTGGACAAGTCAGTCACCAACAGGAGTTTCTAGTTCCCCTCTGAGGAATTGGGCCTCCTGCTTGTTTACCCAATAAAGAAGCTGAGACTGAGGAAATACCAGCTGTTTCCAACACTTCCTTCTTGCCCAGTCTAACAAGACAGGGACAGAAGAGTTGGGGAGATATTCAGTCTCGGAACTCCCAGTGCAGGCCAACAAAGCATCCTTAGAAGAGTCTCTGATAGAGGAAGTCATCTGGGAAAGGGAAGGACCTGTTGAGAAATAAATGCCTCACGAGAAGAGAGGGCAAGTTTCCCGGGACAGTTCTCAAATAAAAAGAATGTGCTAGCTGGCAGGCAATAATAGTGACTGGCATTTCTTTCTTCTTCTTTTAAATGTATTGTTTATTTCTGTGTTTGTGTGTGTGTACTTGTGGATGTATCTGCACATGTAGGTTCCCAAGGAGGCCAGAAGAGAGTATCGGATCCCTCTGCCCAGTGTGGGTGCAGCTGAACTCTAGTCTCTGAAAGAACAACAAGTGCTCTTAACTGTTAAGCTATCTCTTCAGCCCCTGGATCTTCCATTTTGAGAGTCTGTGAGTGAGATGGGCCAGGCATTTGCTGACTCTGGCAATGGAGACTATCACTCCTGCTCCTTGGATGAGAGAACAGAGAGAGGTTAAATAACTTGCCTAGTATGACACAGCTACTAGATGATGAATCAGGACCCAACCCTACACTGCCTAACTCGAAATCTCACTCGATGACACCACACTGTATAGCAAGTAATAAATGGAGGAAGAGATTGCCTCCCCCTTACAGATGCTTCTCTGCAGAGGGCACAGTGTTCATATTAGAAGTAGCAGATGTAGCAGGAAGGGGCATTGCAGTGGGGAATCCCATAGAGCAGTGCGTTTTTATTCTGTGTGTGTGTGTGTGTGTGTGTGTGTGTGTGCGCGAGCCTGTCTGTGTATATGTGTTTGTATATGTGTGGGCACATGTGCATATGCAGGTGCATGCACATATGTGCACCTACATGTAGAGGCCCAAGGTTTGACCCTGGGAATATCCCCCATTGCTTTCCACCTTGTTCACTGACACGGTGTCTCAGTTGAAGCAAGGCTCACCGGCTCAGTTAGTCTGGCCAGCCAGCTTGCTCCAGGGATCCCTGCTATCTGCCTTCTGAGAGCTGAAATTACAGGTGGGCCCTCACATCTACCCGGCAATTAACACAAGTTGGGATCAGATTTCCAGTTCTGATGCATGTTTGGCAAACCCTTGAACCACAGAACCACCTGCCCATCCCAGGTGGTTTTTATTCTGGAGGAAAAAGATCCCACGGGAGTGTTTACATTTTAAATTTGCATTAATTATATATATTTTTCTTGGTAAAGAAAACTGCTTTGTTTCTTCCTTTAGAAACCCTTTCCAATACATTTTGGTCATACTTTTTTCCCTCTCCAACCTCTTTTTCTTAATTTTTCCAAAAAGGATTTATTTTGGCTTTTGAGACATTTGTAGCCCTGGTTACACTGGTAGACCAGGCTAGCCTGGTTGAACTCACGGAGATTGGTCTACATTTGCCTCCCGAGTGCTGGGATGAAAGTTGTGCACCACCGTTTATATGCGTACTCCTGGTGACACACACTTGCTTTCTTAGCACCCAAGGCACTAAGATTGGGAGTTCCAGGTTGGCATAGGCTTTGCTGTGGGTTACAGTTGTCTCTAACATCTGACAAAAGAAAAATGTGACATCCATTGCCTTAAGGAGGATTCATTGGTTCTTCTGCTAAGATCCACGGTCCTGAAGCAACATTGTATCATTATACCGGGAACACAGAAAGCCTGACAAAATGGCTAAGGATGTGGGGTTCAGTGGTAAAACATGCCTGGAGCCCAGGTTCAGTCCCCACTATTCCCAGTGTAGGAAAAAACTAACCGGGTGAAAGTCAGCTCTAGGATGGGAGGCGAGGCAAGCCAGAGGCACCTTCATCTTGAATTCATGGCAGTTCCAACCTTATCTGTGTGAGGTGGTCTCATGGAAAGGGGGAAGTAACAGTGGTCTTCTTCGTGTTTGTTATAGGCAAGAGAACACTCAGACAAGGTCTAAGGCTAGGGCTTGGAGAGATGACTCCAAGGTTAAGAATGCTGGCTTCCCTTCCAGGGGATCCAGGTTTGATTCCCAGATCCCACACAGTGACTCACTGCCGTCTCTAACTCCAGTCCAAGGGGAATCTGACACCCTCCTCTGGCCTCCTTGGGAACCAGCCACACATGTGGAACATACATGCAAGCAGGAAAAACAGCATTATACATATAAATAAAATTAGGTTTAAGAAAAGCATTCCTTGGTGGTGCACACCTTTATTCCCAGCACTCAGGAGGCAGAGGCGGGTGGATCTCTGCATTTGAGGCCAGCCTGGTCTACAGAGGGAGTTCCAGGACAGCCAGGGCTACGCAGAGAAACTCTGCCTGAAAAAGCAAAGCAACCACAAAACCAAAATCAACAAACAACAAACAAACTTAAGAAAAAAGAATAAAAGACCATGGTGGCTGACACCTTGAATCTTAGCCCTCCAAGAGGATGAAGCAGGAGAATCGCTTCAAGTTTGAGGCCAGTCTCAACCGCATGGTGAGTCTCAGGTCAGCCTGTCTCAAAAGACCAGAAGGCAAATAGATGAAAACAAAAAGCAAACACCTCCTGGAAGGTTGTGTGGTGACACACCTATGGGTGTGGGAGTTAACAGTCACTGGTCAGTGGCTAAGAGCCACTTGAAATGTAACTTGAAATGTTTTTTTCTCACTTTGGTCATTTAGAGAAAGGATCTTCCACCTGCAAAGTGCGCCCGGCCTGCACAGACAAGGATTACTTCTACACTCACACAGCCTGCGACACTCAGGGAGAGGTGGGTAGCAGGCTCAGGGCACCCGTTCCCTGCTCCTTACACTTGACCACTGTTCAGGCTCCTGTGGCCAGTAAACTCACTAGAGAAACCCCCAAAGACCAGCATGGTGAGCCCAGGCTAGATGGGAACCAAGAACATGGCCTCATTCATGTTCCGAGCAGGCACCCTTTGCCCGTGTGTTTCACCCAGCATTGACACGTTCTCATTTTTTCAAACCCACTCTATTTACTTTAGCTTGATTTCTCCCGTTTGCTTAGTCCCAGGCCCCACCTGCCCACCCGTCCACACCTGCTGCTTTTCATAGTTGATTCTCAGTCTCGAGTGCTAGCTGCTTCTGGTGAGAACAGAGGAGATCTTTTCCTACCCCCAAGTCTCTGGAAAATGGCCTAAGTCCGTGTTTCTCAATATGTGGGTCTTGACCCCTTCGGTGTCAAATAACCCTTTCGCAGGTGTCAACTGTAGTCGATCCAATTTAAACTTATCCCTGAATTGCTTACAAATAAATGAGACTAGACTAGGGTTATCTTATTTGGCTTTGCCGATTACTGGAGGGACGAGGGGTGTAACCGAACAGCTAATCTACTTTTCTAACTGCTGGCCTGGCTGCCTCCCCACCGGTGTTACCCAAATACTCGCTGTTTCTCCTGGCCATGTGCTCATGGTCCACCTCCCCTCCTGGCACCTTCTCCTCTCTTCCTCATTCTACCCCTCTCACACGCTCAACCACGTAGCTCAAAAACCCACCTACCTCTAATCCCTCTAGTAATTGTCTGTAGCCATTTTTATTTAACCAACAGTTTTTAAATTAAGGAGCAAGGTTTTCACAACAAAAGCTGGCCCTGACCTTTTTGGGTACAGAATTTAGCATTACAGTGCATAGCAACAGGCCAAATCCCAACAGAAAACATTGGGAAACATAGATATTTACATTACAATTTATAACAGTAGCAAAATTACAGTATGGACCTGAATTACTATACAAATTACTATTATGAAGTAGCAATGAAAATTATTTTATGGTTGGGGGTCACCACAGCTTGAGGAACTGTACTGGAGGGCTGCACATTAGGTACGGTGAGAACCACCACCGGCCTGACTGGTTTTAGTCCCAGCTGTTTCTTTCCAGCTCCCACCCACACTAAACCTTCAGCCTCAGGACAAAGCCTTTCCTTTGTACTTTCTCTGTCTCTGAGCTGATGAGCCATGTTTGTGTGAACTGCTGTGTCAGCCAGGGATCAGAGGAAAAACCCAGGATGCATCCACCGGTCCCTCAGAGCTCACAAGGGCAGGAGGGAGGCTGAAGAGGAGAAGGGCCAGTTATAAGGCAGTGGAGGTGATGGATGTATAAGGCCTGGGAGAACCCCAAAGAACAGAACAGGCCTGAGGAGCCAGAGAAAGCCTTTCTGAAACGACTATTCAACAAATAAAAGACAGTCAACAAATACTGAGGGGCCGTAGGGAGGTTTTTGTTTTGATTTTTTTTTTTTTTGAAACAGAGTCTTATTATGTAGACGATGCTGGCCTAGATTTACAGAGATCTATTTGCCTCTGCCTCCTGAGCGCTGAGATGTGCACCACCATGCTCAGCTAATAAGTTATTTTGGTTTTTTGGTTTTTCTGGAAAGAGTCCACAAATGTCTGAAGACACCTGGTCATTCATTTTCTCTACCATTGGATACACCCTTCTGCCTCTGATCAACTAAGTACAAACTGAATTCTCTACTTTTTCTGTAATTCTCACCCTGGTCCAAATCGCTGGTATCCTCCAGCATTCTTGGTAGGGTCTAAAACAGTGGTTTTTAATCTTCCTAATGCTGCGGCCCTTTAATACAGTTCCTTGGGTTGTAGTTTCGCCAACCACAAAATTGTTCATTGCTATTTCATAACTGTAATTTCGATACTGTTAAGAATTGTAATATAGGGGGGCTGGGGATTTAGCTCAGTGGTAGAGCGATTACCTAGGAAGCGCAAAGCCCTGGGTTCGGTCCCCAGCTCCGAAAAAAAGAACCAAAAAAAAAAAAAAAAAAAAAAAAGAATTGTAATATAGGGGTTGGGGATTTAGCTCAGTGGTAGAGCGCTTGCCTAGCAAGCGCAAGGCCCTGGGTTCGGTCCTCAGCTCCGGAAAAAAAAGAAAGAAAAAAAAGAATTGTAATATAAATATCTGATATGCAAGATGTCTGATATGTTACCCTCAAAGGGGTCTCAACCCACGGGCCCTGGGTTCAGTCCTCAGCTCCGGAAAGAAAAAGAAAAGAGAACCAGTGTTTGAAAAACAAAGGCTAAATCTTGCGTAATCCATTTTCTTCTTTTCTATTTATGTTTGTTTGTATTTAATCTATTTATTTCTTTTTAGACACAGCTCATGTACAAATGGGCCATGCCAAAAATCTGTGGCGAGGACCTGGAGGGAGCCGTAAAGCTTCCCGCCTCCGGCGTGAAGACCCGCTGCCCTCCCTGTAACCCAGGCTTCTTCAAGACCAACAACAGCACCTGTGAACCGTGCCCATACGGCTCGTACTCCAATGGTTCCGGTAACAGCCCGGGCGCTCTGCTTCTGACCTCCTCTCCATCCTACTGGTGGCTGTCGGGTGGGCCACGTGAATACCCAGAGTTGCTAGCCGGATGGACTCTGCCCATCCACTGAAGGCAGTGAAGGGCAGGCCGGTTCTGAGGACCAGGGTCAGGAGTCTGTAGGTCAGGGTCAGATTTAACAACTGCCTGCCGCCTTCCTCATTCCGTCTGCAAACATGACCTGGGCCTCGAGAGTCTCAGTTCTCAAGACAGAGATGTCCAGTGTGGATGCTAAGTAGAAAGTTGAGGGGCTAAGATGTCTAGAACAGAATCAGAACCTGTAAGTTATGCTGCACAAAGGAGGCAGGGGCTGTTGGGGAGGGAACTGTGTACCTGCTAATCCGAATGCAGTTATGTAGGAACCACATGAAGTACATGAGTAAGAGTAAAAGGGACATCGAAATGGATGTTGTTAAGTAAGGACAGTTGACGTAGTGGCCAGTGTGTCTAATTGGAATGTGTTAAATGTTTTGAGTCCCTCTGGTGTATATTTGTACCATAGCACTATGTCATCCACTGTCTGGTGGCCACTTGTCTGTCTAGCGGCAGTTTCAGACAGTGGCTGTAGATTTGTTCCTGGGTAATGGATCTTGGGCTTCCTTCCCCTAGGTTGTACCCACTGCCCAGCAGGAACTGAGCCTGCCGTGGGATTTGAGTATAAATGGTGGAACACATTGCCCTCCAACATGGAAACTACTGTTCTCAGTGGGATCAACTTTGAATACAAGGGCTTGACAGGTGACTGACTGCCTCTCCCCACTTATTGTCACCCCTTACACTATCCCTGCACTCCCACGGGGAGTGACCTATCCCCTTGAAAACTCCACTCCTTACAGCAAGCCAATGCTCAGTTTCAGAGACAGCACGGACAGGCCAGTCTCGGTGGTTCATGCCTGCAATTCCAGCACTCAGGAGGCTGAGGCAGGAGCATCACTGTAAATATGAGGCAATAGTGAGATCCGGGCTAGCCTCAGGGTGAAATCCTTGTCAAAACAACAAAAATATTAAAAATAAAACAAAAGGTGCCAAGGCAGAAGGATTGCCACAAGATCTGGCCAGCCTGGGCTACAAAGTGAGAAAAAGGGAGTGAAGATGAAGGAGGTAAAGAGGGAGGGAGGAAAGTAGCTAGGAAGAAAGGACATAAGTAAGGTAGTTGTGGGATAAGCATCAGGTTTGGATACCTTAAAGGACAGGGCTATTATCTCTAGAGAGTCACCCAATATATATTTGCCAATATCTGGGGGCATTAATCCTTTCCTCTCCTTCTCCAGGCTGGGAGGTGGCTGGTGACCACATTTATACGGCTGTTGGAGCCTCAGACAATGACTTCATGATTCTCACTCTGGTTGTGCCAGGATTTAGGTGAGGAGAACCCAAGCCAAATCCCACTCAAGAATGTGGTAGAGGAGAGGGCTCCAGGATGGAATCAATCCAGAAGAGAGGAACACACACAATGGCCATGTTAACCGGACACTAGCATGTTTTCTTAGTTGTCACCAGTGGTCATTACTTTTTTTAAATTCACTTTTATTTTGTATGTGTATGCGTGTTTGCTCGCATGTATGTATGTGCCCCCCATGAGAGACCAGAAGAGGTCACTGCATTCCCTAGAGCTGGAGTTACAGGTAACCGCAAGCTACCACATAGGTGCTAGGAATCAAATCCTAGTACACTGCAAGACCAGCCAGTGTCCCCAGACTCTGAGCCGTCTCTCTAGAGCCCTGGCCCCCACCCCACACACACCCCCCATGCTGGCTTAATTTGAATGTCAACTTGATGAGATTTGAAATCACCTAGGAGACATATCTCTAGGTGTGTCAGGAAGGGCATTTCCAGAGAGGATTGACTAAGGAGGGAAGATCTATCCTGGATCTTGAGCCACCTCATGCTCCAGCTGCTGTACTTCTCCCAGCATGCGGACTGTATCCCTTCAGACCATGAGCCAAATAAACCCTTCTCTCTTAAGTTGCTTTTCATCAGGCACTTTGTCACAGCACTGAGAAAAATAACTAACTATACTGCCCATGCCGTATTGGCTCGCCCAGCTTCTCACTGACAGGTCAATTGAGTCCTTCCTCCTCACAATAGCCGACAGAGTCTCTAAAAAGAGACTTCAAAACAGGGTCACAGTGCCCTTTACAGTTCGTTTTTTATGCATTTATTTATTAGACTTATTTCTTTTACTTTTTGTGTTTGAATGTTTTACATGGGTATGTTTCCACACCTTGTGTGTTCCTATTGGATCCCCTGGGACTGGGGCTATATACGGCTGTGAGCCACCATGTAGGTTCTGGGAATTGAACCTGGGTCCTTGGCAAGAGCAACAACAGCTCTAAACCACTGAGCCATTTCCCCAGCTCATATAAAGTTCATTTTTACTTTAAATTCATTTTACAGCAAGAAAATTGAGCAGGATTGTTCCTATTAGAAAGCACGTTCACACATGGTATATTGTTGGACATCAATATTATAATGAGGGATAAAGAAGAAATTTATCACCTCCATTCCATAGCTGACAGAGCCAGGTCAAGGTCATATAGCTTGGGTGGCATAATTGGACTTAGTCCCACTTCTTTCCAATAAACACCTTATCCAGGTCTCCCAAGCCCTCAGCCAACCCTTTCTGCTGTCCTCTGAGATGACTTTTGATGTTTCGCTCACAGACCTCCCCAGTCAGTGATGGCAGACACAGAGAACAAAGAGGTGGCCAGGATCACATTTGTCTTCGAGACCATCTGCTCTGTGAACTGTGAGCTGTACTTCATGGTGGTATGTTTCTTCTCCTAGCCAGATGGGGGATTCCATGGGAGGGTTGGCCCAGCATGTCCCAGCAGTGAGGCCATATATTGGACACCCATCACGGTAATTCCACAGAGCAAGATCCCAGAGTGACTTCCAGGGACTCTGTAGTACTTAACACAGGTCTGACTAGGGCATTAGCCCACAGCATAATGTTTGCCTCACGTAACAATCATGCCTTCCTCACTTGCCTCTCCTGGCCTCAGGGCATGAATTCCAGGACCAATACTCCAGTGGAGACGTGGAAAGGCACCAAAGGCAAACAGTCCTATACCTACACCATCGAGGAAAATGCTACTGTGAGCTTCACATGGGCCTTCCAGAGGACCACCCTTCACGAAACAGTGAGTCCCTCCCCATCCCGGATGCAGACTGTGAGCACAGGAGTCCTGCCGTGAGCTTACACGTGGCCCTCGGAGAGCTTCTAGCCTTTTCTAAACAACTTCCAGGGAAGATAACATTGAATACCTTCAACCATCTGTCCCCGTCCCCTGCAGCCTCTACCACAGGTGAAGCCAGACTTGTGGCTATCTTTAAGAATAATCACTTTGGGGTTTGGGGATTTAGCTCAGCAGTAGAGCCCTTGCCTAGCGAGCGTAAGGCCCTGGGTTCCGTCCCCAGCTCTGGAAAAAAAAAAAGAAAAAAAAAAAAAAAGAATAATCACTTTGTCTTTCTTTTGTTTTTGAGACAGGGTCTTGGTATGTGACCCAGGCTGACCTCGAACGCAATCCTCCTGCCTTAGCCTTCCCAGAGCTAGATTAAAAACTTGACTTTATTTACCTAACTCAAAAATACAGATGTATTGCAGAAAACACAATCAACCTGGGCTATAGAGTAGACCCTGTCTCAAAACAAACAAACAAACAAACAAACGAACAAACCACCCATAGTCTTACCCAGAGATAACCCAGTACTGTCTGGGAGAGAGTAAATTCTTACCCAGAGATAACCCAGTACTGTCTGGGAGAGAGTGCATTTTTTGTTTCTTTCTGTGTCTCCCTGTCCCTGTCTCTCTCTGCGTCCCACACGTGTAATAAGTGCACTCTCACTTCTAATCCCTGCTCCTCAGTCTGGTGTTTTTTTTTTTTTAAAGATTTATTTTATTTATATGAATACACTGTAGCTGTCTTCAGACACACGGGAAGAAGGATGGTTGTGAGCCACCATGTGGTTGCTGGGAATTGAACTCAGGACCTATGGAAGAGCAGTCAGTGCTCTTAACCTCTGAGCCACCTCTCCAGCCCTCAGTCTGGTGTTTTAACCTGGTTGCCTTCCACCTTGAGATCCCCCTGCCTCTGCCTCCTGAGTTTTGGGATTGTAGGGTATTAAGACCACACCCAGTCCTAGTTTTGATTTCTTTTTAAGTATGTGGATTTTTTTTCTTTGGCAAAGATCCCCCTCCCCCATATATTAGAATCTCCTATAAATTCCCCATGGTGCATAACATTTTCCATAACTTAAAATGGGTTAGGCTTGTTAGTTACACAAAATACACCTTAAAAGCCACTGTTTTTTGTTTTTTGTTTTTTTTTTTTCCAGAGCTGGGGACCGAACCCAGGGCCTTGCGCTTGCTAGGCAAGCTCTCTACCACTGAGCTAAATCCCCAACCCCGCCACTGTTCTTTTTTAAGTTAAATTGTTTGTTTGTTTGTTTGTTTGTTTGTTTATCTTTTGTTTTTTGGGATAGGGTTTCTCTGTGTAGCCTTGGCTGTCCTAAACTCATTATGTAGACCAGGCTTACTTCATACTCACAGAGATCCACCTGCCTCTGCCTCCTGAGTGCTGGGATTAAAGGTGCATGACACCACCGCCCAGCTCACAATTTATTTTTAGTGTCGTTCACCTTTAATTATCATACAAAGAGCCACCACTAAATAAAGTGGGAAAGATGTTGTTAGTGGTTCAGTCAGTGCCAGCTGTTGTGATGGAACCCAAGGACCTGGGTTTGACCTCTGGCATCCATGTAAAAACCAGGACATGAGACAGTTCGTTCAGTTAGAGACCCTGTTTCAAAAAATGAGATAGTGATAAAAAGAATGTCTGATGTCCACATCTGGCTTCTACATGCATGCTTATATATGTGCCTGTACATTCAAATACACATATATATACATACACACGTGTGCACGCACAAGTGAAAATAAACTACGTTTTTATAAGACACAATGACACAGTACTCTGTTCTTCCTATGGCTGCTGCTGCTTCAGGCCTCTCCTTTCTCGGCTTTTGTTTCCTTAACTCCAGGGCAGAAAGTATACTAATGATGTCGCCAAGATCTACTCGATCAATGTCACCAACGTCATGGGGGGTGTGGCCTCCTACTGCCGTCCCTGTGCCCTAGAAGCCTCTGATTTGGGCTCCTCCTGCACCTCTTGTCCTGCTGGCCATTACATCAACCGGGATTCTGGGACCTGCCACCTCTGTCCCTCTAACACCATCCTGAAAGCTCACCAGCCTTATGGTGCACAGGCCTGTGTGCCCTGTGGTCCAGGGACCAAGAACAACAAGGTGCTACCAGTCTGCCCGGCTTGCACGGGTGCTGGGTTCTTACTGGGATTCTCTAAGGCTGATACCCGCATGCCCCCCCCCGGAGACCCCCACCCCACTCCCACGCTCAGGTTGCTGTGAAGGGCACTAACCTGGATGTGACTGTGGGCGGTGAGCTCTTAGCAGGAGGTCTTGTCTTTCCTCTGTAGCAGGCAAGTCACATCTTCAGTTGGTGAAGATTAGTGCCCCTGTGGTCCAGAGGTTTGGCATCTACACAAAGACCTGAAGGGAAGAAATAGTGGGGTCTGTGGCCCAAATTTAGGTCATTAGCACAGTAATCTGATCTGCTCCCTCTGTTTAGGGAGGTGAGTCAACCTTTGCTGGTACTTACAGTTAATCGGCATAGCTGCCCTCCAACCAGGGGGCTTCTCAGCTCGATGGATATATAAAGTACATATGAAGAAAGGGTCTTAGATAGTCATCAGCATTTAGAATTAATTTGTTTTCTGCCAGTCACACCAGGGAGACATCTATCAGACTTTAGCCATTGACTTACACTTACTGCTTACGTACTTATGAGACCAGGTCCCATGTAGGCCAGACTAACTTCAAACACGATACAGTCTTGCTCTATTTATCTGCAAAGTGTGTTCATTCATTGTACAGACCCTTCAAAATTTCTTAGGGCAGTGGTTTTCAACCATTAAGAGGGGGCTGCATATCAGATATTTATATCACAATTTATAATAGTAGCAAACTTACAGTTATGAGGTAGCAACGAAGATAATTTTATGGTTTGGAGTCTTAGAGGGTCACAGCATTAGGAAGGTTGAGGACCACTGTTTTAGGGGGTACCTGGGACACTCTCCATAGTCTTCTTCCCCTGGAGCTCCCTCTGCTGCTGGTGGAGAGAATGACAACATGTCAGACTGCCTCTGACTGAGGTCCCTACCATACAAGGAATAGGAAGGGAAGCTCCTTCCACAGCTCAGTTTCCTACAGAGAACTCCAGCAAAAGGAAGCGTTTCAGTGTTTGAAATGGCCGTGTGTATGCTGAACGTCGGGGGAAGAATGAAAGTCTCTTTCTTGCCACTCTGGAGCACTTATTTAAGTTAAGGCCCTGCTGTCTTGTGCTTGAAAGACAAGCTTGGTCACAGAGCACATGCCCAGCCTGCACAAGGCTCTAGGTTTGATCCCTAGCACCACTGAAAACAAGGTCAGACAGAGGCTCTCCAGTGAATACTGGCATCTGGGAACAGTGGAGTACGTGTGCCACAGTAAATCATAGGTCTATTCAAAGACTTTGAGACATGAATGAAAAGTGTGTCAGACATATTGGAACAGGGATCGTTGGCCACCACGACTAACAAGAAAGTGGCATCAGTCCAAGGCTGAGTGGACAGTGGCTGGGCAGATGTCCTTGTAAAAGTCTTTTGTGTATGTATAGGGGCGTCCTTGTAAGAGCCTGCACACTGGTGCTTCTGTCAGTCTTTCATGATAGCCACCACAGGCAATTATATAGGAACCCACTTCAGATGTGTTCATCTTACATATGCCAATAAGCAAGAGCAAGGTAGACCCGATAGGGGTCTGCTTCCCTTCTTTTAGTGTCCACCTCAGTCTTTCCTTCCTCTTCTTTAATTTCACTCCGGCTGGAACAGGTTGTGGGGAGGTCTGTTGTACTCCACTGCAGCTCTCAAGGCCTGAGATTCGCCACTGACTGGACCCTTTCCCCCTCAGGTCCACTCTCTCTGCTACAATGACTGCACCTTCTCCCGGAACACTCCCAGCAGGACTTTCAACTACAACTTCTCAGCTCTGGCAAGCACTGTCTCTCTGGCAGGCGCACCCAGCTTCACTTCAAAGGGGTTGAAGTATTTTCATCATTTCACGCTGAGTCTCTGTGGAAACCAGGTAAGCTGTGTGAGCAAGCAGTCTGAGTACTGGAAAGTGGACTGGAGACCAGATGTGAGCACAGGAAGAAGAAACAAAACAAAACATGAAAACCAAAACATCCAGGGACTAAGCCACTACCCAAACACTATACATGGACTGACCCTGGACTCCAACTGCATAGGTAGCAATGAATAGCCTAGTAAGGGTACCAGTGGAAGGGGAAGCCCTTGGTCCTGCCAAGACTGAACCCCAGTGAACGGGATTGTTGGGGGGAGGGCGGTAATGGGAGGAGGATAGGGAGGGGAACACCCATAAAGAAGGGGAGGAGGCTAGGGGAATGTTTGCCTGGAAACCAGGAAAGGTAATAACAATTGAAATATAAATAAGAAATACTCAATTTAATAAAGATGGAGAAAAGAAAAAAAAAAGAAAGCCCAAAACAAAACAAAGAAAGAAAAACACAAACAAAGAAAACAAACAACACCACAGAATCTTTGAGGCCATTGAGGAAAGAGAGAATTAAAGAGGTTTAAACAATTGTAGGCAGCTTCTCAAAGGGAGCTGGGAGAGGTAATGTGGGGAATCTAGGATATGTGTCCTTCTAATCCTGCTTCAGCCTCCCAAGTGCAAGGTATACACTCATCTCCATGGCTGGTCACGGCAAGGCTAGTAAAGACCAGAGGTGCCAGGCATGGTGGCACAGAAACAATCCCAGCCCTCAGAAGGTTGAGGCAGGAGGATCTGGAATTTGAGGCCAGGCTGTGCAAAGCAAATATGTCAAAAAAAAAAAAAAAAAAAAGCCTGGAGAAGCTAGTTTCCTTCTCTCACACACAGTTTGCTTTGTTTTATTCTGTTCTTTCATAAAACAGAAGGGAGAGGCTGAGAGTACGGCTGAGAAGCCAGAACAGTGTAGCAGTCATAAGGCCCCGGGTTCACTCTCCCAGAACCTCCCCTCCCTCCAAAGGTTAATCCAGACAATCCCACGTTTGGGGGTGGGGGGCGATGAAGCAGGATAACGTTAGTTCCAAGTCCCTCTGGGCTATTTAGCAAAATCCCATCAAAACAAAACCAAAGGCAGGGGACTTGACTGCTCCTCAGACATCCTGTCTCAAGTCGTCCGGCCTGTTTGAACCCCTTGGAGTCTGTCCAGACAGTGCTTCCAAGACAGACACTGAACCACAGCACCAAGGGAGACAAGAAGGGGCATAAGTCAGCCCAAATGTTCCAGTAAATGTCACTGGCCTCAGGGCTCAGTTGCATAGCTCTTGAGGATGCACCTAGATGCAGAGGGACCCCACCCCCACCCCTGACCAATTGGTTGGAACTCCAAAGCAGTGGTTACCAGCACAGTGGAGGTGACCACAGGGAAGTACAAGGCCAGTGTCTAGAAACTGGGACAAATCTTTACCTTCTCCCCCACCCCCGTCCCCTCCTCCTCTTCAATCTTCTTGTGAGAATCATTCTACTGCAGCATAGGATAGGGACGCTTACCTTTTAGATGCATGGTAAAAAGTTCCCTATCCCCTCTTGGGACTCTTCTGTGGTCATTGGCTTTCTTCCATATGTGCCTTACCAGGGAAAAAAGATGTCTGTATGCACAGACAATGTCACTGACCTCCGGATCCCTGAGGGCGAGGCCGGTTTCTCTAAGTCCGTCACAGCCTATGTCTGCCAGGTGGTCATCATCCCCTCTGAGGTGATGGGCTACAAGGCTGGGGTATCCTCACAGCCAGTCAGCCTTGCTGACAGACTTGTTGGTGAGTAATCCAGTTACCCAGCTTGCTTGAGCATGTGTGTGTGTGTGTGTGTGTGTGTGTGTGTGTGTGTCTTTTTGTATATATGCGTATGTCTCTCTGTGTGTCTATGTTTATGAATGTGTCTCTGTGTATCTGTGTGTATATGTGTGTATGTATCTGTCTGTGTTTGCATTTATGTCGTTGTGTGTTTCTGTGTATTTGTGTTTGTGTAGGTCTCTGTGTGTCTGTGTATGTCTTTTTTTTTTAATTATTTCTTTATTTTATCTTTATGATTACACTGTAGCTGTCTTCAGACACACCAGAAGAGGGCATCGGATCCCATTACAGATGGCTGTGAGCCACCATGTGGTTGCTGGGAATTGAACTCAGGACTTTTGGAAGAGCAGTCAGTGCTCTTAACCACTGAGCCATCTCTACAGCCTTTTTTTTTTTTTAAAGATTTATTTATTTATTATATAACTACACTGTAGCTGTCTTCAGACACACCAGAAGAGGGAATCGGATCCTATTACAGATGGCTGTGAGCCAGCATGTGGTTGCTGGGAATTGAACTCAGGACCTCTGGAAGAGCAGTCAGTGCTCTTAACCACTGAGCCATCTCTCCAGCCCCTGTGTATGTCTTTATGTGTCTCTGTGTCTATGTATCTCTTTTTCTCTGTTTGTTTCTGCCTCTGTCTCTGTCTCTCTCTGTCTCTCTCTGTCTCTCTCTCTCTCTCTGTATTAATGAGTAAGGGACTGGTGGCTAGAAGGCCTCATGTGAGGGGCCCAACCTCCTGATCTTTTTTAATTCCATTCCATGTGCCCCTGACATCTCTGATAAACCCAGGGTTCACTTTTGCATGAGCCACTCAGTGATATGATGAAGTAAAGGTTGGTTGTTGACAGACCTTGAAGGATTGAGGTGGTCACCAGTTCTATGAGCAAGAACTAATCGGGAGCTCTGGTTTGACAGGAGTGTCAATAGACATGGCTTTGGAAGGAATCGTCTCCCCAGCTGAACTTTTTCACCCAGAGACCTCAGGGATCCCGGACGTAGTCTTCTTTTTCAGGTGAGGATGAAAGACCAGGCTCGGACTCTCCTACTACCTCCTACTTGTCAAGCCTGCTCAGGCTTGATGGAGGTCTAAGGCTGCCCAGTCATCGGAGTTAAAGCTTGCTGTCGCTTGGTATGAGCCTTTTGCGTATTCCTGGGGCCATTGTGTGCTCAGGTCAAGGAGAAAGATGGAGGAGCTGCCACGGACTTCCCTTCCCTTAAGGAGGTCCCAGTATGTGCCAGCCTTTTCTTTCTCAGGCCAGAGCCTTGCCCCCTGGATTAGATTTCCCTGGTCTCCACTCTCTCCACATAAGGAGAACTTGAATCCCTACTTGCCCAAATCACCCCGTGTTGGCTCCCCAGTGACAGCAGAGTGGGCCCTTCCCTCATGGTGTTGGCTTTCACTACAGATCCAATGATGTGACTCAGTCCTGCAGCTCTGGAAGATCAACCACCATTCGTCTCAGATGCAACCCCATGAAACCTACACCTGGTACCCTTCGGCTACCCAGGTGACCTCTGTGGAGGGAGGCTGCACTGGCCACAGCCTGCTCTTGCCAGGACTCCCTCCATCCCAAGACACAGATACTATTTTTAAAAAGAAAAAAATCATTTTAGATCCATTCATGGGCTCTTGGGGGCACATGGCCCCTAGATCTTAACTTGAAGTAAAAAACTAAGCAGGGTGTGGTGGGGCATGGCTTTAATCCCAGCATTTGGTGGGCAGAGAAGAAGGATCTCTGAGGTGGAGGCCAGCTTAGTCTGCATATCAGGTTTAGGCCACTAGGATGACATAGCGACCTCTTGTCTCAAAAGTGGGGAGGGACAGGATATTTGCTCTGTCACTAATGAGGAAGTAGAACAAAAGTCTCCTGACCGTGGTAAATAATCACGCACAGCAAAGCAAAGCACAGGAGTGCTCGCCTGTAACCCTGTACTCAGAAGATACAGACTGAAGTTTTGCATATTCCCGGGGCCATTATATACTGGGCAGGGAGAAATATGAAGAACCTGTCAGAGAGTTCCCTTCCCTGAAGGAGGTCCCAGCATGTGTTTGCTTTGCTTCTTTTGTTTTTTAAGTTAGACTAGAACATTGCTACCTTGACTAGCTTTCCCTGGTCCTCACCTCTCCATGTAAAGACCAGAGTTTGTGCCCCAGTTGAGGTTGATCTCAGCTACATAATGAATTCAATGTCAGCCTGGACTAAAGGAGACACTATCTTAAAAAACAAAACAGAACAGAACACACACGCATGCACATGCACACGCACACGTGCGCGCACACACCCCTGCATTGGAATGCACACAGACACACACACACACACACACACACACACACACACACACACACAGAGAGAGAGAGAGTTATATATATAGCAAAAGCCAGGGCTGAGGAAATAGCTTAGTACTGAAAGTGTTCAGTGCACAAGCATGAAGACTTGAGTTTGCTCCTTAGCACCTAAGTCCCATGCCAAGCATGGTGTCACACGTGGAATCCCAGTGTTGGACAGCTGGAGACAGTGGATCTGTGGAGCTTACTGGACAAGCCAACCCAGCCTAATCAGCATGTCCCAGGTCCTCCCAAAACAAAGTGGACATCTCCTGAGGAGCAGGACCCAAGCTCAGGCATAGCACAGAGCTACACCTGAACACCATCTCAACTACAACCCCACAACCAGGCAGCTGTATAAAAATAGCCATTGTCAGATGTAGCACGTCCATGAGAGAACAGGAGCCTCTTAGGGGTTCTGGAACCCAGACATCTTAGATAGAGCTCTCCTTTGACATCAGCAGAAACAGGCAGACATATGGGAGACTAAACTGTCAGATGGCCATGGTGACTCATCCATACATTACCAGCACTTGGGAGGCCAGGACTTGGCATTACTGAGTGTAAGGCCTGTCTAGGTTACAGAATGAGACTTTGTCTCAGAAAAAAAAGGGAGGAGTTTAGGAAGGAAGAAGGAAGGAAGGAAAGAAGGGAAGGAAGATGGAAGGAAGAAAGGAAGAAAGGGAGGAAGGGAGGGAGGGGGGAAGGAAGGGAGGAAGGGGTGAGGGAACACCTGAGTTAAGGGCAGGTTGAGGGAGGTAGAAGATGAATCAGACAAGAAGTGTCACAGGCATCCGATGTGACAACTTGGTCTCCTTTCTACTTTGCTAGCATGTGCTCTGATGGGACCTGTGATGGCTGTAACTTCCACTTCCTGTGGGAGAGTGTGGCCGCTTGTCCACTCTGCTCGGCCTCTGACTACCACACTTTTGTCAGCAGCTGTGTGGCTGGGATCCAGGTAGGTTGTTCTCTGCCCAGGAACACCCAGGAGACGAGGGGTTCTGAGTTCTGAGATCCTTGTTTTTCTCCCCAACAGAAGACTACTTACATGTGGCGAGAACCAAAGTTGTGTTCTGGGGGCATTTCCCTGCCTGAGCAGAGAGTCACCATCTGCAAAACGATCGATTTCTGGTTAAAAGTGGGCATCTCGGCTGGCACCTGCACTGCCATCCTGCTCACTGTCCTGACCTGCTACTTTTGGAAGAAGAATCAAAAGTACATGGTGGGGTGTTGGAGTCTGAGGGAGGTCGGAGTTGGATCCTTAAGCCAGGGTATTACTGAGAATTTTCTTTAGAGTTGACTATTGACCCTGTCTGTGGTTGACCAGAGACTTGAAAAGATACTCATCCATTGTGGGTCTCGGTTATCTTCGTTCTTGAGCAGAAATGGCTATCTAAAAATGTCTATAAGATTCTCTAAAGAAAAACCAAACCAGGTGAGGTAGTGCATGTCTTTAGTATCAGTTACTAGCAGAGACAGCTAGATTTCTGTGAGTTCAAGGACAGCTTGGTCTATATAATGAGACACCATCTCAAAATCAAAAAACCAAACAATAACAAACAAAAAACAAAAAGAAAAGAATCATTGAACTGAGGTTGTAGATCAGTGGTAAAGTACTTGCCCAGCGTGGATTCAAAGTCCACCAAAAAAGAATGTTCTAAATTTGTGGTTTTTATTAACAATGAAAAAGCAGGGTGTAGAGTTCATGCCCGTAATCCCAACACTTTGGAGGTAGAGGCAGGAAAACTCAGAGTTCAGGATCATCCTCCAGCTACATATCAGTTCTGGGGCAGCCTGGGCTATATGAAACCCTGTCTCATAAAACCCAAAACCAACCAAACAAGGCATGACTTTATAATTCCAATATTTCTGTTAACCTTTGACATCACAGAAAGAAACAAGCAGCCTTGAAGAAAAAAGATCACTAAACTGGGAAGCCAGATCCCGTCTATCGCCTGATCTTCATGCCACTTCACAGGGTTTTGCCCTTACTGTGACGCGCGGCATCTGTTAGAGGCCCAGCCTTTCCCCGCTCAACCCCACATTCTCATCTCTCGCCTCCTCCCTTGTTTCACAGATTAGAATACAAATACTCCAAGCTGGTAATGAATGCTACTCTTAAAGACTGCGACCTGCCAGCAGCAGACAGCTGTGCCATCATGGAAGGGGAGGATGTGGAAGACGACCTCATCTTTACCAGCAAGAAGTCCCTCTTCGGGAAGATCAAATCCTTTACCTCCAAGGTAGGGAGGGACTAGACGTGAACTAAAAAATCAGCTTGGGGTGAGGCATGGACACTGGAACACTGAGGGGCGCTGCTTCATACAAGACTTCTACTCTGATTCCCACTCCCAGCACTCTTCTGGCCTCTCCTAAAAATATCACCTTCTTTCCTCTGTAGTTCATGTCAATACTCTCTTCCCTGGAGCCCAGCCTGCTCTTGACCTTGGCTCCTTCCTCCCAGTGCGTATTCTGGTGGGTGGATTCTTAGGGTTTTTAAACTTTGAGATGGAGTATTGAACCATTGTGTGTAATAGTTACACACACACACACACACAGAGAGAGAGAGAGAGAGAGAGAGAGAGAGAGAGAGAGAGAGAGAGAGAGAGAGAGAGAGAGAGAGACTTTTGAGTGAAGAGGAGGCGATCTCTAGGTTTGGTTTTTCTGATGGAAGAGAAGCCAGGGCCTCTGAGCCTTTAACCAGTGGAGGGTGCTATCCCCGAGGTGTGTGGGCCCCGCCCCGTCCTGAGAGGCTGAGTCATAGCCAACATAAACTGCAGCTGCTATGTAATTCTGAACTGGACGGGCTGGCTCTGTGTGCGTGTGTGGATGAGTGTGAAGCTCATAAATGCAATGTAGACACCACTGTCTCTGGGTGTAGGGCCAGCAGAGGGCATCCGACAGTTACTCCAGAGCCGAGCATACACCTGGCTACTGCACAAGGGCGTCTTTCAAACAGGTGTGAATGAGGAGGGCACAAGAGGCTAGGAGAGGGCAGGAAGCCTGCTGAAGAAGGGGTTGGCAGTCTGTGGCAGTCTGTTCAATGCCTGGCTCTTATTTCCTTTGTGCTGACTTGTCAGGGTGACTCCCTTGGCCAACGTAGGCCTTGAGGGTTTTTTTTTTTTTTTCTTTTTTGTCCTACCAGTGAGAGATAGTTAACCCTGGGAACCTCTTAGGTCTGTCTGGGAATTTTAGAACTGGGCAAAGATACACACCAGGAATCATAATTCTCTCATTCTCTGACTGAGTCTGTAGAGAGCAGGAAGGGACAGAGCATAACTCGTTCCTATGCTCCCACCAAAAACAGGAAATTCAGAGGGTTCCTCTGTCACCCATTTTCCATTTCTCTTCTTTGTCCCCCTTAATTTGCCCCCGTGCAGCAGCCAGTTCCTGTCACCATCTCTCTTTCAGAGGACTCCTGATGGATTTGACTCGGTGCCACTGAAGACGTCTTCAGGAGGCCCAGACATGGACCTGTGAGAGGTGTTCATCCTGCCTCGCCTGCCTCCTCACCTGGGCATATTACCCTGCAGGCCTGTGGCAATTTAGGTGCCAGCATCCTGCGCTCCCCACTGCTGGGAATCTCTTCATTGTGGCCTTATCAGAAGTTTGGATTTCAGACCCTTCTTTTTTATAGAGTACCCAAACTTTTTTCTCTGCTTGCCTCAAACCTACCAAATATACCCACACTTCGTGTATTGTTTCCTTGCTTACATCTTGTTTTCTAAGATAGCCTACCCACGGGGCCAGACCCTCATCTGCCCAGAATTCTTAGAGTCTTTGAGTGAAAGCAATTATTTTCTAAGTGTGAAATTGACTTCTGGCCTTCTGTTTGAGGACAGGAGCAGCTGGGAGGTTTTCTGGTCTAATACAGGCTTTCAACTCTTGATGTCTTTAGAAGGGAGGCCGTGGCCTGAGTGAGGGGCAGTCTTCCTGGCAACCTCCATTTATTTCTCCTGGGTAATGAGTTTGAGTAGGGAGCAGTGGCCAATCTGAGGGCAAGGTGGGTGAAGCCTGTGTAGGAAGAGACTGGAAAAACACAAAGAAAGGCAAACAAGAAAGGGGGGTTCATTCTGTTTTATAACCAGGTACCTAATTTCCTTCTCTTTAAATGATAAAGGAAGTTATTTATAAAGAACTTGCCTAAAGTCCTAATAGAGCTATTCGCCATGATTGTTTTAGTCAAATCTCTCTTCCATCTCTTTATAACATTAGAAAGAACCAGGTAAGTCTAGCTATAATCCTCCACTGGCTTTGCTGGAAGGGAGTAAACACTTGCCAGTGAGGAACACTCCCATCTGTGAGTGCCTCAGTTCTAGAGTCCTAGAGCATTATGGGATGGAGCATCTTATTTAGAAAGAACTCAGGGGGCTAGGGATTTAATGGGGTAATATTAGGATCCAGCCCACTGTGGCATGGACCAGCTATGGTCATGATATCGGTTTCTGACTTTATCTTACTTGCTACATCACAAAATTATAAACTTCTAGATTGACCAGAAGGAGACGAATGTCAGGCAGATACAAACTAATCTTCAGGGAAGAAAAGTAGAGATGTCTCACAAGGCCTGCACCCAGCTGGGCATTTGTTACCCCTAAGCCTCTGCCCTGGCTCTGGCCTATTCTCATTTCATTTGTGCACTAAACATCTAAAAGACTCCTGGCCCTCATTTCTGATAACACTCCTGTGAAAGGTAGATTAGGTACGAACTCACAAGTAGAGTGGGATTTCTCTTCCCATTTCTCTTTTACTCCAGATCCAATTGGTGAAAAACCCAGAATAGAAACACCAGAGAACAATTTCCAGTTAACGTTTTTTCCCCTACTACTGGGAATGGAACCTCTTTCATTCCATGCCAGAATGGCCATCTCTTGGTCAATCCTGAGTTACCCAGGGTCTTCACCTGTGCCCTTTCCCCAGGGACAGGTGGTTGGTATAGGACAGAGAGGCATTTCTGAGTGGTTTGTCAGCCACGAAATGACTTGCCCATCTGGTGATGGTATATCTAAGAGTCAGAAAGAAGTGAAGCTATGCCATGACTTTTGACCATGAAAGGCATCAGTAATAGCTAGCCAAACCTAGAAGCTCTTCTTTGGGCTTCCAAGCTGTCCCTCATTTTGTGGCTCTCAGAACCTTGACTATACTGGAATATTCTTGCGTAGATATGCACACCCAGGCCATGAGCTCGCAGCCAGTCTCCTTCAGCTTCCTGGGTGCCTGCTTCCCATGGAGTAACTGCTTTCTGTGAAGAAGACCACAGGAGATACTTAGACTGTTCTGGAGCTATGGGGAAATGTTCATTTCTTTGGACTTCTTCAGTCTGACATCGTGGAATTGAGTGCTCCTCCTCCCTAGCATCCTCAAACAGCACTGATTCAATGAAAGAACCTTTTTGGATCTCTACCCTACTCTTTACTGGGATGTTTCCAAAAGGGAAGAGGGTCACCTGTTGCTTCTTTAGCATCTCAACAACTTCAGATAATTTCAGGAGCTCTACTGACAGATAATTCACGTACTGCACAAGTCACCCTTTCAGAGCATACAGTTCTGTGACTTTGGGTACATACATTTTAGTTTTCTGTGCTGAAGATGAAACCTGGTTTTCTCACATGCTAAGCAAAGTGTTCTACCACTGAGCTACATCATTGACCATGAATATATAGTTCAGAACACACACACTAGGTCTGCAAGGGAGAACAGCTTCAGTCTTTGAGCCAGGACTATTGTAGCTTACACAAACTTCAGGGCCAGAGAGTTGGCTCAGGAGATCATGTTTAATCTCCATATGGATGTATAGAGTCCTAGAATACATAATTCCACCCTGTAGTTAGCTGTCACCTGTTTTTGGCTGAGAATACATATGAAGATTATGGTATATCCAAGGCCCAGGGGATTTCTTATGCCATCAAACCTTTTTTTTTGTTGGTCCAACTATATTAAAGATAAAACTGACTATATTTATACAACAGAAGCTTTGTAAAAGATTTTTCAGCTTTGTGGAAATCACATTTATGTCTCATCAAGACGGGTTGGATTCCCTTTTTATTCTGTATTTCAAGCATTTAGTTTGTTAGGGATGGGTGTTGCATGTCTTTTTTTTCCCCCCAAAATAAAAACCATATCTTTTGAGCTGTCTTTCTTGAATTATGGGGTGGGCGACTGGATGGGAAATGGTGTCTTTGAAGCCTAAGAAAAGAAGAACAGAGAAAGGAGCATAGATTTCAGAACAAGAACTAGAAAGTTCTTGGCACTTATTGGGGAATTAATGCCTAATGCCTCAGTTTCTGTAATAATAAAGCATTGAGTGATACAAGATTGGGAGAAGGACAGAAGATGTGACAAGCAAAAGATAGCTTGTTAGAGCCCTTCCCCAGGTAGGCTTCTCTCAAGAGGCATTAGCTAGCCGCACAGCATTTCCATAAAATACAAGTGAATTTAACTTCTTCTGGTAGGAAGTAGATTATTGAGGAGTAGATGTGGAGAAAGTTCTAGAGGATATTAAGGGCCTACAATTTCCCAGGGCAGCTGGATTCTTCTGATTCTGTACTTTTATTGTAGTTGAGTACACTTAGCATTCCAGGAGAGTTGAACCTGCCAAATGAGTTTAGTATGTCTTCAGGTTTTGAATGTAACAGGGCACTAATGTTCTACATCAATCTTTGGGGAAACTATTTGAGTCCAAGTTTTTCCTCCAGCCCCTCCAAGTTCTCTGTCATGAGAGCCTTTTATTATCCTCTTCCTCCTCCTCAATCTTCTTTTTGTTTGATTTGATAGTTTAGCCTAGGCTGGCTAGAACTCACTATGTAACCCAGGCTGGTCTCCAACTCACAGCAATCCTGCTTCAGCCTCCCAGGTACTGAGACTATAGGCAAGAGTAACCTTGTCTAACTATGGGTTTTGGTTTTGTGCATGCATATTGATCTGTCATAGTGCTGTTATTGTGTGTATTAAGTTTTTATTTTTATGTGTATAGATATTTAGTCTGCATGTATGTTTGTGCATCATGTGTCTGAAACCTGAGGTGGCCAGGAGGAGATGTCAGGTCACCTTGGACTGGAGTTGGCGGTTTCAAGCCAACATGTAGGTGCTGGGAATCAAACCCAAGTCCCCTGGAAGAGCAGTCAATGCTCTAAACTGCAAAGCTATCTCTCCAGCCCTGCTGTTCTTTTTTGTTACAAAATAAAAAGTACATTCATTCAGCAACAATGATACATTTTAGAACTATTGCATACAATGAAAAGGAGCAAGTTTCTCAGTTGTTTTCAAATTCCTTGCAGATTACTCTTTGAGATTCGGGAACACTAAATCATTATTTAGTAGTGTCACAAAAATGACAGCCTGCCTTTCTGAGATAAGATCTCATATGGTCTAGGTTGGGCCTGAAGTGTATGAAGCCAAGAATGACATTAACTCCTGACCCCTCTGCAGTCATTTCTAGAATGTGAGTTTAGGCAAATTCCCTGACAGGCAGGCAGGGAGAGGGGCCAGGACTAGATGATAAACATACTGAACTTCCAAGATGGCTGGCTCCTTCACCACCTTGGCCTGACACCAAAACCTAGAGATGAAAAACAAAGGCCTAAGGGGCTCTTACCTGTGGACCAGTTTGACAAGTTCCAGGCCTGACTAAGGTGTGTTGCTCTTAACTGATGAACTGTTTTCTTGTCTTTGTTCAAACTGACCAACGCTAAACTGGGAGAGGAAGACCCTCTCAAAGACCCTTAACCACACCCAACTCACCCTCTCCCCCTTCCAGTATCTACCTCCACTACAGACAAACCAAACTTGGAATCAGATAGGGTAGGATAAAATTATGCAGATAAATTTAAAGATTTCCCGGTCACTGACAAAGAAGAGAGTCCAAGGAAGAAGATAACTTAATGTCTTTATCTAAACTTTTGTTGTTTTGAGGCAGGATTTCTCCGAGTAACCCTGGCTGTCCCGGAACTCATTCTGTAGACCAGGCTGGCCTTGAACTTACAGAAATCCACTTGCTTCTGCCTTCGTAGTGCTGACCACTGCATGACTTTGTCTGAACCTTTAAAAAGACATTTAAGGGCTGAGGCTACAGTTTAGTTGATTGAGTGGTTGCCTGGCATACGGAGCAGCCGTGGGAATGGTGAGGGCTGCGACCCCTCCGTCACCTACTACGGGCTGGAGGAGGTGGCAAATGGAAACTCCGAGGAAGAGATGTGGATGGTGACCCACAGGCAACTCTACTGGTATCACCTGCTTCCTCAGTAAGCATCCTGGTGGGGAACAGGTTCTGCTGGAACAAGCTGGTGCTGGTGCAACCAAATGCTTTGAAGATGTCAGCCACTCCCGATGCCAGGGAGATGCTAAAGCAGTACTACAGCGGTGATATCCATCGGAGTGACTTTAAACTTAAAGGTGGTAACAGGGATCCTTCAAAAAGCAGAAATGCCAAAGTTGCTGGGAGTATTGGATTGTCCTCATCGTGGGCATTATTATGAGTTTCCTGTGTCGTCACTTCTCGACTGACAGCATATTCTCCAGAGGAGACCATGTTGAAGTGTGGGAGCACGTGCTCTGAGAGAGAGAAGTGGAGACTTATTTTGGAGGCTGCAGCGGTGCTCCCTCCCTCCTGCCAGTTTTTTTTTTCTTTCCCCTTGGATGGTTGACCAGATATCTATCCTTCTTCAGTGTAGGACCAGAGTCTTTCATCAGCCAGAGCCTAACACCCAAAGCACCTGCTCACGCTGTTTCCTTCAAAGGGTTTCTTCTCACTGGTTCCCACTCATTCCCTTCATTTCAAGAGTTTATGCCAATGATTTAGAGTTCCTATGTTGTAGTGACACAGCCTTTGGGGGGACAATACATGATTTCTGATATTTTGAATTCACAGTAGACATAGTTAAGGGAACAACAGTCTAGTTTTGAATTTTTTCCCAGTTTTCTTTTAAACAAATTTATTTTAAAAACAAACAAAACAGACAAAAACCCTCAACCAGTGGAATGTGATGGTTCATAGCAGCAATCCCAGCATTCAGCATATATACACATATATATATATAGATATATATATATGTATGTATGTATAAAATCACAACCCCACATGAAGTGCAACTTCTTACATGGTGCAGTGTGACACAGGTATTGACTTGTCACCCCAATTGTACCAGAGGGAGAGGCTGACACAGTGTCTGCTCCCCCCCCCTCCCCCAGGTCCAGCAGCTTTCCTTGATCCTTGAGAAGTCTAAATTCCTTTCTAGCCACCTGAGGAGAGCAGCATCACTCTGTCTCTCTGATAGAAGGGAATGGGAAACCCAGAATTGGAATGACTGGAAATAGTGCAATAAAAACCAACATGGAGCTGGCGGAGTGGTGCTTGCTTTGAATCCCAGCACTCGGGAAGCAGAGGCAGGTGGATCTCTATAAGTTTGAAGCTACACCAGTCTACATAGTTCCAGAATGATCAGGACTACATAGAGATATGTAGCTTATGGGCTGGAGAGATGGTCTAGATGGCTTAAAGGGCCATGATTTGTAGGGTAGTATCTCTGTCAAGTGCCTCATGGACATGTGTAACTCCAGCTTCAAGGGATCTAGTACCCCATCCTGGCCATGGTGAAGCAAGCACACATACATACACACCTTAAAACAAAAAACCCAAATGTCTTGGGAAACCAGAAAGGTGTCTAACCAGTCTGGGAGGCAGGACAGGCAGCGCTGGAGAGGGCTTCCTGGGAGAAGGAAAAGTTAGATCAAAGAGAGAGAGAATTCCAGGTAAAGGGAGCCTGTGCAAAGAAGGCCCCAAGGCAAGGAGGGAGAGCATGCTGTGTGGTAAGGAGAGAGGAAGGGGCACTTCCAGACTTAAACACCTCCCAGAAGCTAGTAGGCAGCAGGCAGAGGGAATGCTGCCGCCATGTTTGGACAATCTCCTCAGGGCTGCAGGTGTTCTAATAGGAAGCAGACATTATTGTGCCTGCCTGTCAAACACTGGGAAATCCAGGAAAGAAAGAGGAACACAAAGCCAAGAGAAGCTGAAGAAAGGCCTCAGAGAAGCCTGGTTGAGGGTTCTTAAGCCCTTGTGTCCTCAGAGGAGGCACCCAAAAGCTAGCTATTGTGATAATAAGGACTAATAGAAGTGACTAAACACCATCACTCGGGGACTTTCTTATTTTTGAGACACTCTTGCTATGTCGCCTAGCTTACACACTCGCTGTGTAGACCAGGCTCTCTCTAATTTACAATTCCCTTTTTAGGTTTCTTAAGTACTAGCATTACCGGAGGGCATTATGGGAGGGTGTGCTACCACATTTATTTCTAGTCACAATTACTCACTGTAGCCACAGTGGTAGTTTTCTGCTGACTAGGACTTTTTTTCAGCCATACACATCTAGTTAAGTAAAAGACAATAGACTTTTCCCTTTAAATTACATTAGCATGGTGCAGTGATGTACAGTTGTAGTCTCATCGACTTGGAAGTCAGAATTCCTCAGTCCTGTTAGCCCTTAATGTGAGCCAGGGCAGACAGGGACAAACTCCCATAACAAAGCACCTTCAGCGTGCTCCCTCCCTTCACTCCCAGAAAACGCTGTGTTTTCGGTTATTGTAGTTTTACTTATTTCTGCTCACCATTTTAACTTTAAAAAAGTATGTGCATTAGTGTTTTGCCTGTGTGTTTTTCTGTGTGACAGTGAGAAAGTCCCTGGAACTGGAATTACAGACAGTTGTGAGCTGCCATTTGGACGCTGGGACTTGAACCTATGTCTTCTGAAAGAGCAGCCAGTGCTCTGAATTGCTGAGCCATCTCTCTAGCCCACCATTTTAACTTCTGAACACCCATTCTGTGACCTTCTGCTAAACACCCCCAGCAACGGATGCATCATTTTTCCTTCTCGAACTATGACCTCATACTAAGCACACTCAGGAGAGTACTCCCTGAAAAAGTGGCTCTCAGTCTTCCTAACACTGTGAGCCTTTAATACAGTTCCTCATGTTGTGGTGACCTCCAACCATACAGTTATTTTGTTGCCATTTCATAACTATTTTTGCTACTGTTATGAATTGGTCATTAATTATCTGATATGTAAGATTTCTGATATGAGACCCCCCCCATAAGGGTGGTGACCCATTGGCTGCCTTGAATTGACTGTGGGAGAAGTGTGGGTCATGATGCATATCTACAATCTTCACACTTGGGGGATGGAGGCCAGAGGATCAGAAGTTTAAGGTCATCTCCAGCTGTACAATGAGTTTGAGACTCTATCCTCAAAACACACACACACACACACACACACACACACACACACACACACACACACACAGTTTGAATGGGGAGCACTGGCCTCTGACCTCATTCTATACAGTTGTCTCTGGCTCTGTCACTTTAAATTTTTTTCCCCTCCTGAGTTTCTTCTGAAGTTGCCTGGGTTCCAGGCATTACAGAAATGGTTGATAAACATCTTTATGACAAGTGATCAAAACTACTTCTGAGTAGCTGCAGAAAGCTACAGAAGAGACCCCCACCCCCACTGGGGGAGGGCGATTATCCTCAATGATAAGCCTGCCCCATAAATCAGGTCTCATGGTATCATCAGAACCAGACTGTTCCAGGCCAGTAAGAACAGCCATTGCAACCTCAGCCATCGCAACCTCTCTAGGGCCCCTGGTAGAACCAGATTGAGATAATGACCAGTAAGCTGTGGTCTTACCCAGGACTACCTGTTCTGTGTCTGTATACAGACCCCAAGACCCTCCTTTCTCTCCCTTTCTTGTCCTATCCCTCTCTTTTCCAGTGCTGGAATGTAAACCAGGCTGTGAGTATGTGAGGTAAAGGCTCTATAGATGAGCTAAGTCCTGTTAGTCTTGGAGACAGACTTGAGGGTCACTGAACCCATTTCTCCATTCTTCCCAAAATGATCGTGTTGATGGGAACCTCCATCTTCTGTCCTTGGTGACTACCGTCGCTTTAGTGTACTGACTGGGTGTCTAGTCTCTTGAGACTCTTGAAGCCTTGGTTCAGCAACATGAGCATACTCGGGAACAGGCCTGATCCTAAAGTGATTTTCTATCTCAGTATGGACAGGCTCCTTGCGCAGCTCTACCTCCAGGCTGCCTCCAGGACACGAAGACACTGCTTTTGGCAGTAACTGTTGATGCTCTCCTTACTCATTGCCCCACTGTTGTTGCTCCAAGGTGGCGAATCTTCCTGTCTTTTAATTGTGGTTTTTGTCTCGCACTTACCAAGATGTGAACTCACTGCATTTGGTCACAGGGTCACAGTCTTTGGGTGGCTTCATAACACAGTGAGACTTGAGAACGTACAGAAAGGAGGGAGGGGACGAGGGAGGGAGGAGAGAAGGAAGGACTGAAGGGAGGAGAGAAGGAAAAGAGATAGCTAGTTTCCTTCAGCACTAAAACTCCTGACCTTAAACTGACAAATGAACTGTTATTCTATTTCTTGTTGTACTTCCCAGGTGGCACGAGTATTTTGATCGTATTACGTTTTTATTTATTTATGTTATGCTTGTTGGGAGGGGGTGTGTGCAACATGGGGGTCAATTCTTTCCTTCAATTTCTGATCTCAGGGATCGAATTCAAGACTTTAAGGTTCCAGTCAAGCACCCTTATCTGCTGAGCCATCTCACCAGCCAGTCTTAGCACAAGAATTTTTAAAGAGACATATTTACTTATTTTTTATTTTTATTAAAAGACTATTTAGAATTACTTAGAAAGCCTTATTTTTTTTTTCTTTTCTTTTTTCCGGAGCTGGGGACCAAACCCAGGGCCTTGCACTTGCTAGGCAAGTGCTCTACCACTGAGTTAAATCCCAAACCCCAGAAAGCCTTATTTTTTTTTAAATCCCCAACCCCGAAAGCCTTATTTTTTAAATTAATTAATTAACTTTGGTTTTTCAAGACAGGCTTTCTCTGTGTAATCTTGGCTGTCCTGGAACTTGCTCTGTAGACCAGGATGGCCTCAAACTCAGAGATCTGCTTGTTTCTACCTCCCCAGTGCTGGGATTAAATTAGTAAGCCACCACTGCCTGGTAATTAATTTATTTTTATTTCATATGAATTGGTATTTTTTATCTGCATGTCTGTTTGAAGGTGCTAGATCCTCTGGAACTTGAGTTACGCACAGTTGTTAGCTACTATGTGGGTGCTGGGAATTGAACCTGGGCCCTCTGAAAGAGAAGCCAGAGCTCTTAACTACTGAACCAGTTCTCCAGCCCAAAGAGAGGTATTTAAAAATTAATGATAAAACTAACAGTAAAAAATACCTAGAGGAAGTTTGTTTTGCTTTTGGAAGGCCAGAATTTCAAAGTAATCTCTGGAATTACACTATAAAGGACAGGTCTAGAGGCACTCCCTACACCCGCCCCACAAAAGCACCTACCATTGTTTTTTTTTTTTTTTTTTTTTTTTTTTTCTTTTCTTTTTTTTCGGAGCTGGGGACCGAACCCATCTACCACTGACCTAAATCCCCAGCCCCTGCCATTGTTTTAATACCTTAGATTATACAGATTTTGCCCTCACAGGGGTTCAGTGAATCCAACATTTTGATGACAGTCTTCATATGTTTTCTGCCAAGACTGCAGCTCTCTATCCTTAACATTTATTATAATTTATTGGCGTTGATTTGCATTTTCCAGCATTCTGGCTGTTAGATATTCGGGAAAGTGCACTTTTTAGGAATAGGAAAAGACCAAGAAGGGCAGAGCATGTTTGTGGATTCCGTGTCAGTTAATGTTTTCTACTATATGAGGGTGGTAGGTTTTTGGTTTGGTTGTATGTGTTTTGTTTTTGAGACAGATTCTCACTATACAGTTCTGTCTGGCCTGGAACTCGGTATGTAGACCAGGCTGGCCTTGACTTTACAGGTCAGCTTCGGTCCACACCCAGATACTCCCTTCAACAAGAGGAACCTGAGGCATTCACGGTGTCAGGGTGGTGATCAGAAGGCCTTACAGAAAGGGGGTCAGAAGAGAAACTCCAGGCAGAAGGCTACGCCCTTTTTACTTTACACCACTCCCTCCGGACCCCGCCTAATACTGCGGCTTCCGGCGGGCTATTCACCTCCCGTGCCGCCCCGCGCCTGCGCAGTGAGACCAGGTCAGCGCGCAGGCGCAGTGCGTCGTCCACTCGCCGCTTACTGCGGTACAGTCCACTCATAGTGTTAACTCGTGAGGCAGAAGGATGGTGCTGGACCTGGACTTGTTTCGGGTGGATAAAGGAGGGGACCCAGCCCTCATTCGAGAGACGCAGGAGAAGCGCTTCAAAGATCCGGGGCTGGTGGACCAGCTGGTGAAGGCAGACAGCGAGTGGCGACGATGTAAGTGCCGGGAGCTCGCGGTATCCCTTGAATCCCTCATCGCTTCAGAGGTCACAACTTACAGCCTTTGTCAGATACTCCCGGGACTGGCTGGCTGTAACGCCACCTGTCTGTAGAACAAGCTGGGAACCGGACTTGTCCCCTCTCCCTGCAGCTCCGGCGGCCTGGGTTCCTCCCCGTGCGTGCTCCGTGCTGACGGCCGCCGGTGCCTTAGGAAGGAGCAGCACGCACGCGCAGGGCGAGCTGTCAGGCCCTTGCATAGCTATGAGCAAGCCAGAGCAGGAATTTCTTTTTCATGCATTTTGGTCGTTCCCAGTGTTTTACTCATCCATAGCAAACCCAGCGTAGTCCTCCCTGTTTTGATGGGAATCAAAGACTGCTTTCTCAGATTGAGGGACATCTTCATCGCCGTAGGATTACTCCACCCAATTCGAACCATTCGGGGACTTTGGAGGCTACTCTTGGCTAAATACAGTGATCTCAAAGCTTGGGATGGCCATTTCTCTAACCCTGTGGGCATACCTTTAAGAATCAGGCTCTTCTGTGCTAGATCAGATAGGAGGGAGGGGTGCTGTAAGGCAAGAAAAAGCTTGTAATTACTGAGGATGGTTGTGATTTGTGGTAGCTTTCTGGAAAAAGACGTTGGCAGAGTAAAAGTGACCCAGCATCATTCATGAAATTAAAACAAGCCCTGGAATCCTCTGCCTCCAAGTGTGCCTCTAGAGTGATCACCTGGCAGACCGGATGTTGTCAATGGCACGCGACTCGTTTTGTCTGATGCAATAGGTCCGCAACCAGCTGAGAGCTTGGTTTATAAGAGCACTTTAAAGGCAATCGCGCAATCCGAGAGTGTCTCCCCCACCCCCCAAGACAGGGTTTCCTTCTCCCTGTAGCCCTAGCTATCCCGGAACTTGCTCTGTAGACCAGGCTGGCCTTGAACTCAGAGATCCACTTGCTCCTGCCTTTAGAGTGCTTAGATCAAGGGTGGCACCATGCCCATCTGTGTGTTATATGGTTTTATCTTTTGGGGACATTGATTTTACTGTTAAAAAGCTTCTTGGGTATCAAGAAATATTTGCTTACCTGACAGTTGTGTACTCGTTCTGTATTTTTTAGGTAATCTACACTTGAATCCAAAGTTTTGAATTGGCCTAAACCGATATCACCCTCCACCCCCCTATCCCTGTCCACGTCTGTTTAACATAGGCTAAATCCATTTTGATCTTAATGTGGTTTGTTGGAGCTGGGTACAGGAGCATAGTCTAAAACGGTGTCCTCCTTTAATTTTTAAAGATCATGCACAGACATAAACATATATGCAAATACACACCATGTTCCAGTCCTCAGCAGCACACCTCATCCTTGGTAAGAGTGTGACAAACGTTTGTCCCAGGTATGAAGATCTGTGTCTAAGGTACTTCTAAAAATTATCATCATTTTTGTTGCTGGGCTGAGTGTTAAGTCCCAAATCTTCAATAGGCCAGGCTAGTACTGTGCCACTGAACTCTGTCCAGAGCCCTCTTTTCACTTTTTACTAAGGGGAGAAAAAACAGCATTTTGTTTTTGAATTGGATATGAGATTCATTAATGGACACAGTTATTGGAGGGGATCAGCACAGAGGAAGCTGTCACTAGTGCCAGGCTGTCATCATAAGGGACCAGTTACTGGGGATAAGCTGCTTCTCAGCCACCAGGCCTTCAGATTCATCTGCAGTAAACCTGGTGAGGCCTTACTTTAAGATGTTGATCTTCGGGCAAGCAGGAAACTTGAACTTGACCCATGTGGGGTTTCCATCACATGTCTCTTATTCTGCATGATGGTGCAGTTGTACACGATGGTCTGGCCAGTGTGAACCTGTCCTCTGTGCCCCAAGGCATAACACTGCACTCTGCATACTTATCTAGAAACTGTACTGGGACATCATGAGACCAGAGACATGAAACTCCGTCAGATAACTCTATTTCTCTTAGAGCAGTCCAACAAATCACACCGTGTACACTCCAAAGGAGGATGCTGTTTGCAGCCATTGCACACCGGGACCCAGGATGAAAGATATCCCGTTGGCTTAATTGGCTGCAAATATTGTAAAAATATTTACTTATCTTATGTGTATGTGCCTAAATGTATTGTGTATGGATATTCCACATACATGCAGGAGCTTGAGGGTGTTGGGTCTCCTTAGAACTTGGGTTGCAGGTGGCCGTGACTTTCCTGTGGGTGCTGGAACCAAACTGGGGCAGTTCAAGACAATGAGCTCTCTCTAACTGTTGAGCTGTCCCTCCAGCTCTGTAGATACTTTTAACAAGGTCTCCCTAAGGAACCAAAGTAGCCTTGAACCCACTCTGTAGCCCAGGCAGACCTTGAGCTTGTGATCTATCTGCCTCAGTCCCCCAAATAGCCAAGATCACAGGAGTCCCTGGCTGGTCATGGTGGACCCTGACATCTCGTCTTATGCTTCTTTCACATCTTGAACTTCAGATTAGAGGATAAGTATGAGGTTCTTCCCCCATCGCTATCGTATTGGTAGTGGCAAGAACTTGCAACCAGTATCAAGGAGGAGCTGAGACTATACTCCCCAGTAGGGGCCATGAGCTTCCAAGCTAGTATGAACAACTGTCCTCATTTGTTGTTATGGAGACTTGATGGTGCCCATAGGACTCCCTGGAGAATACAGTGGTCTGTAATGACCACAACTATAACTCCTTATGTTGAACAGCAGTTTCTTCTTAATTCACAGTGGTGGAACAAGGCCACATTTGGGGGCATTTGTCTTTGCTGGCCTCCAGACTTCTAATTTCAGTGTATCTGAAACACACAGCCAACCAGAAGGATTCTGTCCTCTGGAATGTACTGTGTATCCTCATCAGAGAATGAAATTTCTTCAATTGAAGACAGGCCCTGGCCCTGATCTTTGTTTTCCCAACAATTGGAAGAGCTTTCAAACAGCTCTCCTTTTTGTTCTAGTCCCTCTTAGATTTCTGCAATGCAGATCTCACCCTTGGGTTCGCAGGCCTAAGTCTTACAGTCTTGTCTCAGAGAGAAAGGCTTGGGTGTGAGTCACAGATACAATTCTGACTCCAAAAAATGTAGAGGGGACTGGAGCTAACGAGGCCAGAAGCACCTGTAGTGAGCCTCGGAGAGGTCCCACCTCCGTCTTTTACCTTCTGCACAGGCAATATAGAGCTGAGTAGAGCTTGTCTGGACAATCAGAAACAGGCCATCTTTGCCAGTGTGCTGGACATGCCACTTTTATTGTTTGTCATTCTCTGTCACTATGAGGCAGTCAACTGTCCCAGGCAGCAAGAGTGAATGTGGTGCTTTTCTTCACCCTAGGTTCCAGGATATAGTCAGGGGCAGGATGGAAAGTGTAAGGCCACTTCACCCTCCTGTATCACAGTGTACAAAGCAGTTACACCTAGATTTTTCTAAACACCTTGGTTTCCCCAAAGTCTTCTTTAAGCCTATTAAATTCAAAATTTGTGTGTTTCATGATTAACCATGTTAAGATCCACATTAAGGGGCTGGAGAGATGGCTCAGCGGTTAAGAGTACTGACTGAGGTCCTGAGTTCAATTCCCAGTAACCACATGGTGGCTCACAACCATCTGCAATGGGATTTAATGCCTTCTTCTGGTGTGTCTGAAGACAGGGACAGTGTACTTATTGCATAAAAGAATAAATAAATTTAAAAAAAAATCCACATTAATCCATCCTCAAATTTACTGAAGTAGTTTACATCCCGTCTTTCTTCTTTACAGGTCTTCGGAATCTAATGTGTGTTTTACACAGTCTCATTTAGGCCTTAGTATATTTCAAATGTTCAGTGGTCGTCACATATAGCTAAAGACTACACAGTGGACCACAGAGCCTTAAAGCGTAATGTACCTCTAAGTTCTTCTTTGGCTTCCCATCTTCGTCTTCCACTCAACCGCAGATGGCCTCCATTCTGCTCTAGCCTGTCACAGTCCAGTCCTCCGACTGCTTTTCACTTCTGTGGCTTATTCCACATGGGTGTGCTGCCGCAGTTCATCCACCTCCTTTGTGTGTTACCGCTCGGAAGCATGGCAGTGCCTCAGTGCCTCAGTTGCAGGCTATGTAGAGGTCAGGCTGCCTCCAGAGTGCTGGGACTAAAAGTGTGTGTTTGCTGTATACGTGTACATGCACATGAAGGTCACATATTTTGGGTGTCTCAATCACTCCCCACTTATTTGTGTGTATGTGTGTGTTTTGGGTTTTGTTGTTGTTGTTAGGTTTTTTGTTTGATTTGATTTGGTTTTTTTTTTTTTTTGGTTCTTTTTTTTTCGGAGCTGGGGACCGAACCCAGGGCCTTGCGCTTCCTAGGTAAGCGCTCTACCACTGAGCTAAATCCCCAGCCCCTTGATTTGGTTTTTTTAAGAGTGGGTCTCTCGGGTTGGGGATTTAGCTCAGTGGTAGAAGGCCATGGGTTCGGTCCCCAGCTCTGAAAAAAAAAAGAAAGAAAGAAAAAAGAAAAAAGAGTGGGTGTCTCTAGTCCTGGCTGTCCTGAAACTCATTCTGTAGACCAGGCTGGCCTCCCAAATTGGGGGTTAAAGGAATGTGCCACTATACCAGATTCTCTACCCCTTTTTTTCTTTTTTAAAAGGCAAGGTATCTCTGTGTAGTCCTGGATGTCTTGGAACACCCACCGCACCAGCCTCGCCCTGAATTCAACAGGTTTGCCTGTCTTTGCCTCCCAAGTGCTGGGATTTATGCGCCACCACTGTCTGGCTGTCCACTTATTTTTTGACATGAGGCCTTTCAGTAAAACTGGACTATTCAGTAAAATTGAGCTATACTGGTTGGCCAACAAGCCCTAGGGTTCTGAATTCAGGTCTTGCTTTCACAGCAAACACCTTTGACAATGGAGTCGTGTCTCTCTAGCTCCACTCTTGTATAAACCTTAGCATTCATTTCTGTTGAGTGTGTATCCAAGAGAGGAAATTGAATTGTTGAGGGCACATAGCTGCTGTAAAGCAGTTTTCCAAAATAGTTGTAAGGACCGGTGTTGTGTGAGCAATGTGAAGGCTTGCCTTCAGCTCCAGCTACAGCTTCCCAAGTGTATGATTACAGGTATGACCACTCCCAGACCTGTCTCTGCTTTTACTATAAATAGAATTGGGCATCATGTCAGTCAGCTTCCATTACCACTCCTAGCCATTATTACTTCTTGGTGGAGATTCCAGATCTTGTGCTATGGTGCAAGAAACAAAGATTGGGACAGAAGAAACAAATTCATGATTTGCATATGACTGATTATAATTTGCAGAATTGAAATTACTCATTAACTTTAGCAAGACCCCTTAATATAGTCAACAGATCAGTGCTGTTTGTATGTAAGTATTGCTGGGGAAGTATTACTTAGCTCCTGTAAGTGAGCTTCAGGATGATTGGCCAGGCTTTGGAGAAATGTCTCCCAGATAGCTCGCTTGTGCTGCTCTGTGTTGATGTATAGAATGTGGCTTTAAAACAAGATTTATTTGTATTATTTTTAATACAAATAATCACGTGCCTGTGGGATGCTGTGTGAATGTGAGTGTAGGGGCCCATGGAGGGCAGAGGCATCGGATCCCCTGGAGCTGGATTCAGTCAGTTGTGAGCTCCGTGGTATGAGTGCTGAGAACTGAACTCTGGTCCTCTGTAGAAGATGTATATGCTCTTAACCCCTGAGCCATCTCTCCATCCCCAGATTCTAGTACTTCACTTTCAATTCCAGACTGGCCTTTTCCTCATCGCCAAATCCTGGGATCCCCTGCTATAGTCGGTCTATGCCCACTAACTAATGTTAGAGTCTAAGCAGAGATCAGCACTGGGTTAGTCGACTCCTTGTTACTAACAGCTAACTGAGAATACCCAAAGAAATGAAAGATTCTAGCGTGCAGGTGCATGCCTTTAATCTCAGCACTCCGGATGCAGAGGCAGTCAGGTCTCTTGCATTCAAGGCCAGCCTGGTCTACAGAGTGAGTTCCAAGACAGCCAGGGCTACACAGAGAAACCCTGTCCGGGGGACGGAGACCAACAAACAGAAACAAAGATGGAAGGAGTCAATACGGTGGCAACCGCCTGTAATCCCAGCACGTGGGAGGCAGAGGCAGGAGGATGTCAGCAAGTTCTGGGCCAGCCAAAGCTATGTAGCAGGACTCTGTCTAAAAAAAGAAAGAAGGCTGCTCACCTCAGCTGCTCACCTTGTGGCAGTTAGGAAGCAAAGAAGAGGAAAGATAAATGTGTCCCCTTCCCTTGGTACATGGCGCTAGTGATCTGTGACCTCCCATTAGGTTCCAGCTCTTAGAGGGTCACCATCTTCAAAATTCTGCCGAACTGAAGACCAAGCCTTATTTAATACATAGCCCAAAGTGTTTGCTGGAGGAACCATGGTCAGGGGTTCATTGTTGACATATGGCTTTTTCAATTTTAGGCAGATTTCGGGCAGACAACTTGAACAAGCTGAAGAATTTATGCAGCAAAACTATTGGGGAGAAAATGAAGGTAAGAGAGCAGGCCTGAGAGCTTGAGCAGAGCTCTTCCACCTTGTCTTGGCTAGTAGAAGCGAAGCTCTCCTGTGTCTAATATGACTAGTGATACTGAATTTCCTACCAGGGAGGAATTATTTTATTTATTTATTTGGTCAGTTGGTTTGGTTTTCAAAGGTAGGAACTCTCTCTGCAGCCCAGGCTGTCCTGGATATCAGGCTGGCCTTGAACTCAGAGACCTGCCTACCTTTGCCTCCAAGGTGCTGAGATTAAGGGCGTGCACCACCATTGCCCTGTTGAGAAATATTTAAAAAAGAATGGGAGGGAGGGAGGGCACCTAGAGGCACTACTGGTGACCCTGTGGTGGCTTTATCTTTTGTTTCCAACAAGCCATCCCTTCTGCTGCTTATCTGGACCCAACCTATACATCAGGAAGGCATCTTCCCACCAGGCTGCGGAGAGCTTTGTCTTAGTTTAGTCCTGCTTTGGAAAGAACACATACATGCTATCTGTATCTTGTTGGGCACTCTGCCAGTGAGCCTATTTCTTTAAAATATGTGAATAAGTGTATGTAGGAGTCCATGGAGACTGGAATGTGTTTCATTTATAGACTTACACGGGCATGAAGGGTACAACATGAAGTCTGACCTGGAATTTTGGCACATTATTCTTCATACTATCTTGCATCCTTTGACAGTATTTTGTTATACTTTCGGCTATGAAAATGGATATCAATAACAGTTTTATTCCTATGGACTCATGCTGATTAAACATTTACAGATCAGAGAGCCTTAGTCACGAATACTTTTGTAGTCATATGCTCCCCTACTAGGTATTGTTTAGATCCTCTTCACAGACAGTGCCCACTAAGTGTTTGACTGTGTATCGGGATCAGAAGGGATCTGACAGACTAACAAGTAATGAGCACAGAAATCGGGGTGAGGGAGCGAATCCTCCTGCACTTTATCATGTTGCTTTGATTTATTTGTTCCTTTCCTTACTCTGATTGATCTACTTTTAACCCTTAGCCTATTGCTGGGGTTGTTCTTAGAGTGTTAACAAGACTGTCCTCCATAACTAGCTTTGACCACCACACTGAGTTTTGTTTTGTGTTTTCTTTGGAGGCATGGTCTTGCTATATATATATATCCCTGGTTGCCCTGGAACTGGCTCTATAGACCAGGCTAGTCTTAGTATCTCACAATAATCCTCCTCCCTCGGTCTCCCAGATGTCTTGTGGTTTCTTTGATAGTTCTGTGTTCTTACTTTCATGGTATTAATGCTCTCACCCGACAGATTTATTCACTTGTCCAGGATCAGAAGGGAAGCAGTGATAAATAAGGACTTGAAACTTTGATTTCTGACTTTTGGTTAACTAATGTTTCTGCATGTTGCAACTTACTACATATAATTCAGTGTGGTTAGTTTATATGATGTGTGAACTTGGCATGTACTTAATAAAGTAATTTTTATCTAAATTAAATTGTCTTTTTTTTTCTCCCTGCAGAAAAAAGAGCCAGTGGGAGAGGACGAGTCCATCCCAGAGGATGTGCTGAATTTTGACGACCTCACTGCAGACACGTTAGCTGTAGGTTTCTCTCCCTTTTCTAAGATGACTGTTCCTGTGGTAACCTCTTTCCCGGACAGGAAGAGCTGGGGCTGTATCCATGCCGCAGTATGCAAGCCTCAGAGCTGGCTGGACTATTCCTTCCGCTTTCCTTACCCTTTGTCCCTGAGAGTCTTCTGTAGTCACAGGAGAGAGATGGAGTGGGACAGTGGAAGGGAGAAAAGGAAAGGCACAGAACTAGTTGGTTTATGTTAGCTCCATTGTATGCTTTCACAAGGGCAGGGGATTTCTCAGTTTACTCTAGTTAAGCAGCAGTTTCAGCGTGGTGATTTTCTGTGTTTGTCTCCAAACAGTTCCTTGAAATCCTTAGCACACTGCCAAGAGTATAAAGCAGAAATGCAAAGTTGCTCTGCGTGGCAGGACTGGGGCTCATTCCTCTAGCTGGGAAGGGTTCCCCTGAGAAATTAGAGCACAGTTTGAAACATCTACAGTAAGGAAAATAAGATAAACTTAAGACAGGGTCTCTTGGTCCTCATAAAGTTATTATCTTCCTGGAGAAATTTGAATGGGAACACATAATAGAGTGCTAAACTGGTTTAATCTAGAAAATAAGTTAAGGGAAAACACAGTTTCAAACTCCTAACAAGTAATGTGTATATGTATATGTATATGAAAGGAAGGAAGGTCAGTCTACACATCTCTGCCCCCAAAAGAAAAGGAAAATGCTCAAGGATTAAAAGACAAGACTGTCTGCCCTGTTGAATAAACCTTTGTTCTTAAATGCATTCGTTTTTAGTGTTGGATTTCAGCCCCCAGACAAGGGGCTGAGGTGCATATTGAACATACCAAAGGGGACCAGGCCTTCATGTTCTCCCAAAATCCCTCAGTCCCTGCCTGTTAAACAGGTCATGCCTGGCATACCCCCTAAACTTTCCAGCCTAGGGGCTGGGTTTTTCTCCCCCTGAAGTTCCTCCCTATATAATCGAGACACTTTGTCCTCCCTCTTACTCTCTTTGCGTTTTCTCTGCACACGCTTTCTGTCTTTCTCTTCCCCCTCCTCTCTTTGGAGACTTCCCTCACCTTGGTTCCTTAGGACCAGTGAACCTGCTGGAGAGCAGCATCCTAATAAACCTGCCTTTCCGTACTTTAATTCAGCTTGAGTTGGCTCATTTCACCAGCATATTTGCATTTAGTATTTACGGTTATTTTGAGATAGGGTCTCATAGAGCCCAGGCTGGTTTCAGACCCTGTAATTCAGATTCTTGATTCCTCCACCCACTGAATGCTGGGATTACCGGTGTGTGCCATTGCTTCTGGAGACAGTATCATTGCATAGTCCAGGTTGACCTGGATTTATAATCCTCCTAGTTGCAACAATTAGCAGGTGCAGGGTACTATTCCTCTACTTTTGCTTTTTGTTTTTTCAACACAGGGTCTCCCTGTACAGCCCTGGCTGGCCTGGAGCTCACTTTGTAGACAAAGCTGGCCTCAAACACAGAAATCCACCTGCCTGTGCCTCGGGTGCTGGGATTAAAGGTGTGCACCACTGCATTCGGCTTCCTTGTCCACTTGTTAAATGTTCATGGGTAGAGGGCTTGTCTAGCATATTCTAGGCCCCAACTATGATCCCTCATACACCACTCCTCCAGTAAAAAATAGAAAATGTCGCTGAGAACGAGACGGTGATACTTTATGGGTGCTCACCCTCAGGGTTGTTCTGCAGGCCCTGAAAGTCTCACAAATTAAGAAAGTCCGACTCCTCGTTGATGAAGCCATCCAGAAGTGTGATGGGGAGCGGGTAAAGCTGGAAGCAGAGCGATTTGAGAACCTCCGAGAGATTGGGAACCTTCTACACCCCTCTGTGCCCATTAGTAACGATGAGGTAGGTGGGGCTGGGCCATGCAGGGGCTCCCCTCCCTGGCTGCCAGGCGGTGTGGGAGGAAAGACGTAAGGTTGGCGCTCTGTCAGAAAAACTTGCCTTTGTGTGTTCCCCCTGCGCACCAATTGAGCATTGCAGGAGTCAGATCCCTGCCTGATTGGGAAGTGGCTGAGACAGCAGGTAGGAGGGGACTCCGGCCCAGAAACCTCTTCTAAATGGGGCTGCTGTCCTCCCTGGCCTGTTGCCCCTGGTAGCAGTAAGTCCTGTGGGAGGGATCTGTTAAATCAACCTAACCCCTCACCCACACCCCACTGGGGAGCTGCAGGTTGAAGGGAAATCTGCATGATAAAAGTCTCCTGCTGAGCGGGAGCTTCCCCGGCACAAAGCTGCTCTGAGCCCAGCCTTTGTTCCCAGACACCCCAGCAGTGGCAGGGCCCATCTGTGCCTCTTTCATTCATTCCCTTGTGAACACTGAACTCACTGCCGGCTGGGGTACAGCTGGGGTTCGTGGAAGCCTTGGAGCCTGAGCAGACCGAGGTCAGGGCCTGGAGCCCACCCTCATGTGGCTCAGAGACCAATGAGAACCCACAAAGAAAAAGTCCTGCATTCTCCTCCGTACCCCAGGTGATGCCAATTGTCTGAGGCGGGTTCCTGTGTGGGGGTTTTTGGAAAGCCATTTTAAAGGGTAAAGAGAGTACGCTATAGGGCCTGAGCAAATCGAAGTTCCAGGTTTACTGACTAGCACTGCTTCTGTGACTTTGTAACTTACTCATCTGTCGAGTAGCAAATTCCCTTCCTGGTTGGTTGTACATGAGACCGGAAGCTGGTGCTTGGTTTGATGAATGCAGGATAAGGCTCTGCTGCTCTCTGCTATGTGTCCCTGCTCCATTTTGTTTCCTCAGGATGCAGACAACAAAGTAGAGCGTATTTGGGGTGATTGTACAGTCAGAAAGAAGTATTCCCATGTGGACCTGGTGGTGATGGTGGATGGCTTTGAAGGCGAAAAGGGAGCCGTGGTGGCTGGTAGTCGGGGGTACTTCCTGAAGGTAAGAGTCAGGAACCAGAAGGAACTAAAAATAAATAAACAAAAGCTGAAAGGCATAATCATACTTGAAGAGGCTCACAGATCCTCTACTTGAACCCTATGGCTGCTTATGAGTGTCAGCAATTAGACACAATTCTCTTTCTGAGGCAAGAGAGTGCTTACCCAGATTCCACAGAACAAAAGCCACTCAGTGATCCTTCATAATGAATATGTTTTGCTGACTGAATCAGAACAGTCTCTGCCTTTGAGGAGCTCAGTGTAATTGGACAGTCAGACAAGTAACAAAGACTTGGAACCCAGTGTGATAAGCCTGCGGTCTGAGTCGACCCAGCATGCTTTGAGCCTTGGTAGGTGTATGCAGCTGGCACAGATTAACTGGGGCACTGGGCATGTGAATTCAGGAATCCTTCCAAAAGGAAATGGCAGAGTAATCTTGGAAATGTTGCACACTTAAACATTTACAAATGAGTCTGGTGTTTTAAGAATTAACACAGAAAACACCCATCCATGTACCCTGACTGAATACTCTCTTTACTTTGGTCTGTTTGTGTGGGGATGGGGTGGAGGTGAGAGGACTTTGAGACAAGGTCGCACTAAATACCCAGGCTGGCTTCAGCTTCACCATGACTGAGCTACCTCAGTGTCCCAGTGCTAAGTTGAGTGTGGCCCACCACCACCAGCCACTTGAATCGCTTAAACATGGCGTCCCGGCGAGGTGCTCTTGGCCTTGGATGTTAAGAATCTCCTGGGTACTTCTGTTTTGGCCTGGTTATCTGTGGTTGTGTGAGTGGAATTGAGCTGGGGAGGTACTTACCACGACAATTCCAAATAACAGTACATACCAATCACCATAGCCGTAAGGAGGCAAAACCGGCGATGCAGGAAGCTTAGGCACGGCACAGAGCCCATAAATTGCTCTTCTGGGCAGTCGCCACAGTAAAGTTTCTGCCACCATACCGAGATGCCAGCCCAGCATCAAGAGACATTTCTGTTAGTGAGGCGAGCAAATGTTCTTTCTTGGAGCCAAATAACACCCCAAAATGAGTTGTGTGTAAACACCCTAAAGCCAGACATTTACAGGGTCAAGACTTGAACATAATCAGATTGATCATCCTCCTCATACCTGGTATCGAGTTGTTTAAAAAAAAAAAAAAAAAAAACCTGCCAGTCTATCTCTTAGATTGAGTTCAATTAATACTGTAAATGTTTCCATACGTGAGTTTTTAATGGACCAACTAAGTAAGATACCACTTTAAAGCGAGTATCTTGGGCTGTTGTTGCAGGCTGGTTCGTCGACCTGCCTGTGCCACTGGGTAGCCCTGGACTTGCCTATTTGTGCAGTAAAGTGATAGATGCCTGGGTTGGTGACAAGACTCAATCTCACTTGCTGTGTCTGGTCCTTAGGGGGTCCTGGTGTTCCTGGAGCAGGCACTTATCCAGTATGCACTGCGCACCTTGGGAAGCCGAGGCTACACTCCAATCTACACCCCCTTCTTCATGAGGAAAGAGGTCATGCAGGAAGTGGCCCAGCTCAGCCAGTTTGATGAAGAACTCTATAAGGTAATGTGGTAGACTGACTTTTTAAGTTGGAGGGCTCAATGGTGACATGATACCTTCTCCACACAGCTTTGCGCCATGGTAGAATGCTTTCAGTTCTCCGGTATAACCAAGGAAGCAAGTTTGTTAAACTTTCCTTGTTGTTGTTGTTGTTGTTGTTGTTGTTGTTGTTGTTGTTGTTGTTGTTGTTATTGTTGGTGATGATGATGGTGGTGGTGATGATGATGAGGAGGAGGAGGAGGAGGAGGAGTACATCAGGCTGACCGTGAACTGTTATAGGCGAGGCTGGCCTTGTGTTCCTGAACCTCCTACCTCCGTCTCCAGAGTAGTGGAGTTGCTGGTGTATACCACCATGTCTAGCACAACAGAAATGTCTTGTCTTACCATTCCGGGGCGGGGTCCAGTGTCCAGGATTAACTTGATGCTTTCTTCTGATGCTTCTGTCCTTGGCTTACACATAGCCAGCCACCTGCTCACTGTGTTCTTGGGTGATTTTCTGTGTGTATCTTATCACAAATGTTTGTTTGTTTGGGGGTTTTGTTGTCTCTCTGTTTGCTGTGCAGTGCTGTTAAGGCAGGGAATTGAACCCTGGGCTTCTCCAAGCAAGTGCCCTACCACTGAGTTATAGTCTCGCTCCTTGTTCTTATTTTGAAACAGAGTCTCAGTAAGTTGACAGCCTAGCCTTGAATTCATTTAACCCAGGCATGTCTTGAATTTAAATTCTCTTTCCTCGGCCTCCTGAGTAGCAAGAATTAACAGGTCTACACCAAGAGGTGGAGCTTTTTTTTTAAACAGTGAGGGTATTGGAGTTGCACTGTGCACTGGTTACAAACGTGCTTGACAGTCTGGCAGCCTACAACGGCCTGGCTGGCCTCACCCATTTGTGGTTTTCTCCCTCTGTCCCCAGAGTACTGGGATTAAGATGTATGCTGCCAAACCTACCTGTTGGCAGAGTTGTCCGGGTGGATTTTGGTGTTACACTTTTTGCAGTTATTTGGTGTGAAGGACAGTGGGTAATTTTCTCCGACCATGTGGGCCCTGAGGATGGTACTCAAGGTTATCAGGCTGGGGAGCAGGTGCCTTTCCCTGCTGAGTCGTCTCACTAGCCCAGCAGGTTTTTAATGTTAGTTAATTTCAATACTAAAAGCCACACGTGGTTGGCACCAACCACATTAGTGTAGAACAGAACCCCTAGAAACCTTTAACATTTAAATTGAACACTCTGTCTCTTCTAAGGAGCTTAGAAGAGAAACCCTTTTCCTGGCTACTTAGACAAAAGGAAATGAGAAACATGGACTGATCACCCAGTCCTCTCCAGAGACGTCCACTTTACTGCAGACTGGAAATGCCCAGCCTGATACCTTCTGCTTGAACCTGGGACAGCCAGAGGGTTCAAGATGGCTTTCAGAATGCTTTCCTGATCAGCTGACTCTGACATTAAACACAGCTTCGGTCTGCCTGGCACTCTGAGTTGGTTTCTGTTCGTTGGCAGAAGGACTTACAAATACTTACTGGGTGCATCAGATGTTGTGCACCTGACCGTTTGATATCAGTGTGTTTGGCATTGTTCAGAAAGGTTTTAGGCTCCTCATTTGCACTTGTTTGTTTTCAATGAATATTGGATTTTTGTTTGTTTGCTTGCTTGTTTTTGTGTGTTTGTGTCAGGGTGTTTTGGTCAATGCTCTACATAGATAGCCCAGGCTGACCTCAAATTCAAGGTCCTCAGGGTTGAGATTCCTGAGTGCTGAGATTTTGCTTTTAAACTCTTTGTAGACAGACCTGCTGCCCCCCTGTTCTAACATACGTCCCCGACATCATTGAATCTTTCCTGTGGCTTGGCACACAGTCTTCCCTCCCGTGGATTCCTCCTACAGGTGATTGGCAAGGGCAGCGAAAAGAGCGATGACAGCTCCTATGACGAGAAGTACTTGATTGCCACCTCAGAACAGCCCATCGCAGCTCTGCACCGGGACGAGTGGCTGCGGCCAGAGGATCTGCCCATCAAGTACGCCGGCTTCTCCACCTGCTTTCGGCAGGAAGTGGGTTCGCATGGCCGTGATACCCGTGGTATCTTTCGAGTCCATCAGTTTGAGAAGGTGAGTAGATGAGAGAGTCGGTTTTCTGTACTTCCTATCCAGATCTTTCCAGGAGGGGTGTGATCCGGTGTGATCCGCCTTCCCAGAGCCCCACCTGATACAACTTCCCATTCCTTGTGGATATCTTGGTGGAGAAGAGCCTAGAGAGCACATGCAGTGCTGTGTGCACAGACTAGAGCAAGGCTTCCTAGACCTCCTGTGCCACTTCCACCACTTACTAACTGTGTGACCTCTGTAAGGTGAGCAAGTGATGGTGGCAGCTGCCTCCTGGGGCTGACCAAACACCAGGCTGGTTAAGTCAGTGTGTGTTGAGCACTTAGTGCAGAAGATGGTGACGCTCTGGAGACTCCATTGTCCTGCCTGTTGCAGTCTAGTTGAGCACTGATCTCCTCCGGGACCCAGCCTGGCCTGTCCCCCAGGGCTGTGAGACAAGCTCACTGCCAGAGCGTCTCCACTGGAGTCCTTTGTTTTATTCCCCCTCACTGCTGTCCTGTCTCCTTGCTCCTCTCTGCAGATTGAACAGTTCGTGTACTCATCACCTCATGACAACAAGTCATGGGAGATGTTTGATGAGATGATCACCACCGCAGAAGAATTCTATCAGTCTTTGGGAATCCCTTACCACATTGTGAATATTGTCTCAGGTATGGATCCCCTCATCTCTTCCTTCTCATCTCATCCTTTTCTGCCTCTCACAGATCACTTTCACCAGCTGAGGCACCACACAGAAAGATAGCTCTCAGTTCAAGTCATCATCCACTTTCATTAAAATATCACACCTTTTTCCCTTGGAGCATTTGATGATGAGATCTGAGTGTGATTTCCCTTCTGGGGATTCGATGTGATATGAAGGATTCTTCAGGCTCGCTGTAGAGGCCTCCTGAAACCCCATCCTCCCTTCCTGAATCTAGGGGTTTCTTTACAGGCTCTTTGAATCATGCTGCCAGCAAGAAGCTTGACCTGGAGGCCTGGTTCCCGGGCTCCGGTGCCTTCCGTGAGTTGGTTTCCTGTTCTAACTGCACGGATTACCAGGCTCGTCGGCTCCGAATCCGATACGGGCAGACCAAGAAGATGATGGACAAGGTAGTTAGTCCCCCAGGGAAGTGGGCAGCAGGACCTTCTGCACAGGGCGTGTTTTGTCTGTTTCTAATTCCTGGGAGTGTATGTTTCCAGCATCGTGAGAAAATCAGCTCAGTCCAGACCCAAAAGACACCAGAAATAACTTCTGCTGAGTCAGGACTGGGTTCTTTTAGGCAGAAACCTATTCTATACTGTAATTCAAGCTTTTCTCTCTTTGGCTTTGTTTTCCTTAACTCCAGAGGAAGAATAACCTCCGTTTCTCTACACAGAACAAGTTGGAGGCAGTGTCTTCCCTCTTTTCGCCCAAGAAGGTCAGGTTGTAAGCTCCTCTCTTAAACCCAGTCTCCAGAGCTGGGCGTGGTAGCGCATGCCCTTAATCTCAGCACCCAGGAAGCGTAGGCAGGCTCTGTGTGTTCGAGGCCAGCCTGATCAATGTAGTGTGCTCCAGGACAGCCAGAACTACACACCGAGACTTTGTCTCAAAAAACAAATGACCCAGTCTTCAGACCCTCATCTGTCCCGAGTTGGGTTTGGCATGGGTTAAAAGGAGGGCCACACTGGTGGTTTCTTCCTTCCCCCACATCCTCTGAAGATCCTGTAACCTCCTTCTTGTCACACATGCAAACATGAGGACTCTTTCTAGGGTCACCTCAGAGTCAGTAAAAAAAAAAAAGAAAAGCCCAACATTGGAAATGGGTTAAAGTCATCCTTTGGATTGGGGAGCTGTGGCTGAGTGGATGGTTCCAGTTCATTGGGAGGAGCAGCTGAGGGATGCCTTTAACTTTCCCTGTGGAATCTGCTCTTCCCAGGTGGAGTTTGTCCATATGCTTAATGCCACAATGTGTGCCACCACCCGGACCATCTGCGCCATCCTGGAGAACTACCAGACAGAGAAGGGCATCGTCGTGCCAGAGAAGTTGAGGGAGTTCATGCCCCCAGGTACAGGCCTCCATTTCATACCTTCTGAGGGGGCCCTTTGAAATCTGCACCCCATTTTCCTACAGTCTGCATAACTCCCCATGGTGCTGGGAACGTAGTGTGGGTGTCATATGCAGATCCTAAGTTTAGATTGGGTACCCCTGCGTTGAAAGAATATTGTCTAAATTCTCCCCTGAGGTCTGTGGGCTTTGACAAAGGTAACAGGTTGCTTAGCCACTTATCAGGCTCTCCCCTCCCAGGACTCCAAGAACTGATCCCATTTGTGAAGCCAGCACCTATTGACCAGGAGCCATCTAAGAAGCAGAAGAAGCAACATGAAGGCAGCAAAAAGAAAGCAAAAGAGGTCACCCTGGAGAACCAGCTGCAGAACATGGAGGTCACTGAGGCCTGAACACTGCCTCCTCCCAGTTTGCCAGACTTACTTGCTGCCTGCTGGGATCCCAGGTCTGCCCTGGAACAGAGAGGCCGAGTACCACTCCTCACCCTGTCCCATCTGACTGCACAGCATCTGGGTCCATCTGCCGGGTACTGCGCGGGTGTTCCCATCATCTCGAATGGGCCCAGGGTCTCCTCACTGATGACTGGTGAAGCCACGCAATAAAGCATCTCTGGGGAGGGCACAAGACTTCCCCAGTCTCCTCCCCAGGCTTGAACCTTGTCTCTGCTGGTTCTCCCTGGGCCTGAACTGCTCTCCCAAATAAGGCTCCTTTGAGAATACTACAGAGCCCTTCAGCCAAGCTGTTAGTGAAGAGAAGGTGTATTTTAGAAAACCTGGAATTGTGACACAGGTTTTCAGGACAAGGATCAGGATTCTCTGTGAATGTATTCCTGCCCGAAGGCAGTGAAGCTTAGAGACCAGTGTGATAGAAAAGCCTGCTAGCATGGACATCCCCTAGGAAGGGAGAAAAAGACTGGTTGTGGCAGCTTACACTCATCCACAAGAGCCCTGGGTTCAAAAGCATGAGCTGTGGTTATGAACAGCAGCTTCTGTCTTTATAGCTGTTCCCATGTGGGGAGACTGGCCACATAGCAGTTACTTGCTTAGTGTCAGAGGCAGGGCAGAAGGATACTGGGTGGATCTGTCCTCAGGAACTCCCACTGTGTCCTAATAGCTGGGCACCTGCAGCCCGGGAAGGTGGGAGTCAAGCTCTCCTCACCCACTCCCTTTCATCTATGATCTGTATCCTCAACTCTAATGACACCTTAGGTCAGTCTGGGCCTTGCCTCCCAGCAGGTTAAAGTGCTTCCTCTAGATGCTGCCTTTTATCTTCCCATAGTCCCAGAAGGCAGGGTGGGGACATGACTACACCTGTCCCAGAGTGGGAGAAGCCGTAGTCTGGCTCAGAGTGACTTTGGGAGGTCAGGAGCTGAGCATGGCCTGGCTTGGTATAGGACTTTAGTTCCCGACTCAACTGCTGTGGCCCAGTGCCAAACAAGGAAAGGCCATGTGCTCAGTTTTCACTAGGGTGTTGGTTAACCTTGCTCTTGGTCAGCCTACCAAAACTGGGTGCTTACAAGGGTGAACACCGTGGCTCTTGCCTGCTGTGACGGCTGGGGGCCCCCGGCAGGTTCTGTGGCCCTTTGTCTCAGCCGTGGAAACAGCCTGGACAGAGGACAGAGCCAGGCCGCTCCCATTTGTCATTCAGGCCCAGAAATCCACGTTCCCATAACCTTAGCGTTCAGTTTGGAGAAAAGCAGCCTGCACCGTGATCGGAGGCTAGGCTGTCCCGCTTACAAGTCTGTTAGGAATGTCTGGGTGGTCCTGCGTTGTCTGGGGCCTGACCAAGGTTTCCACAGCAGCTTTCCCCACCCCTGTCCTCTAATGCCTGTAGCCTTCGGGCACAGGGTTCTGCCTTCCCACATCAGCTCTCCCTACTCTCATACCTTGTCAGTTTTCTGGAGCAGCCTGCTCCTGGACTCTAGACACCCTGAGCCTTCAGTCATTTCTCCTCATGCCAGTCTTCCCCAGAGTGGGCCAGTCTTTCAGAATGTATGCCTCCTTCCTGAAACCAGAGGAGAGTGAAAAATGGCTGTCTTCCCCATACTTCATATGGAAGATATGTTGACAGGTGGACATTCAGTCTGACCCTGTTGCTAAGCTCCGGGGAGCAGAAGTTACAGGGAAAACAGCATAGTCCCATGCTCTCGGGACTCAGTCTGCTGCAGTGGGTCTCTGTATCCCAAAATAGTTACGTTATACTTTGTAGTTAGCAAAATTACAGTTATGAGGTAACAGTATACACTTTATGGTTGGGGGCCGCCAAAGCACGTGGAACTGTATTAAAGGGTTGCAGCATTAGGAAGGTTGAGAACCAGTGATCTACTGGGAAGGTGTGGCTTACACTCCTGAACGAACAAACTATACTCCTTTCTTTGGAGCAGTGGCTCTGACTGACGCAAGCCTTGTTTAGAGGATGGGTTGACCCGCCTGGAAGTACTTTGGAATGAGCCCAGATAACCTTGACTCCACCCTAGTAGTTACCTCTGCAGCCCACAGCCAATGCCCTCATCCCTGGCACCTTGACTGCCCCATCTCCAACCTCAGCTACCCGGGTTACCTCAGCATACAACCCCCAGAGGCCCTGTGGAGTGAGTCAGAACCTTGAGTCCCTTAAAAGCACTTGGTTCCCACACCCAGGAATTCGGAGCCAAAATGCAGGTCTAGATGCATGAAGTAATCTGCTGGGACCTGATGCTTGCACTGGCCACCGACCATAAACTAGAGGCATGCGTTCCGCTTTCCTACCGATGATTCTGAAAGGTCAGGCAAGTGTGGCAGGCCCAGCATTTCCTGGGGACCATCCCAAGCTCAGCCAGCTGAACAGAGCAGCCGGAGTGCATCAACCAGACACACCCCTAGGCTGAAACCTCACTCCAGGCAGCAGACTCCCTGCAGTCTGTCCTGCTTTAACTTTCCTGAAGCTTTTCCGGTTTATCCTTGGTCTATCAAATACCTCCCCCCAACTCCCATACCTCCTACTGGGGGCCTAGAACAGCCCTGGCTGTGCTCCCAGGATAAGTCTGACAGGCTGAGCTGGGATGGGCCCCAAAGAAATGAGTTACAAGTCAGAGCCTGTGCCAGGGTGAGGGGCCTGCTACCAATCTCCCAGCATGGGGTTCCTCAACAACCCCTCCCAGATAGGCACAAAAGGGGTGCACCCTTGCAGCCCCCACCTACACCAGGGCCTGATTGAGCTTAAGGCTCCGCCTCTGATATTGCCCTTTTAAGAGCCCTCCCAATGGGGGCGGGGTACTGCAAGCAGAGTCTTGCCGAAACCCAGCTATGTATAGCTCCCCCACCAAGGTGCCTAGAAAGACCTAGATCCGGTTCTCAAGGCTCTGGTTAGAGGCTAGGGCTCTTGTGGTCAAGAGACCTCTGTTCTGAAAAGACGGATCCTCTAGCTGCTCTAACTGGCTGGTCTGGGAAAAGCTGCGTTTTGGAGTCTCATATCTAGTAAGATCCCCCACCCCACACCCCAGAAGCCTGCCGTCAGAAAGAGTCTGGGAATTACATTTGTTGAGGTGTAAATTGCTGATAAGAAGGTATGCCCCTTAAGGGACACTTGGTTTTTAAATCCTAAAACTGAAGAACTAAGGTCCTAGTTGAAAATAGCATACACCTTCCATCTTGTGTCTGAGAAAACAGTTTTCTTTTTACTCTTCCAAACCAGCCCTATCCTTGTGTCTAGAGTCCACCGTATCCTGGGTCTTATTCTTAAACTGCTGTTCTTACCTCTCGTCTATCCCTTTGCCTTCCCTTAATATCCTGCCACACTGCCCCACCTTCAGACTGCACTCTAGCTGCTTCCTTTTTTTTTTTTTTTTTTTTTCCCCTCAAAGATTCATTCTTAGGCTACACTTGTAATTCTACTGCCTCATCAGTATCCCCAGCCCTCTGGTGTCTACCCACTTAAGAGGGAATTCGGAAAGCTCCGCTCCGGATAGGAAAAGCTGGAATTGCAAAGGAAAGGTCTGAGTTGAGGCTGAGGAGGCACCTTGGAAAAAAAACATGGCACCTGATTCCAGAAGCATCTGGTTTCCCTTGTCTTTCCCTTCAATACTGCTCCCAAACATGCAGAATGAGCCTTTCTCCCAGATGGCAAGCCCCAAGTGAGTTCTGATCCCCACGACACGTCCACATACACCCCTACTGTAGACACCAGAGTCAGCCTTGACAGCTTCCTGTGTTGTACCCCAGGCTACTCTGCTGCACAGTCCTACTGAGTTTTCACCATGAGATCTGCTTCCCATTGCCCTGCTGGTCTACAAACCACAGTCCTGCAGGGACAGCCCTCTTAGGGTCTCAGAATAGCTTGCGATGGATCAGCCATGGTTCTCCTTCAGTAAGGACTGGTAACAGACTCAGCTAGTAAAGGCACTTAGCACCAAGCATGGTGAGCAGAGTTTGATCTCCAGGACTCACATGTAGAAGGAGGATCAACTCCTACAGGTCGTCCTCTGACCTCTGAAAGCACAGATGTGAACACAGTAAATAAACGTAGGGGGGTGTGTGTCCCTTTCTCCCTCACAAAAATATTAGTGAGCATATCCTGGTGACAGCAGCTGTCTCAGCCTAACCTTTCCAGGTCTCATTTATCTGTGTCATCTGCCTGTGCACTCCTCTGTCCTCTTTGACAACCCTAACAACCAAGTTATTGGAGGCATTGCTTTAGGGACATCTGTGCAAGCCTCAGGCCCAAGCTCCGTCTTATCCTTTCTATGCATGTATGACTGAAGCTGTGCACATATGACAAATCACATATGATCTTAGCTGCATCTGGGATGATTTATAGAATGTTAACTTTTTAAGTCATCCCTAACAAGCATTCCTGGCACTGTGGACGGAGCCTGCTAGAGTGAAGACATCCACACCATCTTTAATTGAGCCCAGTTGAAAGTTGGGGGCATTGGTCCTGCTACCTCCAGGTACAGCTGGCACAGAGAATGCAGTTTGTGGCTGAAGTGACACCCAACTGCCCAGCAGATAGTTCAAAGCATGAAGAGACACCTAACATCGGTGCCATCCACCTATTGATTGATTCATTTACTCGTCAGACTGATACTTATCGAGTGTCTACTCTGGCTGCACACAGGGTATGACATATTTGGGACACGTTCTTCCTGGTCCTCAGGATAACAGCTGTTAAGCAAGTAAACTGACAGGTACATGCCCTATGCAACTGCAGAGAGTCACACATGAAGAGGAGGCATTGAAGACTTCTCTCTGTTCAGCAGCTGGGAGGAGACCCAGGGATCCAGAACACAGTGAGGAATGAGGAGAGGCTAGGCCACTTCACACGGAGCTTTATGGGCTAAAAATTTGGGGGTTTGTCCAGTGTGCAACAGGGTTGGGTTCTCAGCAGGAACTCAGCATACTCAGACCAGTTTGAAATGTTACCCTCTGTGAAGAACATCATGAAGGGTCCTTAAATCAGATAAATCCTTCTGGGGTGTAGTGGCACTTGGGATGCAGAGGTAGGCAGAGCTCTGTGAGTTCAAGTCCTGCTTGGTCTACATAGTGAGTTCTAGAACATCCAAGGCTATGTAGATCTCTCTCTCTCTCTCTCTCTCTCTCACACACACACACACACACACACACACACACACACACACACACACACACACAGAGTCAGATAAATCTGGATTGTAGCACCTAAACAAGAAAACCAGCCTAGACCCCTCAGACTATGTCATTAAAAAGAAAAAGAAAATGGTGTGTTGGGGAGAGAAAGGGACATGACACTTGAGATGGCAAGATGACTCAGAGGGTAAAAATCAAACCTGGCAACCTAAGTCTGAGCTCCGGATCCCATGGGAGATCCTCTGAAAGTTGACCTCTAACCTCCACAGGCATATTGTGGCAAGCATGCACCCACACTCACAGAATACATTTTTTTTTTTCTCTGAGCTGAGGACCGAACCCAGGGCCTTGCGCTTGCTAGGCTAAATCCCCAACCCCCAGAATACATTTTTACATACCACACATGCACTGATAATAAGTTAAAAAGCAGCATATGGTATGCACAAAAATCTGCTTTGAAAGCAGAAACTTCAAGAGATAGAGTTTGTCTTGGATTGGATAGGAGATCGTTCTAGGGATTCTCATTCATGTTCCTGGCTGTGGCCTTGGCAGAGCCCCTGTAGGTGATGGGGGGTGGGGGGCTACATCTCTGGTACTGCCTGCTGAGGGGCTTAGAGTACAGGTCCACCAAAAGGGGTGTGAAAGAAAAAAAGAACCAAAAAAAAAAAAAAAAAAAAAAAGCAGTGGTGACCAGGTATTGTACCTAGGGGAGAGTGTTTATTGTAGCATGATTTTTTTTTTTTCCTTTTTCTTTTTTTCGAAGCTGGGGACCGAACCCAGGGCCTTGTGCTTGCTAGGCAAGCGCTCTACCACTGAGCTAAATCCCCAACCCCGATTTTTTTATTTTTAACTTTTTTTTTTTTTTTTTGAGACACGTGCAGCCAGAGATCATCTTGAATTTCTCATCTTCCAGGATGGTCTTGAACTGCTTTCTGTTCTCCCAAGTGCTGGGACTCAGATTTGTACCAGGGAGCCCAGTGCATGCAGTGCTGTGGATTGAACCAGGGCTTCAGGTCGAGCTTTAGACGAGCATTCCAACAGCAGAGTTCCACTTCCAGCCTTTAAGGCGCATGCTTGTTTACTTTTGTCTGCTTTAGAGACAGGGTCTCTCTGTGTAGCTCTGGCTAACCTGGAACTGGCTCTACAGGCCACGCTGCCCTTGAACGCAGAGTACTGGCATAAAGGCCCAGGCAGCACACACTTCTCATCTTCGGGCTTTTACACTCTTCCCACCCTCTCTTCTGCAATGTTCCCTGAGCCTTGGGTGACTGCAGGAGGATAGAGATGTCCCATTTACGGCAGAGCACTTGTTACCGATTCTTAGCAGTTTGGCCAGTTGTGATCCTCTGGGTTGATTAACTCTAAAGAAACTTCTCTAGTCAAAATTGACAACAGTACTAACGCATTCATATAAACAGAAATATTTAGAAGGCAGCTTGACAGTATGAGCATTCCGTGAAACAACAGTAATAGGTTCCCCCTATCCCCTATGTCCCTCACGGCCATGGGCTTTTGACCAGGTTTCCAGTACCTGTATGAATTCCCTTGTGTGAAATCCAATCCTCAAGTCCAGTCAGAAATTATTTGATTACTAATAACTTTCATGCCACTATTGTACCCGTGGGTTCATATTGCCTGGCTGGTTTGTACTGAAGCATTCAGGATTATTGCTGTAGAAGGCCACTAATTACCTTTCTCCCCCGGTGACCTGCACAGCACCTCCTGGCACTGTGAAAACTAGCCAACAGGGAAGCCACTGTCGGGGCAGCTCTAGGTAGACTCCCCTATGTCCTACAGTCAATGTGTGCCGTGTCTTCAGCGCGTGTTCGTTTCTCTTTGTGTCTTATTTTGAGACAGATCTCACTTATAGCCTTGGCTGGCCTGGAACAAACTATGTAGACCAGGCTGGCCTCATTGAGATCTGCCTGCTTCTGTCTCTCTGGTGCTAAAGTCTGCACCAACAGCAATAGAGTCTTTCCGAGTGCTTCTGATGAATAATCGAGAGCACTGACAAGAACGTGTTGTTGGGGAGCTCTGTGTCCTGTCTAGCCAATCCACAGGTGAAGGTACACCACACCTGGCTATGTGGCTTTGATTTAACATGGCTTCTAGGAGAAGCATTGTCCGTCCACGCAGGGTGATGTGCTCAAGTTCCCCCCTAATACACACATACACATTCTTCTAATTAACTTTCAAAGTAAGGGGTTGGGGATTTGGCTCAGTGGTAGAGCGCTTACCTAGGAAGCGCAAGGTCCTGGGTTCGGTCCCCAGCCCCGGAAAAACAAAAAACAAACAAACAAACAAACAAACAAAAACTTTCAAAGTAGTAGGTTTCCATAAGGATTTTTCATAAATTCCTTGGTTTTGGTTAACCTGTGTCACCCTCCCTTTCCTCTCTTTTGTCCCTTGCCCCATCCTCACTTAATACTTTTTTTTTTTTTAGACTTATTTATTACATATAAGTACACGGTAGCTGTCTCCAGACACACCAGAGGAGGGCATCAGATCTCATTACAGATGGTTGTGAGCTACCATGTGGTTGCTGGGACTTGAACTCAGGACCTCCAGAAGAGCTCCGAACCACTGAGTCATCTCTCCAGCCCATAATTTTTGTTTTTTAAATTGAGTCTGTCCTGACAATCCCGAGGCTGTCCTGGATCTCAATGAATAGGTCAGGCTGGTCCTGAACTCACAGAGGCACAGAGAAGGCCTCTGCCTTCTGAGTGCTGGGATTAAAGGTGTGCACCATGCCCAGGCCACAGCATTAAACCTCAAGCAGAGCAGAGAGAATGAGAACTCAAATGACTCTGAAAGTCTTAAAGCCCACCTCCAGTAACAAACTCCCAAAAACAAAGCTGGACTTCCCAAACCTACCAGACATTGCTATCAAGGGGACCGATTGTTCAAATGCCAGACAGGGAACCGCATTCAAACCACGGTGTGTGTGTGTGTGTGTGTGTGTGTGTGTGTGTGTGTGTGTGTGTGTGTGTGTGCGCGCGCGTGCGCGCGCGCGCACTCAGATGTTTGTTCCACAATTCCAGCTTTTCAAGTTACTGATTAGATCTGCCAGTTTCCACCTCCTCAGTGTTGGGATTATAAAATAAACAGATGGACACTTGGTTGTTTTTTATGTGGGTCCTGGGGATGGAACTCAGGTCTTCATGCTTGCCTTTGCAAGCATTTTTATCTACTTACCTCCTTGTCTCGGTTGCTCCAGATACCATTCTGCCTAAACCACACCAGATCCATCTTATATCATTATGGACTTGCTACAGGCCAAGAGACTCGTTTCCAATACAGTAATAACTCCCCAGCACTACAACCCCGCCCCCTGAATCAGGGTTTAGTTATACTGGGACTCTTATTCTCCTACCTCAACGTTCTGTCCGAGCCTACTACCCAAAGCTGCTGAGATTGCAGGCGTTAAGTCTGTAAGACTTCAGTGGACCTGGGTAGGAGCAGGTGGGAGGGAACCCCAAAGTTCCTTATAGTCGAAAGGCTCCATGAATCGGGAAGCCCCTCTGGGGGGTCTCAACACTGGGCCAACCCCTTTTGAGTCTCCCAGTGATGAATATAAGACTTGAAAATTTCCCTCCTGTTTTGGGGGAGGTAGAAAGAGCTGAGGGGGGGTGAGAGAGGAGGCAGCTGTCTGTCCCCCTAAGGGGAGGAGATTAACTACTATTGTCCCCCTAAGGGGAGGAGATTAACTACTATTTGCCAAATATGTGTGGAGGATGAAAGGAGGGTGGGTTCCTTACCTCCCCAGCCTGTCTACCTTGAGCGGAAAGGCCACTTGCTTGGGGGAAGATCTCCGGGCCTGAACTTTCCCCAGCAGCCCTGCCCCCTCCTATCCCCAACCCCCAGCTGGGTTTCAGAACCTTGGCCACATTCTAGAGTCACAGATGCTCTTTCTTCTGCCCAGCAAGCCCGTTTTGTTCCACAGGGAGCCAATGAGGGAAGAGCTACAGTTTCTCCATGCGTTGGCTGGGGCCTTCATCAAAAACAAGACTCATTACCCAACCACAACTCAAAGGATAATTAACAAGCAGTATAATTTCCAATCATTCCCTGTACCACATGCCTATGAAATGAGAAGTGAAAATGCCCACACAATCCCCGGAAACCATAGTCTGAGGAAACCAGGAGAGGCCTGTGGAGACCACTTATACCACCCCACTATCTAGATGACTTACTTTGTCCAGAGGAAGGCAGTTCATCTTGGGTCAGACCGTAGGTTACTCCAGGAAACAGGAGTCCTCCACCAACCCTGCCCACCCACCACTACCAGGAAAATAATCCAACATAATTCTACCCTGCTTCTCTTAGATTCCCCAGCAGAGAGAAAAGAGCTGGTTTGTCACCTCTGGCATAACTCTGAGGTCACATGGGGGCTCTCTGATCTAGAGCAAATGTGGGGAGTCCTTTACTGTAGCTCGCTGAAAGGGACACTGTGTGACTAGAGGGTAACGATGGGGGAGAGTAACTGATCCCTGTGCTCTTTAAAATAGGTTCCTAAGGATCTCCAGGTTCCACAGGGCAGCCCAGGGGTTCCATTGTCTCAGACAGCTCTTCATCTGCTCATAGCTGAAGCCTTGGGGCAGACAACTGGCCCAGCAGGTAAAGTGTTTTCTGTGTAAGCCTGACAGTCCCTGAAGACCCTGCAGCGGAAGGAGGACAATTCACCAAAACTGCATCGACTAGGGCTTTAATCCCTGGGAGGCAGAGGAAGGCTGAGCTATGTGAATTTAAGGCCTGTCTGGTCTTAGAGCAAGTACCAGGCCAGTCAAGGCTACACAGGAAGACTATGCCAAAAAGGAAAGGAAGGAAGGAAGGAAGAAAGGAAACAAAATTAAATTAAAAGACATCTCATACACACGTAATAAGACAAGGAATTAGTAAAAAAAAAAATGGAAAAACATTATAGGTAAATGTAATAAAAGAAATTAATTAACTAATTTTGAGGCAGGGTCTCACTATGTAGCCTTAGATGGTCTTAAACTCACAGAAATCACTTGCTTCTTCCTCCCAAATGAGTGTTGTGATTACAGGTGTAGCCTACCATGCCCAGCTTGCCTTTTTTTTTTATATGTAGGGTATTTTGCCTGCATGTATGTTTATGTTCTGTGTTTATGCAGGCCAGAAGAGGGCATTGGGTCCCCCTGGGGTTAAGGTGACAGCTGGTAATGAGCTGCCTTGTGGGTGCTCTTAACCACTGAGCCATCTCTCCAGCCCCTAAAAATTCTCCTAAATAATTCATCCGCCCAGGACTAGAGAATTCATCTAGAACTTTGTACAGTTAGGCAAGCACTGAGCTATATCCCGTGTAGCCTCAATCTGTAGCTAAGAGTGACCCTGAATTCTTGATCCCCTTGTTTTTCCTTCCCAAGTGTTCCACTAGACCTGGAGAGGGGGGGGGGGGAGAGAGAGAGAGAGAGAGAGAGAGAGAGAGAGAGAGAGAGAGAGAGCATGAGAGCACTGCGTGCGTACGCCTGCACCTATGAAGTATAGAGGTTGATATTTGGTATTTTTGAGACAGAATCTGATTCTGAGTCACCAGGTAGGACAGACTGGCTGGCCAGCAAGCCCTTAGAATCCTCCAGTCTCTGCTTCCCTAACACTGATGTAAAAGATGTTTGCTACAGTGTCCAGCCTTTTAATTATTTTTTATTTTTGAGATTATAGTATAATTATATCATCTCTTTCTTCTCTTTCCTGCCTCCAAACCTTCCCATATACCCCTCCTTTTCCTCTTTCAAATCCATGACCTCTTTTTTCATTAATTGCTGTTCTATGCACATATGTCTGTCCATATCCATTTCTAAATTACAGCCTGTTGCATCTGTACAGTGTTGCTTGTATGCAGTTTTCAGGACTGACCACTGGTACAGAAGTACAGATCGCTGTGCTCTTCCCTGGGAAATTCTATCCTCCCACTCAGAGAGGGCTGAAGTCTCCTGGTCTTTCTCTGGTCTGTCTATTGTCAGGGTCCTTATTCAGCTCATGTTAGGCCATCACGTTGGTGAGGCTGTGCCCAGCTTTTTTTTTTTTTTAAGATTTATTTATTTATTAGACCGCAAGCCTGACTATCAGTTAGTGGAGCCACAAAGTCCTAAGACCTAGGGAGCTTGGGTCCTTTGGAACCAACTCATCTTGACCCTAGGAATCTGGCAGTGATAGTGTACTTGCTGCTCTGGACACTCTAATTCACTGACCTGCTATGTGGTACCCAAGAGGTATCCAAAAACAGGGGTCCTTTTGTCTAAGACATCCAAGTGAGAGCACAACTTCTGGTTTCTGGGGGAGACTTTGTAGTGTCAGAGTAACGTCTTCTTTACTTCTGACCCGGGAACCGTAGAATGAAACAGCAACAAGGGCTCTCGGGGATTGACTGGAAAATTGCCTGTGTGTGTCTATATCCATCCATCCCTAGTCCCCTTCTGCAGACATTCAGAATGTTTTGAAAGAGCACGAGCCATAGAACTCCACAAGAGTATCAATTCCCTGTGTGGTTTCCGATTGTTCGTTCCTCTTTAAGCTGTAGTAGGGACTGGCAAGGAGCAAGTCTGATGTGTTGGGAAGAAAAATGCTACGAGAGGCGGGAATCTTACTTAGATCAACCATGCAGAAGAGGGCGCTGGGTGGGGCCCACCTCCTTCTGCGCGTTGGGCGTCGCCGCTTTAAGACCGCGGCGGCGCGAGCAGGTCTATGGTAATGAGCCGCCGCCGCCACCGCCGCTGCTCTGCAGAGCTCGCCCGCCCGCCCGGGAGGCGAGGGAACGCGGGTCTCGGCCCGGGACCGCGGCGACCGGCAGCGGCAGCGGCAGGGACGCAGGGCGCGAGTGGGCGGCGCAGGGCGGTCGTTGGCAGCCGGACCCGGGCCGGAGCGCGCGGCTCCTCAGACGCAGGTGGGCGATCTCACGCGGGCGGAGGGGACATTCTGGGGCTCGGGACCCGGGGACCCGGCAGAGCTAGAGATCCTCGCGGCCCTCGGGCGCAGGTAGAGAGCGCCCAGAGCGCAGGTGGAAGCGCAGTGTGAACCCGCAGTGGTCGCGCTGACTCGGGAGCGGGCCCGGCTTCGAGAGTGGTGGGAGCCCGGCGCATCGTGGGCTGAGAGCGCGGCCCCGCCGAGCCATTTGGGTGCAGGCCCAGTGGGACGTACAGGTGGCCCCCGGGGACCGGCGCCCCGGCCCGGGCATGAGGCGCGGCGGGGCCGGCAGGAGCCGGAGGAAGAGCCGCCGCGGCTGTTGACCCGGCTGGCCGGGAGCGGGGAGAGATGCGGAGCCGGGCTGCCAGCGCCCCCCTCCCAACGCCACTGCTGCCGCTGCTACTGCTGTTGCTGCTGCTGCCGCCGTCGCCACTACTGGGAGATCAAGTGGGGCCCTGTCGTTCTCTGGGGTCCGGGGGACGCGGCTCCTCTGGGGCCTGCGCCCCCGTGGGCTGGCTCTGCCCAGCCTCTGCTTCGAACCTCTGGCTCTACACCAGCCGCTGCAGAGATTCGGGCATTGAGCTGACCGGCCACCTGGTGCCCCATCACGATGGCCTGAGGGTTTGGTGTCCAGAATCAGGGGCTCATATCCCTCTTCCGCCATCCTCTGAAGGCTGCCCCTGGAGCTGTCGACTCCTGGGTATCGGAGGACACCTTTCTCCACAAGGCACGCTGACCCTGCCTCAAGAACACCCTTGCTTAAAGGCCCCACGGCTCAGATGCCAGTCTTGCAAGCTGGCACAGGCCCCAGGGCTCAGGGCTGGGGAAGGATCACGAGAGGAATCTATGGGTGGGCGCAGGAAAAGGAATGTGAATACAGCTCCCCAGTTCCAGCCTCCCAGCTACCAGGCCACAGTGCCCGAGAACCAGCCTGCTGGTACCTCTGTTGCCTCCTTAAGAGCCATTGATCCCGATGAGGGTGAGGCGGGTCGACTTGAGTACACCATGGATGCCCTCTTTGATAGCCGCTCCAATCATTTCTTCTCCTTGGACCCAATCACTGGTGCTGTCACCACAGCTGAGGAGCTGGATCGGGAGACCAAGAGCACCCATGTCTTCAGGGTCACCGCACAGGATCATGGTATGCCCCGACGGAGTGCCTTGGCCACACTTACTATCTTAGTGACTGACACCAATGATCACGACCCTGTTTTTGAGCAGCAAGAATACAAGGAGAGCCTCAGGGAGAACCTGGAGGTTGGCTATGAGGTGCTTACAGTCAGGGCCACCGATGGCGATGCCCCTCCTAATGCCAACATTCTGTACCGCCTGCTGGAGGGGCCTGGAGGCAGCCCCTCAGAAGTCTTTGAGATCGATCCTCGCTCTGGGGTGATCCGAACCCGCGGCCCCGTAGATCGGGAAGAAGTGGAATCCTACAAATTGATAGTGGAGGCGAGTGACCAGGGTCGGGACCCAGGCCCACGGAGCTCCACAGCTGTCGTCTTCCTGTCTGTGGAAGATGATAATGACAACGCCCCCCAGTTTAGCGAGAAGCGCTACGTGGTTCAGGTGCGGGAGGATGTGACCCCAGGAGCCCCCGTTCTCCGAGTCACGGCCTCGGACAGAGACAAGGGCAGCAACGCCCTGGTGCACTATAGCATCATGAGCGGCAACGCTCGGGGACAGTTCTATCTGGATGCTCAGACTGGAGCCCTGGATGTGGTGAGCCCACTCGACTATGAGACAACCAAAGAATATACACTGCGGATCCGGGCCCAGGATGGTGGCCGGCCTCCACTTTCCAACGTCTCCGGTCTAGTAACCGTGCAGGTCCTAGACATCAATGACAACGCCCCCATCTTTGTCAGCACCCCTTTCCAGGCCACGGTCCTAGAGAGTGTACCTTTAGGCTACCTGGTTCTGCATGTCCAAGCGATTGATGCTGATGCCGGAGAGAACGCCCGCCTCGAATACAGCCTGGCTGGGGTTGGGCACGACTTCCCCTTCACCATTAACAACGGCACAGGCTGGATCTCGGTGGCCGCGGAGTTGGACCGGGAAGAGGTTGATTTCTACAGCTTCGGAGTAGAAGCCAGGGACCACGGCACCCCAGCACTCACCGCCTCAGCCAGTGTCAGTGTAACCATCCTGGATGTCAATGACAACAACCCAACCTTTACGCAGCCGGAGTACACGGTGCGGCTCAACGAGGACGCGGCTGTGGGCACCAGTGTGGTGACGGTGTCAGCCGTGGATCGAGACGCTCACAGTGTCATTACCTACCAGATCACCAGCGGCAACACCCGCAACCGCTTCTCTATCACCAGCCAAAGCGGGGGTGGCCTGGTCTCCCTGGCCTTACCGCTGGACTACAAACTCGAGCGGCAGTATGTGCTGGCCGTGACTGCCTCGGATGGCACAAGGCAGGACACAGCTCAGATCGTGGTGAATGTCACTGATGCCAACACCCATCGTCCCGTCTTCCAGAGCTCCCACTATACGGTGAATGTTAATGAAGACCGGCCAGCAGGCACCACAGTGGTGCTGATCAGTGCTACAGACGAGGACACAGGGGAGAATGCCCGAATCACCTACTTTATGGAGGACAGCATCCCTCAGTTCCGCATCGATGCAGACACTGGGGCCGTCACCACCCAGGCTGAGCTGGACTATGAAGATCAGGTGTCTTACACCCTGGCCATCACCGCTCGGGACAATGGCATCCCCCAGAAGTCGGACACAACCTACCTGGAGATCCTGGTAAATGACGTGAATGACAATGCCCCCCAGTTCCTCAGAGATTCCTACCAGGGGAGTGTCTATGAGGATGTGCCACCCTTCACCAGCGTCCTGCAGATCTCAGCCACCGATCGCGACTCCGGTCTGAACGGCAGGGTTTTCTACACCTTCCAAGGAGGGGACGATGGAGATGGTGACTTTATTGTAGAGTCCACATCAGGCATCGTGCGCACACTGCGGAGGCTGGATCGTGAGAATGTGGCCCAGTACATCTTGAGAGCGTACGCGGTGGACAAGGGGATGCCGCCAGCCCGCACACCCATGGAAGTGACAGTTACTGTACTGGATGTGAATGACAATCCCCCCGTCTTTGAACAGGATGAGTTTGATGTATTTGTGGAAGAGAACAGCCCCATCGGACTGGCTGTGGCCCGGGTCACAGCCACCGACCCAGACGAAGGGACCAATGCACAGATCATGTACCAGATAGTGGAGGGCAATATCCCTGAGGTCTTTCAGCTGGACATCTTCTCGGGCGAGCTAACGGCCCTCGTAGATTTGGACTACGAGGACCGACCTGAATATATCCTGGTCATCCAGGCTACGTCTGCTCCCTTGGTGAGCAGGGCTACTGTCCATGTCCGCCTCCTCGACCGCAATGATAACCCGCCAGTGCTGGGCAACTTTGAGATTCTTTTCAACAACTATGTCACCAACCGCTCGAGCAGCTTCCCTGGGGGTGCTATAGGCCGCGTGCCTGCCCATGACCCCGATATCTCAGACAGCCTGACGTACAGCTTTGAGCGAGGAAATGAACTCAGCCTGGTCCTACTCAATGCCTCCACCGGTGAGCTGAGACTGAGCCGGGCACTGGACAACAACCGGCCCCTGGAAGCCATCATGAGTGTGCTGGTGTCAGGTAAGGAAGATGCCCAGTGATGTTGGGGTGGGAATAGTCCTTTAGGGAGGTCTTGGAAGCCACTGGAGGTGGTGGGCCTTCCAAGAGGGGCTGGTGACCCAGCTCTCCACCCTGTGGATAGCTCAGAAGTTGTGAGATCAGGAACCTGGCCTGAGAAGAAACCCCAGGAATCCTGGCAGCTGGCGCAGGCCCCGCCTGCTGCCCCAGGCTGGGCTGGGCTGCTTTGGTTGGCTGCCCCCTGCCTACCAGACTGTGACGTGGTGGGGGAAGCGTTGTGAGGCTGCCCTGGCTCTGGCTGCCAAGAATTGTGAAAAAAAAAAAAGGGCGCGTGGAAGCCTTGAAGGCCCCAGAGCTGGGAGAGAGGAGAGGGGAGCTGGGAGAGAGGAGAGGGGAGGGGGAGGGGGTGGGAAGACCTTGGCTGGCAGGGGATGGGGTGGAGGGGGAGGCAAATCGGTTCCTCAGCACCCTGTCACCCTCATGGCACCCTGTGATCTCACACAGCCTTTGGCAGGTCAGAGGGCTACCAGAGACACAGGATTCCACCAAGGGGGTCAGGACCCTGCCGTCCTCCTCTCCCCCACTCTGGTTCTCAGTAGAGCTGCAGAAACTGACTTGGACTTTGTCTAGAGCATTCCTTTTCCCTCCAGGCAGAAAGAGCCTGCCTTGGCTCCCCCTTCAGAGCTCCAGGCAGGAAGTAGAGTCAGAGCTCATTGTCTCTGTCCAGACAGACCTCACTGCCCTGAGTTCTTGGTTGGGGTCTGGCTTGGGGGAAGGGCTGCAACAAAGCCAGGGCAGATGGACTTTTTGGGCTCCCCCACCCCCCGTGGCTTGTTCTTGGGGTGCTAGGTCTTCTCTGCTGACCATGATGGCATGGCCTCAGGAGAACAGACACGGGGTTCAGAGTGCACTAGGACTACTGCTCTTTGAGGGCAGAGACTCCAGGGCCCTGACTTGGTGGAGAGAGAACAGATTTCTAGGGGCGTGGGAGCCTGGCCAGAACCCAGCCTGGGCATTCCTGCAGCTTGGTCAAGCGCTCAGCCCCCCCAGACAGCAGGACTGGGGAGGGAAGCAGGACTGGGTGATAGTATTCTATCCCTTCTGTCAGCTCTGGAGATGAGAAGCAAGGCGGGAGGGGGCAGACTCAGTAGCCAAGACCTTTCCTGAGTCTGGGAGTTGGGGCTGGAGGAGGAACTGTTAAGTTTTTCCAGGGGTGAGACTATGTGGCCTACTCCAGGCAGTCCTACACATCAGGGAGGGGAAGATGGCCTTCGCCCCTTTCCTGCTCATACTTCTTACTGGACAGACACTTCCTGATCCCACCCCTCAGGTGGCTGCAAAGACCAGGGAGAAGGAGCTCTCCAAGGCTATGGCTTGTCAGGCTGTAAACCACCTGAAGCCTCAGTTCCCCTCCAGGAGAAGGAAGCTAGGAGCACCCTCACCTGAGCCTGGCACGAGAGGCAGAAGACGGCCTCTCCCTCCCGCTCTCCCATCCACAGCCTTCAGTGGTGAATCCGGCTAGATTCCTAGGGCCCGTGTGGAGGACAGCTCTGCTTAGCCTTTGCTTCCTCACCAGGGCACACAGCCCCAGTCACAACCCTCTAGGATAGAGGGAAAGGCCTGGCCGCAGCTAGGGCCACTGTGGCTGCCTTTCTGCCCTTGTCCCCCTCCCCCATCAGCCCTGACCCTTAGAGTCAGTCACCAAGGCAACCCCAAAGTTCAGGAGGCTGGGTGAGGAGGACTGACGCCCACTGTCCCTTTGTCTTCCTCCTCTGGTTCTTTGTCTCCTCCTTCCCTCCCACCCTGCCCATGGGGACCCTCCTGCACTGCCTGTCTGTCACCTTCTCCCCAGCTTCTGTGTCGCTTTCCTTCTATGCTTCCTCCACTGCTGGCTCTTTTCCTGGGTCTTTGTCTTTCCCTGTTCTCTCTATGTTTAGATCCTGTCTTTCCTCTCTCACTCTGGCTGCAGCTGCCCCAGCCTGGGCTCCATGGCTCCTGCAGCCCAAATGGTCCCGGCTGCTATCTCCTTCAGACACACAGAGAACCTGCCCAAGGCCTGCTCACCTCCCAGACAGCAGAGTCTCTATCAGAAGAGACAAGGTTGGGAGGCTGACTCTGGCGTCTTCCCTGGTGCAGCTGGCTGAGGCCTAGACCCAGGTGATATTGCCTGGGTCAGAGCCTACCCCAGCTCTCTCTTCTAAAACAAGTCAGGCCACTCCTATTCCCAACCTGCCTTCGGAAGAAGGACAATGAGGAAGGAGAGAGAGCAATGGGTTGGTTGCTGGGATGGGGACAGTAGCAGAGGGGCAGGTGGCCACAGATGGTGGGCCAGATGGGGAGCAGCAAAGACATGCCGGGCAAGGGGCACAGTCAGGCCTGGGCTGGTGAACACCATGCGGGAGTGTGGCTTCCCAGGACCAGGAGATGGCAAAGATTCTCTTGCTTGCTGGTTCAGGAGCACTGTTTGTAGAGTCCCCTGTTGCTTTCTGTCAGGAGGGAACATCCCATCCAGAAAACACTGGGCTGTAACTTCAGCTCCTGAGCCCAAGTGCAGGCTTCTGACAGGAGGCAAAGGAGTCTGATCACCATGGTGACCCATGGGCAGGCTGGAGGGCTTAGAGGGCTGTGACTTGCTGTCTTGGTACCCTGGGCAAAGCAGGAGGAGCAGAGGTGAGCAGCAGTCATGGCAGCAGGCTTGTGAGAACAAGCAGATCACAACAGAGAGGTTGAAGGGCAGGTAGGCGGCAAGCCCAGGGCACCACTGAGATGGGTACCTGCCTTCAGTATGCCCAAGCCACTTGAAGTGTGACATATACAGAATAGGGTCCCATATCGCTTTTCTACTTCTGCCTCAGCAGCACTGCCTCCAGTCCCATCCCACCTAGATGTCATATTTTGCTTCTGATTGGAGAGTTTGCTCTCTCTCTCTCTCTCTCTCTCTCTCTCTCTCTCTCTCTCTCTCTCTGTGTGTGTGTGTGTGTGTGTTTTCCAGATAGAATTTTTTCTGTGTACCTCTGTCTGTCCTAGAACTTGCTCTGTAGTCCAGGCTGCCCTTGAACTCAGAGATCCTCCTGCCTCTGCCTCCTGAGCACTGTATTAAAGGTGAGCGTCACCACCACCTAGTTCGCTGCCACGTTTTTAAGATGCTTTTATGTAAAGGGATTCTCATCAGTGTGTGAGTTTTTAACTAGGAATACCCCCTATCACCCTTCTAAGCCGTTTCCCTTTCTTTGCCTCCAGTTTTCATTTTTAACTTGAGTCCATTGCCCTGTGTATGAACATTCAGGTGTGCATGGTACTTCTGAGCCTAGGTGCGTGGGTGGAGTTGGGCACCGTCGAATGTGTTAGCTGTTTGTGAGTGAGTGTGCTGCCTAGGGGTATGGCAGGCAGACCTTTGGGTACAACTTGGTGAGCCAAGTGAATGATGAATTCCTAAGAGGCCCTAGTGCCAGAGGAGAGAGCAGCCCAGTGGGGCTCAGGGTGAAAGCTGCCCGTCCTCTTCTATTTCTACCAGATCCACCCCCCAACCCCCCCACACCCTTTCTCCAGCTTGGGGCACTGGGCGGTGCTGACACTGGCCGAGGTGGCTCAGCTGGATTTCTTGGGGTGGGGAGCCCAGGCTGCCCAGAGTTGGATGGAAGAAGGCTCGGTGTAAGAGGTGTTGCCATGGGGCTAGCAGGTTTGCACGGAAGCAGTTATGGAGCTGAGTGCAAGGGGAACCAGAGTCAGTGGAAGACATGTTTCCAGAACGCATTCTGTCCACACCCAACCCGCCACAGCACGGTGAGAGGCGGGGTTATCGTGGGGTTGAGGTGTACGGGGCAGGAGTCTCTCCTGGTCCTCTGGGCCCTCTAGAAAAGGAAGCAAAGACAAAGCCGTTTTGGAGCAGGGAAATCCAAGGCAGTCGCAGGGGACAGTGTATACTGAATAGGGTGAAAGGCAGAAACACTGCAGGCAGTTAGTTCACGCTTCATGCCAAGGAGTGTGGGGAAAACACAAAAGAACGGTTTCGCAATGTCTCTTTTCCTTAAGCACATATGGCGTAGCCCCCTCAAGGAGAGACTTGTCCACAAGTGACACAGCTCATTGGCCACCTTTATGCCATCTAGAAAAAGGTTTTCTTGGGTACCTTGCCGGATATGGGCTAGATTTTAGCCTGCTTGCACCTTCTATTCCCGATGATCTCCTTTATGGTGCTCCCTCTTGGTCTCTCTCCTCCTGGCCCTCCCTCTTCTTAGTACTCCTTCTTCCTGGTGCTCTCTCCTCCCGGCCCTCCCTCTTGTTACTCCGTTTTCCTAGTGCTCCTTACTCCTGATGCTCTCTCCTCCTGGTGCTCCCTCTTCTCAGTACTTCTCCCTGGTGGTGCTCCCTCCTGCAGACACTCCCTCCTCCTTGCTCCGTTTTCTTGACTCCTCCTCTGACAAGCCTACTCCCTCCTTCGCTCTAAGCCAGGGTCTTGGCGCATCTGCTTCTGCCTACCCCAAGGCTGATGTTGATTCGTGTTGCTTCTCTTCAGATGGTGTCCACAGTGTGACAGCCCAGTGCTCACTCCGTGTCACCATCATCACAGACGAGATGCTCACACACAGCATCACGCTGCGCTTGGAAGACATGTCTCCAGAACGCTTTCTGTCCCCACTGCTGGGACTCTTCATTCAGGCTGTGGCAGCCACATTGGCCACACCCCCAGATCACGTGGTGGTCTTCAATGTGCAGAGGGATACTGATGCCCCAGGCGGCCATATCCTCAACGTGAGCCTGTCAGTGGGCCAGCCCCCAGGACCCGGGGGTGGGCCACCCTTTCTACCTTCAGAGGATCTGCAGGAGCGCCTGTACCTCAACCGCAGCCTGCTCACCGCCATCTCAGCTCAGCGCGTGCTCCCCTTCGACGACAACATTTGCCTGCGAGAACCCTGCGAGAATTACATGCGCTGTGTGTCCGTGCTGCGCTTCGACTCCTCTGCGCCCTTTATCGCTTCCTCTTCGGTGCTCTTCCGCCCCATCCACCCTGTCGGGGGTCTGCGCTGTCGCTGCCCACCAGGCTTCACAGGCGACTACTGCGAGACTGAGGTGGACCTCTGTTACTCAAGACCTTGTGGACCCCATGGGCACTGCCGCAGTCGAGAGGGTGGCTATACCTGCCTCTGTCGCGATGGCTACACGGGTGAGTCTAGGGCAGGGACAATGGGGGCAGCCCTGCAGGGCTGACGCTCTGGGCCAAGCACAAATCAGACTAATAATGGGGCTGCCTCATTACTTCCAAGGGTATAAACTAGATGCAACAGCCGTTCTTAGATCCTACTTGCTGTTTGACAACTGCCTGCTTAGTAAGTCAGAATAAGGAACCTTATGTTCACTGTGCAAGCCCACACACCCACACTGGCACATGCCGCCTGCGCACAGCCCCACGAAGACTGTGTAATTGAGGTCAGTCCGGCACCTGGGTTTGTGTTCCAGCTTTACCACTAATAACTGTGAAAATGAGCGAACTACTTAGCTTCTCTTCCCACAGTATTTAAGATGGAGATAACCAATTTATGTAGGTCAAAAGTTGCTTGTGAGGACTCATGTAAATAATTTGATAGGAAGAGAAAGCTGGCTTATGTGGTGAGTGTTGGCTTTTGTTTGAGGAAGTCCTGAGATGAGGTGGCTTGATCCAGTTAAGAGGTGTTGCTGGCCTAGAACCAGGCCTTCATAATGCTCTGTGAATCCCTTCATTAACTTGTAGCCAGACTTTCCCCACCCAGGAACTGGAGGAAGGCACTGAGAAGCAGGGGTTTGGAGTCATGGGAGTTCCAGGACACTGGACCCGTGTAGCCCTGCAAAATGGCTCCATTTCTACCTCCCAATTGGTCTGGGGCTGCAGGTCTCGTTACACCCTGCCCCACCCTGTAGGCTCTGCTTCTCCTCAGCTCTCTTGCTCTGTTTCCTTCCCAGACTCCCAGGCTTCAGGTCCTCCAGCGTCAGGCGCACTGGCTCTGCCAGTCGCGTGGGCAGACTCAGTGCCTCCTGCTGCACCCTCCTGCTCAGAACTTGCCAGACTTGACTCTTCTGTGCTGCTGTTGTTGAGGGTGGGGGTGGGGGCTAGGGGAGGGGGGGAGTCTTTGTCCAGGAGGATGGGGAAGGGGGCTCCGAGTAGGCGAATAACAGTTTCCATGGAAACAAGAGCCAGTCACTAGGCACAGGGAACTGAGAATCTATCTCTAGAATCAGAATCGGGAGGGAGAAGGGAGTGGATTTTCCCGTCTAATATCTGAATTTTCAGCCCCCTGATTCCTGGTCTGTCCTCAGGCTTAGGCCCCCAGTCTCTCAGCCTTGTTTAGGCGCGGAGGGATCCTCAGTTCAGACCCCAATGTTCAGTTCTTGGGGAAGCCCTGGCTTACTTCACACCATCGACCCCAAACTATAACTCAAATAGACCTGGAAACCTAGTCACATCTCTAGGGAAGAAAACTGATCTCTGACCCTGACAGGAACAAAAGCAGGAGTGGGAAGGGGGGAAGAACGGGAGTGGGGGCCGGCGGCTGGAACTCTGCAGGGGCCAGGGCCTAGGGACCAGGGTGACTGACAGGTGTGGGGAAGGGCCCAAGAGCTCACAGCAGAACATTTGTGGAGCTGCAGAGAGAATAGTGTGGCAGGCCAATAAGAGGAGTTGCTGTGCCATAAATTTCAGAGATGTCACCAAGAGGAAGTGAGAACGCATGGGAGCCCCGAGGATGAGGAGAGGTCACAGGAGATGTTACCAGGGACACGTTAGACTTCTCACTACTGGATTACCCAAGAGAGACAGTTTAAAACAAGAAAGGTTTACTTTATCTCCCGGTCTCTGCAGTTTCAGTTCTGGTGGCTGGTCCTTCGCTATAAGACAGGACATCAGGGTGGCGAAGCTGCTCACCCAGATGAGAAGGACCCTGGGACAAGATGTAGCCCTGTATGGCGTACTCCCAGTGACTTGCTTCTCCAGCTCTCCTCCTCCCGATGCTTCCAGTGCCTCATAAACAGCCCCCTCAGCCAGGACCAAGCCTTTAGTATATGAGCTGGGGGAGGGGGGCATTTCATATTCAAACTGTAACAGGGGACCTTCCAGCATCGTCTCTGCAGGCCTCACCTGCTTGCCTTTCCTCCCCAGGGGAGCACTGTGAAGTGAGTGCCCGCTCAGGCCGTTGTACTCCAGGAGTCTGCAAGAATGGGGGTACCTGTGTCAACCTGTTGGTGGGAGGCTTCAAATGTGACTGCCCATCCGGGGACTTTGAGAAGCCCTTCTGCCAGGTGACCACACGCAGCTTCCCAGCCCGCTCCTTCATCACCTTCCGGGGCCTTCGCCAGCGCTTCCACTTCACCCTGGCCCTCTCGTGAGTGACGAGGCCCTGGGGTCGCAGGGCACTTGTGAGAGCGTGGGGTACCTCCTGGTCCAGTAGACGGGGTGGCAGATCAGTGAAAGAAAGTACCAGAAGCAGTGGCTGACAGAGCACTTGTATGCTCTGCCAGCCGGCCGCGCTCACTCTCAGAATCTGGCTGGCACTCCTCCCCATCCTTGAGGATGGGCGGCCAGAATGCTTGGGTTCTGCATTCTGACTCCACAGCCTTAGCCACAGTGTCAGTGTTGCTGTTGCTTAGATGGCCGAGGTAGTGACACGCGGGTGGGTGCCCCGTTCCTCGGCCCCGTTGACCATCCCCCTATACAGGTTTGCTACCAAGGAGCGTGACGGGCTACTGCTGTACAACGGGCGCTTCAATGAGAAGCATGACTTCGTAGCTCTCGAGGTGATCCAGGAGCAGGTGCAGCTCACCTTCTCTGCAGGTGAGCCCAGCGCCTCCTGTCCTTGCCCATCTCCTAAGATCTTATGTCTCCCAACCTCTGACCTCAAGCCATGCGCCTCCCTCCCAGTCAGACCTGGACCTGGCCCCCATCTCTAGACATGCCCACTTCCCTGCCACTCCCACTCTCTTCCTGTGACCCAGCTTACCGGTCCTTTTCCTAGGGGAATCCACCACCACGGTGTCTCCATTCGTGCCTGGAGGGGTCAGTGATGGCCAGTGGCATACAGTACAGCTGAAGTACTACAATAAGGTGGGTATGGGGGGGGGACAGAGGAGCTAGAGGGTCCTGTCCGTGGCTGCTATTGTGAGTGGTGGGGAAGGCTGTTCACAGCGCTGGGAAGAGGGAAGAGTGTGCCTTGCAGGGCACTTCCATCCCCCTGGTGGTCCTTGATGGTGGGAATATGTGTAAGGCGAGGTTGTCCCTGCTGGGTTGTCTACTGCCTTCTTTCTCTGTCCACAGCCGCTGTTGGGTCAGACAGGACTTCCACAAGGCCCATCTGAGCAGAAGGTGGCTGTGGTGTCCGTGGATGGCTGTGACACAGGGGTGGCTCTGCGCTTCGGAGCTATGCTGGGCAACTACTCCTGTGCTGCCCAGGGCACCCAAGGAGGCAGCAAGAAGTAAGCAGAGATGGGGCGGGGGAGGGGGGAGGGTGCAGGAGCTAGGGAGAGGGTAGTGTGGGTCAACAGGATGGGGCTCCAGGTCAACAGGATGGGGCTCCGGAGTAGGAACTACTCAGATGCACCCCTTCCCTACAATGTTGGGAATTAGTCAGGTCTTGGTGGGCTGTGAGGGGAAGGGGAGCACATCTGTCAGTACTGGGGTGCCTCTGCTTCCTCGGCGTTTTTCTAAAAGGGCCTCATGGCCTCGGCTCAAGTGCTTCCTTTCTTGGTCCTAGTGGCAGGGTATGGGGTAAGAGAAGAACCACAGACTTAAATTCCTGTCCGTGTCTTCTTCATACTCTTCGTCCCCCAGGTCTCTGGACCTGACAGGGCCCTTGTTGCTGGGTGGGGTGCCAGATCTGCCCGAGAGTTTCCCTGTCCGAATGCGGCACTTTGTGGGCTGCATGAAGAACCTCCAGGTGGATAGCCGGCACGTCGACATGGCCGACTTCATCGCCAACAATGGCACTGTGCCTGGTATGAGGACCTGGGGGTACGGGCAAGGCTGGGAGCCAAATGCCATGAGGATCGGTTGTGCATGACACGGGAATGCCAGCCTGCGTGGTTCTTCCCGTCACTGCTGTTGGTTTCCAGAGCCCTGGGGTCCCTGAGTCCCTTCCTCTCCGTTCTAGGCTGCCCCACCAAGAAGAACGTGTGTGACAGCAACACTTGCCATAATGGTGGCACCTGTGTGAACCAGTGGGACGCATTCAGCTGCGAGTGTCCCCTAGGCTTCGGGGGCAAGAGCTGTGCCCAGGGTAGGAGTGGCAGCTGCCACAGGTTGGGGCCTGGGCTCTGTCAGTTGTCTGGGATTACGGGCAGGGCTTGGGGCAGGCTCTGGGCAGGGCTCCGCGAGTCAGGCTGTGGGTGGAAGAGCGTGTCTGGGCAGAGTAAGGAGAAGCTAGGCAGGAGACAAAGGACCTAGTCAGAGGCAGGCCCTGGGCACAATGTAGGGCGGGCCTGGAACAGGTAAATGCTCCGGTGGGCGGGGCATAGCGAGGACCCGGTGTGAGGGGAGGCGAGGGTCCATCTCTCATGGAGCTGCCACGCTTCTGACTCCACTGCCCTGCCCTTGAATCACTTTTTCATCTGCCTTCCCAGAAATGGCCAATCCCCAGCGTTTCTTGGGCAGCAGCCTTGTGGCCTGGCATGGCCTCTCTCTGCCCATCTCTCAGCCCTGGCACCTCAGCCTCATGTTCCGCACACGCCAGGCAGATGGCGTCCTGCTGCAGGCCGTCACCAGGGGGCGCAGCACCATCACCCTGCAGGTGATGCAGGGCGCGTGGGAGTGTGGCAAGCCCCGGCTTGGCTAACTTTGTAGGAGCCTTCAGGGGGTTGGACCCAGGTGGCTGGGCAGGGTTTGGCAGAAGCCAAGCATTGGCTGGGCCCATTCGGTGGGTCAGTACTGCCACCTATTGGGCTTAAAGGAAATAATCCCTCTCCTCTGCCCTCAGCGCGGCAGACTGGAAGAGCCTACTGAGGTGGTCTACTAATTTTTTTCTTTCCCTCTCGTACAGCTTCGGGCAGGCCACGTAGTGCTAAGTGTGGAGGGCACAGGGCTCCAGGCCTCATCCCTGCGTCTGGAGCCAGGCCGAGCCAATGATGGTGACTGGCATCACGCACAGCTGTCACTGGGAGCTAGCGGGGGCCCTGGCCACGCCATCCTGTCCTTTGACTATGGGCAACAGAAGGCAGAGGGTAATCTGGGCCCTCGGCTGCACGGGCTGCACCTGAGCAATATGACAGTCGGGGGAGTTCCCGGGCCAGCCAGCAGTGTGGCCCGTGGCTTCCGGGGCTGTTTGCAGGTGAATCTCCTCCCCCGACCTTCCATCCCATTCCTACCTGGAGCCCTGTTCCACTGAGGGCTAATGCTGCTCTTATCCCTTCAGGGTGTGAGGGTAAGCGAGACACCCGAGGGTGTTAGCAGTCTGGATCCCAGCCGTGGGGAGAGCATCAATGTGGAGCCAGGCTGTAGCTGGCCAGATCCCTGTGACTCGAATCCATGTCCCACCAACAGCTACTGCAGCAACGACTGGGACAGCTATTCTTGTAGCTGTGATCCAGGTAAGCTGAGGATGCTGGGAAATGGGGCTGGTGCCACGGGTCACACTCCGTCTCTAATATGTAGCCAGTTACATCCAGGGTATAGCCATCTGGTGCAGGGTTCAGAGCGGAAGTAAATAAGGAGTTGTTAGATGGAAGAGAATGCCAGTAAAGGGCGGGTCCTGAACCTTTCCGATCCTTCTTGTCCAGGTTACTATGGTGACAACTGTACAAATGTGTGTGACCTGAACCCATGCGAGCACCAGTCTGTGTGTACCCGAAAACCCAGTGCACCCCACGGCTACATCTGCGAGTGTTTACCAAATTACCTTGGGCCCTATTGTGAGACCAGGTAGGTGGGCGGGGGCTTACCTCTGTATCACTCAGCCCCGAGAGTCGAGAGTCGGGCTGAGCTGCAGCCAATGAAAGGACTACATGTGGTTGAACCAAGCGGGAGGAGATGCAGTGGTAGAGGGGGCTCATGCCTGTTTGGGTGTCTTTCTGCAGGATTGACCAACCTTGCCCCCGTGGCTGGTGGGGACACCCCACATGTGGTCCATGCAACTGCGATGTCAGCAAAGGCTTTGACCCAGACTGCAACAAGACAAGTGGCGAGTGCCACTGCAAGGTGAGAGACCCGAATGAGCCCCCGCTGTGGTACCCTGTCCTGTAGCTTCTGGCCCTACAGGGGAAGCAGAGGAGATGGGCCTTCCTCCAGAGAGCGGAGCAAGCATCCTGTGCTTTTGCCTTATCAGGCATGGGAGGTGGTTGTTTGCCCTTATATCCGGCTGCAGGGGGATCCAGTTCCAGTGTTGAGTCAGTGAGCCTGGACTAGCTATGTGGGCTGTTTGCAGCCCATTCTGAGTATTTGGCTTCTCACTGCTATGTCATTACCTGCTGTTGAGAGTGTTGAATCCTCTCCCCACAAGGACCCAGCATAGGGGAGGCTCTCTCTGGGGAGGCCACAGCTTGAAGCTCTGCCTAGCATCCAGGAAAGACATCTTGATCCAGTGACCCCTTTCTTCCCTCCTAGGAGAATCACTACCGACCCCCCAGCAGCCCCACTTGCCTCTTGTGTGACTGTTACCCCACTGGCTCTTTGTCCCGAGTCTGTGACCCTGAGGATGGCCAGTGTCCATGCAAGCCTGGAGTCATTGGGCGTCAGTGTGATCGCTGTGACAACCCTTTTGCTGAGGTCACCACCAATGGCTGTGAAGGTAGGGGGGGCTCTTAGCACAGGTAGGTTCCCTCCTCACCATATGCCAAGAGCTTACACTCCAGAGGTTAGAAATGAGGCTGGCATTGGGTCGGGGATGTGGAAGGAAGGTTGCGGGGCATGGATAGAACTGCTTACCGATAACCATGTGTTCTTCTCCATAGTGAATTATGACAGCTGCCCACGGGCCATAGAGGCTGGGATCTGGTGGCCCCGCACGCGGTTTGGGCTACCTGCTGCTGCCCCCTGCCCCAAGGGCTCCTTTGGTAGGTTTTAGATTACAATATGATATTGAACACTTGACCTTTACTCTCAGAGGAATAAAGATAGCAGCTAGAGCCCAGCTTGAAGCTCCCGGGGCCCCACTTTCTGGATTCTATCTCCCAGAGACTCAGTGTCTCACCTACCTTCACTCACTCACCCATCAACCTAGGCTGACCAAACGTGCCTATATCCAGCCCACACAGAGCTGACGAAAATCCTGCGTGTCCTGAACAGGGCTGGGAGCTAGACTGGTGGATTGCATGGGGTGCCTATCTTGAGCTAACTACTTAGTACTGGAGTTACCCCACACTGAAGGGAGGCCGTGCTGAGGAGTATGGTGTGCTGGGTACTATCCCAAGAGATTCAGATTAGTGGTGCACATGTTTCATGGGCAGGGAGTAGCTGAGAGTAAGGCAGTAGCTGGATGGACAGGCGTAGTGATATCTTGGGGGCGTGGTGGCAGAGGTTACATAGCGTCCCTTTGGCCACTGTACTGATTTTGCTGAGATGTTTTGGCTCTGGAGCTCTGTACACTGGGCTTCCTCTGTCTCCCTAAGCCCCGCCTTCTTGGCTTCTTTCCTCCAGGGACTGCTGTGCGCCACTGTGATGAGCACAGGGGCTGGCTCCCGCCAAACCTCTTCAACTGCACGTCAGTCACCTTCTCAGAGCTAAAGGGCTTTGTAAGTTGACCCCTTGTCTTCTCCTCTTCTTCATACCCTCGTCTTTGAAAATAGAGCTCCCGGGGTTGGGGATTTAGCTCAGTGGTAGAGCGCTTGCCTAGGAAGCGCAAGGCCCTGGGTTCGGTCCCAGCTCCGGGAAAAAAAGAACCAAAAAAAAAAAAAAAAAGAAAATAGAGCTCCCGAATCCTGTTTCCTGAGGCTCCTCCTACCTGCAGAGGCCACTTCTTCCCCACTGATCTCTTGAGGCCCTTTTACTGCTGAGCCCCAGTCCCCACCATCCTGTCTGACCCTCTGCACTTCTGGTCCTCCATCCAGGCCGAGCGGCTACAGCGAAACGAATCAGGCCTGGACTCAGGACGCTCCCAGAGGCTGGCCCTGCTCCTGCGTAATGCCACACAGCACACCTCTGGCTACTTCGGCAGTGATGTCAAGGTGGCCTACCAGCTGGCCACACGACTGCTGGCTCATGAGAGTGCCCAGCGGGGCTTTGGGCTGTCCGCCACACAGGATGTGCACTTCACTGAGGTGGGGCTTGAAGTAGGCATGGTGGGGCCCAGTGAGAGAGCCTGTTCCTGGAGATCTTGGGGGAGATCTTGAGGGAGATACTTCTCTACTGTAAGGAGCTGCCCCACCCCTGGTACGAGGCCTCCATGATAGTCTGTAAACCAGAGCGCAACACAGTTGATTAAGAGTACCTCCTCCTGGGGCTGGGGATTTAGCTCAGTGGTAGAGCGCTTACCTAGGAAGCGCAAGGCCCTGGGTTCGGTCCCCAGCTCCGAAAAAAAGAAAAAAAAAAAAAAAAAGAGTACCTCCTCCTACCAGTGTCAGGAATTAGTACCTAGCTTGCATTGAGGGCTGACCTGAGGCAGAGCCCCACCTATTATACCAAGAGCTCAGTCTTGTCAGGGAGCCAGAGAGGCACAAAACAGAGCGAGACATGCAAGGACACATGGGTGGCCCTGATTTAAAGTGTGAAGGAAGGTTTAGAGGCCGAGTACCCATGCTGGAAGTGGACAGTATGATACACAAGGCTTCCCAGGGGAGACTGTGGGGACTGCTAAGGGGAGGACCTAGTGGGCGGGTCTGAACCAGGCACAGGCTGGAACTTGGTATGAGGTTGACCACAAGCATATGCCACTGTGACCATGCCCATCTCCAGAATCTGCTGAGGGTGGGCAGCGCCCTCCTGGATGCGGCCAATAAGAGGCACTGGGAACTGATCCAGCAGACAGAGGGTGGCACTGCCTGGCTGCTCCAGCACTATGAGGCTTATGCCAGTGCCCTGGCCCAGAATATGCGGCATACCTACCTGAGCCCCTTCACTATCGTCACACCCAACATTGGTGAGGTGGTGCTGGGCTGGGGGCGGGGGTGGTGGAGAGTCCTGCCCATTTCAAAGGGCAGCCAGCCGTGCTTGGTGAGTGACTTGCAACCATATTTCTTCCTAGTCATCTCTGTGGTGCGCCTGGATAAGGGGAACTTTGCTGGGACCAAGCTGCCCCGTTATGAGGCGTTACGTGGGGAGCGCCCTCCAGATCTTGAGACCACAGTCATTTTGCCAGAGTCTGTCTTCAGAGGTCAGCGGGGAACGTGGATGTGGTAACGGCTTGGGGTGGGGCACCCATGCAGTGGGCAGGGCCAGCTGAGTGTAGCAGCATTTACTTGCAGAGATGCCTCCCATGGTGAGATCTGCAGGACCTGGTGAAGCCCAGGAGACTGAGGAGCTGGCCCGGCGGCAGCGGAGGCACCCAGAACTGAGTCAGGGCGAGGCAGTGGCCAGTGTCATCATTTACCACACGCTGGCTGGACTGCTGCCCCACAACTACGACCCAGATAAGCGTAGCCTGAGGTAAGCGGCTACGACAAGGCTTAGGAGGTTGGGGTTAGCAAGGGAATGTGGAAGCATCTCCCAGTGATAAGGGTGTCCTGCAGCCGCTTTGGTGACTGTGTACCTTTCTGTCATCAGAGTCCCCAAGCGCCCAGTCATCAACACACCTGTGGTAAGCATCAGTGTCCACGATGATGAAGAGCTCCTGCCACGGGCACTGGACAAGCCAGTCACAGTGCAGTTCCGACTGCTGGAGACGGAGGAGCGAACCAAGCCCATCTGTGTCTTCTGGAACCATTCGATCCTGTGAGCCTGCCTGTACCACCCTTAAGCCCATGACTTTGGACCAAGAGTCCAGGCTCCTGGCTGCTCACTCTTCTTCCTCCCTGACTCCGTCTTCCTCCTGCAGGGTCAGTGGCACAGGTGGCTGGTCCGCCAGAGGCTGCGAGGTTGTCTTCCGTAACGAGAGCCATGTCAGCTGCCAGTGCAACCATATGACAAGCTTTGCTGTGCTCATGGATGTGTCCCGACGAGAGGTTGGACTCCCAGGGGTAGCCCAGAGCAGCGGGTGGGCACCAAGTCGAGGGGCCTCAGGCCCTGCTCTTTTTTGACCCCCACCACTCATCCCTCAGAATGGTGAGATTTTGCCACTGAAGACCCTGACGTATGTGGCCCTTGGAGTCACCTTAGCTGCCCTGATGATCACCTTCCTCTTCCTCACCCTCCTTCGAGCCCTTCGCTCCAACCAGCATGGCATCCGACGCAACCTCACAGCTGCCCTGGGCCTGGCCCAGCTGGTCTTTCTCCTGGGGATCAACCAGGCTGACCTCCCTGTAAGATACTTCCTCTCCCAGAGACCTTCCCAACCTTCAGCCCCACCAAGGCTCATGGTGTCCCCTCTATGACCCTTGTCCATCCCTGCTCCCACAGCAATCAGTAGGTAAAGGGCCCATTCCAGTACCTGCCCACAGTTTGCCCTTCTCTCACAACACCTGGCTTCCCCACTCCCCTGGGGGCACTCCTTGTATTGACTGTCTTGGCTCCTGATCATTGTCCTGGCCCTCAGTTTGCTTGCACAGTCATTGCCATCCTGCTGCACTTCCTGTACCTTTGCACCTTCTCCTGGGCTCTGCTGGAGGCCTTACACCTGTACCGGGCGCTCACAGAGGTGCGAGACGTCAATGCCAGCCCCATGCGTTTCTACTACATGCTGGGCTGGGGCGTTCCTGCTTTCATCACAGGTATCCTGCCTCCTTTCCTGACCTAGAGCTCCCCTGTTGCTAGGCCTGGGGTCTACCTTCATGCATGTACCCCCAAACCATAGAATTCCTGAGAATCCCTTCCCCCTATACTTGGACAGCCTGGATTAGGTGTCAGGGGCTAGGCTTCTCCTTGGAGAGGGGAGTGGACAGACGGTCCTTCTGTATGCTCCCCACCTGGCTCTGTGAACTTTGATGACATCATACTTGCCTCCACCCTGAGCACCCTGTCTTGCTGCTGTCTCTGTGCTCCAGGTCTGGCTGTGGGCTTGGATCCCGAAGGCTATGGAAACCCTGACTTCTGCTGGCTCTCCATCTACGATACGCTCATCTGGAGTTTTGCTGGACCAGTGGCCTTTGCTGTTTCGGTAAGTGCTTGAAAGCAATTTAGGGTAAGCAGGATGGCAGGGTCCTACAGATTCCCCTTTAGGAAGAGCTGAGGCTCCTGGGCCCCCTGGGCAAGGAAGAAACTGTCTCTGCTCTCTGTCCTCTCATGTCCCCCACTGCAGATGAGTGTCTTCCTGTATATCCTGTCGGCCCGAGCCTCCTGTGCTGCCCAACGTCAGGGCTTCGAGAAGAAAGGCCCTGTGTGAGTACTGGCAGGTGGCTGGGCACAGGGCGGGTGTTGGTATAGAGAGCATCATGGCGGGTGTTGGTATAGAGAGCATCATGGCGGAACTCACATATGCCCTGCCCTCCAGCTCAGGCCTGCGCTCCTCCTTCACTGTCCTCCTGCTGCTGAGTGCCACATGGCTGCTGGCACTGCTGTCTGTCAACAGCGACACTCTCCTCTTCCACTACCTCTTCGCGGCCTGCAATTGTGTCCAGGTACCTAGCCCCGCCCTACTGAGTGGAGAGAGCATGCCTGGGGGTGGGGTGTGCGTCAACCATGGCTGTCTGCCTGCCAGGGCCCCTTCATCTTCCTCTCCTACGTGGTGCTCAGCAAGGAGGTCCGGAAAGCACTCAAGTTCGCCTGCAGCCGGAAGCCCAGCCCTGACCCTGCCTTGACCACTAAGTCTACCCTGACCTCGGTGAGGGGGCCGGGGTCTGAGCTCAAGAGCGCTCTTGGTAGAAGGGGAAGCAGGCCCCAGGAACCTGTTTGTTCTTTGTACTTTTTAACCTGGGCATCCTTTTTCCCCATCTCTCCATCAGGAGGAGGGGGTGAAGTGGAGGGGTGTTCCCTTGGGAGGAAATGCTATCACTGGGTAAAAGCTTTTGACTTGGGGGAGATGCAGGCAGAGATTGGTTGTCAGGTGGGACACCATGTGCTAGAGAATTCCTCATGAATTTTGATAAGTTTCCTGTCTCCTAGAATATTCTCAGGAGACAATTCCAAGTGCCATTAAAAAAAAAAAAAAAACCAGCAAGCCCTTATACAAGTCCGGGGCGTTTGTCCTGTTTAGTGCCACACAGCTACGGTATAGCTGTGCCCACTGCTGTGCCCTGTGTGAAGGCAACACAGAAGGGCCTTCCTCGTTAGCCCCTGGGCATGTGGGAGGTAGGGCTTGGGGTAAGTTCCTGGGGCCACCCCCTCCCACTCACCCACTCACTGGCATGTCTGGTCTCTTGCCTAGTCCTATAACTGCCCCAGCCCCTATGCAGATGGGAGGCTGTACCAGCCTTACGGAGATTCGGCCGGCTCCTTGCACAGTGCCAGCCGCTCAGGCAAGAGTCAGCCCAGCTACATCCCCTTCTTGCTGAGGTGAGCCCGGGAAATGGGAGAGCTGGGAAAGAGGGAAAGACTGCATGCTAGAACCAAGGCCGGCCAGCTGCTAGGAGCCGAGTGTCTCAGACTGCGGCCAACACAGGTCACAGTTTAGAAGCAGTAAGGGACACAAGGTAGGGCCTGGGAATCTCACTAGAGAGGCCAGACTGACCCCTACAGCATAGTCTTGTCTTTTTAGGGAGGAGTCCACGCTGAACCCTGGCCAGGTTCCCCCTGGCCTAGGGGACCCAAGTGGCCTATTCATGGAAGGCCAAGCCCAGCAACACGGTGAGGACAGAGGCCTTAGATGCCTAGCAGGGCAGGGGCCTGGCTTTTGCTGAGGGCGGGCTGGGGCAGGTGGGACAGTTGTGATCCCTCCCTGACCTCCCAGATCCCGACACGGACTCTGACAGTGACCTGTCCCTGGAAGATGACCAGAGTGGTTCCTACGCTTCTACCCACTCATCAGACAGCGAGGAAGAGGAGGAGGAGGCCGCCTTCCCTGGCGAGCAGGGCTGGGACAGCCTGCTGGGTCCTGGAGCTGAGAGACTGCCCCTTCACAGTACCCCCAAGGGTGGGCCAGCACCAGGGCTGCAGCCATTGGGGGGGCAACGGAAGCCTAAGAGGCTAGGGCTTCTTGGCTATCCTGTCTACCCTCTCTGGGACTCATAGGCTTCCTTTCTTTGACAGATGGGGGTCCAGGGTCTGGGAAGGTCCCTTGGCCAGGAGACTTTGGGACCACAACAAAGGAGAATAGTGGTAGTGGGCCCCTTGAAGAGCGGCCACGGGAGAATGGAGATGCTCTAACTCGGGAAGGGTCTCTGGGACCCCTTCCGGGCCCTTCTACCCAACCTCACAAAGGTTAGTGAGGAGTCTCCTCCATCTGCTTCACTCTCCCATCCTCTTGCTGGAATTTTAGAATGCTCCATCTCATGGTACCCACACCTCTTACCCAGGCATCCTCAAGAAGAAGTGTCTGCCCACCATCAGCGAAAAGAGTAGCCTCCTAAGGTTGCCCCTGGAGCAGGGCACAGGGTCTTCCCGGGGCTCCACCGCCAGTGAGGGCAGCAGGAACGGACCTCCTCCACGCCCACCACCGCGCCAGTCTCTCCAGGAACAGCTGAATGGGGTCATGCCCATCGCCATGAGCATCAAGGCAGGCACTGTGGATGAGGACTCTTCTGGCTCCGAGTGAGTAGGGTTGGGTGGGAGGGGCGGGGCGTTACCTGCAGAGGTCCTCGCCGGCCCAGAGCTGCCTCGGCCTCACCAGGCTACTCTGCTTGCCACTTGAAAGAGTTAGTTGGGCTTAGTGGAGCCCAGCTCCCTTGTGCGCCCAGACAACATGGTGCTCTGTTGGGGGTGTACCAGACCCCCTGAGCTTTATGTGCAGCCGCCCGGCCGCAGTAGTGCGAGAGGGTGGGAGCTGGGGCTGCTTTTCTGTTTCTTTCTCTGGTGGAAGCTGCTCACTGTCCCCTCTGTTGCTCCAGCTAACCCTCTGTCTGCCTTCTCTGCCGCTCTCCTCTCCTGCCTCTCCAGATTTCTCTTCTTTAACTTCCTGCATTAACCCTGGGCCGGCGTTCCTTCGTCCCCTCCCCACGCTGCGCTCACGCCCCAATCCTGTCTTCTGCTTTATCCTGCCCCTGCTCCCTACCTCCTGCCTGCCTGCCTGCCTGCCGGAGCAGCAGCGACGGACCGTCCATCTGAGGAGCCTGGGCCTTGCACCTATAAGGCCATCTAGTGCCAAGTCTCCCCCCACCCCTCAACCTCCCCTTCACTGCACTTTGGACCCTTGGGGGCCAACATCTCCAAGACAAAGTTTTTCAGAAAAAAAAAAAAAAGGAAAAAAGAATTTTAAAAAGGATCTCCACTCTTCATGACTTCAGGGATTAATTTTTTTTTATACGCTGGAAATGGATTTCCCTTTCCCTTCCCAAAGAGGATAGGACCTCCCAGGATGTGTCCCAGCCTCTCTTCAGTTTCATCTGCTGTGCCTCTGGGAGGAGAGGGACTCTTAGGGGTCCTGCCCCTCATTTGCCATCACCAAAAGGAAAGGACAAAGCCACACCCACCAGGGGTTGGAGCCCCTGCAAGGCTGCACCAGCAGGCTGCACCGGAAGGACGGACAGGACAGAAAAAAAGGCACTTCCCACCCGCCAGTTCCACCTCTCCCAGGAACTGAAAAGCCCTGTCTGGCCAGGGGCAGAAGGACTCATGGCCCCTGGATCCCCCAAATGCTGCATGAACCGTTTTTTAAGGGGAAACCTGTGCCCCCGTGATGGGGAATGACAACCCCAGCCCCTCTCCTTTTCCTGGACTCTGGCCGAGTGCTACAGTCCAGGTGTTTGCTCAGTTCGCTGACCCCAAAGTGCTTCATTTCTCCTGCCCAACCTTGTAGGGAGGGCCAGTCACTGTTAAGTTGCGCTTCTTTGCTGTGTGGGCGGGCACCAGGAGGAACGAGGAAGCACAGAGCTGGCTTGGTGGCCCTGAGGGGCCTCGAGCACAGGTTTCAAGTCTGGGTTCTGGTGTCCACTCACCCCCTCCCCGCCAAATCAGACAAATGCCACTTTGTCTGACCTGCTGTGGCCTCTGAGACATGTTCTATTTTTAACCCCTTCCTGGAATTGGCTCTCTTCTTCAAAGAACCAGGTCCCCCGTTCCTCGTTGTCCCCCTACTTGACCCCAGTTCCCTGCGAAGAGAGAGTTAATATATTTTTTATTTATTTGGTTTTCTTTTTGTGTGTGTTGGGATGGGTTTGTGTCTGGTCCCAAGGGGTCTCATGTGGCCACCCCCAGGCTGGGTGCGTACCTGGCAGCCCTGGATTTGGGGCCTACCATCCTTCCTCTTGCTCCACTTACTCCCCTCGGTTCTTACCAGCCACCGTTCACTCGAGCCACCCTTCCCTCTGAGCATGTATTCCGGACTTGTCACTGACTTCCCCTTTAGAGCAGGTGGTAGAGTGAAGGCTCTCAGCAGGAAAGGTGTTCCTGCCCCTCACCTGGAAGGCTGGCCTCTGGCTTGTCTTCCATGGGTTCTCACCTGCCCTCTGCCCTCTCCCCTCAGCAATTCCTGTAAAGGGTTAAAAATTTAACTGGATTTTTTTTTTAAACTACTGATGACTTGACTTAAAAAAATACAAAGATACTGGATGCTAACTTGATACTAACCATCAGATTGTACAGTTTGATTGTTGCTGTAAATATGGTAGAGTTTTGTTTTTGTTTTGTTTTTCGCCCCCATACTACTGAATAAACTAGTTCTGTGCAGGAACCGTGCCATCACTGGCTTCTGTATAGCAGCCTTGGGCAGAGGCCTAGATTTTGGGAAACAGTTTAGGGAGAACCTTGAAGATTCCAAGGACAGAGAGACTAAAGCCTTATCAGCAGACCTTGAAGGAAGAGAAGACGGGTGGGTAGGTGGGTATTTCCCTCTCCTAAGATAACAGGCTTGTATGCTGGAGAGACTACACAGAGAGCTGAAACAAGTGTTTTTAGGGCAGAATTCAGTAGAAAGGAAGGAATGAGAGTGAGAGTTTCTGGGGGCTTGTTTTCTTTTGCTTTTTGGGTTTTTTTGTTTTGTTTTGTTTTGAGACAGGGTTTCTCTGTGTAGCCCTGTCTTCTCTGAAGCTCACTCTATAGATCAGGCTGGCCTCAAGCTCAGAGATCCGTCTGCCTCTGCCTCCCAAGTGCTGGGATAAAGTGTACCAGCACCACCTGGCTCTTGGGGACCATTGTGTTGTTTGTTTTGTTGGGGAAATGAAGCATATACTCATTCTGGGGACAAGCATGCTTGGTGACACTTCTAGTCTTACACATTTGTTTTTGAAAGGTCCAACCAACAAAACAGGGTTGATATATGAGCCACATGAAGGAGCCTGATTTGTCTGAGCTTTGGTTCCTCTGTGTACAAAACAAGGACGGTGGTAACAGCATCGGCCTAATTGAGCTTTTAGGAGGATTGAATAACTTAACACATGCAAAGTGCTTACAATTTTTCACAGTGCATAGCAACACTGGCTTTTCCTGTTGTTGCTTGTGGAGTGGAAGGGGTGTGGTGGGGAGAGAGCAAGTTAGAAATCCAAACCAGAGGGGAGGAGGCAAGCAGGTAGCTAAACAAGAAGGGCAGCTGTGGCAGGTAGGCACTACCGAGTGAATGCCTCTTCAGCAGCTTTAGAGCCAGGGAGCCCTGTGGGGTGGAGGTAGAAACTCAATATTGACCCAGCAAGAGAGAACGTGCCTTGCCCACTCCAGCCACCAGGTGGCAGCAACACGAGGGTTTGTGGCTGACTTTGCTTCACCACCTACAGGGGCTTGGCTCAAAAACCAAACAAAACCAGCCAAACAAAACCAACCTGCCACCTACTGGCCATGCCTAGGTGTGTGTTCTTAGGCTTGCAGCTACTACAGATCCAGTTAGGGGGGAGGTTGCCAGCAACTCCTGTTCCTGGAGTTCTGTGCGGTGATTTATCCACTCAGATGGAGGCCCAGGAGATCAAGAGGACCCTGCTACAACTGGCGGGTAAGGTTGCCCTCTTTATAGCCCATCCAATAGACCTCCCCCTGGACTAGGCTGTTTGAAGGAAGAGGAGGTAGGCAGGAGTCTGGGAAACACCGGAGGCAAGAAAGCCTGGTGACACATTTGTTCAAAACACAACCCATGGCATCTGTGTATTCTCTCCCTCCCACAGGTCAGCTCTGAGAATTTCAGTGGCTGTAGAAACTGGTGTTCCAGATTCAGGGAAAGGGGAACGCAGAGGCGCACTGCTGTGTGTCTGTCTAGTCTCTATGCACTTAAGAGTGTATTAAATGAATCTTATGGTCAGCCATAGAAGAGGGTATGCTACGGAGGGCCCCTGATGGTGGGGACGGGGAAGACCGAAGGCCTAGGAGCACTTATGGGCACAGGCATGGGTGGACACAGTTGCCAGCCACCGGCTACTCCTCCTCCTCTGCTTAGTTACCTTTAGGAGAGTTTCTTCCTCATAAAGGGCTGATTTAGCTCTGCCTGCAAGTGTCAAAGGTTACAAACCAGGAGGAGGTCCTAAGCTGGACTTGTTAGAACCGTGTCCTGTTTTCAGTAAATACCAACCACCATGTGCTCATTCTATATGAGTTCAGTGCTCCACCCTGGACAAGGGCACAGGGAACATTTCTCAATTCTGATGCCAGTCCTCAAATCCAGTAGGGGAGCAGAGAAGGGAGCACAGACAACTCTAATGGTGTGAGGCAGATACTACTAGGCCTTCTGAGTCCGGCTGAAGCAACCTCAGAAACTGAACACCAACAAAGGGCCTCCTTATCCCCCAAGGGGTTCCACTGTCTTGTTAGAAATAATAGTGAAGTTTAAGATAGGAGTAACAGTAGACTTAGTTCCCAGCCTAACAGCCTCAGGCGCTGTAGATGAAGCTACAGTCAACTTTGAGCTGGACTATCTGTAGACATTAAACTGCAGAAAGGAGGCTTGAACCGGATCAAATGGCAACAAGGGACTAGTCACAGCTGGATGAGCTGGAGGTTGAAAGCCCTAGGGTCTATGTCTGGGGGAGGTCTCACTAGAATTACACAGATGTTTACTTTAAAAAATGTTAAAATCTACTTTTAGGTATAAAGAAAAACATTTTTAATTCATTTTATTTAAGAAAAAATATGAAGATGTGAGCTTATAACTGATTGGCCTGTGAGAGGTCACAGAATTCATAGGAAACAAGTTCTGCACACCAGCTGCCCTCTGGCCTTTCCAAACAAGCCAGAATCCAGTGAAGGAAGCCAGTCAGGAAGACCTGTCCTAGAGCCCAGGAAGACTGGCCGGTTCCTAAGGCCACTTCTATGGAAACAGCCAGTGGTCTGGGCAGAAGGTCAAGCTCTCTAGGCCTGACCACAAGATGGAAGGAGGCAGATAGGTCACTCTGCCTGCATTCATCATTTTGTTTGTGAATTTCTTCACGGGGGTGGGGGGTGGGTATGTGTGTGACCTCTGCCTCTCCCTTCTTCCTTCAGGCAGGGTCAGGGGTGTGTGTGGGGGATTTGAGTCTTCTCAAGTTCCACCCACCCCACCTCCATGGTCTCTACTTCAGAGATCAGCCTTGGAGGCACCTCTTCCTCCCATCTCTGGGCACGAATCACTGGAGTTAGGGACCGCTGGCAGGAGAGTCCAGCCTTTGATGGCTAAGATGTAGTGGCTTGCTTTTCAGTCTTTGTTTGCTGCCCTGATCTTCTTACCTGAAGACAGAGAGGGGTCTGCTTTAGGACACCTTCTTCCTCTTGAGCCTATCTGGTACCCAGCCAAGGTCACACCCCTCAGGATGGGGGAGAGCAGTGCCCTCTCCCCTCTCTTCCCCACTCCACACAAAATCCAAGGATGCTGCATAGCAGCTTGGAAGCTGGGGCGATGAGAACAGAGGAACCAGTCTTACCTCGTGGGTCCAGGGACTGCAGCTTTCCTGAGGGGCTGCACCCTGCCTCGAGCGGCACTGGAGGTCCTGCCTCGAGCAGCACCAATGGTTGGAAGATTTGTTCGCTGGGAAACAGGAGCTTGAGGGGGATTAACAAGAGATGAGTCAGAGCCAAGCTCAGCTGACCTCATCAGAAGGAAAGACTGGATGAAGTTATGCACTTCCTAACCAAGATAAAACTGGGAGCTACGTGGAAAGCAAGGTGCTCCCTCCTTCAGTTTTCCTAGCTGAAGTAGTGTCACAGCAGTTAAGCTGTAGGGGGGTAAGGTCAAGCTGGGTCACAGCAGACATTCTTCTATCTAAGGTCCTCTGTTTCATTTTGTTTCCTTGATTTTTGAGACAGGATCTCCCTATAATAGCTATGGCTGTCCTGGAACTCACTCTGTATACCAGACTGGTCCTGAACTTACAAATCTGCCTCTGCCTCCCAAGTGCTGGGACTACAGGCATGGACCATCATGCCTACCTCTAATTTTTTTTTTCTTTCTCTCTTGAGACATGGTTTGCTATAGCTAAGGCTGACCTTGAACTTCTTATTCTCTGGCGCCTACGCTCCGAGTGCTGAGACTGCAGAAATGTGCTGCTGTGCTTAACCTGACCATTAGCCCGTCCACGCTATCTTACCTCTGTGCCCTACGGTGCTTGGATGCCCTTTCTGAGTTGGGAGAGGATCAGGAGCTAGGGCACCTTTGCCAGCCGGTATACTCCGTCCAGTGAGTGGCATTCGGATGGCAGGCTTGGGGATGGCTGAGGGAACTGGTAGTCGACTTGAAGACTTGGCAGCTGCTCCCTGCAGCCAGGAAGAGCACTGGGAGTTGCTAGCTGAGGACTGTGGAGCTGGCCTGACAGGGATTGGTGGGCCTGTAGACAGGAGTATACACATGTCAGGGTGGGTCCCAGCTCCTCTCGCCCCCTTATCAGCTTCACCCACATCTGTGCTGCCCAGGTCTCACTTGCTACTGTCCGTGCGCCGGACCCAGTTTTCCGCCGAGGAGGAAGAGTTGGTTGTGCAAGAGGAGAACGCCCTGGGTTTTTGGATGCAGAGAACAGATTGCAAGTGGGTGATTCCTGAAACAGAACAAGGAACAAAAAAAGGATTAGAATGGTGACAGGATGTGTATGCTGCCTTAAGGCATTAAGGAAAGGAGATAGGCGGTAGGGCGTTGTCTGGAACCTGTGAGGAAGACACCAGCAAGATCTGTGCTAGGCGCTTTCTTTCTTCCCTTCTCTTTCTTCCTTCCTATCTCTCTCTCTCTCTCTCTCTCTCTCTCTCTCTCTCTCTTTCTTTCTTTCTTTCTTTCTTTCTAAGCATAGTTTCTCTGTGTAGCCCTGGCTGTCCTGGAACTCACTCTGTAGACCAGGCTGTCCTCAAACTCACAAATTCACCTGCCCCTGCCTCTAGAGTATAGGGATTAAAGGCGTGCCGCCGCCGCCGCCACCACCACCACCACCCAGTTACTTTCTTTTTTTAAAGTCATTTTATATTCATTTATTTACTGTGCGTGACATACACATATATGGCACATGCATGTGGAAGTCAGAAGACGCTGTGTGGGAGTGTGCCCATTATGTAGGGAGTCCTCACATGTAGGTTACAGAGAGGGCTCATCAGCCCTGATGGAAAGTGGTGTTATCAGGCCATCTTACCAGCCTTACTATTTTTTGAAATGAGGGAGTCAAGTGGCCCACGTTGGTCTCAAGTTCGGCATATAGGTCCCTGTGGATGACCTTGAATCCCTGATCTTCCTGGCTCTATCTCCAGAGTCTTGGATCACAGTATGTACTTGTTCTTTTACATTAGTCATGTGATGCTGGGGAATCCAACCCAGGGCTTTGTTTGGGCTAGGCTACGTCTGGCTGTGTCTCCAGCCCTGTTTACTTAATCCTAAGAATCTCAGGGGTAGAATAACTGTCTCCCTCTGCCCAGGAAGAGAACCACGCTGTGCCTTCAGTGTCTCCTGCACTTGGTGTAGGTGCACGCACGCAATTCCACCCTCCGCACTCACCTTCTTTATACTGGAGGGCTTCTTCCCAGCTGTCACCCGACCAGCTCTGGCTGACCCCTTTTTATCACTGCTCCGGAGCCCAGTTAAGTTGCTTGGAGGTGGGGCACTCCAAGAACTCACAGTGGGCAGCAGATCTCGGACAGGGCTGTCCTTTAGGACAAATGTCTCCCGCCGAGGGCTGGGTTTCCCTCTGGGGCTGGGCCTCCCAGGGCCTGCGGCAGCATTCTCGCTGTCTTTCAGGGCACACTCCTCTAGCTGAGCTGCCAGGCGGTTGGCTTCATCAAGGATCTCCTCCAGCTTCTCTGGGCTGAGCGGGCCTAAGCTGAACCTCACACCCTGGAGGGCGGGAGCTACTGCGTTTGGGTTACTCCGATGGGAGAGGCCGCGTCGGAGTGGTTTCTCTGGACTCACTAATACTGTGATGTCTTCTTCCTCGTGACTGAAAAAACAAATATGGCACCATGCTGGACAACAGAGAGCAGAAGGCATTCCTGTAGATGACTCGGGGACAGTCCCAAACCCTGACTCCGTTTTGGCCATTAGAACTGCACTTAGCTGAGGAAAACTTGGTTCTGGGAGGCCCTGCAAGTCTTTAGCGTCTCCTGTTTTCTTTTCATTTCTACTCCCCACTTTCTGAGACAAGGTCTCAACTCTGTAGACCAGAATGATCTCAAATTCAACTCTCTGCATTCCCTCTCCCTCCCTCCCTCTCTGTACCCTCTTCTATCCTGGGGTGCGGAGGTGGGAGGTGGTCTGCAGGGCATGTCTCAACATGCCCAAGCACATTTACTCTTCGTTTACATTTACCCCTAAATTTCCCTCCATCCTCTCCCTTCTCCTCACCAGCATGCAGAGATGTATCCTAGAGGCCCAATTCTCCCAGACTGCGGGCACCAGAGCATACTATACTCTGCTAAATCACCAACCACGGTTCTTGAGGTCAGTAAGTTAGCAGTAAAGGTTACAGATAAAGATGTATTGTTGGAGGGAGATAATAAATGGATAAATTGACTGGTACCTGTCAGATGGGGACAGCCCTCCAAAGTCCAAGGTCTCATCCACGATGAACTTGATATCTGAAGGGATAAGAAAAATAAATGCCAGCTCTCAGTTCTTGACAGACAGATTCTGAGGGCCTCGTTCCTCCCTCCATGGCTTCCTTACCCTCTTTCAAATCCTCCATGCCCAGCCAGCATAAGCGAGTCAGCTTAGACCTGAAAGACAACATGCCTATCTTAGCGCCCCATCTAGACTCGGGGTGCATTAGCTGGGGTGAAGAGCCATGGTGGTGGGAAAGCAAGATCACTGGAACAGCACGTGCCCCTGAAACTAGTCGGTTATAATAGGGAAAGAGGCAGAAAGCTCGTGCCCCAACACCTGCAATCCGCCAATTTGCGCCCTGGCCTCTCCTCAGTCTGGCAGTCTCCACCTCCATCCTTATTATTATCCGGAATTTTCCTCCCCCTACCCCGGCCATCTTCCACTCCGCCGCACCACATCCCCGCCACACCTCCAGCGCACACTCCGTTTCCACTTCCCACCTCGCCTCAAGGTTTACGCAGGAAGCTTTTCTTCTACAATCTCCTAGTTCCCGGGAATAGGCTCCCGAGGGGTGGAGCTTCGTTCGAATTTCTTAGGCCCCGCCCACTCCCGCCACCAACGCACAGCGATTGGCGGGTCTACGGGGGCGGGGCTGAGGCGGGAGCTGTCGGGACGTCAGTCGGAGAAATTTGTCCCTTGGATCGAAGCGCACTTCCCAAAAAAGACTCCTGGGGGAGGTGGGGGGGTACGGTGGGGGTGGCGGGAGGAGCCGCGAGTGCGCGGTGGCGCGTTCGGGAGCGCCTCCTTTTAGCCGCGAGCCGAACAAGGAGAGAACTGCCCAACCAACATGGGCTTGGAGCCCCGCCTCTTCTCCCACCCCATCTCCTGGATTCCAGGCTCAGGGTTTGGGGCTCGCTGCTGGGTTTCTGGCTTACTTGCAGAGGCCACCAAATAGACCATTTCTCCAGCACCTGAAGCACAAGAATTCTTCATTTAGCACAAGATCACTTCTCTGAGATAATCTGATATTTTTTCTTTCTGCTTCAACCACGACCCCAAAACGATGACTGTGAACAGCTATTTAAGGGTCTGACAAAGAAATCATGCTTCCAGGCACACAGTAGGTAGTAAAAATAATAAAAGATTTCAGGGCAATGCTCTCTAAGTGCAAAATGGATTGCCTATCGCTAGGGATCTTGTTCGTGTGAGGATTATGTTCCTTCTTCAGAATGCTGGAGACGCGTGAACTTTAATGGTGGGCCCATGAAAAGTTCAGCAGATCCTTGGGGCACAGTCACCTTCCACCCTAGCCCTGCTTCAAGTGGAAAGAAACCTTTACTGTTGTGAGTGTTGTTAACTGGCTATGACCTGACTGACCACTCTTTTCCATTCATTGATACACACGCATGCACACATATACCATCTCTTTCGTTCCCCTTTATATGTAGCTCACACGGGCCGTGAATTCACCATATAGCCAAGGATGATGTTGAAATCCTGCGTCTACCTCCCAAGTGCTGGGATTAAAGGCCTGTGCCACTATCCTGTGGATCATCCTCGAGACAGCTCCAAATGTCTTCAGGAGTTCTGTTGTGCATCCTCTGGAAAGACCATCACGGCTGGGCCTGTGGACTGTTTACCTTCCCTCATAGAAGGAAGAGATGGGGCGGAAGGTCATGGACCTTCACTTGAGTATGCAGCCATCCCTCTCAACCAACTGTATGCAATTCTGTACTAATGACACGTGGTTTGGGGGGAGGAGCTAGAGGGTGTAAGTGGGGAGAGGCAAGGGGAGGGCTCCTCAGGGAAGTCAACATAGCTGCTGGATTCGGACCTTCCAGGGTGACTGCTTCAAGGGCCTACCACCCCCCACCCACTGCTCTGCAAGTAAGCTTACGAAACTGGTTCCTCTGGATAAACTCTGGTGGATTCCTACGCTTGTCTTTGGGACCTTGAGAGAAGGGGTAGGCATTGTTTATGTCTCTCCCAGGAAAGACATTTTAGCAGCAGACACCAAATCTGGCAAGCTCTTACAGCTTCAAACCGGTGCTCCCTAAGGACAATAGATTTGCTAATTGTTTTCTCAGTTTTCCCAGGGCTAGTTTGTAAGTAGCAATGCTTTAGTAGGGTAAGGAGCTAATTTACAACACATGGTAGGCATCAGCGCGCAGAAGCTTCATTCTCCCAGAACTTCACTGAGAAGGGCGGAAGAGAATCAGCCTCAGAGTGAAAGTAGATCTCTTTGGTTTGAAGAAAAAAAAGGCTTTGGACACTTCTGAGCCAATCCACATCCCTTTCCTTCCCCCAAAAAAATGAGGCCTAATATCCCCCCAAACCCTGAAAATTTTCTCTTTTAAGCCCATGTTTCCAACCCAGATTGTCTGGTGACATAGATGAGAGAAAATGGAAAAACACTGCCGCTTACCAGATCATGGCTTGGGGTGGGGGGCGAGGGGGGAGGCGTTGTGAGTTTAACTTTTCATTTGTAACATGAAGATTTAAAAAACGAAATCACTTCCATTCAGTTTTGGATGCATAGAAGGCTATCTTCCCCCTCCCCATCTCCCCTCTACCCCCCACCCCCCAACCCCTCACCCCCCACCCCCCCACCCCCGCTCCTGCTCTACCATTCCCTCGCTCACTCTAGCTCTTCACTAAGGTTCACTAACCCAGGGCACCACAGGGACAGAAGGCAACTTCAGGCACCACCAGGGTCCCATGCGTTTATGAGAACCTTTGTTCTGTTGACAATCTCCAGCGCTGATTCTCACTGGTATCCATGTGCGGTGCAATCTTAGCTTGACATCACTTCCCTAAGGCCTCACAGGAAGATGCTTACTGTGGCTGGGCTTTAATGCTGAGGGAACCAAGGCAGCCGCTGAAATCCAATGCTCTACCACCCAGATACAATTCTCTGTTATGTAATGCAGTAGCTTCTATTATCCTTTATGTAACATACTGCCTCAGACATGGGCATGGGGTGCATGCCTACCATCCCAGCACTTGGGAAATCAACATAGGAGAATTGTGAGTTGAGGCTCCCTGCCTCCTCCCTGCCCATCCCCACCCCCAACACCTGATTCTTGATTCTGGAGACTGTTTCTCTGTGTAATAGCCCTGGCTGTCCTGGAACTTTCTGTGTAGTCCAGGCTGGCCTCAAACTCACAGCGATCCACCTGCCTCTGACTCCCCAAGTGCTGAGATTAAACACATGCGCCACTACCTCCCAGCTTGAGTTGAGGCTCTTTCAAAGTATACATTTTATTTATTTTTATGTGTATATGTAATCGCCTGCATGTGTGTATGTGCACCACATGTATGTGCCTGTCCCTGCAGAGGCCAGAAGAGGGCATTTGGCCACCTGGAACTGGAGTTGTAGGTGGTCATGAGTCATCATGTGGGTCTGGGGAACTGGTTTGTGGCTCTTGATGAGATGGGTGCACTGGGTGTATAGGATTGGGAGGGGCCGTCAGCCTCTTCACGGATTCCACCACAGAGCATCTTCAGTATGGGACTTGTTATAAGATGCAGACAAACAGAAGAGAAACAACATCCCAAGGCTCGGATCTCCGGGCTCTGCCTTTAATTGTAGGATTATGTTATGCTGCTTGCTGCTTCTTGATAGGCAAGCATCCTGTAATACCAGTTTACAGAGGGAAGCCCTGGGGGAAGATGGCAGATCATCTTCATCCTGTAGCCTCATAGAGCTGAATTCAGCCCTGTCATAAGTGGTCTGGGGTAAATGATGTCAGAAACCTCTGGGGATAGGCAGGGGGTGCGGCTCACTTTGTAGAGTGCTTGCCTAGCTTAAACGAAGTCCTAAATTCAATCCCTAGGACCCCACAAACTGGGTGTGGTGGTGCAGGCCTGTAATCCCAGCATCAGAAGCTCAAGGACATCATTGATTTGCTTGTAGAGTTAAGGCCAGGCTGGAATATATAAAACTCTGTCTCAAAGGTAAGTCAGGGCACAGGGCAAGGAGGAAGAATGCAATTCTGTAAGAGACTGTGTGGATATGAAGTAGAATAGAAGAAAAAGATGAACCTTAGGGTTCTGGGGTCATAGAGTCTGGTCAAAGGACTGGAACCTTTGTAAGATTTCTCTCTGTAGAAAGTCTCAGAAAGAGGACATTTCAAGAATTGAGGATCTATACATTTATTAAGTCTAAGTCAAGCCAGCTAATGCTCCTTGAGAACACAGTCTTGTCAGTCAGGCTCCCAAGAGACTCTGAAAAGAGAGGGTGTATTATAGCCAACAAACAGATAAACAGATTCTGTCTGGGTTGTCCCAAGACCATCCCTCTTCATAGTCCAGTGCTGTACACTCACTGCTGGGAGACAGAAGGGAACCACGGAGAAGTAAAAATCAACACCGACCTAACGTGGTATTGACAGAAGGCGGGGAAGGAGAGACGTGTCCATGAGCCAGCTGGCAGCAAGCGCTCTCCTGAGAAGTTAGTGCATTTAATGTAGCCTTCAGGGTTTTCATTGCTATCATTGATGGGTTTAAATAAATGGCTTCGGGGATCAAATTCATGCTCAGTTTTCTTCAGCCTGGAGCTGAAAGTCAGAGGGAATGTTGGGAGCCAGGTCTCTGTCATTCTCTCTGGGGCCTTTCTTTCACCCTACACAAGGGTTTGCATGCAGCATCTCTCCTGTGAGTGACAGGGAATTTGAAGCCACTACCGCATCCTAGGTAACGATCCAAGTGGCCCTCTGCCAGTGATGAGCCGCTTGGGAACCACATACCCAAATGTTAAATTATTGTTGACATTTAACAAAAAAAAAAAAAAAAGATTTTCTTCTGTCGAACAGGAAGAGACACATAAAACTCAAAAGCATATGAGCAAGCAAAAAAAAAATTAATATGAACAAGCTGTTTTGTTTCTCACCCTGCTGTGATACGGAGGTAGAGAGATTAGCTGACCTGTCTCTACCCACAGTGTGGGCCTGTGGTGGGGGAGACCCTCCTCCCACATAGCCCCCTGGGAAGCTCGCATTCTCTGAGGATTATTGAGTTTCAATCCTATCACTGACCTGCATAGATGCACACAGGATATGACAAAAGTAGACTTTATACCAGTTTTCTCTGCAGAGCTGATAGTGTTAGAATAAAAGAAAACAAAAGGTGGCTGGTGGTGGCAGCTCAGGCCTTTCATCCTGGCACTCAGAAAGCAGAGGCAGGTGGATCTCCGAGTTCAAGGCCAGCCTGACCTACAGAGTTAGTTTCGGTGCAACTAAGGCACTGTGAAACCCTGTCTCAAAAGAAAAAAAGGGGCAGATGGTTGAGGGCTCACATTCATCCCAAACTTAGCATTTGCCAGGAACCAAGACGCCATTCCCTCCTTCCTTACCTTCCTCGGATATCCTGTCTTCTTAAGACAGCTTTAGTGAGGAGCTGCGAAAATGCAGACATTTCTCAATGTTAGCATTGCATGAATCCCTGGGAAACTGTCATCAGAGCACTGGGAACGGATGTGATGTCCCACTTATGCTTTGGGGGTGTCCAAACTTGACTAGCTGGGGAGTCTATACATAGCGAGTAGGATATATAAAGGCCCACTCCTTCCTGACTCATGCAACAACACTTAGCTACAGCCTTCTCTGTGTCGGCAACTAGGCTGTACACTGGGGACAGAGAGCTTTGTTTATGGTTTAATTGGAAGACAGATCTGTAAGCAGATAATTATAAAATAATGTGCTGGGATAATATGACCATATTTAGTGTATATAGGCATGAGATTCTGAAGATTAAAGAAAGATGTTAAAAAAATACCCCCCAACCCAATAATATGCTAGGTGCAGTGATAGAGTCCAACAAGGGAGCAAGAAAGGAGAAATGGGTGTGCAGAGAGGAAGGGCGGGGTGTGCAGCATGACCCACAACCAATAGCCTTCCTGTCCAGCGCTCCTGCATTGGGACAAAGATCATAAGGCTTGAAAGAAAAGTGCCTGGACTCTGCCTCCAGAATGTCATCTCCCCAGCAAACAAAGTGGCTCTCGCCACATACTTCATACTTGTCCTTAAAAACAATGGAACTAGGGATTCTTCCTGTACTGTGGAATCATGAAACCTTGGGTGGTAAACCTGTCCAATTGAACCGTGATGGACAGAAATGAAACCGTGGGTGATAAAACGGGCTCCTCCTGCATCTTAATGGTGTCAGTGACACCAGAGCCCTGACAGTTGTGATGGCTAATTGTCATGTCTTCGTTACCTAGGAGACACATCTCTAGGCATGTCTGTGAGGTTGTTCCTAGAGGGATTTAACTGAGGAGGGAAGACCCACCACAGTCCTGGATGACATCATCTCATAGCGTGGGCGCCTAGGCTGAATAAAAGAGGACAGAAGGAAAACACCAGGTGAGCGATAGCATTCCGCTCTCTGCCTCCTCATGTGTCCAGATGTGAGGAAGCACTCTCCTGTTCCTTCTGCTGCTACCCAGGTCCACCCCTGCCCTATTGCCTACCCTGTCATGACTGACTGAGCCCTCGAGCCAGCAGCCAAATAAGCCCACCGCCCAGTTGCTGCTTGTTGGGTAGCGACATAAAGGGAAGGCCTTTCTGTCTCAGCTTGTGTCAGTCACTCTGGAGGGCGGGAGGAGGAGATGATTGGCACCAGAGACAATAATTCTGCCATCTTTACCTTTAACGTCCACCCGACAGTCCACGGATGCCTCCCCCAGAGCGTTGATGGCCTTGCAGGTGTAGATGCCTCCATCGAAGGGGCTAGGCTTGCGGATCTCCAGGGAGCAGATCCCCAGCTGACTGAGGGCCCTGTACTTGGGGTTGCCTTGCAGGTCCATCTTGTTCTTTAGCCAGATGATCTTGGGCTGGAAGACGAAGATGAAGCAGCACAGAGCAGGGGAGGAGCCAATCATCCTTTCTACACTTAGAGGCCCTGCCCACAGGCTTGTAGATGGCCGCTTTCTGCCCGTTCCCTGCCACCATGCTGTGGGGAGATTCCCCTTTCGGTACCTCGAGCAACCACAGAGTCTCTTCCTGCATTGAGTATCGTGCCTAAAGCCTAGTCTATGTCAACAGAGGTCCTGACTTGGAAGAAATTGTTCAGGAGCCATCATGGGCATCAAAGTCTGCTTTTTAAAATTCTAAAGACTATTTTTGTTTTAAGTCAGGGTCTCATTAGGTAGACTTGGCTGTTCTCACTATGTGGACTAGGCGAGCCCCAGACTCACAAAGATCCACCCCTACCTCTGCTCTGTAGTTGTGTGACTAAAGCTGTGCATCTCCACGCCTAGCTGTGGGTGCCACCAAAAACTCTTTTAAAATAACACTTGTGTTTGTGTGGAGGCGTGTACTGGCGCCACAACACGCGTGGAGGTCAGAGGGAAACTTATGGATGTTAATTCTTTCCTCTCGCTGTGTGGGTTCGAGATTGAACTCAGGTAGTCAGGCTTGGGAGCAAGTACCTTTACCCTCTGAGCCACCTTGCCAGCTCAGAGTCCCTGTTATTTTTTTTTTTTTTATGTACACATGGAGATTCACTCATATTCAATCCCCACTGTTGGTGAGTAGTGGTTTCTGTCTCCGCTGTTTTAAAAGTGGCTTCTAGAGTTACTTTATCAAAAGTCTCCTTTCGAGGTGTTATCTCTGCACAGTTGGTCCTGTACTTGCAACCCAAGCTACTTGGTGAAAGCTGTTAATGTGGTGGACTGTAAAGACCGGATTGCAATCAGAACAGTGCACATGGGCATGGCCCCTCACGGACAAGGCACGGGGAATGAATAAAGAGAAGCCAGCAGGAATCAGACACTTCTGCTGGAAGTGACGTCTTTGTACACAAGGACCCAACACTCAAAGGGAGCGTCATTTCCATCCATCCATCTTGAATTACAGATGCCCTGACAGTTCCTAAGTGACCTGCTGTCGAGGAGGCAGATGGTGGCTCTGGTAGCAGATGTTCAATTAGAATGCCCCATGATACACTCAGGTTAGGACGGGACAGTGACAGGAAGCAGCGCAGGACACCCCCAGCCCAGAAGTTCCCCACTCACCTTGGGAGAGGCACGCACACAGCAGAAGAGCTGGGTGTCATAGCCAGTGACGGTAGTGCAGTCTGCCAGAGGCTGGGTGAACTTGGGGGCTTCCGAGAGGTCCCGCTGGGCAAACCCCTTGGCCTTGTAGACAGTGGCTGTGGGCATCCAGAGGAACCATGGTGCAACACGTGAGAACTCTGTCCTGCTTCAGTTCTGTTTCTTCTAAGTCTTGTCAGCACATGGCCTCAACTCCCTTACCTGCTTTCTGGATGTGTGCAAGATCAGCCGTGACAGGGGCCGTGTCACTGAGCCCACACTGGTTCTCGGCAAAGACACGGAAGGCATAGGAGTTGCCAACAATGAGGTCAGAAACGATGCAGCTGGTTCTGTGATAACGCTCCAGGACTGTGAACCAGAGCTGTGGGGTGCCCAGGAGACGCCATGTGAGATATTTGTTTGGCTTTTGGTTGTTTGGTTGCTTTTTTTTTTTTTATCTTGCCCCATGTGGAGCTGCCAGAAGCTCATCCAAAATGCCTCCCTCCCTTCTTCCCAGCTGCGCCTCACCCCAGATTTTTTGTCAGCCTTCTGCACCGTGTATCCCAGGAGAGCTGTATTGCCCGTATCTTGTGGAGGTGTCCATTCCAGAGTAGCATTGGCGCCCAAAACATCCACCAACTTAATACTCTGAGGAGGACCTGGCTTCTCTGGAAGAGCAAAGCCATGGATGGCAGCGGACACTGTGCAACCCACATGTGCTGACCTCACTCAGCGATCACCCTCGGCCCCTTTCTCAGATCCCTCCCATCCCCTGCTGCTGTGTCTGAGACTCTTGGGATAACTCCCGTTCATCCCAGAGATGCTAGAGACTATCTCTTCCATCCCCCAACCTTACCAATCACCAGGATGTTGATGGTGGCAGTGGCCTGCAGCCCACCAAGCTGCACACAGAGTTGGTAGCATCCTGAGTCAGTGCGTTGGGCCTCTCTGATGAAAAGAATGGAGTCGTGCTCCCCGTTCCGCACGCTGACACGACTGTTGTCCAGGGCAGAGCCATTGTGAGTCCAGATGGTTTGAGGTTTGGGCTTACCCTGAGCAGTGGGGAGAAGGTTGAATGTCCCCAAGATGTTCATAGACCCACACACATACCCTCCTCCTCTTGCTTCAGTCAGTCTACCCCAAAACCACAGGGTATCTTGACATGGAGCTGCATTCCTCAAGCTAGAGGTCTTTTGGTAGACTCCTCTAGGAAGCTCCCTCCTTTGAGTGTAGTCTCAAGAGACAAGGGGATGGCTTTTGAGACTTTCACCCTCTGAGAGTTTTGGTTTCCCTTTCCTCAGGGAAGTTGGGTAGCTGCCCAAACTCCTAAGAACCCTCTTTAACTGAGGATCTCCAGCCCTCTGCAGACTGGAGGGCCTGGCTTGGCATTACCTCCTCTCATGGGGCACACCTGTCCTAGCCAAACCCAACCTTGGGAGTATCAGATGGTGCTGATCTGGTCTCAGAGTGGTACTGTGGGTCCTCATTCAAGGCCAGAAAGACTGCCTTACTCCTACGTTTATTTGCAAGTCAAAACTTTGACCTGGTGCCAACATGGGGCAGTGCGATCACCTGGAATGGGATTAGTAGATTCACTGTCTCCCCAACCTTCCGGATGTAAGTCTGCCTCAGGGCCCGAGGTAGCCAGATCTTGGGGTGCTCTGGGTGATAGAAAGAGAGAGGATAGGAAATGAATACACAGAGGAAGTGAGTACCGTGTGCAGTAGTATTCTGTGGGTAGTGGCTCCAGTGACCACCGGATTAAGCCTTTACCATGTGAAATGTTCCTAGTCCTTTCCATTATACTGGGGATCCAACACAGCAGTCTCAATCACTCTAATGACCTACCATTAAACCACACACCCATGCCCTGCCCATTGTGCTGAGATTCAGGGAGCAGTTGGCTGAAGGAGACCCTGGAAAAGTTGAGGTCTCCAGAAAGAACATGGGATCTGGGTATGGTGGTGACCGCCTATAATCTCGACACCAGAAGTGAGGCAGGATGTGCTTTACGGTGAGGCTTTGTCCAATGCAACAACCTTCACCTCCCCAAACCTGGGGCTCCCAGCCTGATACTTCTTTTAATTTGTAACTCTCCACTACTGGCTTCTCACCATTTGAGTTCTGTTCCCTTCCGTGAGCAGACCGGTCTTCATAGCTTGTCTTTCCAGTGACTTATTTGCTGAGTCCTTAACATTGCTGTCTGAGTGAATCTGACCTCCTGATCAGTTAGTTACAGACCTCACGAGAAGGCTTTCTGCCCTGCAGGAGTCAACATCCCGTCCTCCCACAGAAGTACTGCAAAGTCATCCCAGAGTTAGCCAGGGTCTGGGTCCCTTCTTCTGCATGGCTACCCCATCCCTACAGAGTGGCATTCTTGTCATCAATAATAGATCACTTCATCCAAGCAAAATCTGGGGAGTACTGGGGCGTTCGTTACTTATCCTTGACCTCCAGGCACACAAGCACTGGGGAACTGGGCATCTTGTTGCTCTCAGGATACAGACAAAAGATGCTCAGGGGACCGCAGGGTTTGGAGGTTGGTGTCCTGCTCTTAGGAGGATGCTGTGGACTACCTGTGGAAGAGCAGACATCCCTCCCCGCTCACTTGGGGACCATTTTCCACCTACCTTTCCAGGGCTGCAGTTCCCTCCTTCCTCAAAGGCAGGCCCCTGCCACTTCTATCTCAAGTAGAATGTGACAGCACCTAGGTTCCCACCAACAACCCCAGTCTTCCTGCCAAAATTTATTCCTTGCAGTTGAAGAAACTCCACCCCTGGCACATTCCTGTGGCAAAAGCATGAGCGCCTGACGCCAGGGCATTCCAAGTTTACTGATAACACACATTCCCTGAGAGTACAGTCCTGTGTGTTCACCACACGAGTATGTTTGCTTATAGATCGAACAGCTTAAATACATACATTGTATAAAGCAACCCTTTAAATGATAGCAGTTGAGAGAAGATAGACAGAGGCCCTACTGCGTTCCCCTTATGCTCCACTTTGCAGACTACCCTCCCGTTACGATCTCAAACTACTGTTTTTAGAAGTGAGTGAACAATGCTTGCTGACCACCTCCTTTATCGAGCTTTGTTAATTTTGCTCTTATTAGTTGGGTTGGTGTTAGCATTTTGTCTAGGCTCTGCCGCACAGTTACCTGGCAACAACCAAGTGTGCCCGACTTACTATAAAAGGGGTTGCTTGCCCACTCCTCTCTCTCTTGCTTTCTTGCTCCTGCTCTGTCCCCTTGCCCCTGCATCCCACCCCTCTCAACCTCTTCCACCACCCCTCTCACCCCTGCCCATGCTCATGACTGGCCTTTACTTCTCTGCTCTCTCTTGTGTCTTTCTCTGTCTCTACTAACCTCTCAACTCCCTTCCCCATGCCCTGAATAAACTCTATGCTATGCTATACTGTCGTGTGGCTGGTCCCTCAGGTGAAAGGGATACCTCAGCAGGTGCCTGCAGAGGCACCCCCTTCCCCCACCTGACTACACTTCCACCAAACATATTCCTTCTCTCCTTATTTTTATTAAACACAACAGTTGGTCTCTACCTTTGGAAACATGAGTGTTCTCAGTAAGAACAGGGCATGCAAGGCATCCAAGCTGCCCAGTGACCCTGCTCCATTTGCTCTCTGCGGACTTTGGTGGCCGGGGGTGGGGCAGCAACAATGGAGTGTTGTATGATGCACTCCTTTTCTGCGGCCATCTTGGCAAGCAACCAAGGGGTTGAACACAGGAGGGTGTGTGGGATTTTTTTTTTTTTTTTTTTTTTAAGGAGGGAAGTGATTGGAAATGAAGGTCAAAAAACCTCATCTTGTTGGCCTTGGTTGTCCGTTGTTGGGCAAGGAAATAACCTTTCCCACTTGCCAAAGAATGGGCTCCTCTGTCCCTGTGGTGTCTACAGAGTATCAGAGTAAAAGGGATCTTAGTGAGCACCCAGCAAGGCGAGCCAACTGGAGACGGGAAGGCTCTGGGAGACACCAATTTGCTGATCTCCAGGCGAGGTGTGGAGTTGTGCCTGGCACACAGGACTCCTGCCTCCCTCGCTGGGATCGGATGTCCAAAGGGCCCATTTTTTGAAGCATGGCTCATCCACCGGGTCTCCCACCCCACCGGTATCTTCCTAGACCTAGGTGCCAGAGTCAGGGCCTGGTATGACCTCCAGTCACCGGGAGGAAGAGGAGGAAGAAAGGAGGCAGAAGGCTAGGCTCGAGGACCAAGAAAAAAACGGAGAGGACAGGAGCCAGGTGCCATGCTAGGAGATACGTTAACCAACCCTCGGGTAGGCCTCAGCATCTGGACTTCCACTGACTGATGTGAGCTGATGTCTGTTTCCAACCGGCAGTTCTTATTTCTTACAAATATATCTTAGAAAAAGTTAGCTTTCTTTCAGCTCAGGTGTGCAGAGCTGGGAGGATTTGGGAAGCAGCCTTTGAGTTTACTGGGGAGTCTGCTGGGGCAGCTGGGAGGGAGGCCACAGTGGAGGGGCTGAGGTTGGGAGGGTCTCCCTCCCCGAAGGGCTCCCTGATGCTCTTTCTGTATAAGAAGCCCCTGACAAGATGATCATACTGAAGTCACAAGGGTGTCCCTGATTTTCAGAAGGTGACTGGATGAAGAGATACCCCAGGGGAGAGCCACCCCAGGGGAGAGCCCCCCCAGGGGAGAGCCCCCCCAGGGGAGAGCCACAGGTGGCCTTGAGATTAACCACATGCTGTCAGTAAAGAGGGGCTGGCAGCTAGAGGTGCCTTGTCAGCACTGAGTTCTGTCACCTCCCAAATTCAACCTGGTCAGCAATCTGACCCTTTGCTCAGAATGTTAACTGAGGGCTCCTTGGAGGCCTCTCTCTTCGCACCTCCTGCCTAGTGAGGTGTAAATTGGACTGACCTTGGGGAGGCTTCCCCATCACACCCAAGGGCTTTTCCTCCTCAGATGTCAGGGAGCAGAGGGACTCAGAATACAGAGCTCAGCCTTAGTGCTCTTAGTCCAGTGTTCTTAGCCCTGGGCCTGGCAGGGGCTGGGGGGTGGAGCATTTTGGAATGTCCTTTGAGAAACACTGACTTCTCAGCTGGCTTGTTCTCAGTACTTTCTTTCAAAAATGGAGAGCTTATTTCGAGTTCCAAGATCGTGGTTATCCTACTGTCTGCTCAGTTTTAATGAGCTGAAGTTCATGTCCAGTTCTTTCTATTTTCATAGGAGATAATTGGTCATATCCTCTTGTAATTTTCTTTTACATGGTCAGAAATTTTTCCTTCAGTAATCTTGAGGTTGTATGTGTTACACTCTTTCCACACCTCCATAACTGAGAGTCACTGATCACCAACTCAGGTGGTTCACAGTACAGGTAACTCTGAGCGTTGGCCCAGTTCCCGCTGCTGTGGACTAGGTATTAACTCTGTCCAGTGAAAGGAGAATACGAGGGGTGGGGATTGCTTCAGTGCCAGGGTTTGTAAGAAGTTAAATTTTCTGTGCACCCCCCTCAATAGGCAGATCATAGGGCCCCTCAAGTACGAAGGCCCCCATAGGAAAAAGGGCAGTGTCCCTGAATTGCTTCATGGAGAAGATCTACTTAACAAGGACACTTATTTCCAGTTCTGTACTAGCAGCAAGAAACTCAATTGAGGGAGCTGGCTTCTCAGGCTGGTACCCAGCTGACACAGACACTTCTGCTGTGCCTCTCTTCCTGAGTCAATTCTGTCATGCCACTGAGATATGTTACCCCCCACACAGTCGTTTCACTCTCCCCCACCAGCTTGGAGTCCATGGTCATGTGACACCCACTTTCTTTCTTTTTTTTTTTTTTTTTTTTGGTTCTTTTTTTCCGGAGCTGGGGACCGAACCCAGGGCCTTGCACTTCCTAGGCAAGCGCTCTACCACTGAGCTAAATCCCCAACCCCGACACCCACTTTCTTACATCATCACCAGATCCTTCATCTTCTCTCTCTCACTTCATTACACCCTCTTGGCAGTGCCTAACCTTGTCAAAGAAACCTTCCACCCACACAGTGTCTGCGTGACTTGACATGACAATGTACATGTGTATGACACTCTTGACAAATAGACAATGTATGGATGAGACATGACACCTTAGAAAGGGGCGTCGGCATCATAGTCCTCCCTCCTGTGAACCCCCTCAGCCTCTGGAACTCCAGATGTGAAGTATGAATAGCAAAGTGTCAATCATCTATTAAAATGGGATTGGTTATCTAAGCAATTAAAAGTTATGCTGATTTGATCATCACATTGCTCCTAGATGGACCTCAATATGTATATTTGAGACAGAGCTTTGTATGTCGACCAGGCTGGTTTCGAACTCACAAAGACAGACCTGATTAAAGGAATGTGCCACGGTACCTAGCATGCCATCTTCCTGGCACTGCCTCCCAAGTTCCGTTATTAAAGGCACTGTCACTGCTACCACCATTCCCGATGTTCCTCAGCTCACTTTGTCTGCCGTCCCTCTTTCTCATCAGCAGGTGATCTTGGTGTCTAAGAAGCACCACTGTCTCTTCTTAACGCAGCACCACAAAAAATCCCCCAAACCTGTACTTGGCCATGACAGTTCTTATTTAAAACCCTGCTCTGTCTGCCCTTCCAGCCCAGACTCAGTCCGGCCCTCAGTGCTTGCTTTGGGCTGGTAACTCTGCTCCTCTGCCCAGCACTGTCTCCTCCCACACTATGGCCACAATGGCCCAGCCCTTTATGAAGAGCTTTCCTGTCCCGGGACCTTTGCACTTGGCCTGTCTGCAGAGAAAATAGTCCGCTTAAATGTCTATTGTATGCTGCTCAGATTGCACCCGATTTGTGAGGCCTCCTTCCCTCTGTTACACTTGGCACCATCTCACCCACACTGATTATTTGTCTCTCTCCTCCTATTAGAATATACCTGGAGGGCATCATTTAAAGTAATTTTGTTTCTTTTTGTAACGGCACCTAGGATACTGTCTGGTGTACAACAGGTAAGGAAGTAAATATTGGTAGGGGAAGGAAGGAAAACCTGAAGGCTGGCTGGTTCTTCCTGGGCATGAGATCACTCCTATGCCTAGAAGACCCTCGGAGGGATTCTGTGGAAATTAGCAGTTGACCTTCCCTTCTCTGGCTGGGGGCCCATCTTCTCCTACTTAGGGGTTCAGTCCTTTCCCTAACCTCCCCTTTGGCTCCTCCGAGCTTTGACTCCCAGACACAGCACCTCTGTGGGGCATTGGGGACAAATGGCGTGAATGCCAGCTGCTGTGTCATCGAGACGATTTGGCCATGTGCTTAGACTGAAAGCCCATTATTGGTCAGGCACAGCTTGTTCTGACTGTGCCAGTGAATGTCCACCCGCTTGCCCTTTCCTGCTGTCATGTGCTCCCTGCAGCACCCTTCAACCTGCGCCCTCTATGAGGAACAGGCAGTGTTAGGAGGCACACAACCTTTGGAACCCTTAGAGAACTTAGGAGTCAGCAGGTCCCATACTGAACAACCTGAACAGGCCCTGTGAACCTCAGATCGATCTATCTATCTATCTATCTATCTATCTATCTATCTATCTATCTATCTATCTATCTATCCATCCATCCATCTATACATCCATCTATCTATCTATCTGGTTTCCCTGGGAGTCCACGGCCATCAGAGAGATAGGACATTGCTCACATTCAGCTCTCAATTTACAGAGGAGAAAATGAGGGCTCAGAGAAATGTCCTGATTTTTCTCTGGTGGCAGGAAAGAGCTGAGATTCGAACTTGCACCATCAGTCTTTCAAGAAGCTAGTAGATGCACACAGGTTTTGCAGCATGCCAAAGGATATTCTTACTGCCACTCATCTCTCTGTGGAGTCACTAGCTTGGGCCCTGAGGCCTGCAGTGCACAAAGTTGCTATACAGGAGGCTGGGGCTTCTGGCTGGGACCTGGAGCCTGAAATTGCCAAAGGGGGCTGCCCACAGTGCCCCACCCTCCAAACAAAGGAGAAAATAAAGGCTCAGAGAGCTGTCCTAACTCTTCTCTGGTGGTGTGGTTGAATGGATGCTACTCCCTTTGGAGCTGGGGAGTTAGTGGTTCTGGGTCTTCACTTCCTCGTGGCCTTTCAGGGGAAGGAACTGGGTTTCTGTCTCTCCTGTCTGATTTTAGTATGCTCACAGCAGCTCTGCTATCTCGTGTTAATGGCATAAATTCCACCAGCTTCTGACATTCAGGCAGCTCCCATTAGGATCCTCTTGAGGGTAAGGACTGGACAGTTGTGCTTTGGGGCCTTAGTTGGAGACAGAACTTGGTTGTCATCTTCCTTGCAAACGTTCCTATGTTGGTGTAGCCTCTTGGTGTAGCCTCTTCCAATGCCGGTTGGCCATCCTTCTGACTGACCGACTTGGGAGGTGTTTGAAGCCATTTTACAGAGATGAAACTAAAATGGAGTAGTTAAATTGATTTGTTCAAGGTCACTGTGGTGTTAGAGGTCACTCCGGGGAAGGAGCCTTGGGATGTTGCCTGCCAGTCTAGAATGTCTTTTCATGTGTAGTTTTCAAATCTTCTGCAAATTTAAGGGGTTATAATGCTGGGACTTTGTTGGACTAAACGTTTAGCAACAGGGATGCTAAAGACCATCACGGAGAAGGAAGGAGCCATTTCCCATTCCTCCCCTGGGTCTGCAGACAGACCCAGGTACTGTGGAGACACACACAGTGTCATTTGGCTCCCAGGAGTTGCCCAGGTGAGCCGTGGTAACAGTTGGCACTGAGGCAGGTAGCAGGACAAGGAGCTGGGGCAGACGTCGTGGACCCTCATCTGGAAACTGGAAATGGAGGCTCTTTTTCCTTAGTCAGAGCTCTGACTTTGAGAGTCCTTGGCCGGTGATTCAGTGTGGGATGTGGGGTAGGCCCTGATTCTATGGCATGAGGGTGGGAATCATGCTGTCTAAGATACGCAACCTCCTCATAGCCAACAGTTTTGGACCAATCTTACTCCACTACGGATGGCCACTCTCTTCTCCATTCCCTTCCCAACTGGCTATTCAGTCTACTGGGTTCTCTGGGACCTGTGACTGTTTTTGATGGTAAAAGTATAAACAGACCACCGCTGGTCAGTGTAAAGTGCCACAAACATCATTCACCAACTTCTCAGCTAAAGAATAAAATTACATTTGAGTAGCAAGTCACAATTGAGAGGGAAGGTAAGTGCTCCCATGAATGTTCCTGCATTATCTTAACTAGAAGTTCCATAACGTTATTAAAGCTTTTATATACAGGGGTTGGGGGACCCCTAAGGTATATTGAGGGCAGCAGGAAGTACCCCCCCACACACACTCATCATCCCCACGCTTACAGACTGCCACAGTCACCTTCAATAGAGGGCAGGAGCTGCAGAGAGGGGCTGCCTGCCTCCTGTTGACGTGTAGTCTGGGGTCCTTCAGCATCCGCTGGATCAGCAGCTTCTTCTACCTGCCGCTGGGAGCATGAAGCTATCTCCAGTGTGGTGGCTGTCTCCATGCCGGGGTCCAGCTAAAAGTTTTCTTTGCTGCTGGTGAGGGAGGGGCTGTGCACCTGCTGTCCAGGCTGGTGTCCCTGGGGTCGCAGCCACAGGCTTATGTAAGTGGGCTGGCTTTTCCCCACCCACCTACTCCCACTGAAGGGAGAAGTAGGGACCAGGAGAAGAGGAGGATCAGAGGAGCCCAGAATAGCCACAGGAGGAGGGCTGAGGTGGCCCTGTTATCTTAGGAGTGAGATGACACCCCTACAGCATTAGGAGGGAGGGGAGAGCATGAGAACAGAGTATATGAGAGGGACTTCTGGCTTTGCGGGGAGACCTGAGAGGTACCTCTGCTCCTGACTTCCAGTGCATTCAACAGGGTGTAAGGTCCCAAGACTACTGAACTCTCAGGCACACCTTGAGCTGTTCCTACACTCCTGAATAGCTGGTCTCCATACCTTGGTCTTCATGCTGCTCTCCCTTTGCTGTCCCAGCCCCAAGGACAGGGGAGGGGAGGGGAGGAGCGGAGACAGTCAGTCCTCTGTTGCCAGACTAGTTGGCTACACTGGAGCCCTGTCATCAGCTAGCTATGTGACTAGTGACACCCCATAATCTCTCTGTCCCTCTATGGATGTGTGTACTGGGGCTTTTCTCCCCTCCACCGTGTGTGTGTGTGTGTGTGTGTGTGTGTGTGTGTGTATGTGTGTGTGTGTGTTTGTGTACACTAGGGCTCCCTCAATATGTATACTAGAACTTGTCTCTTTTCTCTCTCCCTCTCTCCCCCCCCCCTCTGTGTATTGGGGTTTGAACCCGGGACCTTGTGCTTGCTAGACAAGCCCTCTACTCCAGAGCCACTGAGCTACACTAACACCCCCAGTCTCTCATAAGTTGGGTTTCCTTTGTGAGATGGAGATAATAATAACCATAGGGCTGTTGCGAAGATTAAAAGAGGTAATCTCTGTGAAGTGCTTAGCAGAGTGTAGCTGACTAAGTGCTGGATAAATGGAAGCTATTTTTAGGTCAGACCAGCATTTCCCCCTTTGAAAGCTGTCAATGGCTCCCTTCCGATGAGAGAAAGCACAAATGCAGTGAAAGGCAGCCTCACAGGGAAGGAAGCTCCCCAGAGACAGGGACGTGTGACATTTGGCTGTACCATTCAGCCACCACCTGATGGCTCTGAACCTCAGGTCTGTGTAACTAGGGGTGTTGATGCTGGGACTGTGCCTCGGATCCAGTGGCCAGTCCACAGCCAGTGCTAGCTAAAGCCGAGTCCCCAGCTGATGGCTCATGCAGACATTCCACTGCACACTGTACCCTCCACCCAAATTATATGGTTGATCACAGCCACCCCTTCTAACTTGGAGGCCAGCGATCCTGTATATATTTAAAATTTTTCACTTTTAAAAAACTGTATCTGTGCACCATGTATTCCTGGTGCCAATGAAGGCCAGAAGAGGGGGTCAGACCTGGGACTAGTGAGCTCCCACAAGGATGCTTGGAATCAAACCTAGTGCTCTAGCACACACGTGAAGGTCCGAGGACAACTTTCGGGAGTTAGTTCTCCCCTTCCACCTTGTGGGTCCCAGGGATTGGACTCAGATAGCCAGGGTTGGTGGCAGTCACCTTTACCCAATGAGCCGTCTTATCAGCCCCATATATATTTTCCTGTATTTATTGTACATCCTGACTGCTGTCCACCCTCCCACAGTCCCTCTTCCCATCCCTTTCCCCCGTCTCTGAGAGGGTGGAGCCCCTACCCCCCAGGTATCCCCTTACCCTGGCACACCAAGTCTCAGTACAGCTAGGTGCATCCTCTCCCACCGAGCCCAGCTAAGGCAGCCCAGCTAGATAGGCCTTAGGGACAGCCCCTGCTCCAGCTGTTCGGCACCTCCATGGAGACAGAGCTGCACATCTGCTGCTTATGTGCAGAGGTCTAGGTCCTGTGGTCAGTGTATACTCTTTGGTTAGTGGTTCAGTCTGAGAACCCCCAAGTGTCCCCCCTATTGTTTTTTGAAAGGTGTCCTACTTTGACCTGGGGCCTAGTGATCAGGCTGGGCTGGCCAGTGAGTTCCAGGGGTTAGCCTCCCTGTGTGCGCCTCCTGGGCACTGGGATTTTAACATGGGCTCGGAGACTGCCTTTGTGTGGTGAGCAATTTACTGACTGTTCTCTCCAGCTTAGGGGGACCACTTTAATGCATTCTTAGCCATTTTTGTGGAGAAAGTGGCTTAAGCCTCTTGTGTGAGCTCCCCACCCTCTCCCTGTACTGCACATGTAGAGAAGGAATCAAATTTAAAAATACAGACTCCTCACATCTGCCCATCAGAAAGTCCAATTCAGAGCTGGACATGGTGGCATTCACTTGCAATCCTAGCACTGTGAAGGTGGAGGTAGGAGGATTACCATCTGTTTTAGGGCAGTCTGAGCTACACAAGTTCTTGGCCAGGCTGACTCTGGTGCAAATTGTCTTGGGATATGTTAGAATCTCTTAAACCAGACTGATTCAATCCTTGGGGTAAAATCTCCTGCTGGAGGGAGGGAACAGAGCCTGGATCCTGCCGTCTCCAGACTGAGATGTGGGACCACTGAATGGAAATATTGGCTCAAAACGCTACCCCAGGGCACCGTGGGATGGCTAATGGGTGGCTAACGGCTGAAGGCAGGAAGCTCCCTCGGTGACACGTGTATGTTAGGAGGCTGGGCGGGCAGGTCTGTGAGAAGAGCAAGGGAAGGCGAGACATGCAGAGCTACGACCTTCTGGTGTTCATCTGACAAACCAGCTACAGGGAACACACAACTCCGGAGTTAGCCACGTGTTGTGTCCAGAAGTGTAGAAGCAGACACCGGAGAAAGTGTGCAGTGGGCTGTTAGGCTTCACGGAGGGAGGCAGACCTCGACAGCATAGAGATCGAGGAAAAGACAGGAGCTAGAAAACTTACAGGCAAGCAGCCCGTTTGTGGGAGCCGTTTCCTCATAAATTGTCTCCCATCCTTCAAACTAGAAATGCCCAGTGCTGACTTTCAAGGTGCTGCTTCTCTGGTTGCTGGAGTTTTGACTTTTGAAGGTGGAAAACTAGAAACACTTGCTAAAGAACTGTAGCTCACTCCTCTTAGTAGGTTAGGTACCAAAGTCCAGGCTGTTTTATTTCTAACCCAAATATTGCAAATATACAGAAAATTACCAGTACAAAGTTAAACACGTCCAGATTTATTTACACAATGCTAAAGAGATTTTGCGTTTTATTTCCATTTTGTGGGATGTCGTTATGTGGTCTGGCTTTGCTGTATAATTGACACAGGTTTTTGAAACTTGATAATCCCACCTCACATGCAATGTTCTGTCCCAAGAGGGCAGAAGTCCGGAGTTTTCAGTACACATGCAGTGGTGGTCTTGATCCTGCTCTCCCAGGAAGGCAGCCGCCCCTCACAGCCGGGGGAAGGGCCACATGCTCAGAAAGGGAACAGAAGACCAGAGGGGAGGACAACAGGCACGTGGGGACCCTGAGCGTTTCTGTGCATGGGGATAAGGAGAATGCAGCCCCAACCCTTCTCCCTGGAGGCTCAAACACAGGGACTCGGCTGAGCCACCAGGGGACAGGAGGTCACCTGACCACAGCTGAGGGCACGCGGAGGATGAGAACTGCACTAAAAATTCGGGGCATACTGATAAGTCATTAACATGTACACTATACAGTTTATACATGTATATATGTACACACACACATATATATAAAGGTACAGATTGGCTTGTGTTATCTTATATAAACAGATGCAGAGAATGTAGTAGTGTGAGACAGCACACAGCAAGTCTTTGAAGACAGTTTCAAGTTAATGCTCCAATTCTTAATGATATAACGAATGGAACCACGAAACCCACCTGCATCTGTGGTTTCAACAAGCCCAGAGCAGCCTGCACCTGGTGCAGGACTGGCCAGTGGGACAGAAAATCTGGCACCTGCTGGCCGGCTCTGGGCTTCCCTGTCACTGATCATATGGCAAACCTTAAACTTTGGTTTTGTTCCAAAAGACATTAAAGTTCATGCTCCTTTTCCCTCTGGTGGGAAGGGGATAGAAAACTGAGATGTGCCCTGCCCGACATCAGCAGTCCAGTGCATCCCTGCTGAGTGTGGAGTTGGGAGGGCTGTACTGATACGTGAGCGAGCCCTTTGCCAGTGTGCAGTGGCAGGGCTCTTCCGAGCGCTGGAGGCTCTCTACCCATGTGCTTTACCTGCAGAGCAGTAAGTGAGCGATGCCATGCCAGCCCTCTCACTCTGGCGCTTGTTGGAATGGCCTTTCTCCCCTCAAGTATCCTGATGAAGGGACAGTTCAGCATACTTAGTCCAGCATGGTTCATAGGCCTGACTATGAATAAAGGAGCCGAGGGTGGCCCATGATACTACAATGCCAGAGAGGAAAGGCTAGGGGACCAGCTGTGAGCAGGCAGGGGACTACACCAGCAGCCTGCACCTGGTGCAGGGGAAAGCCAGGCGCATGGGACTGCACGCATGCAGGTTCAGAGGCAGTGGGGCCCAAGGCTCCTGAGCCCACCCTGCAGCTGCAGTCACTCTCTAAGGGCCTCAAAGCGTTGTTCCATTCAATTCACAGCACAGCGCATTCAGCCACGGCACCGGTCTCAGGAAAACTCCAAGCCCCTAAGGTCCCAAGCCAAGAAAAAAAAATTGGAATTTAAAACTCAGGCCACAATGGACTTTCCAATATGTCTGAGCTGCCTAACAATGCTAAATCCTTCTGCCCAAGTCTCCAGAACCAGCCCATCGGCCACCACAGTGCCGAGAATAGTGGTAAGTTCACCAGTGACGCCGATGCCGCCCCAGGGCTGCACAGGACAAACCAAAGCAGAAGGTTTTTTTGTTTTTTTAAAACAGCTTAAGGAGCTTAAACTGCTGGCTGGGGTCGCACATTTGTGCATGTGAATGCTTCTGGAAGCTGTTGTAGGAGCAGTACCCAAGTCAGTGAGCTACAGAGAGAAGTAAAAGGGCAGAGGACTCATCCAACAGTGACTCTCCAAGGGAGAGAGGGTGCCCCCAATCACCATCACTTTTCGTCTCAGTCATGAAGCAGGGGGATAAACTTGTTCTCCAAAAGAAAACAAAAAGGTGTCAAAATAATGGCTCTGCAAGGAACGCCTCAGCGCCCTCGGCCCCAGCCAGTCGCCCTAGAGAAGCTTTGCTGCCAGGAGCCAGGACCTTGCATAACTTGTGTTTCAGAGCTCCGAGGACTCTGGGTGGCTGACTCAGCCTTTGTTCCTGAGTGCTATCTACGGCAAGAATAGTGCGGTGCTCAAAAGAGAAATGATCCCAAAGCGGCCATGTCCTATAGAAATCCCAGAAACCATTAGCGGCAGAGCACCCCAGTCTTTGATGGCTGGGGACGAGTGTGAAGTCCATCCAGACACTAGGCAAGATCACCATGCACTGGCCTACCTACCCACACCAACCTGGGGATGTGCTGGGAGAGACTGTAGTGGAAACACATCTCTCCCCTTGGCAGGGGGTGAGGCTGGACTTTGATAACTTATGAGCTGCTATATCTTTGGAATTATTTTAGAATCATTACAAAGTGAACAAGCTAAAGACTAGAGCATCCTCTGGTCTTCTCTTCCCAGAAACGACCCTAACTTCATTTTCTAGACCACGTTCCATGACTCATGGAGCTGCAAGTCAGCATCTCTCTGGCTCTCCCTCCTCTTCCTCCCCTCTTTCCCTGACACTGTTTGTTCCCTCTGGGGAGGAGCGGACTCGGCCATCTGCTCACGAATTCTGACAAGCTAGTTTGGCACATTTACTTTCCACTGACTTTCTAGTCACAGAATGAAGTGACAGCAAGATGGACCTACTAAAGAATGTCCTAGTGGTAGTTGGAGGGACTGATCAGCACAGCAGGGGGAGGGACACCAGAGACCTACACCCCATCTTCCTGTCCAGCCAATGTCTAAGCTGTATTCAGATGAATCTCTGTACCTTTCCCCTACCAGATGGCCGCCCCCACATCCGCCAATCTCATTCTACAACTTACTTAATTTGGAAAAATATCAGATAGAAAATTTCCTTAAATTTAAAACACGAAAGCAATGTATCAACCACACACAACACCATCTAGAAACGTGCCTTCAGTGGGTTTAGCCAAAGGGTTCTGGATAACAACCAACTCAGCAAAACTGGGGGAAGTGGGAGGATAGTCTGGTAACGTAACTTTGAGTCTGAAAAAGTCCATCAACCTGAAAACACTCCTAGTCCCAGTTCTCTGAACGGGAGCAACCTCAGAGGAAGCAATAAGCAGCCATGGTGGTAGCTCGACACTGAGCCTTTACAGTGGGTGATGGTAAAAATGGACAGCTATGGCTGTCAGTCCGGTGGCCGCATTGTGCCCTGAACAACGAACTCCAGGAAAGGGATGGCGGAGCCTGGGCAGGCTTCGAGCCAAGCCTTGACAGCGCCACTGGCACCACAAAGCACAGCTTGAAAGAGCTTGGAAGCAGCCAGTTTTGTCTTTAATAGGTGTTAGATCTAGTCAATTCTGTCCCTCCCTCCTTCTTGCCACAAGAATAATATTGCCCTGTAAGTTTTCCCTATTTAGTGTGTTGGAAGCACATGATTAAGTTAGTTGCCAAAGGGCAATTAACAAGGGTATTGCCTAATTAAACGGGAAAAGAAAAGTCACTGTGCCTTAGAGTCGTGGTTGGGGGTGGGGTGGGGGTGAGGAAGCCGCAGCAGGGCTGGTGCACTGGTGCACGGTACTCTTTGAACAGGGCTGTCCACGGATGGAGGGAAGCTGGCCAGGCGGCGCCAGTCACTGCACCCTCTGTTTCCTTCTCTGAGGTGGCTTCGCATGACCAGCAGAGCCCAGGGACAGCACCAGGTATGATGTGGGAGTTGAGTTGATGGTGGAGTTGGCAGATGCCCTGGGGCGGGCACCAGACAGGACACACAAGAGTGGGGGCAGCGAAGCAATCCCTTTGAATCCCAAGTCATGTCCCTTAACATACAAAACAAACCGAGAGAAGCCTAAAGCCCACACTTTTACAAAAGACAGAAATTGAAACAAAAATGTTAAAGAATTTAAAATTGCCCCCCTCTTTTCAGAGCCAACTGAGATCAGTTGGGGTCCCCACCCCCACCCTGCTTTCTTTAGTGTAGGTCCTTTGGGCGTGGGTGGAAGCGGCAGAAAGAGAGCTGGGGCCGACGCAGTGGGGGATTTATTTCCCCAAGTCAGAGCCTCAGGGAATGTAGGAGGTACTGTGGCTCCATGCACACTCAGTCCCAGCTCCTCAGAAGAGCTATTCCAGGAGGTCCTGAAAAGAGAGACACGTGCCCGTTACTGACGAATCAGAAATCTACTCTGAAAGCAATCGCCTACTTGCTCTGCAGCCCTTGCCATTCCAGTGCTGCCTCAGGTGGGCGCATCACAGCTTGGTCTCCTTGTATTTTTTCTTTTAAACTTAAGATAGATTGACTGATTTTCATTGTATATGCACGGGAGGCCAGAAGAAGGCATCGGACTCCCTGGAACTAGAGATCCAGAGAGTGACGAGCCAGCAGAGAATGGAGCCGAGGTTTTCAGAGTAGCAAGTGCTTTTAACCCCTAAGCCATTTTTCTCCAGACTGTCTCGATCACAAGGATAAAAGTAATTCTTTTTAAGACTCAAACTTTTCGCCAGACGGTAGCAGTGCACACCTTCAATCCCAGCACTTGAGAGGCAGATGCAGGCAGATGAGTTTGAGGGCAGCCTGGTCTACTAGACCTAGAGCTAGTTCTAAGACGGCCAAGATTACACAAACCCTGTCTCAAAAAAACAAACAGATACAAGAAAATAAGACTGAAAATTTTGGGTAATCCCTCAAGAAGAAAGTGTCTCACCTCGTCTGAATCATCGTGATAACCGCTTTTAGCGTGGGAGGCCGTATCCAAAGCCTCCACCCCGTCAGCCTCTGCGTGCTGCTGAAGCACCGAGTACCGGTGCACCAGGAACCTGTGGAGGGACCCTGGTTAGGTTCCGGAGTGGAGGAGGGAGCATTTCCTATAGCATGGAATTTCCTCAATTTTCCACACTCACGCCACACAGCATGGAGACACAAGATACAGAAATGGACCTCATCTTCAGGGGTTATCATTAACTTCCTAGAGTCTGACAAGAGAACTGGACCACATGGGCTGGGCTGGCTTTCGGTTTGGATTCGGTAGCTCTGACCCAGTTCCACATTTCTTACCTTCCGCCACAGACATACTTCTTCACAATGAGGACTCCTGCTACGACAGTGACAAGCATCAGTCCCACGATGGCCAGGATGATAGGGACAGAACTCGACTTGGAATTCTTGATAAATTAAAACAAACAGAGCAGCAGTTAGGTGTGCAGAGTCTATGGCTGCATTCATACAGTCCAACGCATGTAGGCAGGGTACATCCACCCCCCCAGATGACACGGGGCTAGCACTCCAGCAGGGGGACTCTCAACTGCAGCTGCCTGGAAGCTATGGTGCAGGGCCGTCAATGTCAAAGTCACAGTGGAAGTCTTGGCAAGTGCCTCAAAGCAGACATGTCCAACCTTTTCACATTGCAACATGATGTCATCTATAAAGTTCATGCTTAAGAACTGCTCAATTGAATTACCGGAAAAAAGAAACTGCAGGAAGAATTCACACTTGAAATAAGTTTACAATTTTGTGTCGGGCTGCCTTTATAGCTATTCTTGGTTGTATGTGACCCTGGGGCCACAGGTTGGACATGCCTAGAAGATTGCTATGATCACTGTGACTGTTCCCTGTCCCTCATTTACAACTCCTGGAGGCTATGGGAGGAGCCGGAAAGAAGACTGTGAGAACAGGGTGCTGAATGAATCTGTTACTAGACTATCATCTTTGAAGACGTGTGTCAATGCTACTCCAGGCAGGCCATTAGATGGCACGAAGGTTTCTGTTGTTGCTAACTTTTGGCATGTTTTTACAGATAGGCCTTATCAGGTCATTGTTTGCGTGTAACCTACCTGCGTCTGGGTAGGAGATAGGAAGTGTGTGTTTTCAGTGTATCCAAGAGGAGGCGCAGCTGGATTCTGGGACAAGCTGTGTCCCTGTGGGCGGGAGTCCTGTGCAATCACACACACACAAACACTCTGAGGACAGCTACCAGCAGTCCAGGGCAGGATGCAGAGGAGGAGCCTGCCCCCCCTTACCAATACACACACCCACACACTCTTCCCTCATAGCCTTCAGAGTCCCTCCCTTGTTTCCTTCCTTTGAACAGCAGGGAGGAGGAGCTGGGATTGATGGCTTCTTAACCTTTTATATTACACATGAGGAAGATGGGCCCTCAGGTTATCTTCCAAGTCACTGCTGGCCCTGTGCTGCTTTACCAGGAAGCCTCCCTAGTTACCCCATCTCCAGAGCTCCACCAGACAGATCAGTACCACTCTTCCTATGACTTGATGTGAGGCAGTCCATTATGACCACAGTTCAGCTTTTGGTTTTTTTTTTTTTTTTTCTTTTTTTCAGAGCTGGGGACTGAACCCAGGGCCTTGTGCTTGCTAGGCAAGCGCTCTACCACTGAGCTAAATCCCCACTCCTCAGCTTTCGTTTTAGCACAGTTAGCATGCACCAGCACAAAAGTCCCTACCCACTGTGCAGGGCTCTCCTCTGTGCGTGCAAATCTCCAGTCCATAGCTCTTTTTTTTTTTTTTTTTCTTTTCTTCTTTTTTCTTTTTTTTGGAGCTGGGGACCGAACCCAGGGCCTTGCGCTTGCTAGGCAAGCGCTCTACCACTGAGCTAAATCCCCAACCCCCAGTCCATAGCTCTTTATGGTCTTATTCTTCTGTTATTTTTTTTCAGAGGCTTGTTTGTTTTTAAATTTTTATTTGTAAGTTTGTGTGTGGGCACGTGTGCATGAGTGTGTGTGACATTGAGTGCAGTGCCCACAGAATCCAGAAGAGTGTCACATCCCTAGGAGCTGAAGGTACAGGAGTGGTGAGCGGCCTGACATAGGCGCTCGGAACCAAACTGGGGTCCTGTACAGGAGCAGTGGGCACTGTTGAGGACTGAGCCACCTCTCTAGTCCCAGGTGTTTGTTTTGGAGACAGTGTCTCATGTAGCCCAGGTTGACTTTCAACGAACTTCTGATCCTCCTGCCTTAGTTCCCGAGTGTGGAGTGTGTGTGGTTGTTCATGTGTTGCTGGGGACTGAAGTCAGGCTTCATGTATGCTAGGCAAATACTTGACCTACTGAGCTACAGTGCCCGCCCTTCCCTTCTGTTTTTAAACTTTGGCTAGCATGTAAAAAGTTCATCTATCATCAGGAGACAGTAGGGGATGGTTCAACATGGGTATCCCTCACTGACTGAGCACAACTCTTAAATCTTTTCTTCCGAATGACTCTTGGGCCTCAGAAACTCTACAGCTCCATGCTGCTAAGACTTTTATAACTTTATATAATCCCATTTCCCTCAAACACACACCAGCTCTTAGTAGGACGAACTTGTCACTAGGGTATGACACGTGATGGGTCCTTCATCCTGACAACTTCCTGTGCAAGGCTCCGCAGAACACTGTGGCCATCCCAAACTGATCCTAAGTGTAAGTTCTTCCTGACAGAATGTGAAATCCTGCCTGTGCCCAGAACCTAGGTTTGTTTTCAACACACCTGCTTCTTGGGGTTTAAGAAGTTGCTTGTGCATTTCTTCTTCAAGTCTTTTACTTCTCGGGCCGGATTCATTCCCCCTTGGCATCTGTCTCCTGGGATTTTCCGGTACCTGAAGGGCAGAGGGGCTTGGTCAGAGGCTGGCAGTGGCTGTGCTGGTGTCTAGGGAAGACAGAGGGACAGTAGCTAGGGCTTCCTGACCCCTGCTTTGCAGGAATTGCAGCCATCCTGTCTAGCAGGCTGTGAAGTATATGGAACCTCGAAGAAGCAAGTTTATGAAAGTCTCCCAAAACCCCAAAGCGACAAATTGGAAGCAGCAGTGATGCTGGGTGAAGGCCAGCTGCTGGTTCTGAAGATGGATGTCTGTGAGCAAACAGGCTCCAACTCACCGCAGTGAGGAGGATCTCTACAGAGCAGCGGAGAGGTCAAGGAGCTGATCCGAGGCTAAGCCAAGCAGAGAAGACATGATTCATGTCTGTATTAGCCAGTGTGCAAGAAGCATCATACATATACATACCACACACACATCACCACATATATACAGCACATACACACATATAACACATACACACCACACATCATATACACAGTGTCTATATTAGTATGCAAGCAGCAACTCACACATACATATCACACACATATCACCACATATACACAGCACACATACAACAACATACACTACACATCACATGCACACACATGATAAATAAGTATATTAATGTGCAAGAAGCATCACACACACATACAACCACACACTGTACACCCCTCCCCAGACACTACACACACCATACAGCACATACACGATAGCTATCTGTATTAACGTGCAAGTATCACACACACACACACACACACAAACACACCACACACTACATACCTATACCACACACACCACATATATACATTACACATGTAAATGTCTGTAATGTACAAGAAGCATTACACACATATACCATACACATACAACATATAAACACACCACACATATACACACTATACATACCACATATACGTATAATACACACTATACATACCATATATATGCATCACACACACCCCACAAAAGTAGAGGAGAAAAAGGGAAGGAGAAGGGGTGGAAAGAAGATAATTTTTTTTTTTAACTAGAATATATCCCTGGGCTCTTGCCTCTTTGCAGAAAACAGATTTGAAAGCTGCAGAAAGTTCTTGTCTCTGAGAAGGTGAGGAAATCTGAGCAAAGCTCAGCCTTCGCTTGCTCTCAGCCTCTGTCTTTAACCCGCTGTTTCCCACCAGCTGAGCAGCAGCACTTCTGATGCGCAGGTCTGGATGATCATGGGGCTCTTGTTTGTTTTCAGGGGCTTTTGTTTTTCCATTTCTTTTTTATTTTTATTTTTATTTTTTTAAAGATTTATTTATTTTATGCATATGAGTACACTGTAGCTGTCTTCAGACACACCAGAAGAGGGCATCAGATCTCACCACAGATGGCCGTGAGCCACCATGTAGTTGCTGGGATTTGAACTCAGGACCCCTGGAAGAGCAGTCAGTGCTCCCAACCACTGAGCCATCTCTCCAGCCCCCATTTCTTTTTTAAATTGGATATTTTTTATTTACATTTCAAATGTTATTCCCTTTCCCGGTTTCCTGTCCATCAGCCCCCTAACCCCTCCCCTCCCATTCTTTAAGGGTGTTCCCCCCCATACACCCCCTTACCCCCTAACAATTCCCTACACTGGGGGTCCAACCTTGGCAGAACCAAGGGCTTAGGGGCTTTTGTTTTTAGGACAGGGTCTCACTATGTAGCTCTTGCTGCTCTGGAACTCACTAGGTAGTCCAGGCAGGCCTTGAACCTACAGAGATTAGTCTGCCTTTGCCTCCCAAGCAAGTGCTGGAATTAAAGGTGTTTGCCACCACACCCAACAATTTTCAGGGACTTAAATGGCCACAACTCAAGTAACTATGCAGGTGACCTTTTGATGACCCAGCACAATTCCATTGGTAATTTTTTGATATTAAAGGATCCAAAACCTCCAACCTGAGACTATGGGAGCACCATTTCTGAGCGTGTACGTGAGTGCGTGTATGAGTGTGTGAGTGTGTGTGTGTGTGTGTGTTCTGTGAGAAACTAGGAAGCTAAGTTACACATGTGTCCATATTTATTCGTGCCCATGTAAGCCACTTTCCGCTTCTTTCTCAGGACAGGGCTTTCTAAGTGAAATGGCGAGCCCAGAACTAGTTGTGTGGTACAGACTGCTGTTGAACTGAAGGGGACCTCCTACCCCGTGGCCTGAGTGCTGGGATAACAGACATGCACTGTCCATCAAGTTTCATCCTGTCTCATCGGGAAGTCCTGTTGTGTCAATGTACTGTTTTGTGGACTGAAATATTATGCGGTAGACACCATGGGCCCCGGGGTAGAGGCAGGGCCACTGTCTAGGGGGTCTTCTGTGTTGTTCCAGGGCCTGCACAGTCTTAGCATTTCTATGCCTTGCTGTCAGACACATGTCTGTCCCTTCACTGTACCCAACACTGAGTCCTGAAGAAAGCTCATTAACCAGTAACACAAATGGGAAGGGGAGTCACTGGGAGAATGCTGCCCCCGCTCCTGTGGGGGCCACTAAATGTAAAAGTGGAAAACTCTTGTTCCTCATTTGCACTGGAGTCGATGGCCCCAGGAGGCCCATGGCTGCCACTTGGATGTGGCAAATGACAGAAGGTCTACTAGATGGTGATTTCGTGAATGTTCTGGAATACTGCTCATTCAAACCACGTGGCCATAAGCTGCTGTGGCTCAGGGCAGTGAGATCTTGCTTGCCTTGGGGAGGCCGCCTTACCCATTTGTGGTCAGGTGCTCCTCTTTGCCATACAGACAGAACTCTAACTCATGACCCTTCAGTTCCGGCTGCTCCACACACTCTGAGGCATTCTCTGGACGGAAGTAGCCAAAGTCACTGTAAGAATCAACAATAAGGATACTTTTGAAGTTGCCTGCCTATGTGCCAGCATGTGCCAAGGTCGAGTGGACGGCTGACATTCCCACCAAGGGTGCTCCAGCCGAGGTCAGAACAGTTGTTGGGAGCAGGTTGGGAAGCTATGGCACCTCTGCAGGTCCATGCTAGAATCTTCAGTGTCTTCCTCAGCCCCCCTCCCCACCCATGTTGAAGGTGTGGTCCCCAGTGTGAGAGGTGGTAGAGTGTTTAAAGGATAGGGCCTAATGAAACCGACTTATTTACTTGTTTAAGTGCCACAGGGACTGAATTGCTCTGCCTCACACTTCTGCCCGGAAGGCTGCTCAAGCTCCAGGACTCCTGCATGTCCATACCCAAGCATGGAGGCAACAGTTAATGTCAGGCGTCTTCCTCTCTGCCTCTCCTCCTTATTTTTTGAGACAGGGTCTCTCACTGAACTTGGAGCTCACTGATGGACTAGATGGGTGGGCCAGTGAACTCCAGATCCGCCTGTCTCTCCCCCACGCCTAACACGGAAGTCTCAGGGGTGTGTTGCCTTATGTGGCTGCTAAGGGTCAGAATTCAGTCTTATGTGCAACAAGCACTCAGGCCACTGACCCAGCTCCCTCCCCGCCCGATCCACTCCATGCTGTCTCTTTGTAGTCTCACATCCACCCTCCCTTCTGTGTTCTCCCAGGAAATGAGATCCTGCCTCTTCTCCCAGGTTGACCCTCGACATGGATAGCATCCATGTTTTGGCCCTGCTTTCCCACCACCCTGAGTCCTTGCACATGAAAGCATGAGAAAGGACAGCCACTCTCCCCCGCTCATTAGTGTTGTCTCCTCAGCCAACAGATGTCTACCCTAGAAATCATCCCTTATCTTTTCATTGGGCAAATCTCTCCCTCCCTCTCTTCCTTCGCTTTCCCATCTCTCTTTCTTGGGATTGAATTCAGGGCCTGATGGGCTGACAAGTACTCTATCCCTGAGCCATATCCTGTGTCTGGCCATATTTCTTGTGAGAATACTGTTAATTACTGTTTTGCTCATTTAGACTATTACCCACCCCCAGCCCCTAGTGCTGGGACTTAACCCAGACTCTCACATATGCTAAGCAAGCACGTCACCACTAGTCTACACCATGTCTCTGCTCCTCAGTTACGTTTTATTTCCTGTATTTTTTACTTCAACACCCTCTGCAACCTTGGAAGTGAATGTCTGAGGCCCCACAAAGCTTACTGGCCATCAAAGCTAACATTTTCTCCTGTCTGTCTAACAACAGTACATTTCTTCCACCATTTGAAAGGGAAATTTAGCTTGAATGTCCTCCACCTGGACTCCCACCCATACTTTTTTTAAAATGTAGCTGTAGCAGGCCTGGGCACACAAATGCCAGCATCCATCCATACTCCGTTTGATATCACCTCCTCCACAAGCCACGGGGATGCTTTTCCCCTCACCTACCGCTGCTGGTGTGTGAGCCTGGTGACTGGAAGAGGCTTTCAAGCACTGCTGTCTGTCTTAGCATTAAAGGGGGAGGTTCTGAGGAGTGGATCGAAGACCGATCTGCCTCACACAAGCATTCTCAGAACCCTGCGCTCTGCAGGGCCCCAGCACGTTAGGAGGCAACAGCTCAGGGAAAGAGGCCACCAGAAGTGAGGCAAAGATTGGGACAACCGTTCAGAGCGGCCCCAGGCTTGCCTAGCAGCCAAAGGTGAGCTGATTGCTGTGCTTCCTGTGGAAGTGAGACACAGGGCTGGACCTCAGTCTCCTTCAGACCTGCACTGAGCTGTCACCTGTAGCTCAGGAATATGACGAGGGGACAAGAGTACTAGCTGTCCTCTTTGTCCACGTGCTTTAGGGGGCCTACTTTTACTTCCTGTCAGTATCCGTCACAATCAACAAGTTATCACCTGCTATGAGGCAGTTCTTATTTTGCCCCAAATTTCCTCATTTAAGTGACACTGGCCTCTTGCATATCAACTGATAGCAGACCTCATAACTAACTCTTGCCCCTGATGATCCTGAATCTTAGGGAGTATCTCCTGGTGGCCTCTAAACTCACTGAGACCTAGGCACCATGGACATACTGATGTCACCTCTAGTCTCAGGACCAAACCACCTACCTTCAGTCCTCAGCCTTGTAGATGACCCAAAGCTTAGAGCCTTCCAGAATGCTGCCTGCAAAGCCCAATTTCCTCCCTACCCCCGAACTGCTTTTCCTGTTGTTTTTAGTTTATCACTTTGTACACTGCCCCCACAACCCTTCCTGCTTTTTAAAATTTAATTGTTTTGAAACAGAGTCTTATGTATTCCAGGCAATTATTGACCTACCCCTAACCCCCAAGTGCTGGGATCATTAGCACGAACCAACACACATAGTTTACTTGATGCTGGGGATCAAGTGCATGCTATCAAACCCTGTACCACTTGAGTTGCACGCCAGACCACCTTCTTTCTTATTTAATCTCTGTCCTCCCACCGTGTCCAAGTCATTACTTATTAGGTTGGACAGTGTCTGAGTCCAGTGACTATCTAGTTTGATAAAATAATCTGTTGAATGTTAGTAACATTTGATCCCCTTTCTCTGTGCTTTACTTTTGTGGGCAGCAGGTGGGAGTTATTTAATTGGGGACAAGGAATATCAGTATTTTTTAGCTGGATAAAACAACTATTTTTCACCTCCCCTGCATGTGGGACAGGGGCTGACAGAGGGATCTGAGGTGTGCTGATACCAGAGGAAGTCCTCCAGGGAACAGGGACAGATGGATGGCTGCTTGGCCACAACATAGTCTCGACCATTCTGACAGACGGATGACTTCCGTAGCCGTAGGAACTGCTCTTTATAGCCCAAAATGCAGCCATCTTTGTAATCTCCGGGGTCAGTGGAGTGTGCCAGCCATGTGGTATAGTCATTCTCTTCACCTAAAGGACAGACAGAATGTTCAGGAATCGGCATAGCACACAGCCCACCCACAAGAGAGAGGCTGCTGTCAGGTTCTGGGAAGGAGCAGGAGGGAAGGCCTGTCTGATTCAATCTCTTGCTTCAGTTTGGAGTTGCAAACACACACTCACTTTAGTCTAGAACCCACTAGCAGTTGCACTTCCTCATAGCAAAAGAAGACTCTCTCCATTTAGCCTTCTGTGGGGGCATTAGGAGAAACCTTTGTTTTAAAATGAGGCTACAGGGAGCACTAGAGTCTTCCCAAACCAAGAGGCTGCTATCTGTCTTGATGGCCTGGCCCTCAATCCCGGGAGCTGTCAGAGACAAGCAGCCATATTTCCCAAATGTTGGCCATTTGCTTAGCATAAGACACCAACAAGAGCCCAGGTTCAATGTTACTACACACACTTGGCTTCAAGCAGAGGGGAAAACAGCCTCTTTTTAGCTTTTCTCTAGAGCCCCCTGGCTCTCCGACTGCTGACATCTGCATCTGCTTTAGCATTCCCTGTCATCTGCTCCTAGGAAAATGCTCCTAGGTTGGAACCTAAAGAGGGTTGCCTGGTTTTTTTGTTTGTTTTTTTTTTTTTTTTTTTTTTTTTTTTTATCTTCTGAGACTGGAGGAACAGCAGTGAGCCAGTCTGCTAGGAAACAGGTGTGTGACAAATATTTTAATGATCTTAAGCTTGAGAGCTAATGTAGAATTCCCTGTTGAGGGTGAACTCAGAAGCCAGCTCTGTCCATCTTCTTTACTGCATTTAGAAGACAAGGGCACTCAGGTTACAAATCATACTTAAATGTCTTATAGAAAAAGGAAGTCCAGGCCCAGAGCCCTGCATTACAGGGGCTGCAGGGTGAACATGGGAGTCGCCCATCTCTAACATGACTCCAATAAGCCCTTGCTTGTATGATGCCGACAGTGAACACAGGCACCTTTCCCCCAGTTTTCTTTTAGTCTCTATCTCTTTCACTGAGACACTATACTGGGTGTGCTGTCACACTCTGGGAGCACCAAGTGCCAGACACTTCCTTCCTAAAGTCCTTCACACCTGCCCAGAGGTCTAGAGTCTCAGCAAGGGCTCACATCTAAACTAAACCTCCATGTAAAACCCCTCCCCCTTCTGTGTTCCGAGTAACAGGATCAAAGAGAGGTCCTTCCACACACTCCCTCCAAAGCTCCCTTTCCACAGTCCTAAGAGGGACCCCCACCATGTCACAAAATCATTTTAGAAAAGCAAATCAAAACTATGTCTCATAAATGATACAAAAGATCCCTCCTTCAGGGCACAGCTACACTGTCTTATATGGCAGCCACTGTCTTATATACCCCCAGACCCACCAAGCATGGCTGGATGAACTGAGACTTGCTTAGGGATGCTGACTTAGAAGAAAAAAAAAGTGAACAATCAGTAATCTTTCATATCACTCACGTGTTGAAATGGTAATGTTTTGGACATTTGCGGGTAATTCCACCACCTTCTATTTTATAACATAGCTGACAGAATAGTTTAAATTATACAGATGCCCCTTGTATTTCCTGTGGACAGAGCTAGCCCCAGGATTGTTCTCCGTTCCTTGTATGGAGTGGCCGCTGTCGCCTTTCATATGCATATGCATCTGATAATCCTGGTTGAAAGAGATTCCTCCGAATGGCTTATTTGGGAAAAGGAGTTTACAGAGTTCTGGTAGGAAATTCCGAAGGAGACACTCACAGTTGCGCTCAAGGATGTCTTTGAAATCAATTGTGTAGGAGACCCACTGGCGGGTAAGGAAAGACTCCGTGAATCCCCAGATGCTGATGTTCATGGACCTGGCTCCCGGCTCGGAAGCCAGCCCGGTGAAGTAGACGGGCTCCTGACTGAACACATAGCTCTGCCAGCACTGGCCTTCGTCTGTGGAGAACCTGAAACCCGAGTTCGAGAGGGATCATGACAGAGGACCAGCATGTACTGGGAGTATCAGGAAAGCCACCTAGACCAGGGGACACGCTTGTATTTACAGGGTGACTAATGTCTGAAAATTAATTTCCAATACCTCCAGTTAGCAGGGTATGAAAAAGGATTCCCTCATAGAAGGCATGGAAGAGAACACCTCTCTCGAAGGAAGACAGAGGCGTGGCCAGGTAAGAATGAGTTTCTAAATTAGTAAGCTAATTCCAAATTAATAAGAACTTAAAATAGACTTGAAATACCTCACATTACTTTATGACATGTGAACTTAGGTAATTTCTAACTCAGAGTGCTTGGGCATGTCTACATTTTGGACACTGGAGAGAAAGAAGATCAATATTTTTCATTTACTAGTGGGTGTGGGTGTGGAAGGGTTGTTTTTAACTGACACCATGTGCATTCTGAGAATTGAACTCTGATCGTCAGGCTTGGCAGCAAACACCTTTATGTACTTAGTCACCTTGCTGGCCCAAGAAAAATAGTCTTAAAAAAGGTGATAAAATATATAGCTAGGAGGAGTGAGAGGGAAAGCAGTATGGTCTAATCTGGCTTGCTCTAACATAATCCCTGTGAAGGAGAGCCTTTGCCAGAGTTCTGCAGAATCTAATAAAGTAAATCATGGTCGGTGGCTCTCCCTGCAGTAAGCCCAAGAGCTTTCCCACCACTGCCTTTCATGCAGATAATGTGTGGGGGAGCTGAGAGCATGCATACTTAATCACATTGATAGGACGGTTGCTGTGTTCAATGGCCACGATGATGCCTCCAGAGTCCAGGATGGTATAATAATGCGGTCCTTCTAGCATCTTTGCCCAAGAGTAACCCCCATCATCTGAGATGTACACGTCTGGGACCATCACCGAGATGGCGTCTCCCACACTACCTGAAAAGTAATTGACCGTTAGCATCCATTAGCAATGAAGCCGAGAGGACTTACTGACAAGAGGAAACTTGAGTGAATTTACTAGATTTGTCACCAGGCCTGCTGTAGCAGAATGACGGCCATCAAAGCCTAACTGCTGCTCTGGCCAATGAGAGTCTAAAAGAACCAAAGTTGTAATACAGGAAATTCTATCAAAGGATCGTGTTCTAGTCACCGTAAGGTATACATGTGACACGGCTTTAGCACTGTCTGGGGGAATGGCAAGTTGAGGGACTGCCCAGGTCAGACTGGGCTATTCCCACATTTGTGAGAGACTGCTTTGATTAATGATTGATGCGGGAGGGCCCAGCCCACTGTGAGCCCATCAATCCTCTAGGCAGGTGGTTTTGAGTTGTATAAGGAAGTCAGCTAAGATCAGCCTGTGAACAGGCTCCTCCTGGTCCCTGGCCTGACTTCCCTCAATGATGAACTGTGACCTGGAAGTATAAGATGAAATAAATCCTTTCCTCCTCAACTTGCATTTGGTCAGAGTGGTTTATCACAGCAACAGAAAAGAAACTGGAACGAAACACAAAGCCACCTACTTTTGGGTGTGAGCTTGTGGTGTGTGTGTGTGTGTGTGTGTGTGTGTGTGTGTGTGTGTGTGTACAAGCACATGCAAGCTCAAAGGCAGTGCTGTCTCCCTGTGCTTGGTGGCTCAGTCCATAATGGTGAGAGGGAAGGGCTCCTTACCGTGAGCGATGACTATGCCCACGGCATTGGGCTCGGAGAGTGGGGCCATTGGAACATTTAGCTTCTGGGAGATGCTGTAAGAAGCATGGATATGAAGGCTGCACTGTGAAGAGAAACCAAAGCCCAGATTAAAACCAAAGGCTTGATGGTCTCAATCCTTCACAGAGCCTCCCAATAAGACTGCAAATTTAACTCAGACCTCAGCGGGATGATTTAAAAACAAACAAACAATAACAACAAAAATCAACCCAGTAGACTTCACTTAATAAATGTACTGTCTGGCTTTTAAAGTCTACTCTTGGGCATGTTCTCACTTACTCAGCCTTCAGCACTTCTCATCTCGCAAAACTGAAACCCACCACTTTCAAAGCAACAAGACTGCTTCTGTCTCCTGTAGCCTCAGAAACCACTGTCCACTCCTTGTCTCTGTAGACTGACTACTCTAGGGTCCCTCATTCACAGAAATGAAGCACACAGTAATACATCTTTTTGTAATGGGCTCATTTCACTCACAACAACGTTCTCAGGGTCGGCCTTTATTATAGCAATTGTCAGAATTTCCTGCCTGTATAAGGCAAATAGTATTGCATCTTGGGTGTTGGTGGGATGGGGAGTGTATATATGTATTTTTTAGCCCATTCAGCTATTGATGGAGCTGCTTCTACTTCCGTGGCCCCTGTAAATAGTGTCACACAGACGGCTGGCATGATTATATTATTAAGATTCTGGTCTCATTTTTTTCCCCAGCTGGGACTATAACCAAAAGCTTTACACTGATTAGGCAAGTGCTCTACAATCGAGACACATCCCTAATCCTCATTTTTAAATTGTTATTTTGATATTAGGTCTAACTAAATTGCCCAGGCTGGCTGGTTAGGTGGCTGTTCTCCTGCCTCAACTTTCCCTAGAGGTTGAGACAACATACAAGTGAGGACATGCCCAAGCTCGATGATTTTTTGATATGAACCCAGAAGTTGAAATAATGCACAGGTTAATGTTTCACTGAGTACAGATGCCAAAACCCTTAACACTGGCAATGGAATTCATAGCACGCTGTCATTCACCATGGCCAAGGAGGTGGCATCCCTGGAGTGGCAGGATGTTTCTGTGATATGCATATCAGCTTGTGTCCCACATGAACAGAATAAAACCATACAACCATCTCCATAGACAGAGGTGTTTGATAAAAATCAATGTTCTCTGTGATAAAAAGGAATCCTTGGAGTCTGAGTTAGCAAAGCAAGCTCATTAGACAGGAGGAAGGGGGACAGGCCACACTGCCTAGCTTCGCAGGGATAGAAAGCTGCAGTCATCCAAGCAGCATGGCGCTGCCATGAAAACAGGCAGGCCAGCCAAAGGACAGGACAGTCTAGACCAGACCCACACATGGATGTCCACTTAGTATTTGACAAAGGGATGGAGAGCACATGGGGGAAAGTATGACTTCAATAAAGTTGCTGGGGACACTGGAAATCTACATGCAAAAGAAGGACTTGAATTCTGATTTCATGTGATCTATAAAAATTTACTCTAAGTAGTTAGAGGTGAACGTAAGACTGGAAACTAAAATACTAGCAGAGAACACGGGAAGAGGCTTCGTGAACAGTCTAGGCAGTAACTTTGAATATGATCCTGGGAACACATATCAAAAAGCAAAAGCATACAAATGGAGTCACATCAACGTACAGTGCTTCTGCAGCAAAGGGAACGGCAGAGGGTGAAGTGACGGCGTACAGAACAGACAGTTGCCTGCACACTACACATGGCACAAGGGGCTGCACGGCAAGAGACAAACACCTTACTTAAAAATGGCAAAGAACAAGGCAGCCATTCTTCAAAGACAGCCAATAGCCAGGCAGTGTTTGAAGAAGTGTCTAGCATCACTAATTGTCAGGGAAAAGTGCATAAAACCACAGTGCACCATCACACCACACCTGTTAGAGATGGCTTTACCAAAAATACAAACGGTAACAAACATTGCTTAAAGTTCAAGGAAGGGCAACGCTTGCATGCTGTTGGGGAAAGGTAACTGAAGCCATCTCTACACACAACACTGTGGTGTCTCCTCTAAAATGGAAGACAGATATGCCAGCAAGACTACTGAGTGGTATTTAGCTAAGAGATGACGTTAGAACCTCAGGGTGAAGGGCTGGAGAGATGGCTCAGCGGTTGAGAGCACTGACTGCTCTTCCAGAGGTCCTGAGTTCAAATCCCAGCAACCACATGGTGGCTCACAACCATCTGTAATGCGATCTGATGCCTTCTTCTGGTTTCTGAAGACAGCTACAGTGTACTTATATATAATAATAAATAAATAAATCTTTAAAAAAAAAAAGAACCTCAGGGTGATAACTACAGTCTACACGCACTATGGCTTAACTCGAGGTATAGAACCAACCCATGTAGCTTCTTCTTTTTAGTGATCGATTTATTTTTATTTTATATGCATTTGGTGTTTTGCTTGCATGCATGTGTGTGTGAGGGTGTCAGGTCCCTGGAGCTGGAGTTGCCATATGTGGGTGCTAGGAATTCAATCTGGGTCCTCTGGGAGAGCAGCCAGTGCTCTTAACTGCTAAGCCATCTCTCCGGCCCCCAGTCTATGTCTCTTTTGCTAGATGAATGCATAAAGAGAGGATACAGTGCATGCACAATGGGATGTTAATCATTCTCAACAAAGGACAGCCTGCTGTTTGCAACCACATGGATGAGCCCAGGAGGCTGTCTGCTATGTAAAATAAACTAGGCATGAAAGACAAATGCCACATGATGTCACTTAAATGTGGAATCGACAAAACACACTAAACTCATACAAGCAGAGAGCACAGTGGTAGCTGCCAGGGATCAGGAGGCAAGACAGGGAGGGGAAAATAAAATCTTTAAAAAACAGGGGAGTGGGAGCTGGGGGGATGGTACAGAGGTTAAGAGCACTGACTGCTCTTGCAGAGGTCCTAAATTTAATTCCCAGCAACCACATGGTGGCTCACAACCATCTGTAATGGGATCTGATGCCCTCTTCTGGTGTGCATGAAGACAGCTACAGTGTAGTCAAATACATAAAATAAATAAGTAAAATCTTTAAAAAAAAAAAAAAAGACAGGGGGGGCGATATTGGCGAAAAGGTTCTGAAGCTTCTGTTTTGGACAAGTAAGTTCTGAAGAGCTAGTAAGCATTATGGACCGCATCCTGCAAACTGTGTGACATACTTGAAATCTGCTAAGAGAATAGGTCTAAATGCTCGAATCACACATAAGAAAGAGATAGCTTAGTTAACTGATGTATGCATTAATTAGCTTGACTATGGTCATATATCTTACAATGTATACAGACAGGAAAATGTCAAACCATACATTATGAATATATGCCATTTAAATTTATCAACTATACCTTACTGATGCTGAGGGAAAAGCACATGTCAGAAAGTAGGCAAATGTGTGAAGGCAGTCTAACCACTAGTGCCATTCAAGGAGCTCATATGAGGCAGGCGTGTAATATCCACACTTAAAAGACAGGGCTCACAGATACAGATACATATGACCTCGAGATTAGCCTGGTCTACACAGGCCCAGTCAGAGCCACACATGAGATCCTGTCTCACACAAGCAGATAGATCTCAAGTGGTCACAATAGTAAACATTATGTTTTCTTATTTTGCAAAAGGCTAAGCCAACTATTAGTGGAATAAGAATGATGACTGGTTCTAACTGGATGGGCGCCAAGGTAGGCTAGGACTACTGCAGATTACAACCAGCCGGGGTTTAGGGACACAGACGTGGCTTCTGTGAGGACACTGGGAGGATACAGAGGGTGTATAGAGAACAGCAAGGGTGTGTCGGTGGGGAGAGGTAGACAGAGCCAGGCAGGACAAAGCTTTCATTCACAAGAGAGGCTCAGTCTTTACCCCAGTAAAGCGAAACCAAGAGAAGGTCTTGAGGGAGCCAGGGGAGCCAGAAAGCGCCAAGGAGAGAAGAGACTATAGCCCCTGCCTTGGGCATGGTGAACTGGGCAGGGGTAGCACAAACCCAAGGCAGAAGAACAGAAGGATGGAGAAAATAGAAGCAGATGCATTAAGTATGGATACGAAAGGAGAGTGTGAGGAGAAGGTGTCACGCCATGTGAGATTCCCCACAAAAAGACTCCAGGCTGGAGAAGCAGAGGGGCCCTGTGTGTAACAGGTCTGAGAGGAATGTGGGAACAACCAGCTTCACTGTTGTTGAACTAAGTTCTTCCAGGCTGTGCCTACCCACACCTATAATACAGGCTGCTCTTTGGCCCCTGAAGGACTTCCAAGGCCTCACCCCACCATGTAGATCCTTAGCTAACAATAAGTACATCTGTCCATTCTGTCTCCCCTCAGAAATTTGGTAAAACAAATGGTTGTTACTCCATCTTGTTTTTCTTTTAAAAAGTCAGGCAAGCCACAGTATCTTGGCTTCTCCGTACAGTTTCTACTTCACGAATCCTAAGTAAATTCATTATTCTCATTTCTAAGCCTTCCACCTTCGCCTCTGGACCCTGACCAAGAATGAGATTTCATCATGGAAAAGCTCAGCATTGGCAGGAACAGAGCAGGCTGGCTGCTTTTCTGCACACACAGATGATGGTTGGCACCAACAAACCTCATTCTTGTTCTTTGCGGTAGCATCGCACTTGCTGTTCTCCGGCTTCTGCAGATGCTCCCACCGTCCTCCCTGGTCAAAAGTGATCATGCTCTGAATGGAATTATCTAAATGGGGAAAGAGTAACGTAAGCCCAGTGCATTGAAGAAAGAGTGATGTAAGCCCACCCCACTGGAGGCTACTACTCCAGTCAGCCAGCTACAATGGAACTGCTCTTCAGAAACTCCAACCATCCATCCATCCACCCATCATCCATCCATCTCTCCATCCACCCATCCATCCATCCATCATCCATCCCTCCCTCCCTCCCTCCATCATCCACTCATCCATTCATCCATCATCCACCCATCCATCCAATCTCTCCATCTACCCATCATCTATCCATCTCTCCACCCATCCATCCATCATCCATCCATCCATCCATCCATCTATCATCCATCCATCATCCACTCATCCATTCATCCATCATCCATCCATCCATCATCCATCCATCATCCATCCATCATCCATCCATCATCCAGCCATCCATTCATTCATCCATCCTTCCCTCCCTCCATCCCTCCCTCCCTTCATCATCCATCCATCCACCCATCCACCCATCCACTCATCCATCCATCCATCCATCCATCCATCATCCACTCATCCACTCATCCATCCATCCATCCATTCATCCATCATCCACTCATCCATCCATCCATCCATCCATCCATGTTTACATATAAATGCATATTCTGTGTTGAGCACATTTCCCTTCGTGCCCTCCCCTTCTTACCCACTCCTCTGACTGTGGAACCCCATCTTAACACCTTACGCAGTAGCTCAGCACTGGTGACTATCAGGCCAGAAGAAGGTGTACCACTTGAACAGGATGTCCCAGCCAACCACCAGGAACTGTTGCTACTGAGAAACCCCAAAGCTCTCTCTTATGCTGTAATTTGGATCTCAAAGTCCTTCCTCATTGCCACTGCCCGGGTAGTCACAGCTTGGGTGCCAGACTGAGATTAGGCCAATAAGAGGAAGTTCCGTCACGGGCTGTGTCCATGAAGGGACGTCAGGGTCTTTCTCTTCCAATATCTGAGGCAATGGGCTTCATCTATTACATCTATCACTTCTACCATGATGCGGTGATTCAGACTCAAAAGCAGTGGGGATACCTGGCCACAGGTGGAAACTGCTCCAACTGCGAGCCAAGAATAGCTTTTACAGCTGGGCGGTGGTGGCGCACACCTTTAATCAGAGGCAGGCAGAGCTCTGAGTAGAAGACCAGCTTGGTCTACAGAATAAGTTCCAGGACAACCAGGACAGGGCTACACAGATAAAAAATGCTCTTTATAAACTGATTGTCTCGGAAATTCTAAATTAATTTTTAGTAAATGAAAGTCAATGCATTGATAAGTATAAAGAAGCTAATGTTCATTCTCCTTCACTGTGTGAGGCCTTGGAGGAAAATCTAGGCAGGGATCCTAATTTTTACTTAGTCAAAGACATGACACCAAGCTTATTTTAAGGATTCTCCAGATTAGTTATGTCTAATCCTGGATTAATAACTTCTTTTTTAAACCAAAGTCTAACACTCAAATCCCTGAATCTCACATCTTTTTAAAGGATTATTTATTTATTTTATATATGTGAGTAGTACACTGTCACTATCTTCAGACACACCAGAAGAGGGCATCGGATCCCATTACAGATGGTTGTGAGCCACCATGTGGGTGCTGGGAATTGAACTCAGCACCTCTGGAAGAGCAGTCAGTGCTCTTAACCACTGAGCTACCCCTCCAGCCTGGATTAATAACTTGATTAGTTTTTTCCCCCCAGCATCCATGATTCTATCTGTCCTAGTTAGGGTCACTATTGCTGTGATCTACCGCATGACCAAAAGCACGTTGGTGCGGACAGGGTTTGTCTTACACCTCCACACTGCAGTCCAGCAGTGAAAGAAGTCAGGATGGGAATTCAGACAGGGCAGGACCCTGGAGTAGGAGCAGACGCTGAAGCAGCATGGAGGGAGCTCCACAGGGCTGTTCATCCTGCTTCCTTAAGGACCCAGGACCAGCCCAGGGATGGCCCCACCCACAACGGTCTGGGGGTCTCCCAATAAATTGTAGCATTTTCTTACTTGAGGCTCCCTCTTCGGCTTGTGTCAAGTTGACATAAATCTAGCCAGCACATTATCCCTCTGGTGTCCTTTCTTTTTAAAAACATTTTGAACATTCATTTAACTATTTGTGTATAGCATGCACACCACCATCAGCAGCAAGCACTTCCCCTGCTGAGGCATCTTCCCAGTCCTCCCTTCTGTGTATCCCGGTGTCTCCTTCCTAGGGTCTATTCTCAGTCACAGAGACTGCTGTGCTTTAAGTACAGAGATAATATGCTCTGAGGTTTCAAGTACCTCAACCAGGATGGCAGATGAAGGAAAATTCATTTATTCAACAAATATTTATTGAAAGGTCAGTATGTAAAAACCACTGTAGGGCCCTGGGAGCGTCACAGACAGAACACCTTCTGAGGGACTGGTAGAGACTCGTTAAGAAAAACACCTGCTGCACAGGCCTGAGGAGCTGAGTCTGAGCTTCATGACCCACAGGAGAAGGAGAGATCGATTCCTGAAGGCTGTCCTCCGGGTACACAGGAATGCATGCACGCCACCATCAGCAGAAGCTTATGAAGTGTGCATTCCAGCGGGATGAAATAGACATTAGAGACAGTGCATCTGTGAAATTACACAGGATGCAGAGCAAACGACAAACTAAGGGCTCTGGAAAAACCTTCTGGGCGTCTAAGGTGGACTGGAAATATATACGAGGATGGGAGCGGATCTGAATTTAAAACAGGCCAATAGAGGCAATTCTTGTTCAGAACATAACACAGTAGCAAAGGCCTGAAGGAGGGCTTGGCCTGGCAGACATCTGAGGAAATGGAGCAGCCTGGCAGGTCTGTGAAGGATGAATGTGTGTACCTGGTCCATTTGAAGACTGGCAGGGGGACAGTGTGAGTGCCACAGAGCAAATGAAGGAGACAAAGCTAGAGGTGAGGTCAGGAAGGGGAAGAGGAACCAGTGTCACTTGGGACTTCATAGGCCATTGCAAGTTACGTATGTAAGAGAAGCAGCCCTTACTTCATGCCAAAACATAGACACAGAGAGGCTTTAAGGTCGCTGTCCTTGGACGTAATGTGTCTCCTTACACAGAGCCTCTGCAAAGACAGGCCTACAGGAGGCACTGGCGGATTGTTGGCTGGCCTCGTACTATAGTCTCTCCATAAAAATAGACTGATTCAAGTTCAGGTTCATCCCTCTAGGCCCAACCCTCCAAATACAGAAGACTCATATTGTACACTCGCCAAAATGGAGCCTCCTCTCTTCACACTACTGCTTTGCTCTGTCCTGCTGCTTCTAGAGTACTCTCTTTACACCATGGAGCCACAGGTTGGTGTGTTGACTAGGCCAGCATATAACTGAGGGAAAGGACCGTCAGGTTCCCCTGAAGACCTTAAACTCTAGCCCACTCAGCTAAAGGAGCCAGATCTACGCTGAGCCTCACCTTCTGAGAGTGTGCTTGTTATATAGACTCCACGGAGGGAAGTCACGTTGGTAAAGTCGGTCTCCCCGCCTGTGGTGGTATAGAGATGTCTGTCCAGAGACTTAGAGTAGACAATGCCTCGGTCATCAGAGGTAAAGATTGTACCAAATCCAGTATCTGACAGGAGCAAACAAACAAAAACACTGAGATTGTGAGGAAACAGAGAACAAAACAATAGTTTAGTCATGACTGCCGGGCCTGGCACATGTAAGACTCAGACCTGAGTGTGACTCACGGTCTTTAATTCTAGCACTCATCGTAGAGGCCGGAACACAGGAGATGTTGCATATGCTGCCTCACATAATCAGAAAAGTTCTAATCATTATGTTTAGAAGACATAAAATTGCTTTATCAAATGGCTACGTGTTTCTAAACTGGGCAGAGTGGTGCATCCGTGTAATTCCAGCATCCAAGAGGTTATGGCAGACGCACTGTGTGCTGGGAATCATCTGGAGTATAGAGTGAGTCTGTCCCCATCTCCACAAAACATCAAACAAACCAAAAATGGTTCCTGAATAGTTCCTGGTTTTACCTAGTCACAGACAAGCTTGCAATGTGGTACAGCGGCTCTGGGGAGCTCTGCTCTAAAGTGCTCAGCCACCCTCACAGACTGCCATAGGCACCAGAACAAGCAGCCTTTCAAAGATGCAGCATGCTGTATATAAGATACTAATACACCTCTTGGGGTGAGAGGAAAATTTGACTCATAAAGAGGAAAGGATCTCAGAGCACAGCCCAAAGCGGAAATCTCTACGTGTTCAAGGGTGGGCCACTAAGCGGCTCTTACCTCCAGGTTCATCTACATGCATGAACACCATGTCATCGTTGGCTGCCAGAATAGAATAGAATTGCTCCTGTCCCACAGAGGGAAGCTGTGCCATGCTCCATGTGTCCCCTTGGTCTGTTGACACGTGGATCCTTCTTGTTGTATCCTAGAATAAATGTACCAATAGCTATATTTTAATCTTCTGTAAAGGTGTCATGTCAAGGACGTGAATAGAAACATTTTAAAAACAGTTATATTAATAATCATTTCCTCAGTGGACACAACGGCAACAAAGGGCCAGTGCCAATTCTCAAGGCAATGTCTACGCCCTGCAGGCAATGAGGCAGTCTGCTCTCTCCTGCCTCTCTCTGGGTCCTGATTCTGGTCCTCCCCTGGCTGACATTCCATCTCCTTCAACAGAGCTAAGGATGTGACTGGACCATCACTGGGCTGGCTCTATACCATTTGCAAATACTTGCTTGAAATTCTCAAAATGATGCTTTGATTGGCACTTAAATGTTCCGTGCCTTCAAGAGAGCCCTGGCTTTAGATAATTAATTCAAAGGATTAGATAATTGATGGTCTAAAGCATAAAGATGAAACCCATGCTGGGAGACCACAGCAGACAGTCAAGATGAGACACGCGTCTAAGGAATCCTCCCCATAGCCAAAACGAAGGAAACTGCATGGATTAGAAAAAGGTCAGACTTCACAATTCCTGTAAGGATACTGGTCAGCGAGTATCTGGCTGGCAAAGGGTCTGCTAAGAAGCACACTAAATCCTAGTCTCTGCTAATTTATTTAAAACAGCTACCAGAGACCAGCAGGCACAGCTCAGCGGCTGCAGCTGTGTGTTTCTCCATTCCCAGTTTCCTTTGTATCTAGTACTTCAAGGAAAGTGCTCCTCCTGTGATCCACCCTTCCAGTCCACTGGGTCATTCTCAGAGTTCACCATAAGTCAACATCTCACTTGAGTTTGCCAAACTGAACAGCGCGGCCTCTGGAAACACCTTCTTCACTTGACTTTTGTAGCAGCATCGTGTCCTGATTTCCCCTACCTCACCCCTTCCTCCCACCCAGGCTTCTCAGCTAGAATCTTCTTTTCTCTGCAACCTTCAGTAGAGAGGTACTTCAGGGCTTGCTCAATCCTCCCATCTCTTCTCTACCTCCTCATTCGTCAGAAGAACGCACCCAGCCACGCGGCTTTAAATGCCATGTAATTTGGGAAGATTCATAAATATGAACGCCAACTTGACATTTCATCTCAGATAGCTAGTAGGCATTTCATAGCCAACCCAGTGAATTCTTGGTTTTTCTCCCACAAACCTGTTCCTCCTATAGCCTTTGCTCTGGCAGAAAACAGCCCTGCCATTTATACAGTTGCTTGGGCCAAAGACTTGGATGTTTCTAGTGGTTTCATTTTTTTCATCTCACAAGGGATGTCTAAGGCACTAGCTCGTCCAACTGGTAATAACATTTAACACACGTAACAATCTCATCCCTTCCCCTCACCCACTGTTGACAGCCTGGCTCCATCTCCATCTCCTTTGCCCCTTGAATGCTTGACAGTCTTTCGGCTGTTCTTCCTGCAGTTTCTACCCTTGCCTTCTCTCATGCAGAATCTATTATGCAATGTAGGGAAGCATCACCTGTCAATAAAATGCTGTTGGCCTATTAGCTTAGGCAGGAAATAGGGTGGAAGATGTCCAGGTACAGAGAGAGGATTCTCGGGACAGAGTCCAGCTGGGGGACTGAGGTTGCCCTGAACTCTGAAGAAGATGGTTCCATGAAACTGAAGGAGAAGTAACTAGCTAGTTTAAACAGGATACTGAGTCATGAGTTAGCAGAGAATGAGCCAGAGCTATGGGCCTAGGCATTTGTTCACATATAAGAAGTCTCAGTTGTTACTTTGGGGAACTTAGAGGAGAGTAGAGAAGTCCATTGTTGGTTATACTCTCAGGTATACCTGTTCTGCCACAGTGGAAGCTAAGTCCTGATAAGGCCAATTTGAAGAATAAAAGCCCCTGGCTACAGCTGGCCCACCTCCCATGCTCCCCAGGGCTCCAGCTACAGGAGCCACTCTCCTTGGCCACTCTCCTTGACTTCAGAGGCCTGGGGTCTGTCTCTGTCCTTGGTGATTCCACACTTGTTTTCCTCCCAGATGTTCACACAGGGATGTCCTCCTCAACACATTCAGGGTCCCCCTCCGCCCTGCTTCAATTCTTCTTAGACAGTCCTCCTGCTGTGCTGGTTTGAATAGGAATGCACCATAGGCTCAGGTGTTTGCATGCTTGGCCTGTAGGAGTGGTGCTACTTGACAGGGATGAGGAGGTGTGGCCTTGTTGGAAGAAGTGGGCTTTGAGGCTCTCAGAAGCTCAAGCCAGGCCCAGGGTCTTGCTCTCTCTTCCTGCTGCCTGCTGATCCAGATGTAGAGCTTTCAGCTACCTCTCCAGCACCATGTGAGCCTACATGCTGCCGTGCTTCCTGCCATGATGATAACAGACTACACCTCTGAACTGTAATGGCTCACAGTTACAGCCCTAATTAAATGTTTTCCTTTATAAGAGTTGCCATGGTCATGGTCTCTTTACAGCAATAGAGCATTAGTAAAGACACCTGCTTAGCGGGGGCTTCCCACTTGAACACAAGCTCAGAGGGTAGGATATGTATCTATTAATTCACTGCTGTCTTATGGGATCTAGACTACTACCCAGAGCATCGTAGATTTTTAATTATGATTGTAGAATAATGAGCACATGAATTGCTTTCTTCCCCCTCCAGATATTCATGTCTGGGTAAAGCCAAACACTGAACCTATTCATCTAAAAACAAGACTAGTCACAGTTACAAAAGGCTAACTCCTCGGGGTAGTGCCTGAGAATCAGTCAGCCTCTGTAGACAGAATCTCTCCCAAGCTTAAGATCATGGGGCTGGCAAGACGGCCCAGTGGGTGAAAGTGTTTGCCACCAAACTTGATTCCTTGGACCTACATGGTGTGCAGAAAGAATAGACTCCTGCAAACTGTCCCCTGATTGGCACATATTTGTCATGGCATGTGTGTGCCCAACACATATATCACACACAGACCAAATAAACAAGTAAATGTAAAAAATGTAAAAATCTGCAAGACTAGAGACGCTAACAGGACTACATAGTGGGAAATATCCATATGGTGTGTGTTAGCAGGGACATCGGACAACGAGGCAAATACCTTATCAGCCATCACAGAGGCGAAGAGGAAACGGCCCCCAAGACCAAATGAGTAGATTTTCACACCAATGGTTTTGAAGGTTTTCCCCAAGTCGGACGTTCTCCATAATTCCAGGGCACCAAGATCAGCTTCTTAAACAAGACAAAATATCGATTAAAATTTCACTTACTGGTGAGTCTTGTCCACACATCTGCTCCAGAATTGCTTAAGTTTAAATATAGAAAAAGGATTTAAGTCCAGTGTGTGTTGATCAGATGAGAGCACAGACACGGCACACCACCATACACAGAGAATTTGCATTTGGGTTTTATTTCTGTGAGGTTTTCTGAGTGTTCCTGACTCAAATGCAGTGCTGTATGACAAGTGACAATTTGTACTCTCTTTTTTTTTTTTTTTTTCTTCTTTTTTTTTTCGGAGCTGGGGACTGAACCCAGGGCCTTGCGCTTGCTAGGCAAGTGCTCTACCACTGAGCTAAGTCCCCAACCCCTTGTACTCTCTTCTTGTCACACTTTAAAATGATCTTGAGTTTTTTCTTCATTGCTTATCACCTAACCCCCCTATATTATTGTCCCATGAAAGCAAATCCTGGGTGTTTTGCTCTGTCGTTAAGACTAGTGTTTAGCCTACAGAAAGGACTCAGATATTTGTCGCATGAATTGAAAAAAAGATTGTGCTTTCTGCTTGGAAGCTGGAACGTGGATTGGGAGGCCAATAGCTCGGCCATCATAACAACCCATCCTGCTGGAATCTCCATGCATATCTGTTGCCTATTGTTTACAGCCTAGTGTTTGTCTTATCTACATTGCTGTTACAATTTACATAAGAAATGTCCCCCAAAGCCTCATGCGTTTAAACGCTTGGTGCTATTAGGGGACTGTGGCATCTTTGGGACTGTGGGTCACTGAGGGCAGGCCTTGAAGGTGGTTTTTATTTCTGATTCTGGCACAAGCTGTCTGGCACAAGACATCAATAAGCAGTGGTCGTCTGAGAGTCCCTGCTGCCATGCAGGGCCGCTCCAGCTGCCATGCTCTCCTGGCCACTGTGTACTGTACCCCAGAAACTATCAACAAGAGTAAGCTTTCCTTATCTAAGTCACGATGCAAACTCTCACTGTTGGGGGCAGAGCTGCTTCAGCCACCATGCCTCTTCCACCATGATGGTCTGTACCCTTTAAACTGTGAGCCAAGGTAACCCCTCTTCCCTGAAGTTGCTGCTGTCAGTATTTTATCAGAGTGGTGGTTTGAGGGAGCACCCATAGGCTCACATGTTTGAATGCTTAGTCATTAGGGAGTGGCACTACGTAAGAAGGATTAGGAGGTGTGGCCTTGACCAAGTAGGTATGCTCTTGTGGGAGGAAGCATGTCTCTTACAAGTAGGCTTTGAGATTTCAGAAACTCAAGCCCAGTTCAATGTCATTCTGCCTGAGGATCTAGATGTAGAACTCTCAGCTACTTCTCTAGCACCATGTGTGCCTGTGTGCCAACATGCTCTGGGCCATGATGACAATGGACCAAATCTCTAAAACTGTAAGCCAGTCTCAATTAAATGCTTTCTTTTATAAGAGATGCCATGGGCATGGTATCTCTTCACAGCATTAAAACAATAACTAAGACAGTCAGTCAGTGATGAGGAAAATATTGAGTACAGGTATCAAAGAGTGCACTGCAGTGATGGACGGACCATGTTTGAGGAATGTGCAAGAGTTTGGAGCTCTGGTACAGCTAAGTACAAGAATGCTAAAAGCACAGGTCAATGTATCATTCCAGTGGAAGTTCAAAGAAACAGAGTTCTGAGAGAAATGTAGGTATGAGGGCCAGACTTAAGAGCTCTACTGAGTGGGAACTGGGTTGGACAGCATTCATGTTACATTCTGGTAAAAAGAAAATCTATCGAGGTCTGCTTATGACCTGAAGTTTTGGGTAAGACTGAACTGCTCAACTGCAAACTAATGGACTGATTTATTTGGCAGAGATCTACAGGCAGCTTAACATTCATATTGTGTGATGGCTACTGTTCCCTGTGTGTGTGGTCAGGTTTGCAGTGAGAATTCAAAGGCAACAGTGGAAAAGGATGTGAAAAATATTCAATTTGCTGCAGAAAGAAACATGAGCAAGACAGATGAAGCAGTGTGGTTGCGACTGTTAAAGAGACTAGTGGAACCATGAAAGTACAACCAAACTCTGCCATGAATGCACAGCCAAACACTGCACCCGGAGGATAGGAGCGATGCCTCGAGGGCAGGACCCTACCCAATGACGGCTCTAGGGCAAACCCCACAAAGTCATTTTCAAACTTTCTTTCAAAAAAGCATGTCTGAGAACATGAGTCTCTGGGCCACCTGGTTCATCTGCGGGCATCTAGAGGCCACTGTAGCTGCTGACCAAGGTGGGAGGGGGGTACATCTCTAGATAGCTGCAGATTTTCAGTACTGTCCACGTGGTGGTCTTTGAATGCAAGAGCAATGAGCCATCAGGATCTGTCTCAGGAAAGAGCCCAGAGTCTGGAAGTATTAGCCGGGTCGGAATCTCTTCAGGGAGACCCACAGGAACCAATGCATGCAACTGAGAAAGTGAATGAAGCTTAACAGCAGATCCCAGGATGCTGGAAATGCAGACACATATGAAGAAGGCTTGAGCACAAGAGGACCTGTCCCAAGAAAGGCCGTAAATGCCACAGGTAACAGGAGCTGTAGGGGAAAGGGCCATTCAAGGTCTCAGAAGCTCCAATGATGCTATCATGATGCCCAGATGTGGACATGGAGCTACAGAGTTCGCTTCTCTGATGGATTTGGTCCTTTGCTCTGTCTCTCCATGTTGCCCTCCTATTGCTTCCTTAGAAGTCTGTGTAAGCCCTTGTATAGTATACTGGAAACATGCAACTTGGGTTTTGATTTTATAAGGACTCACAGTTAAGAAAGACTGTCTTGGGTCTCAGAAGAGACATAGAATTTCAGACCAATGTTGGAACTATTAAAGACAATGCTAACTTTTGATGTTGGACTGAAGGTATTTTGCATTATACAGTGTTAGCCAACAGTGGAATGTTATAATCTAAATGTGAAGTAGTCCCTATAGACTCGGATGTTTGACTGTCTGTTGGTGGTATCATTCTGAGAGGTTGTGGAACCTTTACAACTGTGGCCTGGTTAGCAGGAATGGGTTGCTTAAAGGTGGCCTTGAAGATGACCTTTGTTTCTCATCATGACCTGAACTCTCCTTCCTGATGCACCAAGATGTGTACAAGTCAGACAGCAGGAACCCCCTGCCATGGACAAAGCTGCTTCAGCCACCATGTCTTCTCAGTGATGATGGACTGGTCCCACTAAACGGAGAGCCAAAGTAACCTCTCTTCCCTTAACTTGTGCTTGTCAGGTATTTGGTCACAATAATGAGAAAAGTAACACACAGTCGTTAGGCGGAACTGTATCGTCTTCCAATGCAGTTTCACTGTTATTGACCTGTGCATGATGAAGGAATTTAGTTGTACTTTCAAGATTTTAAAAGTAATTAACAGCTTTGAATTTTCTATAGCTACTGAACTTGCAGGAGGCTGAGAAAAATCTTTTGTTTCACCATACACAACCCAGAATGTTCTACCCTGAGCGGAGAGCAGAACACTCTTTTCTGAGATGCCAATATACTTACTGCAGGAGCCATTCACATGGGTGGTAAAGAAGATGATGTTGTTTGGTCCCCTATAAAGAGGCAAAGACAGGGATAAAAAAATGGATTAAGGCTACTAAGAGACCATGTTGCCTAGTCACAAAGTCCCTGGCGTGGGTAACATCCCCATACACTGACATCAGCTGGCATGCTGTTCCCTGTGTTTAGTCAGGCTTACAGGGAGAATTCAAAAGGACAAGTGGACAAGTTGTGCTCCGATGGTCCACTGTGGGGCAGCCCTCAGCCTGTGCTCCATGGGGCCTCCTACCATCATCTACTGTATTGTTAGAATCGTCCAGTCACACTGATTCCCCCCCCAGTGAGATGCTTCTCTCTCATGTCACTAAATCATAATCTCATAACCTCACAATGTTTCAGCACTAGCTTAAAAACTAGCCCTCCTGGGAGACTCTCCTCATCACTCTGACTAGAAGTCTTTTTTTTTTTTTCTTGCAAAATTCTAGAGCAGAAGGTTCTAAACAAGGGAAATTCTGCCTCCTGGGAACACTTAGAAGTGTTTTTTTTTTTTTTTTTTTTTTTTTTTGGTCTTTTTTTTTTTTCGGAGCTGGGGACCGAACCCAGGGCCTTGTGCTTCCTAGGCAAGCGCTCTACCACTGAGCTAAATCCCCAGCCCCACTTAGAAGTGTTTTTGGTTGGCACAATTGAGGTGGGGAGAGAAGCAGGCAGGGGTAGGTGCAGGCCAGGAAGCTTTCAAAGATTTCAAAGCGCACAGAAGAGCTCCCTCAATAATGACTCCTGCAGCCCAATCCATCATTGGTAATAAAGGTGAAAATCCCTGTTGGAATGACTTTGTGGCCCAGTGGATGAGATGCAAGCCTGTGAGAAGCCCTGTGCTAGGTCCCTGTGTCCTGCTACACTAACTGTTGGCCACTCGTTTCTCATCGAGTAGGTTGTTTTAATTGCATGATGTGCGACCTACTGCACCTGCCACACAGACTGGTATCTTCAGATCAGTTGCTAGGTTTTAGGCTTTGTGGTTTCCCACCTGAATTTAGCTCACTGCTTTTTATGAGCTAAATAATTTAGTTCATCCATCTCAAATATACAACTAGGTCAGAGGTTGAATTATTTAAAATGAAACTTGGAAAAGCAATTTGCAAGGGATGAGATCTAGGCCCTGACAGCACTTATAGATGACACCAGCCAAAGGTTCTGGGTTTGAGCATGCTTTTTCAGAACTTTGGACTGAAAACTTCAAGAGATGAAAGGTAACTTAGCTGCCTGAGCAGCCTAGCTACCTTGACTTTAAAGCTAAGCAAATACATTCCCTAAAAAAGAAAAATGCCAGGGCTGGAGGGATGGCTCAGTAGTTACTAGTATTTGTTGTTCTTGCAGAGGACTTGGGATCAGTTCCCAGTACTCAAATGATTCACAACTGTCTGGGACTTCTATGCCTGAAGGTCTGATGGTTCTCCTCCATAGGAACCCCACTCACGCGGTGTGCACACATAACCACACACAAAACTCACAGGAGAAAAAAATGAAGGTAAAAAACCCATGGAGGGGGCTGGAGAGATGGCTCAGTGGTTAAGAGCACCCGACTGCTCTTCCAGAGGTCATGAGTTCAATTCCCAGCAACCACATGGTGGCTCACAACCATCTATAAAGAGATCCGATGCCCTCATCTGGTGTGTCTGAAGACAGCTACAGTGTACTTATATATAATAAATGAATAAATCTTTAAAAAAAAAAAACCCATGGAGGGCTGGGTGTGATGGCACATATCTTAATGCCAGCACTTGGGAGGCAGAGACTGGTGGAATTCTGAGTTCGAGGCTAGCCTGGTCTACAAATCGAGTTCCAGGACAGCCAGGGCTACACAGAGAAAACCATGGCTCAAAACAGCGACAATGAAAAGGAAAAACGATTTATTAACTTAGTTACCATAAAAATGACTTCCTTCCTGTTAAGTCCTATGTAGTACCAACACCACTGATTAAAACACATACCACAAAATCAGATGTACATGCGCACAATAGCGCTGTAAAATCATCTGGCGAGTGCTTCTGGGGAAGGCCCATCTCGTTTACATAGCATAACTAGTATTTTACGTGATCTTTGTAGATATATTTCAAATGTGTGTGATTTACTTCTTCTGGTTCCTGAAGTGGAATGCATTAAACTCTTAAGATTATGGGTCAGCCCCGAGAGTATTAACCACATCAAGCCGGATGCTGCTGAGGTACGGGTCTCTCCTTGATTTGGCGCAGTAATTTTGTTCTGAGTTTCGTCTGTTTTAACATGGTTTTCCTGCCTGCCTCCAGCGTTCAGACTGTAATTCTGAAGCTGCTATGTGCTTGCTGTACCAGCCCCAGAGCTCGCCTCTGACAGCAATCTGCTTTACACAGGGAAACCAGACTGCTGCACTTGGTAAAATTTGTCAGTGGGAAAGAGACAGAGAACACAGTTCTGGAAGGAGAATGTGGGAGGCCTGAGGCTGCTGGTTCAATCCTTGCTTCGCACCTTCCATATTCTGCTGAGAGGTCTCCTCTCATGGAGGGGGAACCGAAGCGCAGAGAGGGTGAGCTGCTGACTAGTAACAGCCAGGCTGAACACAGGCGACTTCACCGCTAAGTCAGAGCTGCCTCTGGCACTCGGTCTTTGGAGGGAACTGAGGGGCAGGGCATGCTGCCAAGGCAAGGGAGTGTTTTCACGCCAGTCTGGAAGTCCTTTCAGCGTTTCCTGAGTTTGGAGTGCTAGACAAGCAAGTGTAAGCCTGACTACACAGAAGTACCAAAGACCGAATGTTAAAGATCCATTTCCTGTTCCAATAGATATTATCAGCTACGGAGAGAAAACTTCTGTAGATAGCAGTCACGGCCCTTGTAACCTTCATTGAGGCAAAATCCCTTTCCAGCACAATTAGAAGCTCCTCCAGGTCCAGGTCTGTGTCCCAGACCTCTCTACTCCTCATGGGACCCTGAAGAGCACTTGGCACGTAGCAAGTACTTGCCGTTCAGTCATGTGACGTGGGCAGTGCTAAGGTTTAGGGCTCTGACAGATGGAGTCTTGTGTTACTCACCATTTGGCCAAACATACTGCTTTGTGGATTTCTTCCCATTTTTCCCCAAAATTCTTGGACACCCACAGGCCATTCTGAAAGATTATAAATGACTTATCAAAATTCCAGCTTTATTCTGTTCAGTTTACATGACCTTTAGTCATTCACATTCAACCAGTCAGAAAGGTAGACGCAAACACTGGAGCTGCCTGAGCAAGACACACTCACATACACGCATGTACACACACACGCACACGTATGCACACACAGGCACACACGTACACACCTATATACACACAAACATGTACACATGCATACATACACATATACCTGCACACGTATACAAGCATACACACACATGTGCACATATATACACACATATACACACAAACATGTACACATGCATACATACACATATACCTGCACACGTATACAAGCATACACACTGCACACACACACATATGACTCAGGCTCCTTCTGGTTTTAGAATTGAGAATAACAAGTCATATAAAGCACTAGAGTGCCAGGCACCATACCAGACATTGCATTCTCACCTCGCAATGATCTTGACGTTTATCAAGGAATATGAATAAGAAAGCTCACTACCATATGGTGTTATGGACGGGGTCCAGTGTGGAAGATGGGGCGCACTGCACAGTGACAGTTGACTGAAGAGCACTGCTCTGACAGAAATGATGAGTGCTATGCTCAAAGGGAGGCAGAATCACTAGTGAAGAAGACCAGGGAAGACTAGCAAAGGCAGGAAGGGCACAAACATGGAGGAGTATAAAGATAAAAAAAAAATGGTGCAAAATCCCACGGGGAGAAGATGAGGAGCGTCTCACCTCAGAGAGGTGAGGAGAGTTCAGGGGATGCCTTCCTGGCCAGGCCGACGGACCTGGCTCTCATTGTGTGCGAGTTCCCAGCAGGATGGTACTCTAAGAGGGGGATCGCAGCTTCGCCTTTTTTAGGTGACAACCATAGACGTGAATGGGAAAGATGGATGTCAGAGCAACACAGCTAGAAGTAGGATATGAGGTAAGCATGAATTGGTTTACTAGGAGTTAATGAAGTCTTCAACCCGGGCCTTGAGCAATGGGATCAGGGAGAAATGCAGCCAGAATAGAACTGATCTCTAACAGTTCAGTGTGTGTGTGTGTGTGTGTGTGTGTGTGTCAGTAACATCATCAGGTGGGGTGTAGGGCACAGTGAGCCACTAATTGCTATAGATAATGTAAGAGCATGCATGAGAGAAGCATGAGAGAAGAGCAGTGAAGCTCAGGAGGCACTGAGCTTGAGGTGCCTATGGGACACACACTTGAAGACACTTGGGGCCAGCAAGACAGGAATCTGCTGGCCTATGGGAAAGCCAGAGCCAGAAGTAAGACCTGAGAGTCTTTAGGAGTGGAGAATCAAGTAGAAGTGGCTGCTCACTGTCAGGTGAACAGAAAGCAGTTAAGGGTAAGGTGACACAAGTTTATGAAAGGCACTAAGGACCATCTAGAGACCAAAGAAAATGGGTTCATGGAGCCAAGCAAAGAGAGGTCTTAAAGGTGGGCTTGGCCACTGCTTTGACATGTAGTTAGCAGTTAAGAACACACTGTTTGTCAACCTCGATTCCGCTGGCCATGGAGCTCACTGCTCGGCTCAGTGGGGGTGGGACAGAAATATCCGAGATCGTCAGAAAGTGGCGGGGGCTCATCTAAGCAGAAGCAGCCTTGTGGGGTGGGGGGGGGCTGTTCTCCTCAACTCCCTGTCCTCTGGAGGATGACAATCTATACTCATCCTTCGCAGCTCAAGAACAATGACTGCAAAGTGTTCCAATTCACTATTCCAGCTGCACACATCCATTCATTAAAAAACACACAACAACAATCGTACACCACACATACCTGAAAGAGGTGGTATAGAGAAGTCACACCCAGATAGGAACAGAGTGTAAAATTACACATCTCATTGTAAGGAGACGTTGGAAAGAAGTCTAGTGCAAACACTCTAGGACATCCTTTAAAGTCAGTATATTTTGACCCTGTAAACAAGGAAAGGCAAATTCAACTGGACTTACTTCAGTGCTGAGAGCTAACAGGTAATCAGAATTCTGAGGGCTGTACATCATCTGAGTCAGAGGATGAAAGGGGAGGTCTGTCTGTACAAAGTTCTTGGCAAAGTCTGATGACCTGAACACTCTTCCTCCTCGGCTTCCCCCAGACACCTCTGCTGTTAATATCACCTGCCCAGGAAGAGAAGACATCAGGGTTAGGGGATAACACTGTGAACACCTGGGAAGGTGGTGTGAATGAGTGTGCCCGTGTGTGTGTGTACATGCATGCGTGCCTGTGTGCATATGCACATACACATGGATTAGTTAAGGAAATTTTAGATCCAGAAGAGAGAGAAATTATAAAAATACATTATTTACTACTCCAAGAATATATATTGGGCCAATGCACCATACTGTGATTTTTTTTTTTTGACTCTAGTTAGTTTTGAGATAGTTTCCACAAAGATTACAGTATTGTAGGGAGTAGCTCTTGCAATGCTGACCAACTACCACACTAAGTATGAAGGAATTTGGTGCATCTCAGATGTGAGCCAGGAAAAAAAAAACAAAACTGTTCTAAATCCAATTCTTTATAAGGTCAAACTATGTCTAATTTTAAAATACAGCAGTGTCAAACTAAAATGCTGCCCTAATTTCATTTCTGTTGCTGTGATAAAAACATCCTAACAGAAAACAACTCAGGGGAGAGAGGGTTTATTTGGCTTACACTTTCAGATTACACAGATTACACCCCATCATTTCCTGGACAAGCTGGTCACATCTACAGTCAAGAGCAGAGTGAATGCATACATGTATGCATACATGTATGCATGCTACAGGGTTCTGCTTAGCAGCCTTCCCATACTCAGTTCGCAATCCTCTGCCTAGGGAATTGCGCTGCCCATAGTGAGCTAGGTCCTCCTGCATCTTAATGCAATCAGGTCAGTCCCCCAGACTCGCCACAGGCCAATTTGATCTAAACGACCTTTGGCTGAGGCTCTTCCTAGACTGTGTCACGTTGACAGTTGAAACTAATGATCACAAACGCAATACTGTGAACATCTGAATCATTCCCACACTTCAGGTAGTATGGAGCGCCAACTTGACGTACAAGAATGAGCCTCACCTTTCCAGAGTTCTCGGGACCAATAGCCATGCCGAACTCCGTCCGAATGAAGGTGTTATTGATGAGATTCGTAATGTCCTTAAAATTCTTTCCGTAATCCTCACTGGCAGGGAGAAGAAGAGAGAAGCATATTCAGAGTGAGCTGTGGAGATCTGATGGAGCTCTTAGCCTTCCTTCCTTGAGATTTTCTAGGGAACACATTTCCTCCCAGATAAGTACTTGCTGAATCTGGTCATTCTTCTTCTAGGCCAGTAGTTCTCAATGGGGTGGTTTTGTTCCCCACTCCCACTTGTGAACTATTGAGAGACAGTTTTGATTATCACAATCTAGACGCTCTTCAGGCACAGCCACTGCTGACCACACTGCATTGCACAGGGCAGTCCCACAGCAGGGAATTATCTGGCCCTAAATGTTAAAGCATCACTGTTGAGAAAGCCCACAATGTGGCATATGAATATAATGCAAACAATTACTATTTTTCCACAACGAAGGTCAGCTGAGGTAATTCTAGAAGCCCAGAAAAGCAGAGCACACAACGTGGGCTAGAACTGACCCTGACGCATGTTGCTTCTCTGTATTTAGTTATTTGAATCAGCAATTTCCTTGTTATTTAAGCTAGTTTGAATTAGACTTCTGCTTACTGTAGCCAAAGGGTTCCTAACTAACCTATAAAGACACATTCCTTATGGTAAAGCCAGCGGTTAAGTCGTAGTGAGCTTGACGCTTTCCTGAGAGAGGGTAACATCTCTAGGCATAGATTCCTAACTCAAGTCTCACCAAAGCTACAACTAGAGAAAGTAAATGGCCAACATTAACTCTTGGTTTCTCAGTTTTCCCCAAAATTCCATTCCAACAAAGCCTCTGGGAGGCACTCAAATTCATGTTTAAACTTTTGAGAAATAACAAAACCTTAACCTTCTCAACCTGTTTGAGAAGAACAACAGCGTCAGTAACTGTCTGATAGATCAAATACTATGCAGAGCTCTCTTTAAATGATACATGTCGCCAAAAGGATTTAACTTAAAGGGCCTGGATCTGGTGAAGTGCCTGGGCTGCTCCTAACCTCCCTCAGAGGCACTTCTGTAAGCAGTGGGCAGCAACAGGTGCACACATACCCAGGAGGCCAAAAGGCTGACAAGAGACTCCGTGCTCAGCCCTCAATGGGGCGTCTCTATTATCCCCACCCTCTGCCAAGTGCAGGAAACATCACAAAGACATGAGCAGGATGTAAAGGCTGGAGGATGGTGGCGACTGCTGAGAAATGCCAGGTGTGCCATGGCAATCATGCGCACGATGTTGCACCGGCCATACAGAGGGGGTAGACGCTCTCCTGGCCCTGCCCTTCACTGAGGAGCTACTGGCAATTGGTAGCTGCTGGAGAAGAGAGCCGCACACACACTTCTTCGTTGGTTTGTTGGTAAATGTCTCAATATTCCAGTGGATGGCCTTACACGTATGCACATATAGGCAGCAATCATTGGCCTGACTTATCGAAAAACAAAATAGAAAAGAAGAAGAAGGGGAGGAGGAGGAGGGGAGGAGCAGAGGGACAAAGATGAAGAAGAGGAGGGAGAGGAGGGAGAAGGGAAAGGAGGAAGAGGAGGAGGGAGAAGATGATGACAACAAAGACTAAGTCAGTAGACTAAGTCAGACTGGCACTGGGAGGGATACAAAGTGGTTGGAAAGAGTAAGTGGGGGGATGTGATCCTGGTATATACGTATGAAATTATCAAAGAATAACTGATATAAAAATTTAAATCATCTGTTGGTGAAGACACTGCAAACCAGTTTCTCGGAGGCAGAAGAAATCTGTGGGAGTGTTCTCTTTTTATTTAAAAAGGCACTACAAATAATCACAAACTGAGGAACTGAGGAATGCAGAGAGCCAGGGAGGCCATTGTGTGCCACTCCTGTGATTCACGGGAGACACAAGGGAGGCAAGTAGCTAATTAAAGATAAAGTGAAACCACAGTTCAGCTCTTTTAATTCTTAGCCCCAAACTAGAGACAACGTATTTGTGAGGAGTCCTTTTTTCTTATAACTGGGGAATCACAATTTCTCTGGTGAGAGTCTCTGCTGGGCAGTAGGAGCTAGAGGCATAAGGGATGTGCCTATGTCTGTCTCTGAGAATAATAGAGTCAAACCACATTGTCTTAGAATTACTAGGATGACTTTTACACACACACACACTCCACAGCAAACACCCAATTCCTAGATAAGTAAGACAGAGTGGGTACCATCCAACAGTTTGCCCTATCTCTGGTGTTGGGAGTACAGGGCCTTATCTCCTGGGCAGCCAGCAGGAGACGTGCATAGCAGTGCCCAGCGCTGCAGGGTGTACACCATCAAGAGCTCAGACAACCGAGGAGCGTGCAGCCTGACTATCTCTGGTTTACAAATCTTCCTCTCTTTTAACATCCACAGGGAACCTTCACAAACCTGTTGGCACGACTGCCTGCTTTTGAGAACTTGGTACAGTGAACCTATCCCTGCCCTCCAGAATAAAAGGCCACACAAGTGAACAAAGACCTTCCATGACAACATCCCACGACTTCAGCTGTTTAAGCAAGTGGAGAAAATGGGCTAAAGTGAACCTTTGGGGGTTAAGTAGTTTCTGTCGGTGACTTATAGACATCAGCATCAACTGGAAACCAACAAAACATCCTGAAAATGAAATCTATTTCCTAAACTTCATATGACAATATAATTATAAATAGTAGCCAAATAGTTACTAACCGTGAAAACCCTGTAAAACTATCTGCTTTAGAAATAAGTCTTCTTACAACAATTTGAGGTATCAGTCACATCTCTGGGTACCAAAAATAAATGATGTTTTTAGTCTATGTCTGTGGTGTGGACATGCTCACGAACGGTTCCAACTCAAGACATCACCAAGGACAACAGTACATAGAACAGAAATTATTTAGGCCACATAGCTATTATAACGGAATACCATATTCTAGAGGCTGGGGAGTCCAAGATTAGGGCACCAGAAGAGTCCATGTTTGGTGAGGCCCAATTCCTGCCATGTTTTATTTGTTTTAATTGGGGTCTTGCTCTGAAGACAGGCTTGCATTCAATGTGTACCATATCCCCTGCCCCAGCACTAAGTGCCGATATTATAGGCATAGGCTGTCACACTTGGCTTCAAACCACATTTTTTTTTTTTAACAAGAGCACAAATCTACTTTTATTTATTTACTCTCCATTAGTTTAAATCCGGGATGGGTACAGCATCACACAGATTCTGTGTCCAATGGCCTTTGCAGGAAGGTTGCTTCGGAATTTGGCACAAACGATGCCACTGTTTAAACCACATCTTTTTTTTTTTTTTTTTTTTTTTTAGAAATTTTTTTTTTTTTAAGATTTATTTATTTATTATATATAAGTACACTGTAGCTGTCTTCAGATACACCAGAAGAGGGCATCAGAACTCTTTACAGATGGTTGTGAGCCACCATGTGGTTGCTGGGAATTGAACTCGTGACCTCTGGAAGAGCAGTCGGGTGCTCTTAACCGCTGAGCCATCTCTCCAGCCCTTTTTTTTTTTTTGTTTTTGTTTTTTGTTTTTTTTTTTTTGTTTTTTTTTTTTCAGAGCTGGGGACCGAACCCAGGGCCTTGCGCTTCCTAGGTAAGCGCTCTACCACTAAGCTAAATCCCCAGCCCCTAAACCACATCTTATCATTGTGATGTTGTAGGACAGAAAAGCTAAGCACATGCCTGGGGGTGGGGTTTTTTAAATGAGAGTAATCAGTTAGGAACTCGCTCACATGTTCCAACACCTACCTACCTAAGGTCCCTCCTCATAGAGGTCAGGAGCCCCTGCTTAGGGACTGGTGCAACCCAAGGTGGGGGGGACCTTCTCACATCAATTAACTATCCAGAAATTCCACCACAGGCATGCTAAAGGCAATCCTGATCTAGACGACTCTTGAGTTCAGACTTCCTTCTTGCTGGGCATGATGGCGCAGGCCTTTAATTCTTGTATTCAAGAGGCAGAGGCAGGCAAATCTCTGAAAGTTTGAGACCAGCCTGTTCTACATAACAAGTTCTAGGCCAGCCAGGGCTACAAAGTGAGACCCGCTCTCAAAATAAGTGAGTAGACAGATACATTCTCAGGTAATTCTGTTGCATTAGGTTGATAATTTAAAATAATCACAAATATCTTCTAAATCAGATAAGGGAGAGACTCCAGGTACAGTGCATCCTGCAGCAGACATTTTTCTCGCCATGAGCTGAAACAAGTGCTTCCACATAGAGTGGCTCTGAGGCGCTGCACCTGCAGCTTCAGGTGAAAGACCCAGTGATCCTGCCCCCCAGCCCCATTTGAACCTAAAGAAGCCACCTTGATGATCTCTGAATGGTTTCTTCCTGGTCTGGAAGAACAGTGCTCATTAATTGGATAACCCTAGTCCTAGTCTATCAAACTGCAAAAGTCTGGCAGCCCCCCTCCACCCTTTCCGTTCCCTTCTTCTCGAGCTCAAGCATGCTAGTTTTCCTCTGGTCGTTAATTAAATGCCTCCTGTGCATATTAACCCCCTTCATCAAATGGCCTCTTGACCACTTCTTTCATGTTACAATTTTTGGAGTACGGGTGGACTGAGCATTCTGTTTAAGTTCTTAATCCTTAAACTCTGCTTCATCTCTTAACAAGTCTGTCTTAAGTCATTTCTCTCCCTTCGGATCTTACTATCTGCTGTCAGGAAGCTGAGCTCCGTGGTCAGCACCTTATTTAGAAATGCACCCGTTAAATTTCCAGTTTCTTCCTCACTAGTGAGTTCTGTCTTCTACATTACAGGACATCAGGAACAGGGCTCAGCCACTGCCTAAGACACTGGCTTTACTCCACTGTAACACATGCTTGTTCTGTGTAAAACCTCAGCCTGGTGGCTTTTGCACCCATATTTTAACAGTGTCTTTCATGGAACATAGAAGCACTCTGAGACATAAGGTCTCCTTGTTTTCTTTCTGATTCTTTAACAGAATCACCCACATAATTGTACTCCCAGCCATCAGGGCTTCCCCAGTGTGCAGCTCAAACTCTTTTGGCCTCCACCTGGATTCTAGTTCTTTAATTCATTTCTCAGTGATTAAGTCTACAGGTCCTAAAATGAAAGCTGTAAGGCTGATGACTAATTAAAAACTAATTATGGTTTTGTAGTTTTCATTAATTGGAAGGAAATGTTTATGGACTTGGTCTTTTCACACATTATTTGCGAACTGCCTATGCATTTAAGTTTATTTGTAATTTCAAATTCAACCCTCACGGTGCTTTTGTGGCTCTCTGCAGACATTTACAGGAAAAACAAAACAAAACAAAACCCAAAGAAACAAATGAAACCCACCCTGGTCATTTGTCTGCAGCAGAAGTTAAATGAGATAATGTTCGAACTGAGAATGGAGCTCGGTGGTAGAGGTGTTAAGTCCCCTGCCATTCTCCCCCCAACCCCACCCAAACCAACAGGATACCGCCCACTTTCACCCTATAAACAAGGATCCTTTTCACAGGGCATGGTGTTAGATATTTGTACTTTTTGCTGGCAATTTCCTGTTGCTCTCTGTGTATCCTGTTGACATACTGTTCCTAAACACAAACTTAGATGTGCCTCATGCAGGCAACGTGTGTGCCTGGTAAACTTCATTTGATTAAGAGTTGTGGCCGTAAGTTTAACTCTAACAAAGGGACAACACATATTAATTAGTAAGACATTTTTAAACAGAACACAGTGATACAAGGTTATGTATTGATAGGTTAGAAATATTATGAACAGGGATTTGCAGAAAATGCTCACCATGTATTTCCTGTAGGAGCAATAATCCAGCCCTCACTGGTTCAGTACTTGTTTTTATTTGGTTTTGCTATTTTTTCTTCTTTGAAATGGGGTCTCACTATGCAGCCCCGACTGGCCTGAGCCCTCCTGTGTGGACCAGGTTTGGCTCAAACATGCACAGACCCGCCTGCCTCTGCCTTGAGAGAACTGGCATCAGAGGTGTGTGACTCAGCATTGGTGACAAAGTTACAAACACAATTGTCACCTGATCTGAAACAATTAGTGAAATTTCAGTTCCAATGGCAGTCAGGAGAATGTAGCCTATTAGACTGTGCCAAAAGGATAAGGGACCTGAAACAGAAGCCAGGCAAAAAGGGAAGAAGTTGAATTCATACTAAACTTAACTCCCATTATTCTAATGTTTTCCCCTTGTCTGATGCAACTTCATTTTATTTTTACTATTTTGTTATGTTTTATAATTATTGGAAAAATGTATGTGTTTTATGGAAATCATAAGACTATGGACACAAAAACAGAATAAAGCATAGGAAATAAAGCCATGGAACTGTAAAATGAAGAAAATTTAGTATCTAGGACCTGTATAGACGTGTAAGGAACTGTAAAATGAAGACAATTTGGTGTCTAGGACCTGTATTTTGCCTTGCTTGACAAGTCTTGAGTATGTAAAACTGAAATTGTGTTAAAGGCAATGCCATTACAGATTCCGATGAACTTCTATACGTGTATATGTACATATATGCCCATATGCATGTTTGTTGCTTATGACAGTGTTCCACTACGTAGCCCAGGTTGGCATTGAACACCTGACACTTCTGCCTTTCTCTATCTACTGTGGTGAAACTAAACTGAGCCTCTCATTTAAAGGCTAGCACAGAAAGCAGTTTCCCTGTCATCCATCCCTCTTCCACAATTATACCTGTGCCATAAGAGGAGGGAGCATGACACAGACGCCCCGTTTAGAGCTGAGCTATCCACAGTCTCTCATTCTTTGCACTTTGACCTACTGCAAAAGGAACCATCCTTGATGAAGCCTGAGAGATGCACTAGTTTATAGGTTTAATATCAAGTCATTAGAAATTCGTTTAATTCTATGTTCAGTTAGCAGACTGGTAGTTTAAATAAGCTTGGCTTGGGGAGTGGCACTGTTAGGAGGTGTGGCCTTGTTGGAGCAGATGTGGTTTTGTTGGAGGAAGTGTCACTGTCGGGATATGCTCTGAGACCCAGCTGCCTGAGGATGCCAGTCCTCTCCTGTTTGCCTTTAGATCAAGATGTAGAACTCTTGGCTCCTCCTGAGCCATGCCTGCCTGGGTGCTACCTTGGTCCCACCTTGATGATAATGGACTGAACCTCTGAACCTGTAAGCCAGCTCCAATTAAGTATTATCCTTATAAGAGTTGGCTTGGTCATGGTGTCTCTTCATAGCCATGGAAATCCTAACTAAGGCACGCAGACTAATAGTAGTAGTTTCTCCCCTAGGCCCTATAACCTCTCTTACCACAAGTTCTTGGACCCAGTAACAGTGCAGGCATGGTGTGGGTTCTATCTTGAGGAGTGGGCTTCAAATTCAATTAAAAACTGCTTGGTTACTCTTATGATGTTACTATCACTATTGCACGAATGGCCATTCTTGCAAGGCTGGTCATTATCGTAGCATGCAGGGTTCATACTGTACAAGATTGACGATTTTGTCCTCTAAGAGAATGCACAGCACTTTCCAGCACTATAAAAGCTACCTAGTAGAGATGAATCTTCCAGATCAACACCAGCTTGATCTCTCACATAACAAGTATGCAGTACCCTAAGCAATGGGATCTTGCTGTAAAGTTTTGGAAGGTAACAAGGTAGTGACAACAGCCTACAATTCAGGTTTATATAATCCATATATCTTAGGAGCTTCTGTGGTAGGAGTTTTTCAGAGATTTTTAGTGTTAGTCAGCCCTCCTTGTATTACTCTTCCACCCCATTTCATCCTTCCTGCTGCAACTTTCTCATTCATATATCTATGTTCGATCTTCCCTCCCTTGAAAGCTCCATCACCATGGCCTCTTACTAATTTCTTGACTTCTGTCAGATACAAACGTATCTGAAGATTCTAACATGCAACATTTGTCTTTCTGGGTCTAGGTTACCTCACATGGAATAATTATTTTAAGCTTTCGTCACTTACCTTCTCAGTTAATAATTTCATGTTTTCCTAGAAGCTGAACAATCCCATTATGTAAATGTACTACACTTCTATAATTCACCCATCCACCGATGGGCATATAGGCTGTTTCCATTTCCTGCCTATTGTGATTAGAGCAGCTACAAACGTGGAGGAGAATGTCAGTAGTCCATATGAACTCACAGCAGTTGTGACAGCACGCACAAAACTTGTGCAAGCTCGAGCCATCAGAATTGCTAGCACAGAAGGTGGCGGTAGTCATGAAGCCCCACCCCTAGCTGAGGAGCTATGGTGATTGATAGGTACTGAAAGAGGAAGCTAATTTTCCTTAAGGGTAGGTTAAATAAGTTCCAGTTGATGCCACACACCCAGAGCTACTGGACGAGATGTGGTGTTGTTGTTGTTTGCGTTTTGTTTTGTTTTAATGAGGATACAAAGTTGGATGGGTGTGGAATGGAGCATGGATCTGGAAGGAACTGGGGAAGGGGAGTGAATATGATCAAAGTACAATGTATGAAATTCCTAAAGAGTTAGCAAAACTGTTTTTAAAAGGCTGGCGCACAGGACTGGAGAGATGATTCTGCTCTTATCATCTATGGCGTGCCTAGTCCTTCAGTCATTCCTTTCTCTATGGAGGCAGCAGAAACAATGTCCTGGTGTTCTGGTGAGCTTTCATGCCTAACTCTACCCAGCAGGAGGCACACATTTACCTATCCTGTATCCCAAATGAAGCTTTCCTGGACAAAGGCAAGTCCATAAACTATGTCATCAAAGCTGTGAAAAGCAGAAAAGTTGTTAGAGCAGATTCTGCCCGGTTCATTATGTGATTGGGCAACTGAAAACTATCAGGACCCACTGGGAGTAAACGGCCCCTCCCTTTCCATTTCTGAAGCAACAGGTGCACTTTGGCTGGTGTGCTCAACAAAGTCATTTCAGGCCAGGCCAGGCCGGCTCAGCCAGAGAGGCAACAGGGCATATTTACAGTTTCCTCCTAAGCTCTGGGACAGGAGACAGGATCCTATCTCATTTCACATGGCAGAGAGATAATGAATATTGAGAATGACTGGTAAAGACTACGGCAGTGATATTGCAGTGCCAAGAAAGAGAGTCTTGTTAACATGACACCGTGTCACAAACAAGCAGGGCAGCCTCTTGTAAAGGGTGTGTTAGCAAAAAGGGTTTTCTCTCAAAAACCAGGTGAAAGGCTTGAGCCAGCCTGTGGTCAGCATTAAACAGGGCCTATGACTCTGTAAGCACATTCCTGAAAGGGAATAGGATGGGGTTCACTGCCACCCTGACTCAGGAACTTATTAGCTCCAATTGCAGCCATGTGGCTCAAGAACTTGGTAGCAAACAAAGGCAAACATAAAAGTATTAGGCATAGAAGAAAACTGGCTTGAAGCATTATGTACGGGAGACAAGCCCACATAGAAAGGGAGGGGCTTAACAAACAGCCTTCACAATATAAAGTCATCAGTAGTCAGAGGTTTCCATTTGCCACTGAAGAATGAACTGGAAATGAGCATCCCCGTGACAAGACAAGACGCATCCTAGAAACCTTAGTTTCAGTGAAAAGCTGGCTACATTTTAACTAGCTGTCCAAAAGAGTAGCAATTAAGAAACTGTCAGTCTGGGGGCTGGGGATTTAGCTCAGTGGTAGAGCGCTTACCTAGGAAGTGCAAGGCCCTGGGTTCGGTCCCCAGCTCCGGAAAAAAAAAAAAAGAACCAAAAAAAAAGAAACTGTCAGTCTGACAAACAGGGGAGTAACTAATACAAGAGACCTACCAGCAGATACTGAGGGACAAGGGCTTGTGAAGCTGCTTCTGCATTACAAAGTAGTGGGGTGGGGTTGGGGATTTAGCTCAGTGGTAGAGCACTTGCCTAGCAAGCGCAAGGCCCTGGGTTCGGTCCCCAGCTGGGGGGGGGGGGGAGACAAAGTAGTGGGGCAATTTGGGGGCAATCGCTTTATATCAACCATTATGGAAGACTTTCCATTTACTCTGACAACCAGGGCAGCAGTGGTAGTAGCTGCCTAGCTCTAGACCAAGCCTGCTCTGTCACTCCATGCCAAGCATTACAGAGTCCTCACGTCACGGTGACCCCGAGATGAGCACTGCTATCGCCTTCCTTTAACAGCCAATAGAAAGTCTTGGGAGACTGCTTGTTGTAGTAAATGTCATTATTAATTGGTGGTTTCTACCCCGCCTTCCAGCTTTCAGTTCCCAGATAAAAGACACAACACTTCTGTATTTCTAATAAGCCTTAGACCGCACTAGAGCCGGGTAGATACCTATCATCTTCTAAGCTGTCCTGTCTGCTTTCCTGTCAATAACCCCGAGATGTGACTTGCTGTGTTCTGCCTGGGCTGCTCTTACTCCTGCCCTCATGACCACCTTTTATGATTCACCTACCTCAAGTGTCTTCTCGCTCCACCTTCTCTCTCTCCTTCTGTGGTCCTCCCATAGACCCCAAGCACGGGAACCAAAGCCCCACCTACCTCCCTTCTGCCCAGCTATAGGCCGTGGGCATCTTTATTCAACCAATAGTTTTAAACTAAGGAGCAAGGTTACATAGCCTCGCTTGGTCTCTGTGAGGATCTCCTCATCCTTGGGCAACCAGACCTGGGGGCCAGTATTCAGCATTACAAATACACAGCAAAAGATCAAACCTCAACACTTGTTCAAGTTTACTCTATTTGCAATGACAGTGCAGAGAGTCAACCCCTGGCCTGCCTGCCAACTAAAACTTGGCAGCCCTTTGCTTTTCTATGTTGCTTCCCAAGACAATACAGCTGCATGGCAGATATAGCACTGGAGGGGAAAGTCAAGAAAAACTGTAAATAAACTAAGATGACTCTCCACCACAGTCAGTTGTTCTTCCCGTTAGGATTTCCAAATGCTTTATAATACGAAGATAACACTTCTGGAATGAAAGATGAGCTGCCAAGGAAGGCGATACTGGGGGAAGACTTCATTATAGCACGGATTCTTTTTTCGAAGATTTATTTATTTATTTATATAAGTACACTGCCGCTGTCTTCAGACACACCAGAAGAGGGCATCAGATCTCATTACAGATGGTTGTGAGTCACCATGTGGTTGCTGGGATTTGAACTCAGGACCTCTGGAAGAGCAGCCAGTGCTCTTAACCACTGAGCCATCTCTCCAGCCCATAGCAAGGATTCTTAAGTGCTAGAAACAGGTACTAAATTCAATGTACAAAGTTTTAAATATACTTTTT